>NC_083105.1:98896878-99580837 GCF_949774975.1 Lagenorhynchus albirostris | reverse complement strand
TAACCTGAGTGTCTGGACCTTCCAGATTTCCCAGTATGAGATGCTAATGACTTGGGATTCTGGGAGCTCCATTTCCCCACCTCCAGTTTATTTAAATAGCATGATAGCCCGCTCCTACAGTTACCCTCTCAAGCCAAGAAAAGAACACATGAGATACCGTAACTGTTGGGGTTATAGGAAACTGTATCCTCCTAGATTCTATAGTCTGAAATTTTGGAGAAACTTCTCCACTGCTTGCCCTCCCTGAACCTAGATCCTCTTGGGAATCCAGAAATAATTATTTGATTTTGCAAGGTACTATATATAGCGGCCTTCATGTGATCTGCTGGCCTTATATGGTGAATTCTGTATAACACGGTAACTATTATGTGAATACATGGGTTGATTATCTGTTTTTAAAATTTTATTTGTGTGGGAAGAATGATAGAATAAGGACATCACAATTTGAAGATTGTAGTGACATTGTTGATTTAGACAAAGATCATCAATAGAAGGCTGGCGAGGATCATTACAATGGAGAATTCAGGCCGGCGTCAGCTGAACCAACCAGGAGTGGGGCAGCCATACATTCTGTGCTTTCTGATATGACTGACATAATATGGAGAACAGAGCATCACCTATGATGTGTATTCTTGCCCCCAAAAGTAATAATAATAATAATGTGAGCTTGATTCTCATTGAGCCTTGAGAAAATTCCAGCTCACAGGAAACGCAGGAGTAAGTGAAATGACACCATGAGGAAGAAAACAGACCAATCCAGAATGTAGGACATTCCATAGGACAACTGACCTGGTTGCTTCAACATGTCAAAGGCATGGGGGAAAAAGGGATGGGATATTGCCCTATATTAAAAGTGATTAATATGGGCTGGATAGAAGATGATTCCAAGAAACTATTGTTGATATCGTTAGATATGCTAATAATGTGTTTTTTATAAGTCCATGTTTTTAAGAGATGCATTCTGAAGTATGTAGAAATGTAATAATGCAGTACCTTGGGTTTATTTTTATATACTCTGAGAAGGAAAGGGAAGAGAAGATAGATAGATGAAACAAATGTTGCAAAATATTGATGATTATCTACTGTAGAGTATGTTTGAAATTTTTCATATATATCCTTTTTTACATAAAATATATTATTCCATATAGATAGTTAGGTAGATATTATATATGGTGGGTATGACAGTGGTTATCTCTGAGTGAGGAGATTTGGGCGTGGGCTTTCTTCTTCCTTAATACTTTTTTGGTATGGTCGGCATTTTCTACAGTAAGCATGTACTGCATTTCTAATAATGTATAAAAAAGTGTAAAGGGCTTCCCTGGTGGCGCAGTGGTTGAGAGTCCGCCTGCCGATGCAGGGGACACGGGTTCGTGCCCCGGTCTGGGAAGATCCCACATGCCGCGGAGCGGCTAGGCCCGTGAGCCATGGCCACTGAGCCTGCGCATCTGGAGCCTGTGCTCCACAACGGGAGAGGCCACAACAGTGAGAGGCCCGCGTACTGCAAAAAAAAAAAAAAAAAAAAAAAGTGTAAAAAGGTTTTTTATGAATATAGGGCTAATCCTTATTTACACTTAATTTTCAGAGTTTAGTATTTATAGGACATGATTTTCTGATCCTCTCTTCCCCCGAAAAATAGGAGAATCATTGCTTAACTCTCGAGTATTCTCTATGCTTTTTTCCAGAACCTGTAGCTACTTAACATATTCCATCACTGGCTTGTATCATCCCATGCAGAATAGAAAGGAGTTTGTGGGAAATCAGAGGTGTGTCCCAGGTGAAATCATACACAGGATTGTCAGTTAAGATGGTTATGGTACGGTCAGTCTCTTCTCAGTTCCCAGGGGGTTTCTGTTCTGGCATGTTGAAGCTGGTGTGATTAAGGAAAGGCATACGGTTATTATTACCATCAAGGGTATCGTTTTGGAAGAGCAGCTAATGTTATACCCAACCATTCTTCTCAAAAGTTGCTGAGTTAAACTGGTAAAATCAGAAGTAAGGATTACTGATGGGAAATTAATGATAATAGCAATAGCAAGCAATGCTCTTCTGTTCGCTATATGCCAGATGTTATTCTTTACCTATATTAACTCACTTAATCTGCACAACAACCCTGTGATGCAGGTTTTAGGGCTCTCCCTATTTTATACATAGGAAACTGAGGCACGGTGAAGTTAGGGACCTGTCTCAGGTCACACGACATGTCAGTGGAGAGGCCAGGATCCAGACCCAGGCACCATGCATTGTTTTGCCCCTGGAAACAGCATAGCACAAAGGGGCACAAGAATCTGGTGCAGAAGATGAAGTCGAGGCACTAGAAGCCTCACCATTTTTTTTTTTTTTTTTTTTTTTTTGCCACGCCAAGCGCCATACGGGATCTTAGATCTTAGTTCCCCAGCCAGGGATTGAACTCCCTGCAGTGGAAGCGTGGAGTCCTAACCACTGGACCGCCAGGGAAGTCCTAGAAGCCTCACTTTTTAGAACTTTTTAGAGATGAGGTATGTAATCTTCTGTTTCAGGTGAGGATTCTGAGGACGATTCTGATTTTAGTGAGAGTGAAGATGATGAAAGTTTCACTGTGAGAAAAAGTAAAGTTAAAGAAATTAAAAAGAAAGAAGTGAAAGGGAAATCTCCAGTTGAAAAGAAAGAGAAGAAATCCAAACCGCATGATGTGGGTAAGAGCAGCCCCCGTACGCCACTTCATATGTGCTCGCTTACTCACCGTGCTTCTCTCACCTTTGCCTTCAGTCTCCTTAACCTTTCGCCAGCGTTCGTTTCTTGTTAAGATCCGTGGAAGAGAGCAGGCTGGGGTGGGGAAGGCAGAGGGCAGATAGGGGCACTGACCCCCCCCCCAACCCTTCCATCACAGACTGTTTGTCCCCCTTCATGCTGGGCCTCCCTCTGAGTGGCCCCTGTCACCTGCATTTCACAGCGACGGAACTGAGGCTCTGAGAGGTTAGACCGTTTGTTGGAATTCTTATAGCTGGTAAGCGAGGGGCTAGAATTTGCACCAGGCTTGTCCATTCAGAGCATAAATCTGTCCATTAGACCACATTTTCTCCACACGATTAAACGGGGAAGTTGGCGTGATTCTCATTTTCTGCTGTTGCACATGACTCAGTCTTTGAGTTGAGAACACTTTTGTCATGTGTTTAGGGCCCTGTGGTTTCTTCAGAATGAATTCAGTTAGGAGAAACCAGTCTTACAATAAAACTTTTGGAATTTGTGAAGGCTTGAATGTGGAATATTTGTTTCTTGTGTAAAAGAAGTTAGGATAGTTTTGAGTTCATAATATACATTAGATTATTGTAAAATATAACTTCCATTAACCTGCTTTGTTTTACTTATTGATAGATATTTTTATGTCTTGGTTGTTTAATATATGTACTGTTTGAAACTAAACTTCCATTATTCAGACCCGATTCGTTAAGGGTGGGCGTTGCTCTCACCTTAAATAGCGTGGTGCTGAGTACTTACCTAAGAAATGAGAACTAAGTACTGATTGAGTCGTATTCCTCCCACCACTGTATTCTCAATTAGCCAGGTTTTAATTGGTGTTTTTTTGCAATTGGCAAATTCATTTGGTTTCCAGAAATTAGATTTTAAATGTAGGGGTTTTTAGAGATAAAGCTGTGTATTAGTTTCCAATTGCTGCTGTAAAAATTTATCACAAATTTAGTGGCTTAAATCAACACAAATTTATTACTTTACCGTTCTTCAGGTCATAGGTTCAAAATTTTCCTCACTCAGCTAAAATCAAGCTGCTGGCAGAGCTGTGTTCCTCTGTGGAAGTTCAAGGGGAGAAGAACCCCCTTTCCTGCCTTTTCTAGCTTCTAGAGGCCGCCTGCTCTCTGACGGGTGGTCCACTTCTCCCTTCAGAGCCATCACATAACTCTCTCATTCTCCTACTTCTCACTTGCACTTATAAGCACCCTTGTGAGTACACTGGGGCCATCGGATAATTCAGGATAATCTCCCCATCTCCAGATCCTTAATTTAGTCACACCTGCTAAGTCCCTTTGCTGTGTAAGGTAACATGTGCACACATTCTGGGAATTAGGAGACAGGTCTCTTTAAGGGACCGCCTACCACAAACTGATATGAAAAAGTCATTGACAACAGGAAAAAAACCTAACATGAATATATTTCATATTTTCTTCAGGTGTTTGTTTATGCTTGCTCACCAAAACATTCTAAAAACTAACGATAAAATTTCAGCTTCCAGGTTGGAGTTTGCCGCTTAAAGTCTTCCATATACCCTGGAGCAAGTTGCTTCCCGAGAAAATTTCCTATGTAATATTAGAAGTAAAGTTTAACAGCTAAATAAGGAGATTAAGAATTTGGAAAGATGGATTATATTTCTAGTCCCACTAATAATGTACTGATAACCTCTAAGCGTCTCTGACCTGGCAGGTGTTATAATTTTTCCCTGAATAGAGAAAATTGCAAGAGCTATGGTGTCCAATATGGTAGCCACTAGCCAAAGTAGCTCTATCATATTTAAATTAATTAAAATTAGATAAAATTTAAAAGTCAGTTCCTTGGTTTTGCTAACCACATTTCAAGTGCTTACTAACTGTATGTGGCTTGTGGCTACCGTATTGGACAGCACGAAATAAAGAACGTTCCCATCACGGCACAAAAGTCTGTGGGATGGGGCTGACCTAGAGAATGTAGATGTTAACGTTAAGAAGAGTGTATAGTGAAAATGTTCATACGCACATGCACGTAAATGCCACTTAGGTATCTCGAAGCAAACATTATCTGAAAGTGAATTTGTATTCTGCTTCTCCTCCCTCCATCAAAAACAAACCAACAAAAAACCCAAACCCACTCCCATTCTGTGTTCATTCTCTGGGTAAATGGCGGCATCAGATGGTGTGTTCCTGACAGGAACTTGCCAATCATGATGATTCCCTCATCTCCAGCACGCCTCCCCCTTCTGATTACTAAAAGCCGTCCACTCTGCTGTTTTCCCTCCTTTCTCCCCTTAGTCCAGGCCCTGATCCCCTCTCGCCTGGGTTACCGTAGAGCCGTCTAGGCGGTCTGCTTTTACACCGCCATCGGCAAGATGCTTCTGGATGTAGGTTCCCTGCCCCGTGACCGCCTCTAGAGTCTGTCATCTCTCTCGCCACGTTGCACTGTATGCGTCTCTGTACGTTTCTGCCCTTTCTACTAGAGTCTAGTGATTGGACCGTAAATCCCTAGAGCCTAATAAAATGTCTCACTGACATATTCCGATGAGACACTATTGTGTGATGATTACAAGTGTGGACTCTGGACTCAGACACTTACTAGCTCTCATACTACAGGCAGATTGTTTAACCTCTCTGTTTCCTTAACTGACAGTATGGATAGTCAGTTCTGTATCGGAGTTGCTCTACGGGTTAGAGGTAATGTATATGATATGCTTACCATACTTCCTAGCATGTAATGCTCATAAAAGATGGCTATTCTTAGACTCCCAATAAATGTTGATGAATGAGTTTTTCAAATTTATGATTCTGCTTCTTTAATTCTTATAAGCTTATGTAACTTGATAATTTTCACACATACATGCTAGACTTTATCTTCCTCTGTGACCCCTTTTTTATGTATATTTTTCAAATAAGTGACTTCAGTAGATTCTGCTCCTGCTGCTGTCAAGTCAGAATCTTGGCCCTCACCGAAAAAGGTTTCTCCTTCTTCAGAGGCTACTAGGAAGCCGTTACAAATACAAAGTCCTCCAGCTGAAAGCAAGAGACCTAAGTGGGTCCCACCAGGTACAGTATATTTATTTACTGCTCAAGGGCAGGGGCTTGGAAAATTACCACGAGTAGATTTGTTTTTTCTTAGTTGTAAATGTTACATATGAGCACTTGCTCATATTTTTTTTTTTAATTTATTTAAAAAAATTTTTTTGGCTGTGTTGGGTCTTTGTTGCTGCGCACGGGCTTTCTCTAGTTGCGGCGAGTGGGGGCTACTCTTCGTTGCGGTGCGCAGACTTCTCATCGTGGTGGCTTCTCTTGTTGCAGAGTGTGGGTTCTAGGCACGTGGGCTTCAGTAGTTGCAGCATGTGGGCTCAGTAGCTGTGGCTCGCAGGTTCTAGAGCGCAGGCTCAGTAGTTGTGGCACACGGGCTTAGCCGCTCTGCGGCATGTGGGATCTTCCCAGACCAGGGCTCGACCCTGTGTCTCCTGCATTGGCAGGCGGATTCTAAACCACTGTGCCACCAGGAAAGTTCCGGAAGATTAGTTATTGAAATAATGAAGCTCTGTCAGTTCAAGGATAATCCTTAGTGTATTTCTTATGAGAATAATTAGTGATTCCGCAACAAAAGAATTTTAAAAGTATTGATATAATGACTGTAGAAATTTGAAGGTAGCATAAGCAAAAAGATAAAAAAGAAATAATGGATTGATGGGTAAAGAGTCACGTCATAAAACATGAAGTGCTTATTAATTCATTGTGGGGACGGGCCGGGCAGGTGACAGAGGTGAGGGAATTGGGCCTGGGGAGGAAGCGTGAGTGAGTGGGCGTTGCTGCCCTCGAGAGCGTGAGCCCTCTGGAAGGAAGCCGCCGTTCCTTTGCTCCACCTGGCTGTTAACATGCAGGATTATGGACCTCGGATTTCCACGTCTGAGTTTTCCAAGAGAAGCCAGAAGTACAGATTTTAGTGTGAAATCTCCTAGTTCTTAAAAGTAGACTTTTTAAAACACCATATGGACCAAACAGTATATCTGAGAGCAGGATTTGACCCTCAGGTTGCCAGCTAGCCTCCTGTCTTATACGAATGTGAGAAGACCAGCAAGATTCCAATGGGAAAATGAGCCAAGGACATAACATACCACTGACCCCAAGAAGTACAACTAGAAACCAATATGAAAAGAATTGCAGCCTCGCTGGTAATCACGGAAATGTAAATTAAAATAATAAAATACTGTTTTATACCTCTCAAACTAGAAAATAACAAAGCTGTATCAAGCAGTGCACTCTGGGTTGTGGGGTAGCAGGTATAATTATTTATTATAAATTTATAATCCCTTTACAGGACAGCTTGACAGGAGCCATAAAAATAAATCGGCCTTTTGACTTAGGAACTAATCTTGGGAATTTATCCTTAAAAAGAATTCAAAAGAAGGAAGAGTAGCAAGTGGTCAATACTAAGTGATTTCTTTATAGCCATTTGTAGAAAAGTGGTGAAAAACTAGAAACAACCCAGAAGTTTGTTGTAGGAATTTGACCAATATGTGGCACGTATGTGCAACTAAGAATGATAAATCAGATGGCTGGAAACATGGCAATGTTCACAAAACCTTTGTATGAAAAAAGTACACACACACTTGTACTTTTTACGGCTAAAATCATGACCAGCTACGGACATACATGTGGATAAATTCTGAAATTTAATACTTGTTGGAAATGATTGCTGTATTAGAGTGGTAGCATAAATGAAACTAGTATAAATAAAGAAAAATGGTATTTGTCATATTTAAACTTATGTGATATTTGAAAAAATAGATTCTGTAAGGAGTACTTGTAAAAGTTGCAGAATTTTGTAAAAATGCGTTAGATTTTGCTACTACTTTAGAAATTATAATTCCATTCATTTTTTTATGTCTTTACAATCAGTGTTCTTTGCTCCCAACTTTCCTATTTAGCTTTCACATTTAAAGTTTCGGTGTCATTACCTTGGCCTCTGAGGATGTTTGAAAATATGCAATGCTACATATTTTCTGCTCTTTAGTACTTCCCATTCTCTTGATCTAATATGTACCTGGATAGAACCTGCATAGCAGAATAATGCTTAACTCCTTTTTTTGGCCTCTTCTGTTTTATAAACTGACTTTTGTTACGAGATTTCTGACGTTCTCAGCACCAGGTGATCTGTCTTTTTGCAGCGGTGTCTGGAAGCAGCAGCCGTAGCCCACTGGCCAGAGTGTCTGTGAAGTCTCCAACTCAGAGTCTCCGCCTTGGCTTGTCCCGATTAGCACGAGTTAAACCTTTGCATCCAAATGCTGCTAGTAGCTGAGTGTAGTGGCAAGAAAATGTTTGATCGAGAAGATCTCACTTTTATAAGCATGTATATATTTGTGTTTATATTTGAGGAGGGTATTGTAACATAAATGAATCCTTTAAAGTTGTATAAATGATCTCTACCTGTTTTGTGATTGTTCTCTGAAAAGCTATCTGAGACTTCAGTAAGAGGTTTGTTTATAAGAATTATCTTGGAATGTCATCCCCTTCTGAAGAGCATATTCTCTTTCCCTTATATGTATATAATAAGTCACTGTCATTACGTGGCTGTCAGTTTGACATGGAGGATGTCCCCGTTACATGTTGTTCTTTCCTAGTAACATGCCCGATGCTTCTTTCTGGCTTTGTCTAGTTTATGGCACCTGAAATTTAACTGTGCACAGTTTATCTGGCAAAAGGAAAATTCCCATTTCTCCCAGGAGACATTTCTGAAATCTTATAAGTTACTTAACCTGCATTGTCAGTTTTGTTGCAATGATGTTTCATATTTTAGTCAAATGTTTTTATATTGAGAATTCAGAATAATTTTCCATATTAAAACAGTTGATCAGCTTCCCTGGTGGCGCAGTGGTTGAGAGTCCGCCTGCCGATGCAGGGGACACGGGTTCGTGCCCCAGTCTGGGAGGATCCCACATGCCGCGGAGCGGCTGGACCCGTGAGCCATGGCCACTGAGCCTGCGCGTCCGGAGCCTGTGCTCCGCAACGGGAGAGGCCCCAGCAGTGAGAGGCCCGCGTACCGCAAAAGAAAAAAAAAACAAAAAAACCCAAAACAGTTGCTATACTATAGCGTATGTCTCCTACTTCGAAGTAGATGGTTAGATAGCAAATAGAATTTTGTGACATTTTATGAAGCCCTCATTGTCAAAACCTTTAATAAAAGTGAAAAAGTTGTGATATGCACTTTTCCTTGATGCTAATGCATCCATCTGTCTCTGTCTACATTTCATGATAAAATGAGTGCTTTGCAAAAAAAGTTAGCCTTTTTGTTGTAAATATAAAGGGAAGAGCTGTTTCTTAAAGTCGTCACTTTTACATTAAGCCCGTGCTCTAGAGGGTGGCTGTCAAGTACTTGTCACCCCTATTGTATTAGATAGTACAGCCCTTTCAGAAGCTTACATCCTAATTCACTGTGAGTAAAAATAGTGATACTTTATGGTGAGAACTTCAACCAAACCAAATTTCAATTTTTAATAAAAATACTTTGAATCATGTTAACCATTAAAAAATACATAATACTTAGCTCAGTTCTTCTTGGTTAATGAAATATCTATGTTAATGTGAAGATAAGTATTTAGAATTGTGATTAAAGTGATGATTTTATGTAGGAATTATGATCCTACTGCTATTATATATATTTTTTCTTATCGAGTATATATTTTCTACTGTCTTACACCCCCTTACCTACCCCGCCCCACCCCTTCTTGGAAACATGTTTCCCAGGGACACGGTATTGAGGTACTCTGTGTGCGGCAGTTTAACAATAAACGTTTATTAAGAGCCTACCCTGTGTTAGTACTAATGTCATTAATTAGTCATCTGGACGAGCTTGATGAACCTGTTTTCTCTATGCTATTGATAGTACTTTCCACTGAAAATTACCTTAATGTGCGTCAAAACTGGCCTTGCAGAAAGCACTCATGACCTTTCTGTTGCCAAACCCAGGGTGCACTTTCTCACCGTATCTTATAGACCCTATTCATTATACCCTGCTTAGTACATTTTATTTCTGGGCGCGTATGACACCATTCTTTTGTACTTTTCTCCCTGCCTCCCTGCCTCTCTTCATTGTTTGTGGCTTGCTAATCTTTTGTGTCACCTACACCCACAGCTCTCACTACCATACCATATTCTGTGAGATTCCATTCTTTTCCCCCCTGGTCCTTTTTTCTTTCAAAGCTTGGGCAACTTCAAGTTCAATGGTCACCAGTGTGACGGTGACTGCCAAGTCAGGATCTTTAAGCCCAGACCTTGCCCTTGACACAGACCACTTGATCATTTGACGTAAGTCATCACTGAATCAATAACGTCTCCCCCTCCCCAGGCGTTTTCCCTCCTATATTTTCTGTTAGTAAATAGCATCACCGTCAGTCAGCTGAGGTGCCTCAGGCACTTGCACCCTTCACATCCGTTCAGCAAGCTCTAGTCCATTTCCTGCGTTTCTCAAAACTGCTCTCTCCTTCCACTTGCTGCCTTTACTCTGACTACTAACTGGCATCCTTGCCTTGACTGGTAACCTACTTGGGCCTACCCATCAAGCCACTCTAGCCAGAGGGAGTTTCCTAAAATAAAATCTGAGCCCAAACATCCCTCTGCTTAAAATCCACACACATACCCCTTAGACTGTTTAGTTCACAAGCCATTTCGAATCAGGCTGGCCCCTGTCCGCTTCTTCAACCTTGTCACGTACACTGCCCACGTTCACCTTTGACCCCCTGCCACGCCACACTGGGTGCTAGTACCCATGGCTCCAGGTCTTCAGATGGTTCTTATTTGCCTTTTTTCCATTGCTAATTCCTACTTGTCCTTGAAGACTGAAAATCAACTTGGCTCCTTAAAAAAATTTTATTTGAACGTCTGTTTCCTCCATGGACCAGACTGTATATTCCTCCAGGTGATGCTGCTGTCATTCAACTATTTAGTTTTCCTGCTTTTACCATGTTAACAAATTGAAGGATAAAAACCATATGATAATCTCAATAGATGCAGAAAAAGCTTTCAACAAAATTCAATACCCATTTATGCTAAACTCTCCAGAAAGGCATAGAGGGAACTTACCTCAATATAATAAAGGCCGTATATGACAAACCCACAGCCAACATCGTTCTCAATGGTGGAAAACTGAAACCATTTCCACTAAGATCAGGAACAAGACAAGGCTGCCCACTCTCACCACTATTATTCAACATAGTTTTGGAAGTTTTAGCCAGAGCGATCAGAGATGAAAAAGAAATAAATCCAAATCGGAAAAGAAGGAGTAAAACTGTCACTGTTTGCAGATGACATGATACTATACATAGAGAATCCTAAAGATGCTACTAGAAAACTACTAGAGCTAAACAATAAATTTGGTAAAATAGCAGGATGCAAAATTAATGCACAGAAATCTCTTGCATTCCTATACACTAATGATGAAAAATCTGAAAGAGAAATTAAGGAAACACTCCCATTTGCCATTGCAACAAAAAGAATAAAATACCTAGGAATAAACCTACCTAAGGAGACAAAAGGCCTGTATGCAGAAAACTATAAGACACTGATGAAAGAAATTAAAGATGATACCAACAGATGGAGAGATATACCATTACTTGGATTGGAAGAATCAATATTGTGAAAATGACTATACTACCCAAAGCAACCTACAGATTCAATGCAATCTCTACCAAACTATCAATGGCATTTTTCACAGAACTAGAACAAAAAATTTCACAATTTGGAAACACAACGGACCCCGAATAGCCAAAGCAATCTTGAGAAAGAAAAATGGAGCTGGAAGATTCAGGCTCCTGGACTTCAGACCATACTACAAAGCTACAGTAATCAGGACAGTATGGTACTGGCACAAAAACAGAATTATAGATCAATGGAACAGGATAAAAAGCCCAGAGATAAACCCATGCACACATGGTCACCTTATTTTTGATAAAGGAGGCAAGAATATACAATGGAGAAAAGACAGCCTCTTCAGTAAGTGGTGCTGGGAAAACTGGACAGCTACATGTAAAAGAAGGAAATTAGAACACTCCCTAACACCATACACAAAAATAAACTCAAAATGGATTAAAGACCTAAATATAAAGGCCAAACACTATAAAACTCTTAGAGGAAAACATAGGCAGAACACTCTTGACATAAACTACAGCAAGATCCTTTTTGACCCGCCTCCTAGAGAAATGGAAACAAAAATAAACAAATGAGACCTAATGAAACTTAGAAGTTTTTGCACAGCAAAGGAAACCATAAACAAGACAAAAATACAACCCTCAGAATGGGAGAAAATATTTGCAAACGAAGCAACTGACAAATGATTAATCTCCAAAATATACAAGCAGCTCATGCAGCTCAGTATCAAAAACACAAACAACCCAATCCAAAAATGGGCAGAAGACCTAAATAGACATTTCTCTTTCCTTTTGTTTGTTCACTTGTTTTTTAGATTCCACATGTAAGTGAAATCATACTGTATTTGTCTTCCTCTGTCATTAAATTCATTTAAAAAATCTTTCCTGTATATTCGTACTTTGATTGCAAAGTGCCTCATGTCCATTTTGGAAACAGACAGGGTACAAAGTCATTTTTATTAAATCTTTGTTTTAAATCACTAAAAATTATTACATCCTTACTGTACCCAAGTCAAACAACAGAGAAGTGACTACAAAATCCCTTGCCCTGCCCCCATCTAGGTAACCAGTTAACAGCATTTGCAAATACCTGTAATGTCCCATTTCTCCAACCTCAGTTTCCTCCTCTGTAAAATCTAGACTGCCTGCAATACTAAATATCCTCTGTACATCCTCGTCTGCTGAGATTTTGTTGAACTTTTCTTTCTATACTTTATGTAACACAATGCACATAATATATGGAATATACATTTTTACATTATGCATTTTGCACGCTGCTTTTTCAACTTTCATACACGTCTTCCCTTGCCAAATCGCAATACTTCAGAGAGCGTGTACCCCAGATTAATCAGACAATTTGAAAACTTAGCTTTATATGCGTCTTATGTTTTCTTTTTTGAAAGCTTTCCTGACAAATTTACTTCTCTAGAACAATGCCTACTTTAGAGTTCTTTATCAGTAACGTGAGGCTAACAGCCCCTCATGATAATCAGTTTGCTCTGAGGATGTGATGAGATTAGATGTGGGATGGGACTCATAAGTGCTGACCATTTGTACTTCCTTCTCCCTGCAAAGCCCGGAGAGTGAAAAGAAGTCGGGGGTAGGGGGGGTTCTTAATTAATTATCGTCCACCCCGGCCTGAGCAGGTATGTGGAGCCGCGTGCTCTGGAGAGGAGATTTCCACGTGAGGTTTCTCTTTCTTTCCCCTGCAGTCTACACCTACATCCAAAGCCGGTTCTACCGATCCCCAGAGGTGATCCTGGGCCATCCCTACAACATGGCCATTGATATGTGGAGCCTGGGCTGCATCATGGCCGAGCTGTACACGGGCTACCCCCCTGTTCCCTGGGGAGAACGAGGTGGAGCAGCTAGCCTGCATCATGGAGGTGAGGCGGACCCGGCTGCCTTCCCCCCGATGCCCTCGGGAGGGGTAACTTCCGCTCTCAGACTCCAGGCTGCACCGGACTCGCTCTAGGGCAATGGCCTGCATCTGTTTACGGGACAGGGTTGGATGTTTTGAAATTATGTACACTTTTGAGTCGACATCTAACCTTTTTATCATAAATGTAAGTAACTGCAAAGGATGTAACTTCCAGCATATTGTGAATAGTAACATTTAAAATAAAACTGTTATACCGGTCTTTCAAATATATTCCAAAGAATCTAAAAACCAGGCTGACATGACACCCATTGAAATCTGTGCACTGTTCAGTTGTTACTTACCATCTTAACTTTCTGGGAAGAATATCATGCCATGAAAAGGCTTTACCAAGACTCTCACATGGTTATTCATTATACCTGCTCTTCTTTTGCCTAAAGGCATCTTGTTACGCCAAATTAGATGACATGGGAGAAAATAATCCTAAAAATTGGAAATTTCACATTTTAGGATTTCCCCAGGGAACAAAGATATTTTGACTCTGAACAAAGACGTATCTAATTCCTCTCTCTCTCAACCTATCTATCCATTCATCCCAAATCCCCATTTTCTAGATTGTCTTAAAGTTAAAGGTTGGTTGGGGAGACACATACATCCTTGGGAATTAATGTAGAGATTCATCTTATGGTTGAAACTGATAATAAAGTATTCCACTAATTTAGTTAACAGTAGCTATAAATGATAGCTATGGTGGGACGAACACTGCCCTGGAGATCAGTAAACCCGGAGGCTAGTCCTCTTTGGCAAGTCACTTCCCTGGTCTGATGTCTGTAAGATGAGGGGACCAGAGTCCATGGCTTCTAAGGTTGATGATGGACGATTCAGTGAAGCATCCCGGAGCCAATCCTCCAATTTTCTCCTCCAATGGAGGGCATGGGATCTGGGTGGAGGTTCCTGCTGCCCCTGAACTGCAGCTTCCTCCTGACCTCAGTCAGCGCGGCTCAGGAACAGGAGGGCAGGGTCGTGAAGGGACAACCTGGGAACCTGGCTGCAAGGACAGGGGCCCAGAGCTGAGGGGGACACCTGTCGTTTCTCTCTTCTGTGTGCACCCCTATAGGTGGCAGTGGGGAAAGGTGACCAAGCAGGTGTTACCCTTGTCTTTTCAGGAGATACTTTGTCATATCGTGGTCTGATGCCCATCTGGTGATTTCCATCTCCTTTTCCTTTCCTCCCTTCCCATGCTCTGAGCTGGGATGTGTCACTCCTTAATTCAGGGGTGGTCCGCAGCTGCACTGGTTTACTTGCTTGGACAGTGTGATCTGCCTGCTATCACGAGTGGCCTGTCTAGTAGGTGCTGATGTCTGTTTAGAATAATGTGGGTGGTGTCAGTGCTCGGGGTACTGAAACGGCCCTGGATCAGGAGTCGAGTCTCAGGCTCTGGACCTGCTCTGCCACTGGCTTGAGGTTATCGCTTCATATCCTGGGTCCTTATCTGTAGAAGACAACATTTAGCTGAAGTCCCACCCAGTTCTAACAGTCTTGGAATGTGTGAGTCCAGAGGAGTGAATCCACTGCTTTGTCCTTGTTGAAGGTGCTGGGCTTGCCACCGACCCACTTCATCCAGACGGCCTCCAGGAGACAGACGTTCTTTGGTGAGTCCCAGGTCTGACTCTCTTTTTCCTGTTGTAGCTGATGAGGTTTCCCAGCCCCGGAAGACACCTTCCATGCCCTACACCCCATATGATGCTCTTCCTCTGGCCACACCCCAAAAGGCAGGCTGTGCTTAGAGGTTTCTTTCAGAAAAGTAAAAAGATGCTGAGCCGTGGTACCAGGGGCATGATGGAGATGGGTGGGGCAGTCACTGGGAGCGAGGTCTCGGCAGTGAAAATGCACAGGTGCCAAGAATGACCAGGTTCCTGCTCAGAAGGCCTACCAGCAGATCTTGAAACCCCAAAAGATTAGAACTCTACCCTCTCCTAACAGTTCTCCCCACCTCCCCTGGCAGCTTGCCTGCCCGCGCGCACTATGCACCGTGAAGGAAATCAAAGCGCAGAAGCGTCTTTGCAAGAACAGTGGAAAATTCCATTGCTACAGTTTATCATTAATGGAGCCTTATTCTTTCCTGCTGTAATTCTCCTAATCCCCCAGTCCCTCGCTATTCCAGATTCATTGCAACTTTGGTATAAAATAGGTAAGCAAGGGCTGTCAGCTATGGCTTGTCAGTTTTGTATAGGACATCTGCCTAATAGCTGGAATGAAGCTTCATCCACAGTCTCCATGCTGCACCCCCCCGCCATCCCAGTTCCCAGACCCTGGATTTTATGATCCTCTGTCTTTCAAGCCAAGCTGTGCTGTACAGGACAGACCGGGGGATCAGTGAAGTCCAACTCGGGCAGGGCTTCTGAGCCACTGTGAACCAGAAGATGAAGCCAGTCCCAGATCTAAAATCCCTTTGCTAAGGGATTCCTGTGTACAAAAAGCCGTAGTGGCCCTAATGTCAGCCAAGTGGAGTGAAGCCAGATGTGAGGAACGAGGGCTCCACAGACGGGCTCCCTGCCATCCGGAACGACATTGTCGTCAGCTTAGTTCACAGGCTCACACTGTCGTTCCCAGCCCTCCTGCCTCTTATTTTCACCCAACGGTGGCCTCAAAATGGGTAGACAAATCATAATTTCTCTCCACATCTTTTCCCATCAATAGGAAAGTCAAAAAACACCACCCTGGGGGACCCTCCTGGACAAAAGTGTTTCAGTCATGGTGATGGGCAGTCGGTATATATTGGTTCAGCCACCTAGGGGTTAAAATGTAGTCTATTTCTGTACCAGTTGGTTAAAAAGCCACAGCCCTGAGCCCACGATCCAGAAACTAAAATTTTAAGGTCTGGCAAGAAAAGGTCCTCCAGGATCCCCCTCCAATGCCAAGACTGTCGTCCACTCGGATTGGTCAGTCCCATACCAGAGCAGAGCATCTGGCCGACTCGCTGGTATAACTTATGCATGGGGCAATGGAACTGGTCTCTTGACCCCAGATGTCCTTTTCCCATCCACCACTTTGAATTCAGCCTTTTGGATTTCAAAGGACTTAGGGAAAGACAAGTAGGAGCATTGGTGTTCCCTCCTGCTAGACAAAGACAATGTGGGAAGAGTCACATCTCAAGCCTATAACCCTGAACTCAAGAGATTGTACTTGGGGGAATCAAAAGGAAGGGAATATAGGCATTTTGGTAAGAGGGTACCAAAGACAGACACATGTCCCTTTCATAGAGTACCCGATTTTTACCATCAGCACTAAGCTTCCGAATGTGATTTTGGTAGCAAAAGCACACATCTTCCCTTCCTGCGTAAGAAAGGACGTTATTGGGAGCTGCATCCTCATCCGTGTTTCCCAAATTTTATTTGATTATAAGAATCATTTGGGTTCTTGGGAAAATGCTAATCCCCAGGATCCTCCTATGGTATAGTGTGTTTGAGGTGGGACTCAGAAGTCTGTATGTTTTTTACAGCAGCTTACGATGAGGCGAGTTTGGAAACACTATATCCACTTAAGTTCTTGGCTCTCCCTTCCCCAGGTTTGGGCTGCCAACAGGTCCTCAGCCCCTAGCCACTCCTAGTTAATACCCTTAATTAAGAGGAAAGTTCAAAGGTAGCAAGATATGTAGGTGGTCCAGACAGCAAGAGGAGGTGGGGAGAATAATGAGATATTGGGGAAGGTCAGAGAGGTAGGAAAAACTTGTACAAGAAAAGCAATTACATAAAGATGACTGCAGGAGCTATGTTATTTGTAAGCCCGTGAATCTAATTCTTCTTTGACCATTTATGAAAAGACAATCTAGGATAAGGTGGGAGCCGTGGTGCCACAGTCAAAAAGGAGTTCACAGGACCTATGCCCTATGCAGTACCCCCAGCCCATTTTTTTCTATATAAACACACAGATACCCATGTGTGTATATACACACATACACACATTCATGGGCTCTTATAGGAATTCAGTAAGAGCAGGTGTTCTGTTGGACGCCCTGCAAATTGTATTGATTGCAAAAGTAATTAGAAGCATTTCATTATGTACCTTCCAGGATGTCCATTGTATGAACCCTGAGTTTTTGTGAGAATTTCATGGAATGTGTCCATTTTGCATGTGTGTTTATACATATCCGCCCTTTCACATGTATATTTACAAGGTGTGAGCATACGTGGTCACCTTTCTGAACATGCTCACCACGACCTAGATGTCCAAACGAATGGTCTTGCCTTCAAGGCATTGCACTGTGTTCTCAGGCCACCTTTGGACCTGTCTTCAGGGGTTTCTTTTCAGCAATGACAGAAGATACATTTGGTGAGGGCTTTAATCCGTGGAAATGGCTGAAGAAAATCATTCCAAGCAGTGTCTTAAGCCACCACCAAGTTTGATCATTCCAGTTACGGACAAAATTTTGACATGACTAAAAATAAGAAATGAGGTTAACTTGCTTGTGTGGCTTGTACATGAGCTCTGAAAGTCAATCCTTCTCCTAAAATGACTTTGCTGTTATTCCCCATGGGTGTCCCAAATTCTCACGTTTTGGGGTGAGGGAGGATCAAGGGCATAGAAAAGCCAAGAATGGACAACATGCTTTTTGTTCACAGCGGACCGTTTCTGTCACTTCAGATTTACTTTACTATTATCATCGTCATCATCATCATCATCACTATTGTTTTACGTTGGTTAATGTTAAACCATTAAAATCATTTGATTGATTCCAGGAGGAGGAGGTGGTGGCTCAGAACATGCCGAGTAGTAGGAAGTTATTTGTAAAAGTAAATTGTATTCATTGGATAATGTACATGTGGTTATTTTAAACTAAGACTGAGGGTGTGTTTGTCTGTGTGTGAGGGGGCGGGAGAGCTGCAGAGACCACTCCCAGAAGCAGCAAGGTTGAGTGAACAGCTGTGATGTGACCAATGCATATTCACACCTGGAACTAAACACATAATGTTGTATCTCTAAAGATTCCAAAGGTTTTCCTAAAAATATAACCAACAAAAGGGGAAAAAAAGATACCCGGATTCCAAGGATCTCACCATGGTGCTGAAAACATACGACACCGGTTTCCTGGACTTTCTGAGAAAGTGTTTGGTGTGAGTTTTGTCAGGGTGTCTTTGCTTCTGGGTTTCCTCTTAAACACTGTACTTTCCCACACGTTTGCGGGTGAAAGTCTGGGGCTGGGAGGCAGTCATGGGACATAATAAACACGGACCATAGATCTTTAGGGTCTACGAGATGCTTTCCTATCTGTTGCCTCATCAGACTGCTGTCTCCACTGTCCATCCTGTGTGGTCAGTGGGACAGACGACCTGATGTTTTGAGACGTGGAGCCTGAGGCTCGAGAGATTAAGTGACTTGCCCTGGATTACACAGCGTGTGGGTCGAGCTTGCTTCCTTCTTGCCCTGACTGCCTGGAAGCAAGGTTGTAGGCAAGTCCTCCGTGTTTTCTGTTTCATGGACTGAAGCCCAGGTCTTCAGAGAGTCTGTTGTATCAATAACTATTTGCATACATGCCCAGTACAAGCTGGTTTCAGGCCCCTTCCCACCCATTCCCCTAGGATTTAGAGTCTAAATCCTCTCATATTAGGGAACTAGGGAAAGGGTGATCTATAAACCATTTATTATGTACAGCTTTTTAGAATCTATAGGCATATTTTGAATCTTAGATAGTAGGCTCTGTACTTCACCCGTCATAGTATTGATAAAAAAAAAACCCAATAGTCCATAAAGCACCTTAGAACTGTACCTAGTTTAGAAGGTATTTAGAAAATACTAGCTGTTGTCACCAATTTTAAAGAGGTTATGCAAGTCTGTCTCCACTGAGTGGCAAATAAATTAGCCACGTGATATTGGACAAGTCATTGTCTCTCTGGGCTTCAGTTTCCTTTTCTGTAGAGTGGGGTATTCCTAAGGTCTCTTCCAGCTGTATTAGTCCTATAATTGTTTAGTAGTTTTAGAGGACCATATCTTTATGTTCTCTCATTCCTTCAGTGGGATGAAGTAGTTTTAGCAAAATACTACTCTTCTGGCATTTGTGCATCTGGAGTTTAGGTACTAGCTCAGAAAATAAACCACCAGGGCCTGCCGAAAGTTTTCCAATCTGCGGGGTCATGCTACCCATCTGAAAACTGGAGACAGAGAAGGATCCTGTACCCCATCATGACCCCCACTCCACCCCAGCCTCTTGCTGAGGCGATAGAATGAATGGCCATTAACTCGTAACAGAAACTCAGTACTGAGACAGAGGTGGGTAATCCAGAAACTCAGAGCCAGGAATGAAATTATTCTCCTTTTTAGCGCAAAGGGCTGGTTGCTCACACCTTGTAAGAGGCAGTCATGCTGTCAGGGCCTGTTGTTTTATTACTTCGTATTTGGCTAATTAGCAAGTCTTTGAGAGACTAAAAGTTTTGGGTCAGATTTAATAGGGATAAAGGTAAAGTTCTGTGTCTAGATTTTATAGGCTAACTCTAGGAGTTCAGGAGAGGCGAGGTGTAGCTTAACAGCAGTTCATTGGACAAAGAACTGGGAACTTGAGTTGTTTAGACCTCGATGAGTCTGAAATATTAATGCCATCTCCTCGCAGTTAGTAGCTATTCCCAGCATGATGGACACCAGTTAGACAACAGCTGAGATTTCCTATCTAGGAAGGAACTGATCATGTCATATGATCAATAACTAGTAGTCATGTAAATGTTTTCAGATAGTTGAAGGGTTGTGACATAAAAGATGGATTAGTTGTCTCATTCTGTATGATGCTAATGGGTAGAATTTAAGACCGGGTCAAAGTTACTAGGCTAAAAGTTCCTGAGAAGTGAATCTTGGCTCAATCAAAATGAACAACTTTTAAAGAATTGGAGTTTTTTAAAACTGGAATAGCTAGTTCTGTGAGTTAGTGCCATGTTACTAAAATTACTCAAGAAAGGCAAGATGATTCCATGGTGGGTCAAGTGTATTTTGTCAAGTGTATCTTGTTACTGCATTAGCAGTTTGGATTATCTCCAAGTCCCCTCATGGTCTTAATATTCTAGTGTTCTATAATGTTCTTTGTGATATACTTGGAGGTCCAAATTCCATAGTTTGGGAATCACAGTTAAGCATCTCTTCATTTTGATGTTCTTAGTTTACTAAACCCTAAATCCCACTGGTTTCGATTTTCTATAATATTTCTTGTAACGGAATTTGGGCTGTGAGGTATTCCTCGGCTTGTCATACACATTTTCTACAAAGCTCATTTCCAATAGTTGCCTCCAGGTACTTTAAAATTATATGTCATGAGCTCTGTTCTATGGTATCTTTGAGTTTTAACATAGCTTAAATGGGTTCTTTAAAAATGAACCATTTTTACATCTTATTTAGGTTCTTTATTGGGGTCTTTGAAAATATTTCATTATTAAAAAGGGAAATAAAACCCTAACCAATGCTGGGCTTTGTTGGTGTGTAGCTGGGAGCCTTCTCTTCGCGTGACCCCTGACCAGGCCCTCAAGCATGCTTGGATTCATGAGCCGCGGAACCTCAAAGCACAGCCCAGGCTTCAGACCTTGAGGAAAGCCAGTCTCTGTTTCCCTTCTGAGGCCAGGAAGGGCAAGGTTCAAGGGCAACATCACTTGGGCAAACAAGGTCCAGTCCCTCAAATAGCCAGTCCTATTTCCATAATCCAGGGGGTCAGCCGTCTCTGGAGGATTGCCTGCCAATTTCTCTGAGCTCAACCTCGGTTAATTATTCTGGTTTCATCACTACTGGCCTGACACTTCGTAATTTGGGGATTTTCCTCTTTCAGGAAACTTGGTTGTGGCTGGGTTCTCCTCTTTTTTTGCCCTCTCATCGTTAGGAATTTCTGTGTTTCTCCTATCTCCAATTCCTATTCCCCTCCTTTCCTTTTCTTTCAATGCGTCCTCCTCTGCAAGCCCTATAATTACCTTTTGAATTTTGATCAGATTATGGAATTATGCGAGGATCTTTTATATGCAATATAGCCTCATGGTTATGTACTCGGTCACTGGAGTCAGGCTGCCTGGGATAAAGTCTGGCCCTACCACTTACCAGCTGTGGGCCCTTGGGCAATTTACTTAACCTCTCTGTGCCGCAGTTTCTCCATTTATGAGAATGAGAATAATGCCTATTCTCTCTGGTTGCAGGAAGGAGCAAAGGAACCAGTAAGTGTAAAGGGCTTAGAATGATGCCTGGCACACAGAATGTGCTTTACAAATGACTTGTTTTTGTATCATTACAACCAGATTTCCCCCAAATGACTTACAGCCTAATGGACAGTTAGAATGTAATTCATATTTGAACACTTACTTGTTCCTGCTCTCTCCTCTTTGGCAGAGGTGATCCTTCAAATAGAGACTAAAGACAAAATCAACGAAGGCGCCACTAAACAGGGTCAGAACTCAGGTAGTCAGCAGGGCTCTGTCCAGCACACAGCTGAAGTCCAGCTGCCTCATCTAGCAGAAGCTTCCGGAAAGCCCGAGGCAGTTGTTGGGCCAGCGGAGTCCAAGGCCTCCACAGGACAACAAAACAAAAACTGCTCCCCCGAGAACACAAACATTTTACCACCTATTGTGTGACCTGAGAGGAGGGTGTGTCCTGTTTCTTTCCACCAGTGATTTGTATTAGAGACAGCACTTATATTGTACAATACTTAAGACTGTTGTTTTTTAATGCATAAAGGTTTTAAAAAAAAACCCTCTATTCACATGGCCTATTGGCATGATTCCTATGATGAGGGATTGGAAAGGATGTCCTTGCACCCATGCTCCTTCCTTATGCCCTCAATCAAATACAACAATGGGTGCATGTGTGGGGAGATGGGGTGGGGAGAGGGTTAAGTACTCAGTGTTACAGCATCACTGAGAGGACGCTAAATAATAAAAAAACACTTTTTTCCTCTTGCCCAAGACAGTCAGGATTCTGGTTTGAAAATGACAGAAGCTGAGTTCCAACTAGTTTAAAGGACATTTATCGGTTTATGTGACTGGGGAATCAGGAGGCTAAGTGTAGACACAGGAACATCTAGGAGTTCAGACAAGATCATGGATCTCAGACTCCCTCTCCCGCGTTAGTCTTGCTTCTTTTTATGGTTAACTTCACTCTGAAGACAAGCTCTGCCCAGAAGTTAAGGTGACCACTCTCGGCCAGTCAGAAGATGCAGTCTTCCTGCTGGTGGGAAAGTCTCAGAGGTGATTGATCAGACTTGAACTCATCACTGTGTCTGAGATATTGGGGTCCTCTGATTGGCCAGCCTGGGTCACAAGCCCACAGTGTGGTGTGGTGTGGTGGCAGTGCCATGACTGATGCTTCTCCAGGACCACGTGGAGTAGGACACAACAGCTCTCCCAAAGGACGGAAGATGAGCAAACTACAGGATGTATCCACTCATCCACCACCTGCCCTTCTAGTCTTTACCTACACGAACTCAGTCTGTATATGGTTGTAATTATAGTACAGATAAATGTGTACAAGGCACTCAAGATCATAACATCATAAACATCATACATGGCTTCGTAGTTTTCATTTTAATCAGTGTGTAACTGTCCATGAAGGGAGACACCAGGTAATTGAAGCTATGGGTTTGGATGAGATCACCTAGGGAAGATGGTAGAGAGTAGCAGAGGGTCAAGAGAAAGTCCTGGGAAAGACAAACATGTAAGCGGTTGACAAAGTCGAGTAGAGCCCCTGAGAGACGTAGAAAAATAGGGAAACTAGAAACCAGAGGAGGAGGACGTTTCTAAAAGGAAGGATGGAGAATAAAAAATAGCTGGAGAATGTAAACTTCAGAAAATGCTTCTAAAGCGGGGTGACATGGACATTAAGTCAGAGCAGAAGAGGTGACTCGTCCCAGGTCCTACAGCCAGAAAGGTTCAGAACTGGCAACAGAACTCAGGTGTTCTGGACCTTTTTTGACACCGACTGTCTGCAACCACGGATAGAGCTGAGGTGGACAGTTGTGCTGCGGAGACAGGACAAGGAGCCAAGTCCTGGTAGCCTAATTAGGAGGATTTAGATCGGATACTGAAAAATATTTACAAGGTTATAAAGGGCTGAAATGACGCTTGATGAATTGTGGCTTATTTTTAGGGACCACTTGAACGCAGGGGAGCTGCAAGGCACTGACGGGGGGATCCAGAGACAACAGGCCAAACGGCGTCTGCTGGGGTCTCTCAGGCCGGCAGCAGTTTTCTTCTGCTATTAGCCATCGGGTTCTTTCTCCTTGCTGAGATTGCTTCACCTTACCGTCCCATTGGATGCCAAGGAAACAAAATACCCGAAGCCTTTTTTTTTTTTTTTTTTTATGTCCTTGCTCACATGGACAGGAAAATGCGAAATCCAGGGACTAGCACAAGATGACGTGTCTTGGATGTGAGTGGTATGAAGGTGACGCTGGGGCTCTGTGATGATACGGAGGCGGGGGCTGCGGAGGTGAGAAGGCAGGGAGGGGACGAGGGCCGGGCCCAGCGCGGGAAGAGGGGAGGGCAGCGGCCCCATCACAGGTTCACCATCAGCCAGTCCAGCAGCTGCAGCCGCGTGACGTTGCCCGCCGCCTCGTGCAGCTGTCGTTCCTTCTCATAGCGCAGCACCGACTGCAGAACCTCACCTACGCTGCGCCCTTTTTCCATGGCGGCTGCCGAGAGCTGAAGTAGCTGAGGGAGGGAAGGAAAGCAGTGGTGAGCGGCCGAGCATCCCACCGAGGGCGGGGAAGGGCTGCCGAGGCGAGGGCAAAAGAGCCCCTGCAGCGGGGGGACCCCGAGGGAGACGCTGAGGAGATGTCCGTAACCGGGCCGCTCACTGGCCTGTCTGACAAAAGAAAGGTGGTTACATCGCCCTTAATTTAAGTAACATCCCCCTGTCCGTGATACGGAAAATGTGATTTCCCACTAAGACTAAAAACCTCCTGCTCCCAGTGGGTGTTTGGTCAATGGTCTTCTTGCCTTCTCAGGATTCTAAAGTTCTTAAGTTCACTGTAGCATCATAAAACGGGCTCCACCATTGTCCCAAGACTGACAAGGGCAGGAGAGAAAGAGACAAAGGACAAATGTGGGTGCTGCTTTCCCTGCCCCATAGACCAGACAACACTGGGATGTTAGAGCAGGAAGGTGACTCAAAGATCCATTCAACCCCCACGAAAACGCTGCCCGGAGAGGTGAAGACTGTCAGTAATACAATGCTAGAAATTAGCGGAGGTAATACTCATACCCAGGTCTCTTCCCAAGCTTAAAATGAGAAACAATGAGCCAAAGCAAGTATTCTAATGTGAGCACAGTCCATTGCTATCCCACCCGGAATCCTCGCAGCAACAAAGGAATCAAAGTTTATATTTTGTGCATTCCGCACCTGACTGTGTGAGAAAGTCAAAGGGCAAATGAACAGGCCAAAAATCAGGAACTGTTTCAGGGGAAATTCCGTGCAGACTGAAGTATTGCGTTGGCCAAAAAGTTCGTTCGGGGTTTCCCATCACATCTTCGGCTACACCCAAATGAACTTTTTGGCCAACCCAATAATGAGGATACTCCTGAAACAAATGGAAAGACAAAGTCTCCGCAAAGAGGAGATATAAAGAAGACCCAAATGGAAATTTTGGAACTAAACAATAATACAAAATCCCAAATGAAAACTAAATGGACGGAGATGAGAGAGGAAACCCAGTAAACTTGAAGAAAGAGCAATAGAAATGCGTCGCACTGAACAGGGTAAGAGACTGATTCAACCTCTTTCAAAAAGACTGAGAAGATAAACAATTCCAAAAGGTTTTACATCTATGTCATTAGAATCCCAGAAGGAGAGGAGAAAGAGGGGAGTACAGAAAACATACTTAGTGAAAGCTTCCCCTATTTGCCAACAGACATAACTGACACATTCAAGAAGCGTAGTGAAGCTGAAACAACATGAACCCAAAGAAATTCACTTCAAGACCCGCTGCAATCAAATTGCTGAAAACTGAAGAAAAAGAAAAAAAAATCTAAAAGCCGTCAGAGAAAAATGGCACATTTTGTGAAAGGGAACAATTCGAACGACAGCAGGTTTCTCGTCAGAAACCATAGAGGACAGAGGAGGTGAAACAGCACTTTTTAAGCACTAAAAGAAAAGAACTATCAAACCAGAATTCTATGTCCAGCAAACATATACTTCAGGAATGAAGGTCAAATAAAGAAAAATTCGTATTAAATTAAGAGAATTCATTGCCAGAAAATGCACTCTTGTTGTTCGGGCAAAAGGAAAATGGTATCAGAAGGAAACTGGGAACATAAGGAGTGAACAAAGAACAAAAGAGAGAGTCAAAATCTCAGGATAAACGATAAACGATTCGCCTCCATTCTTTAAAATGTGCTTTACGGTTGAAAGCAAAAATAACATTGCCTAAGGATTTTTGCAACTAAATACATAAAATAACTGCAACCTAAGGCAGAAGAGTAAAGGGACCTATATGGTAGGAAGATTTCTACATTCCAATTTAAGTGGTAACTATTGACTCTAGTTAGACTCTGAAAAGTTAGGTATGTTATTGTGATCCCCAGAGAAACCACTAAAAAACTACACAAAGAGATGCAGACGAAAACACGATAGATTAAAATGGACAACTAAAAACTGTTTAAATAATCCAAAAGAAGGCAACAAAAGGAAAAACAGGAAAAGCAGAGAGAATAAACATAACTAACATTAAAATAATAGGCCTAAATCCAAGCATATCAATAATTAGGCTAACTGTAAATGGTCTAAACACACCAACTGCTGTCAGAATAGTTTAAAAAAAATGACCCTACTTACGTTGCCTATGGAAAATGGTAACGTGAACCACCTTATGGTAAGTATACTTTCTTAAGGAACTGTCAAACTCTTTTCCAAAGTGGCTGTACCATTTTGTGATATAGGTAAGTTAAAAGTAAAATTATGGCAAAAGACGTACCATGAAAACACCAATCAAAAGAGAGCTTGAACCTCAACATTTGTGGTGATTCTGTTGGTATAAAGGGGGAAGAATTCAAAAGGGCCAGATGTCCATTTGTCTTTTCGACAAAGGTGCTGAAGACAACTGCATACCCACACGCAGAAGTGTGAATCTAGAATCTAGACACCTACCTCATATTATACATGAAAATGAGCTCAAAATGGGTCACAGACCTAAATATTAGAGCTGAAATTATTATTTAGAAGAAAAGAAACAAGAGAATCTTCATGACCCTGGTTATTAGGTCAGGGTTTCGCAATCTGGCTCTACTGACCTTATGACCAGGTAATTCTTTGCTGAGGGGCTGTTCTGTGCACTGTAGGATGTTTATAGCATCCCTGGCCTCTCCCCACTAGACTCCCCCTTCCCAGTTGTGACAAGAAAATACGTCTCCAGGCACTGCCAAATGTCCCTTGGGGGCAAAACTGCCTCCAGTTGAGAACCACTGAGTTAAGCAAAGATTTATCAGATATGACATCAAAAGCACAAGCAATGAAAGCAAAAAGTGATAAATTAGATGTCATCATTAAAAACTTTTGCTTTTTGAAGCACTCCATTAAGTAAAAAGACAAGATACATACTGAGAGAAAATATTTGCAAATCATACATATCTGACAAAGGACTTGTACCCAGAATACATAAAGCATTCTTGTAACTTTATATTCTTGTAACCCAGTCAAAATATGGGCAAAAGATTTCCACAGACAACTCATCAAAGAGTATATATGAATGGCTAATGAACACATAAAAAAGATGTTCAACATCTTTAGTCATTTTAATGTATGTATGTCAAATTAAATCCACACTCAGAAACCACTGTAACAGCTATAATTTAAAAAAAAAAGAATAATGAGAAACTGAAATCAACAAAAATTGCTGGTAGGAACGTAAAATGGTACAGCCACTTTGGAAAACAGTTTGACAGCTTCTTAAGAAAGTACACCTACCGTAAGATGCAGCAGTTACACTCCTTGTCACCCAAGGGAAATGAAAACGTTATGTCCACACAGAGATGTGCATGTGAATGTGCGCAGAAGTGTTATTCATAATAGCCAACTAGTGGGAACAACCCAAATGTCTGTTAACTGGTGAGTGGATAGGGAAAACATATAAAATATTCAGCAATAAAAGAAATGAACTACTGACATATACTGCAGTATGGATACACCTCAAAAACGTTATGCTAGGTGTACAGAGGCAGATGGAAAAGGCTGCACAGTTTATGACTCCATTATGTAAAATGTCGGAGAGGCAAATCTGTAATGCTAGAAAGCAGGTTGATGGTTGCCTGCAGCTGGGGGTGAAACTGAGAAATAGCGCCTAGAAAATTTCTGAGACAGAGAAGTAAGGAGTCTCTAGTCCTTATCAGATATTAAAACATATTATAGAATTACAGTAATTAAATCAATATGCTATGAAAATAGTATTAAACTAGTAAGAATAGACAAATGATTCAATGGAATAGAAGGCTTTGAAAAAAAAACAAAGATAGCTATCTGAGCTAGTGGGAAGCAGCTGCATCGCACGGGGAGATCAGTTTGGTGCTTTGTGACCACCTAGAGGGGTGGGATAGGGAGAGTGGGAGGGAGACGCAAGAGGGAGGGGATATGGGGATATACGTATATGTATAGCTAATTCACTTTGTTATACAGCAGAAACTAATACAACATTGTAAAGCAATTATACTCCAATAAAGATGTTAAAAAAAAAAAAGACAGCTATCTGGAAAACAAAATAAGAGATTGCATCCCTACATCACACCTTATGTGAAAACAAATTCAACATGGATCAAAGTTTTAAACATTTTTTTAAAAAATCATAAAGATACTAGAAGAAAAACATGGGGAAGTCTTGTTAATATTTTGTGGTAGAGAATGTTTTCCAAAATACGAAAAGATAAACTGTCATATTTGACTACATAAACATTTTCAAAATTCTGTATGGCAAAAACAACAAAAAACACCAATCAAAAGTCAAATGATAAAAATATCACAAAGGCTAATTTCCTTGTATATAAAAAAACTCTCAGAGATAAACAAAAAAAGACCAACAACCCAACAGAAAAATGGGCAGAGGGCATGAACAAGTAATTCATCCATGAAAAAGGACTGAAAAATGGCTCTTAAACATATGAAATGGTATTCACCCTCGTTCCTAATAAGATATGTGAAAAGTAAGGCGACACTTGGCAAAGGTCAAAAGTCTGGAATGGACTGTTGGTTAAACTGTGGCAAGTAGACACTGTCATATTGTTGGTGCAAGCTCTATAAAAGGCATTGGGGAATACATATCCAATCTACAAGCACATGTTCAGATACATTTGAATCTGTGCATATAGCATTGCTTATAGCAGCAAAATACTGGTAACTGAAATGTCCATCCATAGAAGAGTGGTTACATACAGCACCTGCATACAGTAAATATGCAGCCATTAGAAAAGAATGTGGCAACTCTATATGTTGCAGAAGAGAATATATACACATAGATAAAAGACTACCATTTGTGACTTAAAGAAAGATAAGTATATAAAAGTATTAACTTGTACATGCATAGGCATTTCTGGAAGGATAAACAAGAAATTGATCAGAATGGTTTTCTCCAGGGAGGGCAATGGGATGGGAGATAAAGATGAGAAAAAGCCCTTAATTTTAAGTGTGCATCTTTTTTTGTGCCTTTGGATTTTGAACTATGCACACATACTTCTTCAAAAATGGATGCAAATTTGTTTAAAGGAATTGGGCTCATGGGCATCCCAGTGTTACCAGGTTCAATCACCTGCATCGCATGAAAATGTTTGCATATGTTAATTAAATCTCTTTCCAAAAACAAATTGTGACTCATTTTTAGGTAGTTTCTTTGATGTATACTTCGTCCAGCTGTTCTTAAACATATACTGACGCTCAGAGCAAATCCACTCAGTTGAAGTTGGACATGCTGCTGCTCAACCCTTCCACTCTTCGAGGAAAGAGATGACAGTCTTTACTTCGGGCAAAGACGTGCGTGTGTGTAGAACAAGGAGGCCTGCAAGTCCACTGTCCCCATTTTAGAGAATTCTATCACAGACATTCTAATTCAAAATAACCTAAAATCAGAATGTGTTATGTATGATGGGAATGACTTAAAAGATGGTGTCAGAACAAAGCCCGTTTCACACTGTACACATGAAAGCTAGGCTTTTTAGATTTTTTGCATCAGTCTACAGCTTTTGTGAATACAGGCCCATCCGCTAATTACTACGTGCCAAAACACTTGTCTGTTGTACAGACTGGAAAAACTGTAAAGAGACAGAACTGGCCGAGGACTCTTAGGGATAAACCTAAGATTGGATCTCCACGTTCTGTCCTTTAGCCCAAGTGGAACATATGCACACAAATCACCTGGGGATTTTGCTAAAGCGAAGACTCTGATTCAGTAGGTCAGGAGTGGAGCCTGAGATTCTGCACTTGTACTGAGCTCCCAGGCGATGCCAATGCTGTCGGTCCACAGACCGCACGAGTAGCAAGTCTACAGATGACACAGTTTCTCGCTTAGCCTGAGTGTGGCCTATTCTGTATGCTACACAGTTCTGTGTCTTCCCGGTCATCAGATAAACCAAGTAACCCAGTTACGAGGGTTACTAATACCCCATATTAAACAGAGAAAGCCTCTTTCTCCACATCCTCTGGTTTCTAAGAAGATGAATGCTTTTTATAAATAATCCCAGCCTCTCGTGCCACCTTCTACTACTTAAAATGCCATTGTTCTACTTTTCTCAATTGAGGGAAAATAATAAAAAATCCTGAGTGTGTGTGTGTGTGCGTGCGTGCTGTGGAGATGGCCTCTCTTAATTCTCCCACACTAGCATGAAACGGCAACTACATAAACAAAAGCTTTCTGGACCCCAAATTTCCCTTCAGTGAGCAGTTCCAAGGCCTAACCTGGGAGAAGAAAGGAGTTAGAAGGCACACTTACCTTTACCAGTAAGAACAGTAATAAGCTGATTTTCCATCTGCCTTATTCTTTGGTCTTACTTCTCAACTGACTCAGAACCCACGGTGAGGGGAAGAGGGATGTTATTTATTGAATCCCTTCAAATCCCCAACACTTCCTAGACCACCAGCTAAGAGAGGAATGACAGGCTTGAAAAGGCCATCAGTCCACCCTTCACCCCCCCGCCTCCCCGGCCCAGCAGCACATCCCCAGGATGGGATGCTTCCCAGCAGCTCCTTCTCGTTCTTTGGGCAAAGCTGTCATGCAGAATTCAATCTGAGCCCAGACCTTAATCTGATTCTTTCACCAAGTCTCTTGGAGGTTCCTTATTTGTGCACTTCCATCAATATACGCAGAAAAAAAAAAGAGGAAAAAAAATGATTTATCTCCCTTTTACCCTTTGATACGCCTCCTAGTGGGCAAAATTTAATTTTAATTTACCCGTTATCTCTACCATGAGGCATGAGCTTCAAATTTTTACTGTCCCCATTCTACCCTTCTCGTGGCTCTCTTTCCATTCAGAAAGAAAAAAAGAACTTAAAACCCTAATTAACCCCGAAAAAATCTTCCCAAATTCCCGATTCTACTTCCTTACCTTCTCCTGGATTCCTTCATCATAACCAGCAAAGTACAACACGGGGACATTGAGCTCAGAGGCGGCCACCCATTGAAGAACGGCTTGGAGTTGCTTGTTCTGAACCGTATCGGCTAGGTTGTGACTGCTGACAATCACTTTGGGTGCTGCAGACCCTTCGGGGAGCGGTGCTGATATGCCTCTCAATTCGTTGTAGATAGCTTCATAAGCATTCTTCAGGAGGATCTCTGCTGCCCCTGTGCCCTTGGTTGACAAACACTCATGTAGACTATCTGGGGAGGATGAAGTTGGCCTGTTGGTATCCCCAGACTTATTACTTTCTACTTCTGCCAATGGAGAGTCACAGGACTTGGCAATAATGAGACACAACTTCATCACTGAGTCCATCAGATGTTCTACCATTTGCTTGTTCATGTGGTCATCTAGCTGGTTAGCAACCTTCTTGGTCAGCCCAGCAAAAGTACCTCCAGCCTCATCGCCTTCATTTAGTTTGATGGGAGAAGGACTTACAGGTCTTTCACACTGGGGACTGTCTTCTTCCTTAGTTGGCTTGGGTTCAGAGCTACGGTCGCTCTTGAAAATGGTCTCACCGAGTAAGTTCCGGATGAAGTTGAAGAAAACGCTCATTAGATCCTTCTTTTCTGCTGCTTCTTGGTCAACCCCCATATGAGGAGACCTAAGGCCGGACTCATCAGAAACTGCAGGGGACTTGTTGTTGGCCTGCAAGTTGGTGCCACCAGCAGCTTTAAGGAGACTCTGTGCATCCATGCTTCCCCCCTGGGCCAGGTGGTACTGAATCAGAAGTAAGGCGGATACGATCAGGTCCCTGGCCCAGGACTCAGAGTCATGCATAAAATTCTCCAGTTTCTCTGGGTGATGCGTAGAGGGACTGAGGTTGCTAGGATCGAGAGGAACTCCCGAGGGAGAGTCTGGCGCAGGTTTATGCTGTTTGTTGGAAGCTGCAAGCGGTGCACACTGGAGGTCTGGAGATTTTCCTTCTTTCTGCTGGTTTTTATGCCACAGGGACAGGCCCTCTTGGATGATGTGCTCGCCCAGAGTTTCAACACAAGTCTTCTCCTTCTCGGGTTTGGGTGCAGGAGAGCCTATTTTTTCCCTCAATTTACCTTCAGATTTCATGGATGCAAAGCTGACGTTTCGGTTTTTAGGGTCACTCGTTCCTTTCACGGACATGAGGGAATAACTCTCAGACTTGTCCTTGGTTTCCCTGACAGTCTCAGGAGGTTTCTTGGCAAATATCACTGAGTAGAGTTTACTCAGCATGGCATCCATGATATCTGTGGCCTTCTGGCTTCCATGAACGAAGAGACTTCTTTTCACGGCCGAGACAAAGTCCGTATCAGTCATGAGGGCCCCTGTGACGTCGTGGAGGTTCTTCATGAAGGAGTCGATGAGATCTGAGACCACCTCTTCCGCGTGCTTGATCAGGACCTTCTTTAGCAGGATGGTGGCAATGGTCGTGTCCTTCACTTGGATCTTCAGTGTCTTCATGATGGAGACCATCATATCAGACACCACACTGTTAGCATAGGTGATGATCCCTTGACTGACAGAAGCTGTGAAGTCATTGGGCTTTTCCTGCTCTCTCAACATCTCTCCCTCTGCGGGTAAGGACCTTCTGCCCTCTGTGGCATCACTTGCGTTACAAGATTCAAACACTTCCTTATAGAAGAAAGACTTCTTAGAAGAAGGCTTGTCGTCTGGACCCCTGCTTTCCTTGGTGCTGTCCTTGATCTTCAAAGCACTTTTGTATTTTACATTCACGGGACTCTGTGATGTTCCTGAGGCTCTGTCATAGGAGCCAGGAGCCTTATCCGAGGTGGAGTTTCTGGAACAGGCAGAGACAGTCTCGTTCACCAGCTCTGATGCCACCTTGCTCAGGCTTTTTTTGGGTGCGGGCTTATCCCCCACGTACACTGACTGATGGATGCATTTGCTCTCAGAGCCGTCAATCCTCTCGTTGATCTCCTTGCGGGCCATGGCTATGACGAGATTTGTGAGGCGATTGGCGTAGAAGGAAACTTCGTCTACTGAGCTCCTGTTACCAGCGTGGGCACTGGGGCCCTGACAAGGGTTCTCTCTGTGACTCATCTCAAAATGCAATCTCCCTGGACTGCCCTTGCTGGTGGTGTTATAATAGTCCACACAGAAACTTTTGTGTGGGTCTCCTGAGTGGACCATTTCCCCACCTAATGATGCTTCTCCAGGCTTGAATCTAACATCTTGGAACTCTGCTGTGCTTTTCTCCAGGTCTCTGCGGAGCCAGCTGAGCACCCTGATGGGATCATGTGAGTCTTCCTGAAAAACAGACAAGGATTCATCCAACTACAACAACGCAAAGATATGGGATATTCAGGACGACCTCAAAGAGCAGTTACAAAAATGGTCGCCTCTCTCAAGTCTTAACTGCTCCGTCAGCCCCATAGATGTAACTGACATTTATTGAGTGCTTACTAGGTATCAGGCACTGCTGCAAGTATTTTAGGCCTGTTATCTCATTTAATATTATTCTGGCAGTAAACTTAAATGCTAGCTCTCTTATTACCCACATTTTACAGAAGAGGAAATTGAAGAACTGAGAGATTTAAGTCAGTTTCTTACCTCAGGTTATACAGCTATAATCATTGACGGAGGAGGAATTCCAACCCAGGAAGTGACTCCAGGGCCCATGCTCTTGGCCACTGCACTATACTGACTCCAAAAACAACTGTCCTTAAGATATGACTGTCAGGGCTCCCCCAGTGGCTCAGTGGTTAAGGATCCACCTGCCAAAGCAGGGGACATGGATTTGATCCCTGGTCCAGGAAGATCCCACATGCCGAGAAGCAACAAAGCCCGTGCGCCACAACTCCAGAGCCTGCGCTCTCGAGCCCGTGAGCCACAACGACTGAGCCCGTGTGCCACAACTACTGAGGCCCACGCACTTACAGCCCATGCTCCGCAACAAGATAGCCACTGCAGGCTTCCCTGGTGGTGCAGTGGTTAAGAATCCGCCTGCCAACGCAGGGGACATGGGTTCGAGCCCTGGTCTGGGAAGATCCCACATGCCGTGGAGCAACTAAGCCCATGTGCCACAGCTACTGAGCCTGAGCTCTAGAGCCCAAGAGCCACAACTACTGAGCCCGCGTGCCACAACTACTGAAGCCCGTGCGCCTAGAGCCCGTGCTCCGCAACAAGAGAAGCCACTGCAATGAGAAGCCCGGGCACCGCAATGAAAAGTGGCCCCACTTGCTGCAACTAGAGAAATCCCGCACACAGCAATGAAGATGCAACGCATCCAAAAATAAATAAATAAATAAACAAATTTTTAAAATACTTTAAAAAAAGAGAGAGCAGCCACCGCAATGAGAAGCCCGTGCACCGCAACCAAGAGTGGCCCCACTTGCTGCAACTAGAGAAAGCCCGTGCACAGCAATGAAGACCCAATGCAGCCCAAAAAATAAATTAAATAAATAAATTTATATATAAAAAAAGATCTGACTGTCAGCAGCTACAGAGGTAGCATTTGAGCTGAATCAGAGATTTCATGTATTGCTACTAATTGTTATTTTTTTATGGTTGATCTGTTTTGTTTAGGTCTCTTTATTCCAGCATAGTTTTCAAAAAATTAGAAAATTCAAGGACAGTTGTGCCCAATTCATCGCTTTACTGGGCTACACAAGCACAATCTGATATGTTCAATGGCTTCCAGTGGACTCTTTGACGTGACTGAAGTTAAAAATCTGATTTGTAATTGAGGACTTAGTATCTGTGGACAATTTATTAGTTTTGAGTGAATGCAGATTCTTCAGTGGACATTAGCTGTGATAAGCACATGGACATATTTATATGTTCACCTACTGTAATCTACAATCTTCACTTGAACATAGGCTAAAGTAAGAATGTATGTAAAAGTATCCTACTTACCATCAAATGTAAGGGATCATTGTAATAACGAGTTATATCTATCTGGGGATGACCACAGGTACTGCCCATCTTTAAAGCATAATTTGCTATTTTAACTACCAAGTATCATAGAATTGCTGGCTACTATTTGTTCAATACTTAGGTCTACTACCAGGCACTGTGCTTAGTGCTCTATGCATGTTATTTTATTTAATTCTCATACATACCCTGTAAGGTGGGTATCCCTCTACCAGTTTCACAGGTGGAAAAGAGGCTTAGAGAAGTTAAATACTGACTAACATCTCACAGCTACTACACGATGGGGGCTAGGATTCAAATCTAGTTTGGACTCTAAAATTGGCACTCTCCACCCCTACAGTATTCTGTTATGTTTGGATTACTTGGGAAGAAGAGAAAAGCAGCTGGACCTCTACAGGCTGGTTTAAGTTGCTTGTGGGCTACCGAGCTTGGTTCAGAGTCCTCCTAAATGGTTCTGCTAATTTGAATAATAGCTACTATAAGGAAATTTGTGCTCTAGTAGAAAACTACGCATAATCTATAGCATACCTTTCCACATTTTCTGATTCTGATTCTCTCAGAGCTATTTGATAACTCTGTAAACTGTAGATAACTGATAGCAATGCAATATAATTCTTGTCTACACACATGTTAATTCTGACCAGGGAAGAATTACTTACTGTCTCTCCCACTGTGGAAAAGGTCAGTTTTGCTTCCGTTTGCACATTCACTTCAATATTCCTGATCTATATATGTCTCTTTCCTTTGATTCTCCTTTGAACTGCACCAGCTCCTCATTAATGAGTTAAATAAAATCTTTCACGATTTATTTTTATATTCATAGGAGAGTCATTATTTCACCTTTCTCTGAAAATGATCTTTTAACAGTTTTGGAAGTCTCTGCCAGATGTCCAGCAGCTTTGCCTAACAGAGGTAAACGTCATCATGAGGATGGTGTACCAGGTGCGTCTTTCCTTAGGCCCCCAGAGGTGAATCCAAAGGGCAACAGAACTTTGCAGACGTTCTGTTTTTTAGTTTTAATTTTCCTCTCTACGAATTTTGGTTTTGGTTTTCATTTTGGTTCTTCCATGGCCAATAATCACCAGTGGCAGCAATGCTTGAGAATGTGGTTTTATTGTATCACCATTTGGTGATTTCTTTAATGGATTAATGGTTTATAGAGATCTATTCTCTGTTGGTGACAGACAACAGAAAATCTATTTTGCTAGTATTTTTTGCCTACCTTAAGCTCAAATCAGTTTGGAATTTTGTGCCTAGTTGGAAGGAGAAGGGTTCTTTAACCTCCGGACAGGTGAGTTTGGGGTTTCTATGTTTACCTTTGACACATGACTAAAAGTTTTTTTTTCCATTGACATATAGTTGACATATAACATTACATGAGTTTCAGGTGTACAACACCTGTAATCATTCGATATCTGTATACGTATTGTGAGATGATCATCTCACAAGTCAAACGTCCACCATCACCACACATAGTTCAAAAATTTTTTTCTTGTGCTGAGCTCTTTTAAGATCTACTCTTTTAGCAACTTTCAAATATACAAAATACATACTACAGTATTATTAACTATAGTCACCATGCTGTACGTTATACCCCCAGGATTTATTTATTTTATAACTGGAAATTTGTACCTTTTGACCTCCTTCACCCATTTTGCCCACCCACCTCTGGCAATCACCAATCTGTTCTCTGCACCTATGAGTTTATGTGTCCTTTTTTTTTTTTAGAGCCCACATATAAGTGAGATCATATGGTATTTGTCTTTCTCTGTCTTACTTATTTCACATAGCAGCTATTGTCACAAATGGCAAGGTTTCCTTCTTCTCATATTCCACTGTATATATGAACCACATTTTCTTTATTCATTGCCCGTCAATGGACACTTGGGTTGTTGTCCATGTCTTGGCTGTTGTTAATAATGCTGCAATGAACACAGAGGTGCAGATATCTCTTCGAGATGGTGACTTTGTTTCCTTTAGATATATACCAGGAAGTGGAATTGCTGGATATGGTAGTTACTATTATTTTTAAATAATTTCCTCATATGATTGTAAGATTAAATGAGATAATGTGCGCAAAATAATCTGTACCCTTGAAATGGAATGTATCAGACAGGTAGTACTCCTTAAACATGTCAAGTGAAGATTAGACTTCAGAAGGGTAAGAGAAGAGGAGGAGAAGTCAAGACGCTTGATCGTAGGGTAATGTGGTGAAACACGGTTAACCAACTGTGGAGTACTAGGGAATATAACTTGACTTCCTACGTGTATGGGAAGTAGTGCTCTGGGTGAAAACAGAAGTGCTGGAAGAGAGCATGGCTAGGGGTGTGTCCTGCAATTCATTCCCATCAGCCTGGGTGGGAGGTGTGAAGAGACTACTGAGTTTCCATATGAATCTTTTAAAAAATTATTTTTCTGAACCAAAGGTCAGTAACAAGGGTGAACTTCTAAAAGGACAAAATTTAGTTTTAAGAAGAAGCTGTAGGAAAGAGAGCTGCCTGTATGCATGTCTGAGAAAGGGACAGAGAAAAGGTGGTGGAGTCAGAGCAAAGACTTCCAAGAAATGGAAAACTCAGTGGGTTCCAGTGTACAAACTATTCACCAGGGGGACCAACCTGATAGCCCACTTTGCGGAGGTGATTTAGGGGAGATGAATGATGTGTATCATAAACTATAATAAAACAATTCAATATGTATATAGTGTCTGTGTGTAATGTCATTTAGAGAGGGCATTTGATGAGCAGCCTTCTCTGCAGTGACTCAGGGACTCAGGCTCTGCTTTTGCATGGTCTCACCCTCCCTTAGGGACTCAGAATCTTTCCTTTGAGCCAGTGTATGGGAAACACCAGAGACTGTGGAGGATTGAATGAGAAACTTTTGTTGTCCAGGCCTGGAAGTGACAAACATCACTTCTACCCATATTCCATTTGTCTTTGCCTTTTTTTTTTTTTTTTGTGGTACGCGGGCCTCTCACCGTTGTGGCCTCTCCCATTGCAGAGCACAGGCTCTGGACGCGCAGGCTCAGCGGCCACAGCTCACGGGCCCAGCCGCTCCGTGGCATGTGGGATCTCCCCGGACCGGGGCACGAACCCGTGTCCCCTGCATCGGCAGGCGGACTCTCAACCACTGTGCCACCAGGGAAGCCCTGTCTTTGCCTTTTGAAATTGTGATTATGATGTACCCCAGTGTGGGTCTTTTGATTTCATCCTATTGGGAGGTCACTGAACTTCTGGATGTTTATATTCACATCTTTCATTAGATTTGGGAAGTTTCCAGCCATTATTTCTCCAAATATTCTCTCTGTCCCTTTTTTTCTGTCTTCTCCTACTGGGACTCCCATGCTGCATGTTTGTTCTCTTGATGGTGTCCCACAGAGCCCTTTGGCTCTGTTTCTTTTCTTCAATCCTTTTTTTCTTTCTGTTCCTTAGACTTGATCATTTCCATTGTCCTATCTTCAATTTTGCTCATTCTTTCTTCTGCCTGCTTAAATCTGCCTTTGAATCCCTCTAGTGATATTTTCATTTCAGTTATTGTACTTTTCAGCTCCAGAATTTCTTTTAGTTTATCTTTAGGTTTTCTATCTCTTTATGGATATTTCCACTTTGTTCATACATCATTTTCTTGATTTTCTCCACATTTTTCCCTTGGTTCTTTGAGCATCTTTAGGACAGTCGTTTTAAAGTCTTTGTCTAGTAGATCTGCCACTGGGTCTTCTTCAGAGACAGATTCTGTTGATTTCTTTCTTTCCTTTGAATGGGCCATACTTTCCTGTTTCTCTGTATGGCTTGTGAATTTTTTTTGGTTAAAAACCGGACATTTGGGCTTCCCTGGTGGCACAGTGGTTGAGCGTCCGCCTGCCGATGCAGGGAACACGGGTTCGTGCCCCGGTCCGGGAGGATCCCATGTGCTGCGGAGCGGCTGGGCCCGTGAGCCATGGCCACTGAGCCTGCGCGTCCGGAGCCTGTGCTCTGCAACAGGAGGGGCCGTGACGGTGAGAGGCCTGTGTACCACAAAAAAAAAAAAAACACTGGACATTTGAATCTACTGGATGAAAGTTTAGAATTGAGGCTCTAAGCTGTTTATCAGTGTTTGAATCATTATGTGTCTGCCATTCAGAAAAGCATTAAGTGTAAGTAATAATGTCTTCCTACCTCCACATGGTATTAACAAGTTAATATTATAACGTTTCTTGAGCAAAAGAATCTCTATTCTGACTGGAAAAAGTATTCTTATAGAGCCTAACTCAGAAATATTTTAGGAGTCTAAGTTCACATAGTTGGGTAAATTTTTGGTAAATAAGATTAGTTTAATAACTTTGATTTAATAAAAACAGCTACATCTTTTCTGATTTACCAGAGTTAGGTATAACATTAAGTATGCATTTTTATTTTATGTTGATGTGCTCTTCATAAACTTATACAGGTTATGCAGATCCAATCAGCTAGTATTACTTGTACTTAATGTTTAAGATCATGAAAAATATAAATGTGTTTAATCAAATTGAATATTTATCCTGACCAACTTTGTTTCAACAGTTATTATGTTTTATAGTATGTCAGCTTGATGATAAAGTTCCAACATCTTTATGTAACTTAAAACACTGGACTGGTATTAAATTGAGCTAATTAATGGATATTCACTGGATACTTAGATCATTTCTAAGTAAGAATAGTGAAACACTAATAGCTAAGCATAATTTATATGCTTTTGCTTTCTATTTTTTTACTATAGAGAGGTTAAATCTTTGGGTCTGTTAATGAATGTGTTTGTTTTTGCCACTTAGATTGTATAAGGGATGTGTATGTCTGTAGAGAGTCGTCCTGTCTGGTCCATAAGCTCTGTTAGTCTGCACTTCAGCTGCTATGTGACAGTTCACCATTGTAAACCTCCTCTCTCCCAGGTTTCTTTGTGAAATAGATTGGAAACTACTTAGGTTAAAAATTATGATTAATATAAGTGGCTGAGACTCTATTTAGGAACAATAGTTTCACAGGAATCCAACAGAATGCATGCCTATTTTTCTAGGGACTGCAGGTGAAACCTGGTGGAGAGAGTTTCTTAGTTTTGACTCCCTGCTCTCAGGACAGCAAACAATGGAGGCCTTTAAAAGCCAATTTGGAACTTCCCTGGTGGTCCAGTGGTTAATAATCCACCTTCCAATGCAGGGGACGTGGGTTCGATCCCTGGTTGGGGAACTAAGATCCCACATGCCACGGGGCAACTAAGCTCTCGCACCACAACTGCTGAGCCCACGTGCCGTAAACTACAGAGCCCATGGCTCTGGAGCCGCATGCTGCAACTAGAGAGAAGCCTGTGCACTGCAGTGAAGATCCTGCGTGCTGCAACTAAGACCCGGCGCAGGCAAAACTAAAATAAAATAAAAGATCCTGTTAAAGGCCAATCTGTGACTCCTTATAAAAAGTTCCAGTAAAGCAAACTTAGGGCTTATCTGGTTGCTACAAGTATATAAATAATCAGACCAAATCTGACGAGACTAGCCTTATTTTGTGATCAAAATTTATCTTATTTTGAGATTTTTTCAATAAAAATGGAGGTAAGTGTAGGAAAAACATTTGTGCTTCAATAGAAAACTATGCACTATCTATAGTCCATAGTCTGTAGACTGAGCATTGCATATAGCTGTCCACATAACCTGATTCTGATTCTGTGTGAGCTACTTTGCAACTCTGTATGCTGCAGATAATTGATAGCAATGCAAAATAATTCAACGTGTCTACAAACATGTAACTTCTGTCCAGTGGAGGTTTAGCTGTGGAAGAGGCCAGTTTTGCCTTGATTTGCACATTCGTTTCAACATTCCTGATCTGTAAGTATACCTTTTAAAAAAATTCTCCTTTGCACTGGCTGTAATACGTCTCACCAATTTCCTCATTAATTAGTTGAAAAAATCTTTAACATGCATTCATTTTTGTATCTAATTAAGAGTCTCGATTTTGCCTTTTGAAAATTATTCCTTAATGTTACCTACTTTTACAGATGGGCACACTATTTGCAAATAGGCATGCTTCCAAAATTAGGCTGTAACATGTACAGTCTTATTATAATGCAGACGTAGATTTTACTTTTCAATCCTTTTCACAGAACATTAAGGAAAAACAACCCTCTAGCACAGCAGCGAGCTTCGTGATGGAGTCTGAAGAGCTGTGTTAGCTTGGTGGGTTTTAGCTTTTCAATTGTCTCTATTTACGTTTTTTAAACTAAAATGTGTGCACCCTATGTGCATGACTCCACTCAATCCAGAAGAATTTTGCAGAAGTAGCTGATGAAGTCAGAGTGACTGGCGGAAAGACTAACCCTGTTTCTTTTTCTGTTGATGGAGTTGACAATCAAACACCCATCTCCTCCAAACCTTTTGCCCTCTTGCATCCTTTAACTTTCTTATAGACTAGCATCTTGAACAGTTGGGGAAGGTGGATGCCCCATTATTTCTGAGTCTTTCTTAATTAAGAACAGGGAAAATTTTCATGGCCCTGAAGGAGAATATGAAAAGGGTTAAGGGGTTTAATTTTCTCTCCTCAGCCGTCTTCTGCTTCAGTAGCTTAGTGTTAAGTCAACACATACACCTCCCGTCCTATTCTTCACCTCTAACTCAATTAAACATACTTTATAAAATGTTCCCTATCTCCCACTTCTAAATGATCTGTTCTGTAAACACCCAGAGCAATTGCTGTCCAGAAAATCCATTTGGCCAACTACCACGAACTTCTTATAATTGGTGTCTACTAGTTATTTAGAGCACATGCGTATTTTTTATTTTCCCAAATGAATGATACGGTCTACGAGGACAGAAACTTTAATTCTTTACTACATCCGCTAGAGTGCTTCTCACTTATTGAAAAATTGAGAAATTTTTGTTAATTTAATATTGAAACTCATTTTTTTGTTGTTTTTCTAAAGAAAAGGGCAGAAGTAAATAAAAGATCTAGTGGAAGCAGTTTTGGTTAGCACTCATTCTACATTAATTGGATATCTAGTATCTGTATGTCCGAATGTCTTAATGTAGATTTGTTAATGTTTTCTTTCTTAGGCTATATAAGGCAGACCAAAGACTGTGGACAAACAGAATATGGATCATGTAACATTACATGCAAGTAGATGTTTGATAAATGTTAGTACTAAGGATGAGGATTACAATGGGGATTCCATTAGATTGTGAGATCCTTAAAGGGAGAGAATTCTAATTTATTTTTCTATCTATCTCTGACCCTAAGACTCAGCACAGTGTCTGTGCCAGTTATTCATTGTTGTCTCTCAACTCCAGGTCCACCCTTTTTTGTCTTGCTTTGTGACTCTGGAACTGGACTCTCTAAACACTTCTCCTTTGGCAGCTGGCTTTGTTGACATAGGGCACTGGAGGGGCACTATGTGGTCATCACAGGTGGGAGGCGTTTCCCTTCTGTCCCCCCTGTACCCTCTGGCAAGTGTCTTCAGCACCACTGGGATGCAGGTGGCTGTCCTGTTGCAGCTCACTCTCTCCAAGGAGATCTGAAGCAGCCTTGGTTGAGGGCGAGGGAGCTTTCGTGAGCCTTAGTTTCTTCCTTGTTTACTCTTTCAGCCTAGGGGTAGTAGCTGCCTTCTGCGTTTGCTGCTTCTGGAACTCTTTGAGTCTTCTTTCACAGCTTTTAGTAGTTAACTTAGTTAAATACTTTTCACTGAACAGGTTTTTAATATTCAGTTACTGGTGCGGTTTCCATCTTCCGACAGGACTCTGACTTACGGTGCCTGATACTAAGTTGAATGATGTAGGCAGAATGACAATATCACTTGTTCTAAAGGAGTTCATTTTCCCCCCAATAACTTCATCTTCAAGAATAAGAGGTGGTGGTGGAGAGAATAAAGCTACTCTTAATGGCACAGATTCCTAACTCAGTACTTATGAGGTGGCTCACACTTACCATTTTCCAGTCCTGGGGTAGGTCATCTCCGGGGGAATAGACATCAACTTTGCAAACTCCAGTTTGGCTTTGTAACCAGTCAACCCTATCCGACATCTGCAAGAAGAAAAAAAAATGAGAATGGGTCATCAAAAGGGCTAGTTATACGGAAGGAGAAATAAGGTAAAAGGCTGAGATGTGGAAAACAGGTCTCCACAGAGACCTGTCCCAAGAGCTACTCCACACCCACTTAACTTTGGACCTTTTCATCCTCAGCTCCCAACTGCAGGAAGATTTCTTAAGCATATGTATCTCTAGTGCAGAGGCCAGAGGCTGGTGTATTCTAGAGGTGCTTGATATAGATTTGCTCATGAATGAACCTAAGCAGACGTGTCCTGCTCTCTGTGTCCTGGCTTGACAGACCTTCCAGATCTTGGATTTTCAGTACGGGCTCAAAGCTCAATGTGATCAGAGTAGAATTAATTTACTTGTCCCTCTCTGTTCTTGCCTCCACCAACTTTTTACAGTAACGTAGGCTTCACTGTAATTAATTCCTAGAGCACTAACTTACTTATATTAGCAGCAAGTCTAGTATCTCTTCCTTAAGATTAAGGGCTTCCTTAATCCCTCTTCCAATTAGCCAGGGGTCCTGGAGGAATTCTCATTCTCCAAGGTTCCACCAAGTATCTGAATGCCAGGAGAAGGGAGACGTCATATGCACCATCTAAAGGGCCCTGGAGGCAGTGATGTCCTTTCGCTGACGTTGATTTTTTCATAAGCTTCCCGACTCTTTGCTCTGTTCCCTAACCTCTGTAATGGCACCGCCATCTACTTGGTCTTCCAGAAAGCTGAAATTTATTTTACATGTATTCTTCCCTCCCGAGCCTCCTCTAGCTACTATTTCTCTCTTCTCTCATTTGTAGTCATTTTTCTTGGAAGAATTGCTTATACTCGCTGCTCTCACTGCCTCATCTCACAAGTGAGCATCATGGTCCCTAATCCACTTACTCCTTGGCCTTTGGCCTTAGTCTCATCCACTTTCTGCAGCACCACATCTTTGCTAGTTCTTGGAAACAGGACTAGTTGTCATATTTGCCCACTGATCATCTACAAGTATGGGCAGCTTCTCTCTGCCCTCTTTTTCCATGACAGAATGCCATTACCAGGCTTCCACACTGAAGTTTCCCTTCTTGTGTTATAAATGTTGCTTAGATCTATACTTCTTAATAAGCAACATGGGATAAGATGGCCAATTTTTCCTCCCCAATGCCTCACAAACATCTTTGTGAAACAGGCATATATATTTATATTTTAATTCCAACAAATATACTGGTTTAAAATTCTGTTATAATAAAGTCCAAAAGCTTACCCTAATTTTTTTAACAATGAAATTGTGTTGTAAAAATAATTGCTTGAAATAAATGGAGCATTATTAGCGGTTGAATATCTGGTTAATTGGAAATATTTGCTTTAAAGGACTTTAGATCGTGGTGGGCTATACATCTCCCCCACAGATAAAACCAACACAACTCAAACACAGATTACACATGATTTAAACTTAATTGTAAGTGGATTTATTATTTTTGTTATACGTAACATTATGGGTAATTACTAAAAAGAAAATATAAGATCTTTCAAGAGCCACCTGTTCTTTGCTCCCAAAAGAATGCGTTCCTGTTTTCACACCCCACTAACTTAGATTACTGAGCTGGGGAAACTGCTTTCTTTTCTCTTCCTAACACTGCAATACAGTAGATTCCTTGAATAAGCAATGGGTTTTCCACCCTGATTAGACCTTAGAATCGCCCTGTTTAAAAATACTGAAACTTAGGATCAACTGTTTAAAAATACTGTATCTGAGAGACCAATCCCCATAGAATCTTATTTCAGTGGTTTTAGGCTGTGGCAATGTAGGCACTGAATTTCTTAAAAGCTCTCTGGGTGATTCTAATGTACATCTAGAATTGAGAACCCCTGGGCCTGGGCTTATATGGAGAGATCCTCTCCGCAGTAGACTTGCAAGCTCCGGAAAGATAATTATTCTTTTCTTTAAAAATTTTCTCTGAGATTTCCTAACCTTCTTGGTACCTTATTTTAATTTTTTTTTAAACCCTAACAAGGAAGCTTTTAATGTCAATGAAGTTAAACCCTGTATTGTTTCTCAGCAGCTCACTATTTTGTGTATATATTCGAACCCTTGAACCATTACCATGCATAAGGAAGGGAGGGCACTGTTCTTTGGCCAAAGAATCAGAAGACTTGGAAACAGGCTGTCCTGGACTGTTGACAGTGCAGGTCTTTTAATCTCCAGTTTACATTTCATCTTAATGAGTGACTTCTAATAGAAAATGACAAAATCAATAGGATCTACTGACCTTAGATTATATAGCACAATTAAAAAGCAAGGATGGAAATGAAGTACAGAAAGGAAGGAAGTTGTGTGATCACTTACTCTTACTGAGGACAGGTTCTGAGCTATGAGGAAAGCTCTGGATTAATTTCTTGTTGTCTTCACTATTCCTAAGTTTATCCACTCCTCCTGCCATGAAATATAAGGAACCTGCAATGGAAAGACACAAATAAAAATGGCTGATTTTACATATGAACTTTATTGCTCTTATTACCAAATAATGATTTTGACCTATGATTTTTCACATGGGGTACATAAGTGATGAGCACAAAATGACATTCACATTCAAATTCCAGGTCTCATTCTTGGTGCAGTCTGACGGTTCCTACGTGACAACAGAGGTTTCCTCATCTGGCCAATAATTTCTGAAATGACTACTGTTATTCTCCACCTTCAAATCGTTGGTAGACAGACTAATTTAACAACGAGGATGCTGAAAGTTTTTAGCCTAATCTCAAACCTGGCTTAAATAGGAAGTCAGAAGATAAGTAGCTAGAATGGAGAAGAAGTGCCCTGAGTTCGTGAATCTCAAAACACTTTTGGACTTCCCTGGCAGTTCAGTGGTTAAGACTCCGCGCTTCCAGCATTTCCACTGCAGGTGGCGCAGGTTAGAGCCCTGGTTGGGAAACTAAGGATCCCGCATGCTGCACGGCAGCGGCCAAAAAGATAAAACAAAAAATCAAAACACTTTGTAGGCACTCCTTTGAGGACTCGGGAGAAATATACATCCTCATGTTACAAAGGGAATTCATAATTAACTTCAAAACCAGCTTCCAGATCAATTATTTTCCTTCTAATTGCCTGCTGAAAGAATGAATATACGAATACAGCCTATTTCTAATTCTAGATGGCTCAATTTTTCTTTCTTAAGGTGGAGAATCTGAGAAAAAAAGAAATGACTTGCTCAAGTGTGCTAGGCTGGTTAAGACCTGCATGAAGCTTGACTCTTTTTGGGGATATGTTCACCCCAGGGACTTATCGAAGGTGTAAATATTTATCCAATGATTTACTAATAGACCTCCTATCCCAATAAAACAAATAAATCAATATGCCAAAAGCACTCTTGTACTTCTTTCACACCTGCTAGTTATATAGAGTCAGCAAACACTTCCACTTACATGTGTCCTGAGGTTTTTATTCTATTTTCTATATCTTCTGTATGTTGGTCTGCATCCAAGAAGTTTGTTTTAGACTTTAAATTCCCTAAACTGTCCTGGATAATAGTGTATATAAAGAGGTACTTAAATACCTTTGGATGATAGTGATATTCAGACTCCTAAATCTGTATACCTGTCTCATAACGAAATGGAAAAGAGAGCAGAGTCTAGAGATTAATGGAGCCAAGGAGTGGATTCATCCATTTCTTAACCTCAAAGTTGGTGAATAATATCCTGGAGTTAGGGTGGAAAATAAAAGACGCAAAGGATGCTTTGTGTTATCTATTAAATTTGATGAGGAAAGAAGGCTAACTATATACAATGTGAAGATAAATGGACCTTAGGAACCATTTATTGTAACATACTCATTTTAAAGATTAGGAAATTGAGGCCCATAAAGGGAATATTAAAACCAATGGATAAGGCTTTCCTGGTGGCGCAGTGGTTAAGAATCCGCCTGCCAATGCAGGGTACACGGGTTCGATCCCTGGTCTGGGAAGATCCCACATGCGGCGGAGCAACTAAGCCCGTGCGCCACAACTACTGAGCCTGTGCTCTAGAGCCCGCAAGCCGCAACTACTGAGCCCGCGTGCCATAACTACTGAAGAGCCTGTGCTCTGCAACGAGAAGCCACCCCAATGAGAAGCCCCTGCACTGCAACAAAGAGTAGCCCCCGCTCGCTGCAACTAGAGAAAGCCCGTGCGCAGCAACGAGGACCCAACACAGCCAAAAATACATAAATAAATAAATTTTTAAAAAAACACAATGGATATATTCATTGAAATATTTACAGCTCTGCAGGTTAACATTCCGGAAGCTAAGAATTTTTTCTATGGCCAATAGAGGGACCCTGTGGACAATGGAAGGACTGACCTAAAATGTTCCTTAAAAATGTCAATGTGATTATTACCTCAGAGATAACTGAGGAGTGCCTGTCATGAATCAGGAGTGCACAACAATACAGGGGCTTGGTTATGGTGCTGTATCCCAGACCACAGCTCCCTCTCGAGACATGTTTCCTGTATTCATCATAAGGATGAGCTCTTGTTTACTCAAGGTTCCTAAGCTCACAGAAAAACTCAAATTTACAGGCAGCATAAATGAAGCTTTTGCAGGGTTGATACATATCTGATCAAGTTTTGAAATTTATTCGACTAGTTTTGTTTTGTTTTTTTTTCCCAGCCCACCCCTCGACTAGTTTTTATTACTAGTTTAAAAAAGGAAGAATATATTCTATTACATCCATTCTCTTTTTCTCTCTCACTCCCTTTCTCTAAGTGCCTGGCGTATAGTAGACACTCAATAAATTTGGTTGTTGATGAAATCAGTTTCATGCGATTTTGTTTAAATAAGGATTAGAAAAGTGTGTGTGTGTGTGTGTGTGTGTATCTTTTTCTCAGTGGTACCACTCACTGTTCAGCTTTCCTGTGGTTCTCCTATAGTTTCACTTTCCCTTAGTAATAACCTCTTCCTCCATTGCCCTGTTAGTACAGACATTTTCTCCAGAGCTACATATATCGTGCCTTCCCCCAGTTCTCTGTTGTCTAGCCACCGAGCCAGAACTAACAGTGAGAGGATGGAAGTGGATGAGAATTGGGGCTCTGAGCTATACCAGTCTGACTTTGCTATTAGAGCACTGGGAACAACAATAACAACAACAAAAACAAAAACAACAACTCTTGGAACAGCCACACATGAATAGGAAAAGTCAGCACACAGTCAAGCTTCCAGTCACATCATGAAATTGGAAAGCAGACAGTAAGACACCCTCATGTACCCAAAAGTATGGCCAAGGAGATCTGATCAGTCTGCAACAAAATTAAAACTTCAACAGCAAAGATGGTACATTCAGCTATCATGGTACTGAGGGAGAGGCTCATTTATTTCCAGAAGATTCTGATGTGAAACTAAAATTGACCGGGCAAAGAGGGAGGCGAGGTTGAACATTAAAAGTTAGCCCAGCACTTATCACTGAATTCTCCCTTTTAACCACAGAGGATCAGAAAATGGGCTGTTTTCTCAGGCCAGTGGGATTTCCTACCTCTGTAGAGCTGGAATAGTGAACCACAGAAGACTCCAGAGTATACTTTTAAAGTCAATGAAGTTGCTGGGATGTTCGTGCTCAGCTCAAGATCTTGTTTCCTCCCCTCAGCCTTCCGTGTACCTCCCCCTTGTTGGGAATGGAGAGTGACATCAGAATCACAACTGGTGATATCACTGTCTCCATGGCAACAGTGCTGAGGCTGCCAGAAACTGAGTGATCAAAGGCCAAGGGGAGGGGTGAAGATACATTCCAAGGCTCGGATGCTTAGTTGGGAAGGACTGGCCTTGCTTTCTCCAGATTAATTTTCTCATTTAAGTGTCTAATTTTGGTAGGGGATATGGGAGGGGGAAGTTATGCCAATGGATTCCATTTAAAAGAACAAAGAAAGTATTACACATGAACAAATCCAGATGGGTGCAGAGAATAAGAAATTAAGGAATTGAGGGTCTACTAAATTTTTTTATGCAAAGCCCATGGAATCACTTCATTTTGTGGGGTCCAGCCTGGACTCTTCTTGACTATAAGCATCTTAACTTTTATATTAAAAAAAAATTCTGAGATATTTTGCCTAAACTGACCATCTCTGGGTTATAATAAATCTTAGATGGTCATATGCAGTAGCACTAATCCATCCTCTGCAATTCTCGACCTGAGGAACCATACTGAGATTGATCAGACCAAGAGCGTTTGGTTGGCCATTTCTAGGCTTGAGGAGACTTTATTAGCAGTACACTCTCTTTGGAATGTTACCTTAGGTACTCTTAATGACTCTCTGAACACCGCTACAGGATAAAGATTACAATTGTTAATGAATTCAAAAACGACTTACTGGTTTACAAGCTTCCTTCAACAAGGTTATTTATCTACTGATAATCTTTTATATTGTTTCAGTTTCTTCATCTTTAAAATAAAGAAATTGAGTTTGCTGATCTCTTAAGATCCCCTCCAGCTCTAACATTCTGTGATTTTGACACTTGAGTGCGATGTGAACAGAACACACGTACACTCATACAGCGCTTTGCAGCGGACAAAGCGCCTTCACGTCCATGTCACTTGATCCTTCCGGTAGCATTCTGAGGAAACAGGACAAGTGTTCTCTTCCCTGTTAGACAGATGTAGAAGCTTACCCAGCTCACAACAGATACCTGGTAGACTAGAACCGGGCTCTAACGTTCTGAGTTTTTGAGTTTTAAGTCGATGCTGTTTCAGCAATATCATGCCACCTTGAAAGTAGTATTGAGAACGTGAAGCACTCTTTGACGTGGAGATGAAACATAATTGGCAATATTACACAGGTGTTAGGATGCGGCCAATGATAATGGGATCTATCAATTCATCAGAATCAGGAAGGTATGTTTTTATTCATATCGACTCCAGAATCAAATATTAGCAAAATGTAAGTGCTGAGTGAACATAGGATGAGACCAAGAAATGTGATAGTGTAGCATTAGTAAACTTCTCTGATAAAATTTCTTCAAGAGTTTCTTTCCTCTTCCAATTCACTGTGGAAGATGACGTTTCAGTAAGCGGAGGGGGTGGGGTAGAGTGGGACCAACCAACCTTACAAGCCTAATAACAGGCCACTTCTGATCACTACATGTCTTTTGTCTATCCCAGCAACGCACATTCCTTTCTTCCTGAAAACACAAAGCACTGAAGAAATGACCGAGCCTAGAAAGATTCCCCCAAACGATTCTGTTTTCTGATACGCCCTAGGTAGATGTCTCACGACAGGTTGCTGATCGCTGTCCCTACTCAGGGAGCTTGAAAGGTTGCCCCGAAGAAAGTATTCAAAAATGCAAATCTTTCTGGAATTTCCATAAGCTCTGGATACTATTATACTTTCTGGAACAATGTAGACTCCCAACGGATCCACAGTTTAAAAAAAAAATTGCAAACCTTTGCCCTAGAGAGAGCCATCTTAAGTTTCCTCCTAGAAAAACGTGCAGATGGCATACACGCCCACTAACTTTTACATGACACTTCAGGAAGTTCGCAGACTTCCTGAAGCCCACTCCTTTTTCTTTGGCCACTCCATGCGGCCTGCAGGACCTTAGTTCCCAGAACAGTGTTCGAACGGGCACCGCCTGTGGGTGGCTGTGTTGGGTCCTTCCGTGGAAGCACGGAATCTTAACCAATGGACCACCAGGGAAGTCCCCTGAAGCCCACTCCTGGGTGGCAGTCCAAGTTAAGAATTCCTGGATTCATGTCAGGTGGTGAGATAAAGGCTATGATAAATCAGAGTAATTAAAGGACAGGTGGAATGATAGAAGACGTCAGACAAGTCGTCTCCGAAGTCACCAACCCGCAAAGACTTGAGCTGGTGACACGCCAGGAAAAAGGAACAGCAAGAGCCAAGGCTCCGGACGGAACCTGCTCCGGTTCCACGACGGCATCCTTTCTCATCCTTACTTTTTCTCTCTTAGTCCCCGCCCCCTCCAGTCCCCTGGGTCCGAGTTTTCTCCTTGAAGAGCGTCCCGAGCGCAGGGGCCACGCCTCCTCCTTCCCCGCCTCACCGGGGCCGCCCCATTTGACACTTTCAGGGCACGATGAACTGAGAGTCGGGAGAGCTGCGGTGCTGCCATTTTGCCCTTGAGTCAGTCCCCGGTCCACTGTGAACTTCAGGTTCCTCGACAATACGAGGTTATCTTTACGGTGCGCTCCAGCCCGGGGATTCCGACCCCAAGACTCCTTTCTTTCTACTTCCCCTCCTCCCCGTCTCCCTCGCGTCCCCCCAGCCCGTCCAGCTCTCTCCCCAACACTCTTCCCGCCCACTCTTCACCCTAGCCTCGGACCCGCCCCTTCCGTTCCCGGTTAGCGCCTGCGCAGACAGTCGGGAAAGATACCTTTTGACCCAGCTTAGTGGCCGTAGGCGGCCGAGCGCCGGCGGCGGGGCATTGTGGGAGAAGATGGCAGCCGCCGTTCACCCCCGAGTTGTCAGGGCCCTGCCAATGTCACGTAAGTGTCACCGGGAACGGCGGCCCCGGATCGGGAGTCCAAGATGCGGATCTAAAGTTTCGGGAGTGGCTCCGTGGTGCACCGGTCACGCTGAGTCCCTGGGCACCCTGGTTTTTCTAGGTCCGGAGCTGCCTCTGTCCAGTTCCTCTTTTTTCTCCCCTTCCCCGGCTCACGTATTAAATTGTGCACCTGGGAAGGGGTCTTCGCTGGGAGAACGTGAGCAACGCGAAGGGGAGAGGAAAAAGGGGGACATGTGAAAGACCGAGAAAGTACTGATAGGGTTGTAAGCGTTTGGGATTATAAGAAATATTGGGGGGAAGGCGGGGGAGGAATCTGAAAATGATGGGGGGAAAAAAGGGTAGTGGAGAAAAGGTTCTTCATGAATTGACTTTATGACGTTGCGCAAACTCTTAATCGGCCTCAACTTCAGATTCTGCGCATCACAGTGGAAATGATCATACTACAACGTCAGGGAGTTTCCGAGAAGATTCAGTGAAGTAGTATTTATAAAAGCACTTTCTAAATCAAAACCATTCCTACAAATGTGGAGGCGTTGAGGCCTCGGGGAGCGAGGGATGCTCAGGAGAGAGAAGAATCAGGACATTGGTGGAAAAAAAGGAAGAAGAATAAAAGAATATCTTAGGATTTGTCTAAGTGTAGTTTATTTTCCCTTCTATTCTGATCGGATCTGCTGTGGTCCTCAAGTTGAAAACACGCATTTGCTCTTCCACTCACTAAGAGAGGCTAGAAAAGCAAGGAAATTGGGAATACAGTTACACTTCATCATCATTATTTCACCCTCCTCTCCTTCACAAACATGCCCTGCATCAACCTCCAGAAACTGCATTTTTCCATAGTGTATTTTAGTTATTACAGAATACCATTTCCTCTCAAAATTAGGTGCATGTCAGAATCATTCTTAGAGCTTTATAAAAAAATAGAAATGGAGGGCTTCCCTGGTGGCGCAGTGGTTGAGAGTCCGCCTGCCGATCCAGGGGACGCGGGTTTGTGCCCCGGTCCGGGAAGATCCCACATGCCGCGGAGTGGCTGGGCCCGTGAGCCATGGCCGCTGAACCTGCGCGTCCGGAGCCTGTGCTCCGCAGCGGGAGAGGCCACAGTAGTGAGAGACCCGAGCGCTACCAAAAAAAAAAAAAAAAAAAGAAATGTAGACTCATTGAAGAGCTATTCAATCAGAATTTTTGAGACTGGCTCCTTGTACCTTAAATTTTAAAAAGCTCCACAGGTACTTCTAATGTTCAGCCAGAGGTGAGAGTCAGGAGTATTTGGAGGATTCTTTTTTTTCCATCTTGGGTAGAGCTCCTCCACGCCTCTGGGCAGGTGGTTGGTGCACATCACTTATAATGGATGGTTTCGTAGCGCTCACTTCTTTGCAAAGACGTTTGCTGTTACATTGGTGCCACATAGTGTAGGTTGTGAATGGTAATAACGACAATTTACTGAGTTCCTGCTGTCGGCTAACCACAGTTCTAGACATTTTCATAAAATTTTTTCCTTTAACATTTTTTTTTTAACTTGACACGGTAGCTTGTGCTCTTTACCACTCTGCTTTACACTCTCTGGTAAAGTAAGCTTTTGAGTAAACTCGGGAGAGGCAAGTCTAGTGTGTAACATAATCAAAACACTACAGAACTGTATAAAACATATATAGTGAAATGTGGCGAGACTATTAAGTACCACAGGAAATCAGAAAAGGGAAAAAGTAGATCATCTGAAGTAGGGAGGGAAGATTGAAAGGGCAGTGGAGAATTGCAGCGCTTCCATTGATTTAAAAAAAATTTTTTTTAGGGTTGTTATGATCTGGAAGGTCAGAGGGGTTGGACATTTTCCTGGCACTAGCAAGGACAAGGGGGTGAGAATGGAGGCAGTGAGATGACTACCTGAAGATCTGGAATAGTAGGAAAGGAGGTTGAATACGTTAGATGGGGTCAAATAATGGAGGCCTTTGAAAGCCAAGCAGAGTTTAGACCAGTGGTTTTCCAAGTGGATTTTGCAAGAGGAACCAATGGTGTATAAAAATACAGCATTAGAACTTAAAGAAAAAAAGTTTTCTGTAGTAGTAACAATAGCTAACACATGGTTCAAACTATATAGCAGACACTGTTCTAAGGGCTTTCATGTGTGTTGCAAAATGTGTATAACATTTTGGTACTACATAGAACGTGCATGTAATTTACAAATAAATACTTTAAAAAAAAACCCTTACGCGGTGTGGAAGCAAATATGTTTGGAGGCTATTGGTTTAGATACTAACAGTAGGAAACCAAAGTAGGTTTAATGAATAAAGGATATTATTTTCCTAATGGTGTTCCTAATAAATGGAAGAAAATGGAGAGGCTGGAGCCAGAGAGGGTAATAACATATTTATTGAGAACCTACAGTGTGCAAGGCACCGTGACGTACTTACCCATTTATTATTATTATTATTTTTAATTAATTAATTTATTTATGGCTGTGTTGGGTCTTTGTTGCTGCGCGCAGGCTTTCTCTAGTTGCGGTGAGCGGAGGCTACTCTTCGCTGTGGTGTGCGGGCTTCTCATTGTGGTGGCTTCTCTTGTTGTGGAGCATGGGCTCTAGGCGCGCAGGCTTCAGTAGTTGTGGCACGTGGGCTCAGTAGTTGTGGCTCGCGGGCTGTAGAGCTCAGGCTCAGTAGTTGTGGTGCGCGGGCTTAGTTCCTCCGCGGCATGTGGGATCTTCCTGGACCAGGGCTCGAACCCATGTCCCCTGCATTGGCAGGCGGATTCTTAAACACTTAGCCACCAGGGAAGCCCTTACCCATTTATTATTAATTTTCGTATCAGCCGTCTAAAATGTAACTTTCATGAGGCCAGGGACTTTGTCTTTTTTACTATGTTAATTAGTCACAGTTTCTAGAATAATGCTTGGCTGGTAATTGTTGAAAAAACAAATAACCATGTGAGGTTAGTGTAATATTACTTTCTGACGAATTTCAAAGTAATAGTAAAATACTCCTGGAATTCTTAATGTGTGCTTTATACACATTTACTCCAATCCTCATAACAGTCCTTGCAGATGTTCATACCTAGACTCCAGTAATTCTTCTCATTTTATTTGCTCTGTCCTTTATCCTGTGCCCTAACTTCCTTACTCATCATTCTAATCATTCCCTTTCATACATTCTCAACTCCCCAGCCCTTATCCCTTTGACATAAAAAAATCAATACTGATTAAAGCAAGCTTTCCACATATGCTTTCCACGTATTTCCTGCCTGCCCCTGAGCGGCTGAGAGCTAAGCTAAGGAAAACCCCAAACGAATTGAGTGTCCGTATTTTAAATCCATGAATGCAAATCTCAAGTGGATTTTCAGCACATTTTTTCTAGGAAATTTGCTTTCCCTTTCTCCATATGACTAGTTAACACTGCCAGTCTCCTAAAACTTTTAACACGTGCTTCTGTCTTATTCTTAGCTTTACAGAGAACGGAAAGGAATCAGATGGGAACAATCTTTTTCCCACCATGAAAATCTAATAGCTGAGCTGGGATAATTCTCTGCTTTCCCCCCTCTTACAGTGTATGAGCTTCTCCTGGTCTGATGGAAGGCCAGTTCCCTCATTTGGCCTTTGATCCCATCCTCCCTTCCCTCTTCCTCCCCTCTCCTGAGTCATTAACATTTCCCCTCTACTGGGTCGTTCCCATCAACATCTAAATATGTTATAATATTTCAAATTAAAAGAACCCTTCCTTGTCTTTCTGTTCCTCTAGTCCCATTTTTCTTTGTCCCTTTACATCGTATCCCCAGAGAAGAATTTTCGATACTCCTCTTAAGACCTCCCTGCCGCACTCTCCTAATCCAATCAAATTGCTCTTGTTCAGGCCATTTACAGCCAACATTTTCTAGATCCTAGGGTCCTCTGCCCTCCTCTTACTTCACTTTTCAGCAGCATTTGATAGAGTTGACTATTCTCTCCATCAATCACTTTCTTCTTTTGGCTTCTGGACACCATTTTCTTTTGTTTCTTTCCTCTCACCTCACTGGGCCACTTTTCAGTTTCCTTTGCAGGCTCTTTGGGTTAGTCATGTAACCCCTCTGAGCCTTGGTTTCCTCATCTGTAAAGTGGCAATAAAGATAGTGTGAAATAAAATAATATCTATTAAGCGCTAAGAATGATGCCAGGTGCCTTTGTAAGTTTAGCTGTTATTTATACATTATTATTTTGTTACTATTATGTGTCTGATCTGCATTGTTTGTTTCTAGTCTCTATGGTTGCAGTAACTATTCGGTAAGCTAGGCTTTTTCTCCAATTCCATACTTTTGGATGGGAAAATCAGTGGTTTCTGGGCATAGTGCCACTGGAAAGTCAGCTCTAGAAAGCAGAACAGACTTATTGATACTTTCTTAGTTACTTACTTATGTACTTTTGATGATTTTCATTAGTTTTTTATTAAGTCTGAAGTGTACTCTTATTTTTATTTTTTTAAAACTAATTAATTAATTTATTTATTTTTGGCTGTGTTGGGTCTTTGTTGCTGTGCGTGGGCTTTTCTCTGGTTGCAGTGAGCAGGGGCTACTCTTTGTTGCCATGCGCTGGCTTCTCATTGTGGTGGCTTCTCTTGTTGCGGAGCATGGGCTCTAGGCCTGCGGGCTTCGGTAGTTGTGGCGCACAGGCTCAGTAGTTGTGGCTCGCAGAGTTAGTTGCTCCACGGCATATGGGATCTTCCCAGACCAGGGCTCGAACCTGTGTCCCCTGCATTGGCAGGCAGATTCTTAACCTCTGCACCCCCAGGGAAGCCCCTGAACTGTACTCTTTTAAAAAAATAATCTCTAGGCTTCCCTGGTAGCGCAGTGGTTGAGAGTCCGCCTGCCGATGCAGGGGACATGGGTTCGTGCCCCAGTCCAGGAAGATCCCACATGCCGTGGAGTGGCTGGGCCCGTGAGCCATGGCCGCTGAGTCTGCGTGTCCAGATCCTGTGCTCCGCAACAGGAGAGGCCACAACAGTGAGAGGCCTGCGTACCTCAAAAAAAAAATAATAATAATAATCTTTTACCTCTACCTCCAACCCATATCATCAACTCTGTTTTTCATTCATCATCAGTTTTACAGTCTGTTCCAGGTACGTCTTTTGCTGTTCCCTGTGCTGGGAACAGCACACCTACGTTGTTAGATGTGTTATGTGTTTCACGTGCAAATCTATCTTTCCTGTTATTACTCTTTCAGATCTTTCTCAAAACACTTTATTCAGGAGTCCTTCCTCATGATTCTCTAACTTATGGCACGTTTACTTTGCATTCTCTCTGCTCCTTTCATGTAGAGATTTATACTCTCTTAATTTGTAACTGTTTATTATTATCTTTCTTAACGTGATTTATCTTTTTAGGTACACTATATCCTATACGGCAGGGAGTTTGCTTTCTAACTTTTATACATTTCCTTATGTCCTATGGATTTTTTGTTGCCATAATTTGTGTTTATTATTGCTGTTGTTACTTAAATTATAAAAGTTAAATTTAAACTGTAACCTAAGTAAATGAAAATACTGATAGCAAAATAATGTCGTGTTTCTAGGAAAAGAAGCTGTTTGAGTTCATGGTCAATTTTATGTATATTCTGGGATTCTCTTTAAGGTTCTTCTGTTACTACAATAGCCACATCTGTGTTTCGTGGCCCACCCCAGCGCCAGCTTCATCCTGCACTCACACCTCATGGGAAAGGTGGGCGTTCCTCAGTCAGTGGGATTGTGGCCACTGTGTTTGGAGCAACGGGATTCCTGGGCCGCTATGTTGTCAACCACCTTGGTAAAGTTCCTTGCGTTCAACGTACTCCAAAGCCATTTATTACAGTTGCCTAATGAGAACTGTTTCTTTTCATTGTAACCGTGTTTTGAATTACTCGTATCTTGGATTTATGTAATTTTGGTCTGCTGTATGTTATGAACAGGCCCAGACTTCCTATATCGGACGTTAATACAGGAAAGGGGGCTCTGAAAAGTTATGACATCTCTAGCATGGCAAAATATGTTTCTTACTAAAAATAGAATCAATTCACCTATCATACTAGAATTTAAATGTCACAAAATCACTGTTGTGTAATGTAACCATATTATGTTAACGTTGACCCTTGTTCCAATCCATTCTTTTTTAGGTCGCATGGGGTCACAAGTGATCGTCCCCTACCGGTGTGAGCCATATGATACCATGCACCTTCGCCCAATGGGTGACCTGGGCCAGATTATCTTTCTGGTAAGAGCCCCTGTTACTGATTATTGGAGTTGATAAATGTAAACTCCTAAGGTCATTTTTAGCATAGAGAGGCAGTATAATAAAGCAGCAACTTCATCCCAGAGTGGACCAAGGGCATCCTCCATTCACAGGCCATTCTTGTAAACCCTAGTCCAGCAGTTAGCAAACATTTTCTCTAAAGGGCCAGATAGGAAATATTTTAGGCTTTGCAGGTCATAGGCTCTTTTTCATGTTTACTCAGCTCTGCCCTTGTAGCCTAAAAGCAGCTACAGGTAATATATAAACAAATGGCTGTGTTCCAATAAAACTTTGTTTACAAAGCTAGATTGCAGGCTAGAGTTGCCTGTGGGCCATAGTCTGCCACCCTCTGCTCTAAACCTATGCTGGCCAGTAGCCTTCAGCCATGTCTGGCTCTTGAGCCCCTGAAATGTGGCTGGTGTGGATTGAGGTGCGCTGTAAGTGTGAATTACACGTCAGATTTCAAAGACTTGGTTCGAAGAAGATAATATTCAATATATTGTTAATAATTTTTTACATTTATTACATATTGAAATAGTATTTTGGATAAATTGGGTCAAATAAAATATTATTAAAATGAATTTCACCTGTTTCTTTTTATTCTTTTAAAAGTGGCTATAGGAAATTTAGAATTACATATGTGCCGCGTGTTGTATTTCTCTTGGGCAGTGCTTCGACAGAGAAAATCACAAGTAGGGTGTTTTATAACTTGGTTGGCTTGGATAGACTTGACTTCCAGCACTTCTTCCTGAGCATTCACTGTCGTTATTCTTCAACCTGCAGGTTCTTCCTTTAGGCCAATAGTTAGTTGCCAGCAGGGTAGGGGGAATTGTGTGGGGAGAACCTTCAAGGGAGTGATGAGGAATGTGTGGGCCCTTTTGGCTGTCCCAGTGACCGGAGACCATACTGGTTTATTAGGCAGGGGCCAGGGATGCAGAGCACCCTACAGTGCGCAGGTCCTTTCCACAGAGAATGATGCTGTCCCAGTGCCTGCAGTTTCCTGTGGAGAAACACTCCGGGCCTGGGGGCTTGGGTCAGCTGTTCCTGTAGCTAACTTTTCTTACTTTCATCATCCTGCCCGGGCCTGAGCGCTTCCACTGACACACTTTCCTCTTTTAAAAAATGTTTGTTAAACATCCTTAGTATCTATTTTATTCACACAGATTATTTGTGACCTCATTAAATTTTGACTTATTTTTAATGGCATTTTCATTTATTCTTTACTGAAGGTTCACAAGCTAAATATAATATTTATATTGGAAATTTCTTATTTCTGAAGTGTTTTTCTTTTCCACAATCTTTTTTCTCAAGTATCTGCTTGGTATTACAGTCAGAGGAGCCTAGCCTTTTCCTAGTTCTCTGTGACTGAAGATCATCAGTCATCTTGTCAATCCTCAAAACTGAGGTATCTCACAAGTGATGGATGAAAACTTTTACCGGCTTGCAAATGTGGAGTCATTGGAATTAAGCTGAATGACATGTATTCCATGCTTTCCATGGGTGTTTATTGTGTCTGCTCCCTTCCTGGCGTTGAGCTAAGCTCTGAGTGTGTCTTGTTGAACAAGACCACAGGGAACTCAGTCTTAACAGGGCGTACAGACACAAAGTGCATAACTTTGAATACGGTCATGTTTATGAAAGGGGAAGCCCAGGAAAGTTGTAACAGGGGGGATGCCTCACTATATTGTTGTTGTTTATTTTTGAGAAGGAGGGACCACATGGGGTGTGGGGTGCCGATCTCCCCACTTTAGTCTCTGTTGGAAACTGCTATCTGAACAGCCGTTTGGTTCACCAGCCTGATCGTGCCCCTGGGCCTTTATTCCTGGGAACTTGGTTTCCTTTTGACTGCTTCTCTCCGGGCATCACTCTTGGGCCATTCACGCAGTTATGCCGCAAGCTCTTCCCCTCTGAGTCTTCTTGGGTTCACCCTTTCCCGCCTGTGTCATCTTCTCTGAAAAGGCCGCGTTAAGCTCATTATGTGTAGAGCGCTTTTTCGTTGAGTGTGTTGCTCACTGTGCTGCAGATTTTCTGTGTATTTCACTTACTCGTCATAGCAACCCCGTGGGGTAGGTCGTATTTTCAAGTTTTGCATGGCGTCTGGAGAGAGCACTTGTACACTGATAGTAAATGGCACAGTGGAATCTGCGTTCCGTCTCTTGTACTGCATCCTCCACAGTCAGTTGTCACCAGCGCTGCCTGGCGAGGGCTTCATCTTTTTGCTCTTGAATCTGATTCCCGTAGCCCTCTCTCTCTTTTCTAAATTGCACAGGCGTTCTATTGCTCGCTGTCTCTCCTTCTCCCCCAGCCCCCCGCTTCTCTTCCGTTCTCCCCTCTTTTCTCACTCTCCCTCCCACCCACCTCACTCACAGATACAACTAAGAAATCCATACTACTTATTATCTTCCTTCAAAATGCTTTCAAATTTTATTTTCATTTTAACATAGAAGATGCTCTGCCTTTGTCCAGGGGTCTTTAGTCCCTTGTCACTGTTTTGGACAAGACACATTGATCTGACCTCAGTCCTAAACGCCTGCTCACAAGTGCAGATTTCCACCGAAGTCTGCCATCAGCTCACCCTGAACTGATAGGCAGGTCACTTCTCTCTGAGTGCTGTTTTCATGTCTTTAAAGCAAAAATGACCAGATCTGGGATTATAAAGAGTAAAGAGTTAAAAAGAAATAAGAAAATAGTCATGAGTATTCCCAATTTAACGTTAACCTTTGAGAGACACCCCTCCTATCTTCCGTCTAACTGGTTGGTGCTAACAAGGGAAAGTCAGTTTACCTCCCAAATGATCCTCGGTTCTTTGGCTGTATTTCATTCAGGAAGGGAGACCTGATTGCTAGATTCCTTTACAGGCTTCTGCGGCGCAGTTGGGAGGACAAAAATTGCTCTGCCCCGTGAAAATGAATAGTGTCTTTTCTAGTTCTGTCACCTGCTATTACCTGAATAAAATGTGCTTTGACCTCTTTGTTTCCGGAAGAGCCAGAGAATCAGCAGCGTTTCTGTTGTAGTCAGTGGAGCCGGTGTGAAAGGGCACCGTCTCGCGACGACAACAGAGGGCCCGTTGTGAGTCTTGCTGATGGGGGGAGCTACAGACGTGTTTTATGCCAGGGCGCACCCCTGATGTTTTCATGTGACTGGCTCCTGCTCTTATAGGAATGGAACGGGAGAGACAAGGACTCGATCCGAAGAGCTGTGGAGCACAGCAACGTGGTCATCAATCTCGTTGGGCGAGAATGGGAAACCAAGTAAGTCTTTGACCCTCGTTTCTCCTTTGCAAAGCTGGCTTAAGGTTCAGTAGACATTTGTTGGGCACGTAACATGCCAGGGATTGTAGTTGTGACATTTTTCATTAGTTCATCAATGAGTATTGACTGAACAACCTTTCCACAGCCAGTGACCACCCTCCCCACCTAACCCCAATCCTCCCCCCGCCGGGGGTTCAGTTGGTGGTAAGTCTGGTGTAAGAAGCAATAAAAAGCCACTGCGGATTGTGCTAGTGATTATGCCAGTCATCACCAGCTGGGGTGGAGTCAGGAAGGAGGGTTTTCCTGTCCCACTGACCGGCAAGCTGAACACTGGGTTTTCTCGCGTGAACAGCGTTCTCAATCTATTCTCCACGTTTTAAATCAAAGATGGCATGAGTACCAGTTTGAACAGTTCTTTTTAGCCCTTGTGTGGGTTGTTTATCAACAAATAATGCTTGAATCCTGTGCTTCCGCAGCACTCTGTTCACGCCTCTTTCTTCACATTTATGAGAGTTTGACTGAGACTGATTTAGAGACGTCTGCCTCATCACATATTTTTAAGTTCTTTGATGACTTGGAGGGTCTTATCCAACTTTATAGCCCCCGTGATGACCAGCAGTGCTTTGTACAGGGCAGACACTTCGTTCGTGTTGTTGGATCTAGTTGGTGACTGATGCATTTTTTTTCTTTTTTTAACATGGAACGCTTCATGAATTTGCGTGTCATCCTCGCCCAGGGGCCATGCTAATCTTCTCTGTATCGTTCCAATTTTAGTATATGTGCTGCGGAAGCAAGCACTGATGTATTTTTTTAGTTTCCTTGTTTTCCCCTGAGGAGAGCAAAGGCCTGGGGGTGAGCAGTGATTTCCCCTCCAGCACCCAGCACTTCTCCCCTCCCCGCCCAGTCAGTGCAGCCAGATGTTTTTGAAGGGCCTCAGCCTTGGGATTCCTTGAGGACAGAGAATAGTATGTATGCTGATTTATGACTTATAGTAAGACTTACATTATGTATGGTAATGGCAGTGAGGAGGCCTGTAAAATGTTTTTAAAATATTAGTTTTGACTTTGGGTGAAATCATTGCTACTTACAAGTGTAACTATTGATATTATGAATTCCAGCAATAGTATGAAAACCGGCTTATCACAGTATGCTTTGGAGTCCTGAGTCAGGTGTTCTTAACCGATCCCTATTTTTTCCTGCTAGAAACTTTGGTTTTGAGGATGTTTTTGTAAAGATTCCCCAAGCAATCGCTCAAGTGTCCAAGGAAGCTGGAGTTGAAAAATTTATTCACGTTTCACATCTGAATGCCGATATTAAAAGCTCTTCTAAATATCTGAGAAATAAGGTAAGTAACAAGTTGATTTGGGAAGTGGTTCACAGAGCTTGAGTTTCTTAGCCCATTGGAAACGTGAGTTTAAGTGAGAAAGGTTTCTCACTGATGTATCCAGAATCAAGGGGGATTTCTGATTCTCCATATCCAGGATGTGATTGTCGTGTGGCTGAGTTGTAGCTGAGTGCCTTCTGTTTGCAGGGAACTGTGCTAAGCGGCCTCAAAGATGGGTAGATCATACTATTACCCACCCTCCAGGGTGTAAAGTTTCTTGGCACATCACAGAATTACAGAGTAAACACAAAAGGTAGAGTATGCTTCCTGCATAAGAGTCATACCTGTGTCAGCCACCAAAGCTAAAGGACCATCCTTCTTTCTCTGACCCCTTGCATAGCCATGATCTTATGCCATGCTTGGAGGGGTAATGTGAAGGCTGGGGGTGACAGGGTAAGTATTTACCAGGGAAAATGGCTGTTCACATTGTAGTCAGGCTTCTTGGGCTCCCAGAAACCCCACTGCGGTCCACATTGTGCCTAGGGATTGAGCAGCCTGGTTTGGAGTCGGTCTGTAACCTGCAATGTTTTATCATCAGGGACTCAGTAGGGATTGTGGTGCCCGGGAGTGCCTTCAGCAGTTGGTTCCTAAGGAGCCTGCTTTGGGTCAGATTGATATGGACGCAGAGTTCCTTGACACTGGCTCCAGCTTCTGGTTCCACTGCATTCTTTAATTGACCAAATTATTTATTAAGCACCTACTACGTGCTCCATGTTGTAGTAGGCGCTGGGGATACAGGGTAAATAAAACACACATGGTCTTAGCCCACATCTAGTTTCTAGTCCATTGAGGAAAACAATTGCAGATGCACTAGGTGTTGCAAAGTAGCTTGGGGAATCTTTACAAAAACAACCTCAAAATCAAAGTTTCTGGAAGGAAAAAATAGGAATTGGTTAAGAACACCTGACTCGGGATTTCAAAGCGTTCTGTGATAAGCTGGTTTTCATACTATTGCTGGAATTCATAATATCAATAGTTACACTTTTAAGTAGCAATGATTTAACCTGAAGTCAAAATTAATACTTTTTAAAATTTTTACAGGCCTGCTCGCCGTCATTACCGTACTTAACGTAAGGCTTACTATAAGTCATAAATCAGCGTACACACTATTCTCTGTATGAGAGCGAGGGAGAGGGAGTGAGAGAGTGAAGCCCGTGCCTGCCCCTGCCCTAGCATTCAGAGAATCACCCGCGTTCGCAATTGTTTGGAGGGGGCGGAGGTGGGGTAGTCAGTGGTGAGGGTGAGGGAGGGCTCGGCGGTTCCCAGCCCGCAGGCTTAAACCCCTGCGTGGATGGCGCTCCTGTTGAACAAAATGAGGAACCCTTGAGAAGGACCGGGTGCTGGGGGCGGGGTTCTCAGCCTTAGTGGCCCATTAGAATCATGGAGGGGACTGAACAATCCTGATGCCCAGGGCACCCAGACCAACGGAAATAGCGGCTCTGGGGGTAGAACTCGGGCATCAGTATTTATACCTCCCCCTGTGTAATCCCAGTGTGTAGCACAAATTGAGAGGTGTTATTTGTGGAGAATGGAAGAGGATGATCCAGTTTTGGACTCAGGTTGCAGCTCAAGTGCATGTCAGTCACCCAGGTCCCAGTGGAGAATGGGGTTTAAGATCCTGGAGCTCCGAAGAAAGAGCGTGCTTGGGGATATGAACGTGGGAGTCCCCACTGTTTGTTGTTAACTGAAGCAACACGAGGGGACCAGGTGGCCTCATGGGGATGAATCGAGAGCAGAGAGCTCTGGACAGCACCCAGAGGAGCACTGACGGGGGGGTGTGGGGGACGAGGAGAAGGGTGCTCCTGCAAAAAGCAAACAAGAGGACTGAGCAGGGCGGACGGAGGGGCAGGAGGGACGCCAGGAGAGTCTGAGGTTACAGAAGCAGGGGGAAGGTGAAGAGGTGAGTCAGAGCTGCAGGGTCAGCCGGGGTCTACACCGCAGGTCCTCGGTGGGCTTATCAAGAGCAGTTTGAGCAGGTGTCGGGGCAGCAGTGAGTGAAGAGCAGGCAGGGGCGGAGGCAGCAGGGACAGTAAGACAGCATCGTTCTCAGGTGGTTTACTAAGAGGAAGGAGGAGGCAGGAGGCTGGAGGGGCATGTGGAGTTGGAATTTCTTTTTTCTTTTAAGGTAGACGATCTTGACGTTGAAATGCTGGTGGGAAGGTGCAGGTAAGGGGAGCCTGACTGCAGATGTGTGGGCTGGAGTAGTGGGCAGGTTTCTGAGAAAGTGACAGGAGGTGAGTTCCTCCACTCTGGTCAGGAAGGAGGAGAGAATGTTGCTTCGTGCCCCTGGCTTTGTAGATTCAGCACTGGGAACACCAGGTGGTTTTTCTCTGCTGCTGTACTTTCTCCCTGAATTAGAAGATGAAGTCATTTACTGGAAGGAAGAGGGGAAAGTAAGGGAGAAACTTGAATAGAACAGAAAGGTTTGAAATTTGTCAACTGGAAATGTAAACTAATTAGAAGGAAACTCTATTTCTGGGAAATGTTACGAGCCCGGTTAAAACTGGGGACAGGCATTTATGTGTTACCAATTGATGATTTGTACTTGTTTATTTTCCTGTAGCTCTGAAGGCAGCAGGAGTGCATGGCTTAAAGAAGGAGGCTAGTGGGTTCTTCCAGGATTGGGATTTTGCCTGGTGGGTGGAGTAGAGGACAAGGGGGCAGGTAGTCTACAGTATCGCTAAGAGAGTGATGGACAAGTTGGGCCATGGAATCTAATCTGGGGCAAGGGACGTTCGGAGGGATTGGTGTGGGGGAGGGCAGACCCAGTGGAATGGGGTCCCCGAGAACTTGAAGGAGCACATCTCAGGAGCAGAAGAGCAGAGAACAAGCAGGCTGGCGGCCCAGGAGCTGGTCCTCTGAAAGCGGCACGTCTTCATGTAGGGCTCAGAGGAGGGGCACTTGGGTTGTTCTGGTCTGAGGCCTCCAAGTGGAGAGTGGCTGAAGTGGGGTGAAGACGAGGTCCCTGGAGTTGAGAAGCTCAAGAAACGGAGGTCCAAGTCCACCGGGGCTCTGATGTCACCCCCAGGGGGTGCGGGTAGGCAGGATGGCTGAACCAGGTGCTGGTATCTGCACCTTGTCTAGGAAGTGAGTCTACTCTGATTTTCCTTCTTTCTTCTTCCGCATAAACTTCCTTAGAATAAATATGGGAAGAAACCCAGCAAGAGCTATAAGAGGTGGAGCGTTTTTATCTGTTAGTATTTTTAAAAAAATTTCCGTGTAGACTTGTCTCCTCCTTACCATGAGGAATGTATTCCAAATCCCCCAGTGGCTGCCTGACACCGAAGATGGTACCAAACCCCATATGTACTTCGCTTTTTCCTATATGCACATACCTGTGATAAAGTTTTGTGTATGAATTAGGTACAGTAAGAGACTAACAACAATAACTACTAATAAAGTAAACAGTTATAACAATAGACTATAATAAAAATTTCATGAATGTTTATGAATGTTTCATGAATGGCCCCCCGTTCTCTCACTCAATATCTGCTGACTGTACTCCCCCTTCTTCTTGTGACGATATGAGATTCACATGCCAGCAGGCCTGAGCAGAATGACATGAGATTTCATCACGCCGCTCAGAACAGCACACAATTTAAAACTTACGAATTATTTCTGGAATTTTCTGTTTAATATTTTTGGACCGCAGTTGACCGCGGGTAACTGAAATTGTGGAAAGCGAAACTGAATATAAGGGCGGGGGCAGGGGGGTGACTGTAGCTGAGTGTTATGAATAATATGATTCCCTTAACCTGGAGGAAATACGACCTTGAAATATGCGTAGCGTCCCCGTAGTGGAAGGAGTGGGAGCTTCGTTAACTCACCGCAGAACTCTGTTGTGTTTGGTTGTTAAGGCTGCTGGAGAGAAAGAAGTGAGAGACGCATTTCCAGAAGCTACCATCATAAAGCCATCGGACATCTTTGGAAGAGAGGATAGATTCCTCAATTATTTTGCAAGTAGGTCTTCTTCCTTAATAGTAGGAGGGGGAATGCTGGTTAACCAGGTTGAAGTTAATCACAAGCAAACTATGTTCTCTGACTGGAAGATGGAGGTTGTATTTTTTTCTCCTCGAGTTGCCTTTTTCTCCCCAAAGGTTCTCTTTTTCTAGTCAGCATGGTCCCTCTCGTGATCTTCGTCACTCTGTATCAAAAGAAGCAGCTTAGATGCCTGGAAGGAGCATGGACTTGGGAGTTCGAGACCTGACTATGAATTGGGTCCTGGGACTACCCAGCTCTGGGACTCTGGCAGGTCTTTGAATACAGCAGCTTCTTCATCTGTTAAGATGAACATGATGATGTCCACCTGAGGACCAGTGTGCTGGTTAATGGAGTAGCTAGCTTATGTTACAGCACCTGGCATGGGATCAGTGCCTCATTTATACTTGGCCTACGAAGCCCCGGTTTTCTTAGTGCTGCCTCACTTTCAGTCTGTTTTCCAAGTCACTTAGATGTTGGTTTTGAAAGACAAAGAGGTAGCATCCTACTTTGTCAGACACATGTGATAGGTCATAAGAGTGGGGTCCTAACCCACAAGATTAGTGGCCTTAGGAAAAGAGGAAGAGAGAGATCATTCTCTCCCTCCCTGTGTGCGCTGAGGAAAAGCCATGTGAGAACGTAGCCGGCTGCCTGTAAGCCAGGAAGAGCGCTCTCACCAGAAACCAGATCAGCCGATACCTTGATCTTGGACTTTCCTGCGTCCAGAGCTATGAGAAAATAAATTTCTGTTGTTTAAATAAGCCACTCAGTCTGTGGTATTTTATTGTGGCAGCCCGAGCAGACCACACAGTCTTAACCATTTCTAAGTGTACAGTTCAGTACCGTTATGTGTATTCATGTTGTACTGCAAACAATCTCCAGAACTCTTTTCATCATGCAAAACTGAAGCTCTGTATCCATCAAACAACTTCCCATTCCCCCCTCCCCGCAGCCCCTGGCAACACCATTCTACTTTCTGTCTATGAATTTGACTACTCTAGGTACTTCATATAAGTGGAATCAGACAGTGTTTGTCTTTTTTGTGACTAGCTTATTTCACTTAGTATAATGTCTTCAAGGTCCATCCATGTTGTAGCATGTGACAGGATTTCCTTCCTTTTAAGCTGAATAATAATCCATTGTATGTATAGACCACATTTTGTTTATCCATTCATCTGTCAGTGGACACTTGGGTTGCTTCCACCTTTGCATTATTTTATCTGATTAATGCTGATGGACACGGGTGTACAAATATCTCTTTGAGACTCTACTTTCAGTTCTTTGGGATGTATATCCAGAAGTGAAAATGCTGGAGCATATTGTTCTATTTTTAATTTTTGGAACTACCATGTGTTTTTCCTTAATGTCTGTACCATTTTACATTTCCACCAACAGTGCACAAGGTTCCAATTTTTCCATATCCCCGTCAACACTTGTTATTTTCTGTTTTTTGATAGTAGCCATCCTAATGGGTATGAGGTAATATCTGATGGTTTTGCCCTAATGATTAGTGATGTTGAGCATCTTTTCACGTGCTTGTTGTCCATTTGTATATCTTATTTGGAGAAATGTCTATTCATGTCCTTTGCTCATATTTTAATTGGGTGGTTCTTTGTTATTGTTGAATTGTAGGAGTTCTTTATACATTTTGGATAGTAACCCCCTTCCTGTCAGACATATGATTTGCAAACATTTTCTTTCATTCTGTAGGTTGCATTTTTACACTGTTAATTGTGTCCTTTGTTTCACAGAAGTTTTTAATTCTGATGTAGTTCAGTTTATCTATTTTTACTTTTGTTGCCTATGCTTTTGGTGTCCTAGCCAAGAAGTCATTGCTAAATCTGTTGTCATGAAGCTTTTCCCCTGTGTTTTCTTCTAAGGGTTTTGTACTTTTAGCTCTTAGATCCATTTTGAGTTAATTTTTGTGTATGGTGTGAGGTAATGTTCACTTTCATTCTTTAGCCTGTGGATATTCAGTTTTCCCAACATCATTTGTTGAAAAGACTATCATTTCTCCTTTGAATGGTGCTGGCACCTTGTCAAAAATTTTTTGGCCAGATGTGCAATGATTATATCTCTCTATTCCATTCCATTGGTCTATGTCTGTCGTTATGCCACTGTTTTGATCACTACACACTGTTCTGATTACTGTAGCTTTGCAGTAAGTTTTGAAATTGGGAAGTGTGAAACCTCCAACTCTTCTTCTTTTCTTTTTCAAGATTGTTTTGGCCATTTGGGATGTCTTAATATTCCATATGAATTTTAGAATGGAGTTTCCTGTCTTTCTGCAAAAAACACCATTGGGATTTGGATAGGGATTGCATTAAATCTGTAGACTGCTTTGGGTAGTACTGACATCTTGACAATATTAAGTTTTCCAATCCATGAACGTGGGATGTCTTTCCATTTGTGTCTTTTTAAATTTCTTTCAGCAATGTTTTGTAGTTTTCAGTGTGCAAGTCTTTAACCAACTTGGTTTAGTCTTTCCCTAAGTATTTTGTTCTTTTGGATGCTCTTATAAATAATTTCTACTTTTAAAAGTTTTTTTTAAGGGACTTCCCTGGTGGTCCAGTGGTGGGGACTCCACGCTTCCACTGCAGGGGGCACAGGTTCAATCCCTTGTCTGGGAACTAAGATCCCAGAATCCACATGGCGTGGCCAAAAAAAAAAAGAAGAAAGTTTTTTTGAGAAAATCTTTTTTTACCTTTACATTTAAGCCACTTGGGATTTTGTTTTGGCTTATGGCAAGATGTGAGCCATTTCTTTCTTTTTTGTTTTTTTCCTTCAAAGAGTAGAATGATTATCTCAGCGTCATCTATTAAATACTTCCATTCTCTACGTATTTGTGGTACTGCGTTCATCATACACTAAATGCCTATTTTCACCTGCATCTTTCTCTGGGTTAGTTGTATTGCTGATCTGTTGATTAGAATAGGGTGCAGGTAGAGTGCAGTCTTGGGAGTGGCCACGCGCTTAGCACTGCAGAGTGGAAGACAGGTAGACAAGCCACCTGACTACTTTCCCTTGTTCTTTGTGTCCCTAAGTATTTGGCCCTTTTACTTTCTATGTTTGTTGTGTGAAAAACAAATGGCTGCCCCTTGTAGGACCATTAACTGCCTCAGAGTCAGCTACATTTATTTCCTTATTTTTACTACGCAAAATGGTTATGCCAGCTTGGGGCACCTGGAGATGTGTGGGTCTTCAGGCAGCCTAGGCCTTCTAAGAATGTTGTCTTTCTTCCGCCAGGTATTCGATGGTTTGGTGGTGTCCCTCTTATTTCCTTGGGCAAGAAGACAATGAAACAACCAGTGTATGTAAGTACCCTGGATAAAGGAGCTTTCTCTGAATTCAAGAGTCAGGTGATCAGTTTTCCAGTTTTATCCTAATCCTGTAATTCCATCATTTTCATCTTTGTCAGCTTGCTTTGACTGGTTGCGTCTCAGTTTACCTAAGAGGTACATGTATTCTCTGTCTTCACTTGTTCATTCATTCAAGAAAACTGTATTGAGCCCTTAATGTGCTAGGCACACTGCACGTCACTGGGAATATTGAGATGCTAATGACACAGACACACGTTGCTGTCCTCAAGATGGTCAGAGGCAGGTCAGCAAAACAATTGTCATGCAGCATGATAAGTGCTATGACAGGAGAGGGTTTTACGTAAATATGTCAGAGGACACCTACTCCAGACTTGAGGGTCAGGGAAGGCCTCCAAGGAAAGGACATCTTACGTGAGACCCTAAAGATGATTCACATGCAGAGGGAGCGGTGTGTACAGGGGCCCAGAGGTGAGAGAGCATGTCGGAGTCCACGTTGTGTTGAACCAGGGTCTCTCAGCTGGGGCACTGTGGACTTCCTGGGCCGGTAACGCTTTGCCGTGGCGGCTGCTGTGGAATGTGTGGCCGCATTCCTGGCCTCCAGCCACCAGGTGGCAGTAGCACCCCCCAAGCTGTGACAACTAAAACTGCCTCCAGGCATTTGCCAATGTCCCTTGGGGGCCAAAATCACCCCTAGTGAAAACCATGGGGTCTGAAATCATGTAAGATTATTATTTTTTTTAAAAGTCAAAATGGTAGAATATTGGCAGTTCCGTGTGGTTTGGACTAATGCTTTGTGATAGCACAGTGACAGGGAGAGGAGGAGGAGGAGGGGGTGAGGTTGGAGCCGGTGGGAGAGGCCTGGATGCCCGCCAAGCTAACACGCTCCGACTGGAGAAGGTATTCAGGTGACCCTCCCATGTGGAGGTTATTTGAGCTCTTGAAATGTGGGTTCTTTTAGGAGCGTTCTGAAAACAGACAATGACGTCATCTTAATCTTACCATTCTGTTGTTGTGATCCATGTGGCCTGCTTTCCTTTCTTCCTCCCTCCCCTCCTCTCTTTCTTCCTTTCTCTCCCCCATCTCTCTGTTTCTCTCTCTTTCAACAGTTACTTAAACATGTGTTATAATTTCTTGTAGATTGTGGATGTCACCAAAGGAATTGTTAATGCAATTAAGGATCCAGATGCCAGAGGGAAAACTTTTGCCTTTGTTGGGTAGGTGGCTGGAGTTTGACTTTAAAATAGCGCAGCCTGTTAAAATGAAAGAACTGTGATTTACAACAACAATGATTTCTAAACCTGTTGCTCACAGGTCTGTTGGTTACATGTTTCAGTGTCTTTCTTGGATGATATTTATTCCAGAAACCTTACGTCTTGGCCCTGAGGCTAGTATATCTCAAAGAACCATCCAAAGGCCATCATTATCAGAAGCTCCTGAATGCTTATATTAAGTCCGAATTGAGGGAACCTAGGAGTCCGCTTGAGTAAATGATTCTTCTGTCACCAAAGTCTGAGAACCCCTGCCCTAGACTGTTATGTAGCCATAGTCCAGTGACTCCCAAGGATGGTTTTGTGCTACTCCAGTGATGTTTTTAATCTATCAAAGGATAATCAAAGAAAACACTTTTAGGGAATAAGTACAGTTGCAAAATCAAATGAATTTTGCTAGATCATCACGATGCCCCAAAAGGTTGGAAATGGCTGGCTTAGGGTACAGTTTCTAGGGCTTTGCAAGACTGATCATTTGTTATATGCTCTCTTTGTTGAAATTCGCTCTCGGGAAAAATGGGGCACAGTTAAGCTATGTGACTTACCTGAAATTATTCAATCATCTCACAGCTAGGTTTAGAACCTTTTTACTGAATTAATTAAAACTAAAACACTAAGACCCGGGCTTCCCTGGTGGCGCAGTGGTTAAGAATCCGCCTGCCAGTGCAGGGGACACAGGTTCGAGCCCTGGTCCAGGAAGATCCCACATGCCGTGGAGCAGTAAAGCCCGTGCGCCACAACTACTGAGCCTGCGCTCTAGAGCCCCTGAGCCACAGCTACTGAAGCCCGCGCGCCTAGAGCCCGTGCTCCACAACAAGAGAAGCCACCACAATGAGAAGCCCGCACACAGCAATGAAGAGTAGCCCCCACTCACTGCAACTAGAGAAAAGCCCACACACAGCAACGAAGTCCGAACGCAGCCAAAAATAAATAAATTAAAATAAAATAAATTTAAAAAACAAAACGAAACACTAAGACTCAATCTGCCCAGTGGAAAAGTACCGAATTCACCTAATAATTGGCCCAGAATCCTACTTGCTTCTTGAGAAACGACATTCTTCTCTCCAAGCCAGGAGACATGGTATATTTTCCCAGCATTATGGATTCATATATTGTCACATTTCACTATCACTATAGATTTAGTTTAGTAAAATTTTTTTTCAGTGCAAAAAACTCTGTATTGTGTTTCCATGTCAACCAGCTGCTGGAAGATGTATGTCTCCCTGAGTTCCCAATTTAGTACATTAGTGTGTAATCAGTTATATACTCTAGGAAAATTATTTACAAAAAAAGTGTTCAGCACGGTTTCCATAAAACACTAGGCTCAAAAGATACCAGGTTCTAGTCAAGAGATATTTAGACCAGGATTCCAAGGAATAGAGGAGCAGAAATGGTTTTATAGACTTTGCTTACTGCTCAGTGGAGATGCTCTGGGATGAGTTAGCCATTGTCCTCTTTACCTTTACCCAGCCAGTCCAGCCTCTGTGCCAGGCGGCAGTAGGTCATACTTATCTGACACAGTGATGGGAAAAGTAAGATACACAGGGAAGTGTAGGCATTTTTCCTTGCAACATTGTAAATGTGTATGCACACTGCTCTTCAGCCCCAGGGAAAACTTTGTTTATTTCCCTGAGGCTAAGGCAGAGGCATGACTTTAATTTTGCCCGTAGTTTTTTTGTAGTTATTAGTTACATGATGTTGGTCCATTTTATCAATCGTCCATTAAATATCTATTGATACACACATACATACACAAAACTGAGAACCAGTAAACAAGTTCAGCAAGGTTACAAGGCACAATATCAATATATAAAGATCAATTTCCATATGTTAGCAAATGAACAGTCTGAAAATAAAATAAAGAAAATAATTTTATTCACAGTAGCATCAAAAAAATAAAATACTTAGGTATAAATTTAACAAAAGAAGTACAAGACTTATATACTGAAAATCACCTAACATTGAGGAGGAAAATGAAGGAAGACCTAAGTAAATTGAAAGACATTTCATGTTCATGGGTTGGAAGAGTCAATATTGTTAAAATGGCAATTTTCCCCCAATTGATCTGTATATTCAACTCGATCTTATCAAAATTTGAGCATGCTTTTTTGCAGAAATTGACACATTGATTCTAAATTTATACGGAAATGCAAAAGACCCACAATAGCCAAAACCATTTTGACAAAGAAAAATAAAGTTGGAGCACTTAAGCTTTCCAATTTCAAAACTTACTTGAAAGCTATAATTATAGAGACAATGTGGTACTGGCATAAGAATAGACAAAGAAGTCAATTAAACAGAATTGAGAGTCTAGAAATCAGCCTTTATGTTTATGGACGATAGATTTTTGCCAGAGGTGCCATGATATTGCAATGGGGAAATGATAATCTTTTCAACAATGGTACTATCCACATGCAAAAGGATGAACATAGATTCTGATTTCACAGCATACATCAAAAAATTAACATAGATCCAAGACCTAACTGTAAGGGTTAAACTATAAAACTTTTGGAAGAAACGTTTAAAAATCTTCTAGACCTGGGGTCAGGCAAAGATTTTGTAGATACGACATCAAAAGCATACTCCATCAAAGAAAAAAATGGATAAATTACACTTCGCTGAAATTAAAAACTTTCGTACTTCATAAGACATCATTAAGAAAAAGATGAAAAGACAAGGTCATCAGCTGAAAGGCAGGATGGGGTGGGTGAGAGAGGTATATGGAAAATTTGAGGATGGAGAAGAAGATAGGAAGCGCTCCCTGAGAGAAGAGGAAAAGAGCACTCCTGGGAGCGCACAGTAGGACTGCAAAGCAGAGCTGAGCCTTCCCCTTGAAATTCATGATCAGAAATGTAAGGGGAAGCCAGTTAGCCCAGGGCTGTTTTCTCTGCAACTGTGTCTTGCTGGGGGTTCAGGCACAAAGAAGGCAGATACTTGGATTAACCCGAGAAGGGGTTTTGCTGTGCTAGGATAGTGGAGAGGTGCTGGGGATAAGGTTTTGCTGAGGATATTTGCAGAGGAATGACTACAGTATGGAACCATGAAATCTAAGCTGGGAAGGACACGGCCTTCAGTGTACCTTTCTCTGAGCAGGGGCACATAGACCAGTCTTTGAGTCACAGTTAATGGAACACAAAGGGCTTTAGAAGAGCTGAAGAGCAAGTGTATGACATAGTTAGTTTGCCCAAGATACCAGTATTGCTTGTCATCATGAAGATTGCAGTTGTTCTTTGGCATAGCATGTATTATATGCAGTGGTTTCTGGAACTTGAAGGAAGCTATCTGAGGGCTTTGTCTGGTAGTTCCTCTAGCTGACATTTTCTTCTTCTTTTTTGTTTTTTTTTGTTTTGGGGTGGGGTTTTTTTGGTGAAAATGTCAGAATGATGAGGTTCTCACAGAATTGCCTTAATTCAGCTCTCAGCTGTCACGGGCTTTCTAAGGCAAAGAGATTAGGAAATGGGTGAAGAGATATTAAAGTGTATTATAAGCAATAATAGTTACTAAAGCTAGGTTATACTGGAACAGAACTATTCAGATCGGTGGAATAGAATAGGAAGTCCAGAAACAGTCTCAAATATATGTAAGAATAGAGTGTGATAAGGGTGATATTTCAAAATTTGGGGAAAGGGTAGATTTTTCAGTAAATGTTGATACATCTTTATCCTATATCAATACAAAAATACATGGCAGGATGACTTATTTTCTGGGTAAAAAAACAAAGCATTAGAATAAATATGTGGACATTTATGTCACTAGTGACTATAGAGGGATTTTCTAAACATAAAAGCAAACAGTGAAGTAAAAGAAGTCAGTAGTTTTGATTAAATGAACTGTTTAAACTTCTGTATGCCACAAGACAATTAAACATTAAAAGGCAGTAATATAAACAATAAAAGACATTTCCAACTATATCATTAAAATATAAAAATTTTTACAAACCATTTTTATAGAAAGAGACTCCAGGAGGAAAGAGAGAAAAGCAATAAATGTAAATGGCCAAAAATATATGAAGAAAAAAATTAATCTCTAATATTAAAGTAATGCTAATTAAAATGTTGAGGTACCTTTTTCCACCTGGCAGATGGACAAAATTTTGTTTGCTCATTTTTTTATGACTAAACTCATTTTTGGTGAGGGGACTACTAGCATTTTCTATTAAGTTGATATAACCTCTTTGGAAGAGGTTTGATAAAAGCCTTAAAATGTCAAAATATACTTTGAGCTAGTTCTATTTCTGGAATATATTACAGATACATAATTATGGATATATAGAAATATTTGCAACAAGAATGTTCATTAAAACATTATTTTAAAAAAGAAAAATATTTTTAGTAGCTTAAATATCCAAAACCTGAGAATTGGTGATAAAATAATTATGATTACCTGCAATACAATACGGGCAACCATAAAGCATGCACTAGAATGTTTAGTGACACAGAAAGATGATTGGGATTTAACGTTAAATGAAAAAGACATTACAGAATATGATGACCTGTGTGATCTTATATTTATAAAAGCAAAAAATGTATAAGGGGATGAGGGACTTCCCTGGTGGCTCAGTGGTTAGGAATCCGCCTGCCAATGCAGGGGACACGGGTTCGATCACTGGTCCAGGAAGATCCCACATGCCGCGGAGCAACTAAGCCCGTGTGCCACAGCTACTGAAGCCTATACCTAGAGCCCATGCTCTGCAACAAGAGAAGCCACTGCAGTGAGAAGCCCGCGCACTGCAATGAAGAGTAGCCCCCGCTCGCTGCAACTAGAGAAAGACCACACGCAGCAACGAAGACCTAATGCAGCCAAAAAATAAATAAATAAATAAATAAAAATAAATGAAATTTTAAAATAAATTAAATTAAATTTAAATATAAGCAGATGAGAAGTTAAGTTTATTATTATATATTAAGTTTATTAACTTCATCTTTGGTGGGTGGTTTTTCTTTGTGCTAATCTGTATTTCCTATAGTGCGTATGTGTTTCCTTTTTCATAAGAAAGATGTTATTTTGTAAAACTAAGAACGAAAGTTTGTGAGGAGCAAATAATCTGAAGAACTGTGAATTTTCTGTTTGTAGGCCCAGTCGGTACGTCCTCTTTGACCTGGTGCAGTACATCTTTGCCGTGGCTCACAGACCCTTCCTGGCATACCCTTTGCCACATTTTGTCTATCGGTAAGTAAAGCGCTACTTTTTGTGCCTTCTAGAAAAGAGCTAACTAGAGACTTCGTTTGTAATGCTCCCACCCAGGGGTTAGAGGGAGTACGTCCATTGCGGTGAAATCTGGGAATCTCTAACCAGGAGGTGCTTCTGTTATCTTGACAGTCATCTAGGAAAGAGCCAGAGGAGTCTAAGAAAGGGAGTGTTGATTTGTGGGTGAGAAAAACACTGTGTTGGAAGGTTGAATCTGCAGGTCTTCAGATTCTCCTGTTAGAAGCCACTGGGTTTAATTGGCAGTGTCTTGCTTGGCAGGTCATGTGAAGGAGCAATCAAGTTTCCCTCTGTTTCATCCACTCACCCAGGAGGGGAAAGGGGCCCTCCTTCATTAAGGCAGTCTGATCCCGGGGTTGGGGAAAGGAGCCAGGTCAATTCAGCCGCTTCCTGCAGTTGCCTTATTTGCTCTTCCTGCTTCTTGCTTCACTTCTCCCCTCTGTAGGTTTAGCATCTGAGAATGATCACACACTGAGGTCCTGGTCAGGGAGACTTTCACATCCAGTTTGCCAGAGATTGACTGATGAAGCAACATGGCAGCTCACTTCTTCATTCGTTTGGTCATTCAGTCATTCAACAAACATTTCTTGTTGCCAACTGTGTCTTAGGCAATGTACCAGGCACTCAGGATGTTACAGTAAACCCTCAAAAAAGCTTCTGGCCTAACAGAAGTATCAGAGAGATGACAGTTAGAAGGCAGTGTGATGGTAATGTTTATTGGGAGTGTTCCGTCTTTCAGGCTGCCTTCTTCATCTCATTTAACACTCGCGCGACTCCGAGGTGAGCGGGGCAGAGTGGGGACTGAGTGGAAGAGCAGGGCTGAGGAGTATCTCCGTTTAAAGGACTAGCGGAGCAAGAGCAGTTTGTCAGGGGGGCCAGAAGAGAGTGACCAGAGGCTCAAGTGAGAAAGGGAGAGACTTTGGCCTCCTGGGCACCAAAGGAAAGGGCGCGCTTTAAGGAGGGAATGCCGTTTAAGGAGAGGAGCTTTGCTATTTTGTTCACATCTGTGGCTTCAGCACCTAGAACGGTGTTAGGCACACAGTAGGCCTTTTGTTAATGTTTATGGAATGAAATGCTGTAGAAAAGTCAGGTAAGATAAAGACAAAAGGGCATCGACTGGAGCTAGCGGTGAGGTCATTTGTGGTGGGGGCCTCGGGGCAGTGGAGGGGTATCAGCCAGTTTGCAGGGAGCTGCTTTCGTGGTTGTGCCTACGCCTGAGGCTTCTCCTGGAGCTGCGTATGCCCATGGCGTGGCCCCTGAGGACCCGAAAATACAGACTGGAGGTGATCTGTTAGCGTAGAACCAGAGCAGAGGATTGTAAGTGGTGTGTTTTGTTTCGTTTTTGTAAGCCAGCGAAGTGGCCTTTTTTTTGCCATTGGAACAGGTTCTGAGGCTTGCTATGTTCCTGGAGAAATTCTGACCAATCTTCAGCTTCCTTTTTCATTTTTTTATACCTCCCCTTGGAATGATGTTTTTCAGGTTTTTAAAAAGCTGCGGAACCCTGGGTTTGATGACTTTTGACCTAAAGGCCCATTAGGACAATCAGATAAGAGCAGAGCCGGCCTGGCCGTAGGGATGGTTGCTGCTCAAAGCACATGCTCCCAGCTCTGCCTCCAGTCCTCTGTGGGGGCCCCGAGGAATTCCTAGGGGCCTCCCTGTCCTGAAGACACGTGAGATGGAACTCAGGTGGCAGATAAGGAGACCCCGGGTTTCAGTAGGGTGAAGAGATGGTGCTGAGGAAGCAGGAGGCCCCTCTTGTCCGGGTTCTCTCTTGGCTTCCTCATTTGAACTGTAGATCTTAGGCATCTCCTTACTTTTGGATTTTTTGGTTCTCTCGGGTCCCCTACTTTTAAGCTCACGCTTTCTATCTTGCATACCACCTGGCTTGCCCTGTGTCCTTGACAGAAGCCTGTTTGAACGTCTGGGGCTTAACTTTGATTGAATGTGACAGGTGTCACTGAGCGTTGGATCTTTTGCGTTTGTCTTGTTGCTGAGGCAGGTGTACTGTAAGCTTTTCCGATTCACTGTCCCTCTGGTGGGCGCCTAGGAGAGCCACAGGGAGGTGATGCGGCTGTTGGCGTGGAAGGCGAGGCGACCTCCCAGGCACTGGGGCGACCTCCCAGGCACTGGGGCCAGGAGGTTCGGATGTTTGTTCGTTTCTTTAAAAACCTGCGGTGACTTCCTGGCTCCCCGGCAGCCTCCCGTGCTTGCTTGGCTTGAGCATCGAGCAGAGACGCTCACCATGTGCCATGTTCATTCCTCTCTCCAGATGGCTAGGTCGACTCTTTGAAATTAGTCCGTTTGAGCCCTGGACCACGAGGGACAAAGTGGAGCGGGTGAGTATGAGGTGATGGACACTGGCCCGGGTGGATGCCGGGCAGAGAGCCGCGGAGATGGGTGGGTGAGTGTCGAGCCAGCTCCCGGGCTCGCCTGGCTCAGCGCCACGTGCTCGTCTGCCGTCCTCGTGCACAAAATGCACCCAGGCCCAGGCTCTCCGGGCTCCTATCTTTGACATTTTCAATTTTCCTTTCTCCGCTGGATCATCTCCATCCACGTACAGACAGACAAGCCTTAACGCTAGCTCTGTGTGTTTTTAAAGGCCAAAGTCCCTCCCTGGGCCCGTCGTGTCTGGCCGCTGCCCTGTTTGTCTGTGTCCGTGTGCATCAGACGCCTCAGAAGAGCTGTCTCTACCCGTGGTTGACAGCTTCTTACCTCCTTCTCGCTTTAACCCACTCCTGGCTTTTATTTCCTTGTCTCCCCGAACCCGGCCCTGTTCCCGGTCACCTGTGACCTCTGTGCCGCCAACTCCAGCGGTCAGCACTCTGACCTGCCCTCACCCAATCTGTGAGCCACATTGGTCAGAGGCGCCGCTCCTGTCCTCTTGAAACCCCGGTTTCCACTTGCGCTCTCCACATTCTCTTGCTTCTCGTGCTCACTCGGTCTCCCTGGTTCACCCTCCGTCCCTGGTCTCTGACGGTGGGGACCCAGGGCTCTGTCCTCAGCCCTTTCCTGTCCTTGCTCTTTCTCTGAGCGACCCTCATCTCGCCCCGGGCTCCGGCTGCTGTCTGTGAGCTCCAGTGGCAGGCCTCACATCTGTTTAGCTGTGTAATAGTTATCCGAAACACGGCTCGTCCGAGAGTACAATGGCAAACCCGCTTGTCTCCTAGCCCCTCTCAGCTCAGTTAATGATATTACTGTTCTCTCTGTTGCTCAAGCCAAAAATCTGGAAATCCTCCATGACTTCTTCCTTTCCTCACCCATCTAAACAGTACTGCCCCATCCTTCCTGCTGTGGTGGAAATGTTCTGTCATCTCTAGTGTTCAGAAAGTAGCCACTAGCAACAGTGACTGTGGGACGCCTGAAATATGGCTAGTGTGACTGCAGAAATAAGATGTGAGTTTTATTAAATTTGTGTTGGACAGCACAGGTCTGGCCCATCAGCAGGGAAGAAAGTTGGGAAACCAACTGTATGCTCAATCTCACCTCCCTCTTCCTACCTTTTTATTCAGCTTTTTATTATGAAAATGTTTATAATAGCATTGAAAATTCTCCACTTCCAGAAGGGTAGAGGAAATAGTCATCTCCACTCTACCCACTCTGATCCAGGAGGGTAGCTCATTCCTTCCATAGCCTCTGGACCAGCTCCCGCTGCCTCTCGTCCCCTGCAATGCGCTGATCCCTTCCCATCTCGCTGTCTCCAAGCCGGTCTCCCTCACTGATCGTTTGCCCACTGTGTGTAGAAGTGCTTGTGTCGAAGTGTTTCTAGGGAGGATACAAAATAAAATACACACGCTCTGCCGTCTCTCCCTTTGAAAATCTCTTGGCCTTTTACCAACAAGCAACAGCCAGGGTGTCCTCTGAATGTTAACTTAAAAGCTAAAATGTTAGCAAGATGGAAACACAGTCCTTGGGGAACAGATGTGAACAGGCAGCTGTTATCCCAAGGTGTCCTTTCTGTGTTCAGGAAAGATCGGGCGGGAGAACTGGCGGCCAGGACGCGTCCGCGTGTCTGACGGATGCACGTCTTACATGTGTCGCTGAGGAAGTGTCGGGGCAGCAGGTGCTGGGTTTGGGATTTGATCTGGGGAGGCAGCTCGACAGCTCTTCGGTGGAAGGATGGCAGACGTGCTCGGGTGGGAGGAGGGGGGTGCATGCGGCTCTGGGTGTGGACCGAGCCTCTTCGTGTGCTTGCGGCTGAGCCGGGGTCTCTGGAATCTCGGGCTCACCCTCCTTCCCTCCAGACAAGGTGGATTTGGATTTTTAGATCTATAGTCAGCATTAGTCAGGCAGGTTGAGTAGAGCTGGAGATGAAGGTTCTTGGATTGTCGCGGAATAATCTCGATTCAGCAAAACCGAGGCAGAAAGCGGTGCTCGGAGAACAGGCCCAGGGGATGCTCGGGACGGGCTGGTTTTGCCTCAGCCCCTGTTTCTTTACTGAGCCTCACAGATGTGACGACCTGTCTGCTCCAGCCCAGACTGACTGCTGTTTAACCCTCACCGGAGCCTGTGTTTTGTACTCGCGGATAGACCTTGAGCTGACACTTGCCTTTCCCTCCACAAGCCCTTTTCTGTGGTCTGCTTTCAGTGGTTCTGAGCATCAGCCCCTGCCCCGTATCCTTTGAACCCAGTGAAGTCTCAGCAGCGGGACTCAGGCCGGCTTGCGGGTTGGAGTGTTTGCGAGGCCGGCACTCCGTGTCCCTGGCCGCTTTTCAGTGCTCTCTGCGCGTCTTGTTTGCTCACAGGTTCACATCACAGACATGACCCTGCCTCACCTGCCCGGCTTGGAAGACCTGGGTATTCAGGCCACGCCCCTGGAGCTCAAGGCCATCGAGGTGCTGCGACGTCACCGCACGTACCGCTGGCTGTCTTCTGAGATTGAAGATGTGAAGCCGGCCAAGACAGCCACTGTTTAGTGGCCCCTGAGCTGCCCTTGTTTTTTGGTGTCATTCGGGTCACTAGCGACCAGGCCACCTTTGGCAGAGAATCCTGTACATAGTGCATAAGAGCCCCTATTAAAACATCTGAGATCAAATTCTTTGCCAACATTTTCTTTCTTGATTTACAAAGGGAGAGATTCAGCCATCTAGAATTTGAGCATTATTTTCTTTAAATTTATATATTTAATGCTGACACATATATATCTTATTCTCTGAAATCCTGGAAGATTTGAATGTCCTTCTGTCAGGCCACTTCTTGTGAATGTTCCGGAAGATGAGAACCGCTTTTTAAGGTCAGAATATTGTGAAGCCCCCGTGTGATATATGATGCCTTTTAATAAACGCTAATTGAGAAAAGACACAACGTCCCATAACTAATCTGAACTTATCCACACTTTGGGTATTTTTAAACGTTTATCTTAATGATCTCTACACACATTTAAAATATAGGACATGGAAAACCGTTGTCCGTAGCCATGGACCCTCCGACTACCTGCAATAATTCCATAGTCCTCTGCCCCGCTCTGAACTTGCCGAGGCCTCTGCCCGCCTGCGGTTAGGACAGCCTCTAGATGGTTTCAGACACGTGGGTGCACAGGGATCCCCTGCCGCGTAAAGGAGCGCCAGCGCTTCGGAATTAGGACTGTTTGCATAAGTTGTCAGCCTCACAGCCGAGATCCAGATGCACAGTTGGTTCAGTGGCGGCAAGTCCCTCAGGACAGTATGATGACAAACTCCCAGGGTTCGTGGTGAAGCTAATGCACCACCTTCCTAGGCGGCCCAGGGTTGGTCTTCAGCCGACCGCAGGGCAGCGCCTCAGTCCGTGGGGTGGGAAGGTCAGTGAAAGCCCTGTTCCTTTACAGTAGTGTCCGCCTCAGCCTTGCAGAGTGAGGAACGTGAGTGCCTACGTGCGTTCCCTCCCTGCCCCCTCTGCATGCTCCAGAATCTTTTGTCCCCGGATGGACAAAAGTGTGATTTCTGGACCAGAAGCGTCAGCAGCCCCTGGGAGCTTGTCGGGAAGGCAGGCCCATCCTGATCTGTTGAATCAGGATCTGCATTTTTAAAACGTCCCTGGGAGATTTTTGTGCACAATGGTGTGAAAAGCACTGATGTGCAGAAACGCTGCATCTCAGGAGTGTGACTCCTGTTACTAATTCAAGTGGTGGAGCCCCACCCCAGACCTGCTGAGTCAGAACCTCTAGAGACAGTGATGCACGTCAATTAAATCTCAGTGAAACTGGAGGAAAAAAATAAAACAATATTACGTGATGAATCTGAAAAAAAAAGAATCTGATGAAAGGGCCTGGGAGTTTTATTTTCCTTAAACACGCCGGTTTATCCTCATGCACACTAATATGTGAGAATCAGTCTTCTAGGGAAAGGAGTCCAACCCTGCTTCCCTTTTTTTCTTCAGTTAAGAGATATCTTGTTGGTTTGGAGGATACTTCTGCCAGCCACAAGCCAGCTAGCAGGCACACAGATGGGTGGATTTGATTTGAAAACATGATGATTGTGTGATGTACAGTATCTGTGTGTTCTAGCAATGCTATTTCTCATCGGTTTGTATCCTAACTCATGATGTTGCATACTTGCTTTCTCTAAAACCATAATTTACCCAAGATGATTCTTTCCTGTCACACCCGATGCCCCCTTTTTATATTTTGTAATACATCCTTTATTAATTATTCTTTTATGAAAGTTGTATTATTATAACCTATCTAACATGTAATCAAAACATAATGCCTTATCTCATATAAACAAGGCATTGAAGGAGAATAATACACCCATAATAAAATAACATGTACTCCAGTGATGATGTGAGCACAGTTGCACTGAAGGGCATAGTGAAGTGGTCAACTGCTTGCCTTCATGTGGGCAGTCACCATAGGCACACAGGTACACTGGCCTGATGTGGCCAGAAGAGTAGGTCACCCATGCATGATACACTAGCAGCTAATATTTATTGGTCACTAAATGCCAGGACTGTGATGTGTGCTTTACCCGCACCATCTCACGAAATGCTTACCACAATCTGTGATGACCCAAAAGGGTTAAATCAAGGTCAAGTTCACGCAGCCAGGAAGCGTTGGGGTGAAGGCTGAATCCAGGCTCCCTGACTTCAGGGCTGCAGAGAGGGTCCGTCTATCTTGGCCACTTAACTGCCGAGAGCTTCGTTGCTCTTCCTGATGTCAGCTTCTGCATTAGTGAGCAGCTTCTTGTAAAGTTCAAAGCAAAACAAAATCTAGTTTGCCCGAGATTTATATAGTAAATCACATTCTTAGAAAACTCAACATATATTAACCCCGTACCAGAAATCCCTTGTATCTGTCAAACAGTTAAATTTGCAGTTCAGGTGAGTATAAATGGGTTTTTAAGTCACGTGAGATGTTTCAAGTCTTGATTTGTGTGTTCTGACTTACTGTGCTATGTCCACCCCCACTAAATGCCCACAGTCCCCTTCCATCATTGTGATAAAGGTTGCACCCACAGATTTCCGGGGTGCCCTCCAGGGGCTGTGTCACACCTGCTGAGAACGACCACTGTGACCCCTGCCGGGGACATCTTTGAAGGTGTGTTGCCATTGTGTCTTGGGAGCTGGGTTTAGGCAAGGTGACCATGGTTTGGTTTTGTTTAAAATTTTTAAAAATTATTTGTTTACTTTAAATTTTATTGGGCTATAGGTGACTTACAATGTTGTGTTAGTCTCAGGTGTACAGCGAAGTGAATCAGTTATACATACACATAGATCCACTCTTTGTTTAGATTCTTTTCCCATATAGGTCATTACAGAGTATTGCGTAGAGTTCCCCGTGCTGTACGGTAGGAAGGTGACCATGTTTTAATGGTAAACCATGGTCAACGCCTGAAACACCATTTGAGCAGAGTGTGGTATTCCCCTGACTTGCTACCAGCTGTGCAACACACGGCTCTGTTGGCTTTTCCGTCGGGCCCAGGGCACCCCGTCGTCCAGCCAGCCTTCCCTCTTTACGTCTGATTCTCTCCCCAACGGCACACTCTTCAATAGAGGACACGCTTGAGGTTCAAAATGCAAAAGGCCACCGTCGTATCTGTCCATCTCTGAGCGCTAACTTAGCCGGTAAATTAAAGCGTGGACTTGCTGTTCGTCATTTGCCACAAATTAGCACAATAACCAAGCTTTGCGGTTCACGTCAACCAACCCTAAATGAGGTGGCTTTCTTCTCCATCCCTTCCCTTACCTCCTTCCTTCCAGAAGCTCCACGTTCTCTGTCTTTTAAAGGAAACTCAGCTTTTTCGGTTCCTCAGCTCGGTCCCAGGAAGCTCCACCGAGATCCGCTGTCGCTGTCCTGGTCGCTTGTTCACACGGGACAATCACACCCATGTCTCCAGCACACGCATGCGATTTCCTCAGCTCAAACGATTGTCAAAAGTCCCACCATTAAAGAATTTCATCCACTCAACTAGTAACAGAGAAGTTAAGGGAAGATGCAGCCCTGAAGTCAGGGAGCCCGGATTCAGCCCTGGCTCCAACACTCCCTGGCTTTGTGAATTGACCTTGATTTAACTTTTTCAGGTCGTCACAGGTTGTGGTGAGGATCCCGTGAAATCCTGTGAGTAAAGCACACATCACAGTCCTGGTGTTACTAAGTCTAAGCTCTCTCTGCTCGCCACACAACAGGCCTGTGAATTGGAGACAAGGTGTGGAGGCAAGGAATACGACTTTATTCGGAAAGCCAGCAGACCCAGAAGACGGCAGACTAGTGTCTCCAAAAAACCATCCTATCGGCGTTTGGATGCCAGTTTCTTTTATAGCACAGAGAGGGGGAGGAGATGAGGAAGTAAAGTAAAAAGGTCATAAGTTTTGCAAATATACCCTGGAATGGCCCCCCTCTTGGAGGGAATGTGTTAATTTCTTCTTTCTTGCAGCCATCCACAGGTAGACAGGTCCGGATGTTTCCCTAAACAAAGGCACTTTGGTTTAACATTCAGGCAGAGGAGCAGGGTTCCCCGAGGCAGGCCGTTATGTAGAGACAGTATCCTTTTAGTGAACAGAAGCTGCGGAGAGCAAAGGTTCAAGTAAAAGGAACAGATCCAACGTGTAGCCTGATTTGACTTCACACTGGCATTTAGTGAGCAATAAACATTCACTGCTGGTGTACTTTCTACTCAATGCATTCATTGTTCAGTGGCAGGAAACAGACATATAAACAGTAATCATTGTTAGATTTTTCAGTTTCCCAAAGGGCAGTTTGTCAGTTGAGAAATGTTCAAATTATGTAATTTATTGAAGCAATAAATAAAACTAACCTTTAAACTTTTAAAATTTCAGCCCACAATTCTAATTGTTTATAAAGCTAGTGAATTTAGCAATTAGTTTTAAGGGTTTCTTATAATTTAGTTACTTGAATTTTCTTAGTTATTTTAAACTCATTTTTAAATTTAATACATTTTTGGCTACGTTTTGCAACTGACCAATATACAAAGCCTTCCCACATAGTTAAAAAATTGTAGTGAAGCTAATAATTATATAGATATTAACCTTCAAGTCTGGCAATCATGACACTATTTACAAACTTAGCAGAATTCTCATCCCTTTCAACTTAAAAATCTAAGTCTGAATTAATAAAGTACACATTTGAAATTGGAATCTTAAGATAAATTTGTCAGACTCCGAAATGCTCAATTCTTTAAAATTACAAATACTTTCAATACCAAATATGTGCAGTTATCCTCAAATACAGCATAAACATGAATCGAGATTTGAATTCGTTCTGTGTATTTAATTTTAAGTCGTCTGGAGGTTGAAGACCTTTTCCGACTTAGGAAACAATTGTACCATCCCAAGCTTTTAGGAGTTCCCTCCTTAGTGCACGGAGATTGCGTGGGACCAGGGATGCGCCCTGGGCGCAAGGTCTGGGATACACTTGTCCAGGGTGATTCTTTCCACGGCGAGGAGGGATGAGTTGAGTGTCCATCTATAGGGGCTCTTCCTACAGGGACTTCAATTCCTGCTCTCCTAGGGGTGCATTTGTGGCCCATGTTCTCTGGATTCAAGGTGCATATGACCTGATCATCAAAGCTGATTTCAACCGCCCCTCTTATCATGACATTGTCATTTATACTTTACTTACATGTATTTATCCTGTGATCCTACTCTAAGTTCCTAGTCCAGATTCTAAGTTCCTGTCTTCCTGGGCCCTCCTGCGTATCTCCCTTGGCTTTGCTTGACTCTGATCTCCGGTGGCCTTGGCCTGCAGCAGCTTGTAGCAGGATTTCGGTTCCCAGCCAGAGACTGAAGTCAGTCTGCGGCAGCGAGAACACTGAATCCTATTCATGAGACCAGGGGCCAGTGACAAGGCCCTGCCTGTACAGCTTTGCAGAAAACGAATTTCCACCAAGAAACAGAAAGTAACGAAACAAGTAACGTATTTATTAGGAGGAAAAAAGAGTATCTGTGGATAGACACACGGGTGGGCTCAGAGAGAGAGTCGTGCCCTCGTGGTAGTTTGAATCGCTCATGTGGGGCATTTCTTCCAGGTGTCCTTTGGCCAATCATCTTGCTTTGCCAGGTTCTGAGTCCGTATTTGGTTTATCTCAGGGTCTCCCGTGTATGCGAGCATATCTCTTAGCCAAGATGGATTCTAGCGAAGAGGCCTATGGGTCGGGTGACATCACTCCCTTTTCGACCTCCAGGAAGGCTTTCTGCACATGTATAGTCGGGAAGGTCTCCTTGACCTCGAGAACGAGAACTATGTGGTCTCTATCTAGGCGGGGCTTAGCTTCTCCTCTTCATCTTGGAGTATCTGTCCACAGGGGACAAACTCCAGCTGTTCAGCCTGGGGCCCATCTATCTCCTGCCTCAGCTCTAAGGTCACACTGACCTTTATCCTAAGGACAAATAGAAGTTCTAGAGTGGAAGCGTGTATGGCATACCTGTGAAGGGCTCTGAGAGCTTGAAGAAGAAAACCACCAGAAATGGATTTCTAAAGCTGTCTTGAGGATAACCAGGGGACAGGTGTGAGCTGGTGTGTGAGTGTTTGGGTGAGGAGGGAGCTGTCACTGAGCGTGAAGAGAACAGCGTGAGCGATGCACTGGGGGCTCGAGAGATGCACTGGGGTGTGAGAGTCAGGTGGTTACAGTGTGTTGGGGGAGGGGAAGGAGAGAAGAGTTTAGCCCTTACCTTGGGGGTGATGCCCAGTGGTTTAGCAGGTAAGCTCTATGCAAAACTCCACCTCTTAGCTGGGAGACAAATCCCTAACCTCTCTTTCTCAGCCTCAATTTCCTTGTCTGTAAAATGGATGTGATGATAATAATACCTACAAACACCTACATCGGAGGACTGTGGTGAGGAATTAAATGAGATGATGCTGAGTGCTGAGCCTGGCACACAGTGAATACTAGGTAAATGTTAGCTGTTATCATTTAAGTAGCAATGCCATGACTGAGTCCATACATTCATTTCCTGACTTAATAAGTAGTAGCTGCCTTTCTTAAGGCAGGGAGGGATCCCTGTTTTCAAAGTGATGGCAACAGCAGCTTAATGAAGGTAACTTATCCCATTAGAAAGTAGCTGAGCTGGTTCTGACTTAAGGACACTCAGGAGAAAGACATGCTCATGATCTCGGAGAGACAGCAGTGAGTGGTGGCTTGAAGCAAGATCTTAGCTCCCTGCTGAGGAATCGAACCTGGATAGCCTGGATGAAAACCAGGAATCCTAGCCACTAGACCAGCAAGGGCTAGAGGCTAGAAGCAAAGGTTCCCTGACTCTTACCCCTGCTTGAAAGCAAGCTTGTTTCAAGGAGGCAAAAACTGTAAAAACAAGTACAAAGTTTATTATTAGAGACACAGCACAACATGTGGGAGAGCTCACGGAGAAACAGTTTCTTTAGTTAAGACAGAGCAAAGCAGAGATACACACCAGAGAGGAAGGGTGTGGGCATCCTCCCTAATGACGAGGAACGCAGTAAAGAGACCGTTACATCCTGTATACAGGGCAGTTCTTCCGGGTCTTTGTTTACCTTTGGCCAATAATCTCATTTCTTTTCCACGCCTGACCTGCCCTAGGGCACTCCTCAACATGCCTGCGCAACCTTTTTCGAGATGGATGCCAGCCCGGAGGCCTATGGGGACGTGGGGGGAGGCTACCCCTATTCTGGGGTGGAGCCCCCTCCTTTTTGACCCCTAAGGAGCCTTTCTGCGCATGTGCAGTGTCTCCCTTGCCCCAAGGATGGGAAATATGAGACCTCTTGATCTTTTGCTCAAGCAAGGTTTTAGCCCCTCTCTGTCCCTGCCATGACTGCTATCTTAAAGTGTCCACAGGAGACAAAGTCCAGCTATTTACCCCGTTCCTGTTGTTATTTCCATCTCGAAGTACACACAGGAGGCTGGTTGTAACTATCTAGCCTAGAGCCCACCTGCCTCCTTCTTCAGGAAATGTAAACAGGAGGCTAGTTGTAAATGCCTAGGCTGGAGCCCATCTATCTCATGCCTCAGACACAGTGATGTAATTCTGGAAGGCTATGGGGAGCATGGGAGGTAGAAGGAATGGAAAGCAGAGTTGAAGACAGGCCTAGGCGCCTACTCGGCGCTCTATAAATATTTGCTGAGTGAATGAATTGAGGAATGAATGGGGTGGGGAGATTCTTTCCTTATTCTTAGGTGAAAACTCCATCTGACCCCAGATTGTTCTGGTCTTGTTCAGGTAATAATCATTTCAATTTTGTAATAAAAGCCCAAGATATAATAGGCTCTATTTGGTCATCAGGATGCCCGGTGTTGTGTAATCATTCAAATTCTAGCTTGGTACCCTAACTCTCTTCTCTGCCCCCCAGCTGGGGTCCAGGAAGATAGTGTGGTTGGTACTTTTTTCAGCCTTCACTTATTTTCATCCCCAGTTTGCCAACAGAGGCTGTCCTCTCTCTGGGACTGGGCCAAGGGGGGCCGGGGGGCCGGGGATTGGGGAAAAGGGTACAGTCTTACGGGGTGAAGATCTTTGCTGACTTTAGATGTCTGAAGCAGCAGGTGTTTGGAGCTGAGTGTTGTGAGGTGTTTTCACCAAAATGATGGTTTGGGTGGTAATTGAAGCTGTAGAAATACATGTTGCAGAGGATACAGTATCATATTAATAAAACATCACCCATTAACACCTTAGCACAAATGAGGGTAGCTACACCTCACTGATAAGCATGTGAATAAGGATGAATAATTTATGGAGATGATGTGTGTTGGGAGTGTTGGGTGGAAGCTGCCCTAAGAAATTTGAATTACGGGACTTCCCTGGTGGTCCAGTGGTTAAGACTCTGCGCTGCCAATGCAGGGGGCACGGGTTCGATCCCTGGTTGGGGAGATAAGATCCCGCATGCTGTGCGGCGCGGACAAAAAAAGAAGATATTTGAATTAAAGAGCTGTAAGGTAATTTAGAGATTATCTATGCCAATCTGTACATTTTGTAATTGAAGGAACTGAGTAAAAACGAGAGAAATGACAGCTCTGTAGGATCCGGGTGGACAAACGCTTCTGAGTCCAGGCAGTCCGTAAATAGGACAATGGGAAACAGAAGCATAGGGGAACATTTGTGCTTCCGTGGAAAACTGCATTGCCTGGAGTCTAGACTGGATGAGGTCCAGGTTAGCTGATTTTGATTCTAGGGAGATGCTTTACAACTCTGTAAGCTGTAGATAACCAATAACAATGCTGTTGACTAAAAAAATATACTCAACAACCTAAAAGTTGGGAGTTATGTTTTATTTGGTGGGAATTTTTTGGGCTTCAAGCCCAGGAGGCAGCATCTCAAGTAACCCTGAGAAAACTGCTCCAAGAAGGCAGGGGAGAGCGAGGATATACGGGAGTTCTGCAACAAAGGGCAAGTCGTAGGAACAAAAGGTTACTGTTAATAAAAGAAAACTAGACATTTCAAGTTAAGGAATTTAGCGCTTTTCTATGTCTGGGAAGATGCAAGAGTCTGGGCTCACTGAGATCATTCCTTTGATATGCACCTCAGCTATCTGGGGCCAGTATCCTGCGTTTTCTCATCCTGAGTTTCCTCGGGGCTCACCGTGGGTAGTGGCTGCAGTCTGAGGGCTGCTAGATGGCAGGTATGCTCTGTTTCCTTCCTGAGTGCCCTCAGGGCTCACCAGCTCACTGTTGGAGGGCTGCAATCACTGATTATGACATCATTGTTTACTGATATGACAGGCAATATTCTGTTTATCAATGCAAAGTAATTCTTGTCTATATACATGTAAGTTCTGCCATGGAGTTTCAGCCGACCTGTCTCCCCCAGTTTTGCCTCCAATGGCATGTTTATTTCAAGATTCCTGAGTTTGTTTTTGTTTTTTTCTTTTCAAGATTCCTGAGCTTTGGATTCTCCTTTGTACTGGTTGTAACACCTCACCATTCTCCTCATGAATGAATTAAACACAATCTTTAATGTGTTCATTTTTATATCTGCCGGAGAGTCATGACTGTTACCCTTGCTTCACAATTATCCTTTACTAAAAGGACAAAAGGACTGTGGGGAATATGGGCAGCTCCCAGCTCCTCGCCAGCTCCCTCCAGAAGAGTATTTCCGGATGGGGAAGTCGGTCAATGATACCAGATCTTCAGCTTTTCAAGGAAAGCTGAAAATTTTTCAGCCTTTTTTTGTAAATGTGTGAAAGCTCTTTATTTTTATTTTATTTTTTTTTGTGGTACGCGGGCCTCTCACTGTGGTGGCCTCTCCCGCTGCGGAGCACAGGCTCCGGACGCGCAGGCTCAGCGGCCATGGCTCACGGGCCCCGCCGCTCCACGGCACGTGGGATCCTCCCGGACCGGGGCACGAACCCGTGTCCCCTGGGTCGGCAGGCGGACTCTCAACCACTGCGCCACCAGGGAAGCCCTGAGTTAACTTTTGGGTGTATCAACTGGAGGTGCCTGGGGAACGTCCAAGTGGAAATATCCAAAAAGCAGAAAGATACTTGACTAATAAGCCTATGAAAAAGGGCAGTATAATTAGTAACCAAAGAAATACAAGTGTAAATGGCAATAAGCTATTTCCTGCCTATCATGTTAGTAAATAATAATAATTATTATTATTATACAGAATCTGCACAGATCAGTGATATGGTAATCCTCCGTACTGCTGGGAGGGTGAGAGGCGGTGGTATATAAAATGAAATGAAGAGCACTTTGGGAATATGTACGAAAATAACACTGCAAGGGATTTACCTTAGGGAAATAATCTTGAATGTAGGCAAAGAATTAAATTTTGCTTCAAAGATGTTTATTGTTGCATTGTTCATAGTTGTAGAAAATTGGAAGTAACTACCAACCAGCAAGGCTTGGATGAATGACTGTGCTAAAATTCCATCCTGCTATTCGGAATAAGGTTTTTGAAGAGTACTAAATGGAAAAATACTCAACTATATCACTAAATAAAAAAAAAAGCAAGTTAAAACTTCACATGATCCCATTTTTATTGTTAAAAATGTTTTTAAGAGGGACTGGAAGGAGGTAATCAAAATGTCATCTCTGCTTCTCCCCAGGTGTTGGGATTACAGGCGTTTTAAGTATTTGTTTGATTTTGCTTCTCTTTATTTTATAAGCTTTCTGTAATGTTTGACTTATAATAAAACTAATAAATACAATAATAGCAACAAAATTAAATTGTAAAAAGCTCTCACAGCTATTTTAAAGAGCATTGCCAGAACATGACGGTATTTAAACACTGATGCCAGCATGGACCAGGTAAACTGAAAACGGAAGGACACGCCTGGAGTACGAGGACAGGGTTCATCATTCGGTTGAAACTGTAAACAATTTTTTGCTGGTATGTATATACATTCGTGTACTTTCTATGACAAAGCTCTAATCAAAAGTTGGTCCTCAGATAAGCATCAAGTATTTATGCCCAAGAGTAAGTAAAAATTCTTTGAATAAGGAAAGAAACACGTATGGTTAGAGATAAGCAGAAGCTTCTGGAAGTATGATTTTCTTCACAAGTATTCTAGGAAGACCGTCTTCAAACATTAGAATATTGAAAGAAACACGTATGGTTGGAGATAAGCAGAAGCTTCTGGAAGTATGGTTTTCTTCACAAGTATTCTAGGAAGACCGTCTTCAAACATTAGAATATTATTGGTTTCAATATTTTGCGGGGAGAACCGCCTAATACTTTCTTCAATAGATATCTCCCTTCTGTGACAGCTTATATATGAAACAGATAAAAGCAAGATACTCCATGGGGGCAGGAAGCGGTGAGGGGGATAGAGGGTCTGGGGCTCTGCTAGCCTGTTGTCCACCTTCTAGCCTTACAATCAGCTGCGAATGCATCTGTATGGGGTCCCTAGTCTTCTCAGAGGTAGTTGGAAAAACCCGTCAGAGCAATAGGGTAAAAAAGCTATGCTCCCTGGAAAGGTAGAACTAGCCCAAAGAACTAGGAGGGAAGTGTGCTGATTGCAAACTGCCCAGACTAGGGAAGAGTGGACCAGGAAGGCTTTATCTCCAGCTGTGGGCAGTGAGAGAAGGGACACAGGAGAGGAGAATTCAGTTCTTTCCCAGGACCCACTTCAGCCCTGAAGCACACAGCTTTTCCAAGAGCTACTCTACCAGTTTGAAAGCCCTGCTGTCACTTGCAGAATGAATCAGCTAGATTTAGAATCGAGCTGAGATACCAATCATAGGCACACATGCACACGATTAAAATTATGTGTCTATTTTCTCCTACTTAGGCACATAAGGGGTGAGAAAATTTACAGGTTGCAGCTCCAGAGGGGTGGAGGGGAGGCTATTCCTAAAGAGCTAGATATATGGCAAAATCCCTGATTAAGATTTTGCAAACATGTCCCTCCCTCCCCGTGCCCGTTCCCCCCACCAATAATAATCCCATCGTGGCAACATTAAAAATGGCTAAGAGAAATCACAGCAGTAGTTACAGCTGTCCCAGAAGCATCCCATAGCCCAGGCTGCCTCCCACCCGTAGTGGAAATAGTGTTACCGAACCTGGCTTTGGGTCTCCTCGATCAACGTGCAGCAAAGCCAATCTACTGACACCAGGTTGTGGTGAAGGAAAGTACAGCGTTTATTGCAGGGCCGAGCAAGGAAAAGAAGCAATGCATGCTCAAAAGACCCAACTCCCTGATGGTTTTCAGCAAAGGGTTTTTAAAGGCAACGTTTTGGGTGAGGGTTGCAGCTTGTGGTCTCTCTTCTGATTGGTTGTTTTTGGTGGTGTTTTGAGAATCTTAATCATTAAACTTCTGGTTCCAACTAGTCTGGGGTCTATGTGCTTGTGGTCAGCATGTAGTCACCATCTTCCACCTGGGTGGTGGTCTCAGTTTTCGCAGAACAACTCAAAGATATGTGTCAGATGGTTACGTACATCCCTTGAGGGGAACTAGGACTCCGTTTTATCACTGAACTATTGCTTAAGCTCTCATTACTTTTCTTGCTTAATTGCTTTTCCTTTGTTCCTGCATTGCCTCACTTCCCTAATTAGTAACTGCTTGAATCTGCTCTTGGGAACTCAAGGAAGGCCTAGGAGACCAAAGCCTTTTTATACAAACAAGAAATGGGACATGGAGTGAATTTGGTACCGGGGAGGGCCCTGCAGGGTCCTGCTTGGTTCCAATAACAAAGTCCATCCCTCCCATCACACAGAAGCACACGCACACGCACATCACCACCAGTGGCATCACCACCACACATGTGGAATCTGCCCATCACCTGTGGATGCTTCTCTCACCACTTCTTTTCTGCCTTGAAGATGTTGTGCACCATCCCAACTTTGGACGAAATGTGATACCCGTCTGGCTACTGCTAGACCGAAGTCTGTAGCTAAGACCTTCCAGAGAAGGAAGAAAAGAAAGAGAGCACCAGGGCCTCCTTCCAAACATTTATTTAACAGCTTCTCTGGCTCTCTCATGTTTCTCCAGAGACTTCAGAAAAAGAAAAATTTCCTGGAGTTTCTAATTGCCTTTATTTTTATTACGAGGAGGCATATGCTTTAATGGCATCATTAAAATCTTTTACTTTGTTAATTATACAATATCGTGAATATTCATATAAAAATCTTTTTATGGACAGAAGGTTTCATTTTTCTTGGGTGGTACCTAGAAGTGGAATAGCTAGATCTTATAATTAACTTTAGGAGCGAGTGTTCTATAAATGCCAATTAGGCCATGTTGATTGTGTTGTTCAGATCTGCCATATCATGATTACTGGGATGGGAAGAAAGACGCATAGAGGGGCCCTATGACCTCCACTCCCTGGTGTTACTCCCATGATTAAATTACGTTACGTGACAAAGAGGCTTTTATAGATGCAATTGTAGAAGAGACCAAAATATGGCGCCCCAGAATACGCCTCCTTGTCCTAAGGATTATTTTGAACTGATTATTTTGAGAAACAGAAGACACAGGAGAAGCTCTGAAACTAAAGTAGAAGTTACCCTTTTACAGGAGGAGTTTACATTTACAAAGGAAATCTCCGTTTGTAAGAGTTTCTCCTTCTCTGTACCTGGAAGAGAAGGATGACTATAAATCACAAGAGACTCTTATCAGTGGATGAGGTACCAGCTTAAGTCTGCATAACTAGTCTTACTTTTATTTACCTTACTTTTCCTGATCACTCCCATAACTGGCCTCCCCCACACCCTTCTTTCTCTGTTTTTAGCTGAAGACCATGATATTTAAGCCTGAATTCTAAGCCCATTCCTTGAGGATTACTCATTTCTCTGGTTATCTCTCCCAAGAGCTATACATGTAATAAAGTTTAGTTTGTTCTTCTCTTCTTAATCTGTATTTTATTATATAACCCCAGAACTTAGAAGGCTAGGGGAAAGGTATTTTTCTTCCCCTACATGTTTAAAATGACTTATCAGTTGACGTCAAGATTAGGGAGGCTGGGCTTCCCTGGTGGGGGAAGAGTGGTTGAGAGTCTGCCTGCCGATGTAGGGGACACGGGTTCATGCCCTGGTCCGGGAGGATCCCACATGCCGCGGAGCGTCTGGGCCCGTGAGCCATGGCCGCTGAGCCTGCACGTCCGGAGCCTGTGCTCCACAACCAGAGATGCCGCGGCAGTGAGAGGCCCGCGTACCGCAAAAAAAAAAAAAAAAGATTAGGGAGGCTATCCCAGTGGATGTGCTCCATTTACATGAACTCTTTAGAATCAGACAGTTTTCCCTGGCTAGTAGCGGAAGAGGAAGTCAGAGAGATTTCAAGTGTGAGGAAGAGGTGCTGGCTTTGAAGATGGAGGGGCCCAGGTGGCAAGGGAAGCAGGTAGCTTCTAGTTGCTGAGAGTGGCCTTGATTAACAGCCAGCAAAGAAACAGGGACCTCAGTCCTACAGCTTCAAGTAACTGAATTATGCCAACAATCTGAACGACCCTAGAAGTGACTTTTCCCAGAGGCTACAGAGCCCAGAGTGGCTGACACCTTGATTTTGGCCTTGTGAGACACTTGGGGGAGAACCCATTTAAGACCACCCTGGCTTGTGACCTACAAAACTATGTTGTTTTAAGCCACCTCTTTGTGAAAATTTTTTATGCAGCAAGAGAAAACTAACGCATGTACTAACTTTTTGTTCCAATTGTTTTATCACTTATTCGCTCCAGGATTGTAGATTTGCCTATTTATCTTTAGTTATGACAGTTTTTGCTTCATGTATTTTGAAGCTCTAAAGTTCACATACATGTAGGATAGTTATGCCTTCCTGACTGATTGACCCTTTTGTTGTTATAAAATTTCTACTTCATCTCTGATAATACTCCTTGTTTGGAAGTCTTCCTTGTCTGGTATTAACATAACCACACCAGGTCTCTTCTCTCCAAGAAGATATAACAATGCTTAATGTGTATGCAACTGACAACAGAGTGTCAAACCACATGAGGCAAAAACTGATAGAACTGCAAGGACAAATAGATTAATGCACTATTACACTTGCAGACTTTGGTGCCCCTCTGCATATACTGAACAGATCTACCAGGCAGACAATCAGTCAGTACATAGTTGAACTCAAAAACACCATCAATCAACTGGATATAATTGACATCTATAGGATACTTCATCTAACAACAGCAGAATACACATTCTTTTCAAGCTTGTGTAGGACATTCACCAGGTAGACCACATTCTGGGACATTAAACTCACCTTCACAAATTTAAAAGACTAGAAATCTTACAATGCATACTCTTAGATTACAGTGGAATTAAAATAAAAAGATAGCTGGAAAATCCCTAAATACATGGAGATTAAACAACATAGTTCCAAATAACACAAGGGCCAAAGAAGAAATCTCAAGAGAAATTTTAAAATGCTTTGAACTAAATTGAATTGAAAATAGAATTCATCAAAATTTATGAGATACAGTGAAAGCAGTGCTAAGAGGGAAATGTATAGCATTAAATGCACATAATAGAAAAGAAGAGGAAGAGTCACGTGGTGAACGAATTGGGGAAATGGTGGCTGTAGGAGTGAGCAGGCTTGGGGTGGAGGGGGCAGCACAGAGGAAGCATTTATGACCTTCTACTGTGAGGTGAAACAAATAAAGAAGAGAGATTCCGTTCTAAAGTCCAAAAGTGAGATTGAAAGATTGACCTGTCCTGGTTCCTCCTACTTCAACTTGAACCCTGATGTTCTTCAGATAGATCCTGAAGTGACAGATGAAGAAATAAGAAAGTAGTTTCAGCAGTTATTCATATTGGAGCATCCTGAGAAAAAAGAGGGTGATGCTGATGGAGCACAAAACCCTTTTGAAGCTGTGGACAATGTTTACAAGTTGCTACTGGACCAGGAACAAAAGACAAGGGCCCTGGATGTAATTCAGGCAGGGAAATAATACCTGGAACACACTGTGAAAGATTAAAAAGGGCAATTAAAGAAGGAAGGAAAACCTACAAATGTAGGTTTGGATGATCTCAAGCTGTTCAAAGAAGCAGTATACAAACAGACCATAAAACACATTGCTGAGCTGGAAATTAAAAGTAAAGAGAGAGAAATGAAAGAGATGCATGAAAGGAAATGAATAAGGGAAGAAGAGATTGCAGCTCAAGAAAATTTTTAAGAATCATTTTTTTTCTCTTTTTTCTTCACATTGGATAATTTCTATTGATATGTCTGGAAATTTATGACCTTTTTGTCTGAAGTTGCCAATTCGCTATTAAGTCCACCCAGTAAATCTTTAATTTCAGATACTATAAATTTCAATTCTAGATTTCCCATTTGGTTATTTTTTAGAGTTTCTAGTTTTTCCTTGAGATTTCACCATCTCTACATTCATTATGTCCATCTCTTTCTTTAAATTCTTGAACATTTTTATAATAGCCATTATAAAGTCCTAGTGTTTGAATGACTACATCTGAGTCATCTTCTGGTGGGTTTCTATTGACTTATATTTTAATGGGTCACATTTTTCTGCTTCTTCACATGTCCAGTAATTCATGATAATATCCTTGACATTGTGAATGAATCCTTGTAAAGCATCTGGTTTATATTGTTTTCCTTTAAAGAATGTTGAATTTTGTTCCAACCGTTAATATACTGGAAGCTTATTTTGATGTTGTTGAGACTTGCTTTGGGGCTTTGTTAGAGTGGGTTTAGAGTGGCCCTTACCCTAGGGCATGGTTCTTACACGTAAGCAGTGGTCTTTCTATTGTCTTAGCAGGATACCCAGGGTGTTCACTAAGATGTCTCCATTGTGACTCAGCCAGAATTCCTGTATCTGCTAAGACTGTGTGACCTCTAGCATCTTTGTTATGTCTTAACCCTGTAGCAGTTGTGCTAGGCTAGACCTTGTGGAGTTTCTTCCTGGGCTCATTAAGTCTATCCCATGTCTGGGAATCTGGAGGGAATCCTCGGAAATCACCTTCTTTCTAGGTAGCTCCTTTAATTTTGGTACCCGGCACTGAAATTTACAGATGCTTTAGCAGCTCCCAAATTTAGCTCTCTGACTCCTCAGCTCAGGAGACTATCACTCTCTGCCTGGGGCTGACCATCCTATGCCATAGTTGCAAAATTGTCCCCAGATCAAGAGATGGGGTAAATGTAGGACTCAACTCATGCTTCCCTCTCTCAGGGATCACAGTTATTTGCTGCCTATTGCCTGAAAACAGGTGTCTCATATACTTTGTTCAGTTTTATAGTCTTGGCAGGAGGGAAACTCTGATTCCAATTACTCCATCATAGCTGGAAGCAGACGTTGATTCCAGAAAGCCAAAAAAAAAAAAAAAAAAAAAAAAAAGAAATTATGGTGCTTTTCCATCTATTTCCAGCTGATTCTTCAGTAAATTTGACGTAAGGTAGAGATACCCCTTTTGGAACTCATCAAATTAACCTTCATTTGCCTGAAATTCCAGAATATCTTTTTTAAGTGCTTCTTCCAATTTTTTTTCAAATGGATAGTTTCACCTTGAATTATTTAAAGTCTCACTGGAATGCCTAAATGAAACAGAAACTGAGCTGTTGCTGGCAGGTGGCAGCTGGTAAGTAACATAGTGCTTCAAATCATCATCCATGAGATAACATTTGAAGAACTGAATTTAAAGGCTTATGAAAGTGAATCGCATAGACAAGTGTGGGCTGCCTAAAAATTGCGTCTACTCTAGTTCTGATGGTAATGACCAAGACTTCCCTACCAGGTCACTGATGCAACTCACAATCAGGTGTGGTAAAAAAAACAAACCCAAAACTCATGTTTTGGTCGTGATTCCAGTTCCCCTCTTCTTTTGCTGTTTTGTTCTGCAATCTGTATCGGTCTATTTTCCAGGCTAATTTTTTTCCCTTGGGCCAATTCTGCTCTTTTATAGATACTCAGGGCTGGTGAATAATTGCAAAGAATTCTGTTGCTCTGCCATTTCTCCAAGTTAAATGTTTATCAATTTTATTGACTACACCATTGTCTCTTCCTAATTATGTACAAATGTATTAGGTTTTATGATGCTAATTCTGCAGCAAGATTCTCTTTCCTCTGTTGCTATGGTGAAAAAGATTTGTCTAAGCCTCTTGATTATTGGTGGGAAAGACCACCTTTAAAGTGGGTTTGTTACTCAGCAATTTTGCTTACCTTATGGTTTTTTTGGGGGTCTTACTATGTGATATTCTCACTCCTGGCTGAGCAGCTGAAGTGAAAAACTATTGTCATGGAACCCTTGTTTCTGCATCATATATAGACTTTAGCATAATGATAAATATATAGGCAACCAGTCCAGGAGGTCAGGAAGGACGTTAGGAAATAGATATCTGTGCAAAAGAAAAACTCTGCAGATTATCCGTACTAACCCCCAAAACTATAGCATAAAAAAAGTGTGATTAAAACACTGAAACAAATACAACCTGATCCAGAGTAGATATCACTTAACCTTCTGATTCTCAGTTTCCTTGTCTGTGAAATGGGCTAATAATCCTTGCATCAAAGGATGGTTATGATAGTGCCTAACACTGGCTGGCCCATAGAAGGTGCTTACAAAATATTTATTTCCTTTTTCCCTCCAACACATGGTCACAATCCACAAATCAGCTTTTTCTTAGCCACTGTTATCAACCCTATTCCTTGTCAGATGAATGAATCCTCTGAAATTACACAGATATTTGTAACCGATTAAGAAAGGGTACAGTTTAGTCTCTTGAGAACACATTAGACATTAAGAATGGCCACTGAGCTTGAAAGAATTTAAAGTTCATCTCTCAGGCTCCTCTGCTTTAAATATTGATGATCCCCAGGCTTTAGCTGAAGGCTTCTATCTGCATGTAACTTGAGTGATTTTATCCAGCTCTTATGAAGTCAACCACCATGTACACGGTGATGACTCCCAAATTCACATGTCTCCAATCCAGATGGTTCAGACTCAATGTGGCCAAACTTAAAGGTACCCATTTCTTTTTCTCCTCTCACGTGAATGGTGTTATCGTTCAAGCAATAATTATAACAACAAGAACAGCTATAACCACCAAGGCGGTAGCAATAGCAGCTCACATTTACTGAGAACTGCTTCCATTCTGAGCATTTTATATACATTATTGCATTTGACCCTCATAATAATACTATTGTAAGATAATAGAAATATATATTGGTCTCTGTTCCCAGTTCCTGGCACAGAGCTCGTGAAACCATTGCAAATTCCTAAGTGATAAGAACACTAGGGACATCTTTTGTTCCATGGAGGTGACTCTGGGTGAGCTCCTGTATGGGGGCTGGTCACCAGAAAGACCAAGTCATGCTTAGAAGCTTGGAATTTTCAGCCTCACCTTCCATCTTCCAGAAGGGGGAGAGGGTTGAACAATCGAATTAATATTTCATCATGCTGGTATGAGGAAGCCTCCGTAAAAATCTCAGTAGTGTGGGATTCAGGGAGCTTCCAGGCTGGGGAGCACATCCACACTGGGAGGGTGATGTACCCCAGCTCTGTGGGGACAGAAACTCCTGTGGTCAGGACCCTCCCAGATCTCCTCTATTTATGCCTTCGTCTGACTGTTGAACTGTATCCTTTATTCTGTTCTTTGCAGTTGGCATCTGAAGTGCAGAGCAGTCTTGTCGGACTGGGCCCTTGCTGTGTGGAATCTGATTATCACCAGGTAGATACTGTCAGAATTGAATGAAATTGTAGGACACCCAGCTCGTATCACAGAGAATTGCTTGGTGTGGGAAAAACTCCCACGCCTTTGGTGACCAGAAGAATCAAAAATGAAGTGTTCATTGTGATAATAATGTAATACAGGAGACACACAGTAGGGAGCCCCAGAAACCCACACGTACACTTCTGGTCACTGAAGTTTTCATTGTGAATCGTGCTGTAAGTAGAGAGAAAGAGACACACAAGAAGTTTTCTTCTTTACAAGTGCCAAGACAATTTAATGGCGGAAAGAATGGTGTTGGGACAATTGGGCATCTACATGCAAAAAGATGAAGTGGGTGCTTAAATCACATCAGACGTAAATATTAACTCAAAATGGTCATAGATGTAAGAGATAAAATTATAAAACTCTGAGAAGAAAGCATGAGTAAATCTTGAAGATCAGGTGTTGTTAGGCAATGATTTTGAGACATGACACCAAAAGTCTAAGTGATAAAAGAGATGATTGAAAATTTTCAAAACTGAAAATTTTTTCTTGCTGCAGATAATATCAAGAAAGTGAAAAGACAGATCTCTGAGTGGGATAAAACGTTTGCAAACCGTATATCCGATAAGGTACTTGAATCTAGAATATATAAGTAACTCATACAAATTAATAATAAAAAGACAAATAAGCAAATTAAAAATGAATAAAGTCCTTAGATATTGCTCCAGAGAAGATATACCAATAGCCAACAAGCACAGGGAAAGATGGTCACATCATTAGTTATTAGGGAAATGGAAATTAAAACCATGGTGAGATAATACTTCACACCTACTGGGAAGGCTATCATCACAATAAGGTAATGACAAATATTGTCCAGGATGTGGAGAAATTGAAACCAACATTTATTACTGGTGGTAATGTGAAGTGGTGTGGCCACTTTGGAAAACAGTACAGCAGTTCATCAAATTGTTAAATATAGGGTTACCACATGACTTAGCAATTTCACTCTTAGGTGTGTATGTTAGTAAAATGAATATGCCAACACAAAAGCTTGTTCAAGAATTTTCATAGTGGCATTAATAACAGACCAAAAGGAGAAACATCCTAAATGTCCAACAGTGGATGAATGGATAAACATGTGGCATACCCATGTGATGGAATATTACTTGACAATAGAAAGAAATGAAGTACTGATATATGCTACATTGATGAACTTTGAAAACATTAAGCTAGGTGAACACAAAAGACCACATATCGTAAGTTTCCATTTAAATGAAAAGTCCAGAATAGGCAATTCTATAGAGATAGAAAGTAGATTAACAATGGCCTATGGCTGAGGGGGGATGGGGTTGGGGAGAAATAGAGTGACTGCTAATAGGTATGGACTTTCTTTTTAGTGTGATGAAAATGTTCTAAAATTAGATAGTGATGATGGTTGCTCAACTCTGTGAATATTAAAAACAATGAATTGTACATTTTTTTAATTTTATTTTTTCCCTCTGGAGAGTTTTAAAAAAATTTTTTACTGGGGTATAGTTGATTTACAATGCTGTGTTAGTTTCAGGTGTCCAGCACAGTGAATCAGTTATACATATGCATAGATCCACTCTTTTTTAGGTTATTTTCCCATATAGGTCTTTATAGAGTATTGAGTAGAGTTCCCTGTGCTATACAGCAGGTCCTCATTAGTTATCTATTTTATATATAGTAGTGTGTGTGTGTCAGTCCCAATCTTCTGATTTATCCCTCCCCCATACACTTTTAAATGGGTGAATTTTATTGTATGTGAAATATATCTTGATGAGGATGTTAAAAAAAAGAAGAGGTCAGTGCCTAGCATACGGTAAAGCATTTAATAAATATAAACTCTGACACTTAAAAAATGTGTTAAGCACACATCTCTGGACAGTTGGCCACCTCGCTTTAGTGGTGAAGGAGAGCATTGTGTCAAAAATGACGGAAGGTCTGAGAACATGGAGAAAGGGTGGTGGCAGTGGCAGATATAGGGGGCGGGGAGTAGACATTGGGAGTACAATTAGCCTCTAGCACAAAAAACGTAAGTGCAGAAATCATTATTTTATGCACGGTACTTAGCAAAGTCCTGAGGATGACCCAAGTTCCTCGTGGCTGGGTTTTCCTACCCACCAGAGCATCCCGTGAATTTGCCTGGAACCTCAATTCTCCAACTTAGGACCCAAAGCCCTTCTTACCATTTCTGAGTTCATCACGCTTTTCTCTGCTCTCCCTTCTGCATCTCATTTCATCTTCCGCAAGAAATCCTATTTCTTTCAATATTTTGTGATTCAGAAAAACAGATTTCGCTGGAAATAGAGGGAGTGTCAGGGAAGGGTCATTCTTTTCCTTTTCTTGATAAAATGGTTTACCCATATCCAGTTTCCTTTGTTTGTGTGTGTGGCCATTTGCCTTTTCAAACCTCTAAGCGCTTGTTAGGACATATATTTCTCCCAACAGTAGCAGACCTTGGAGAACATCAGAGCTGCACGGGGTGTTTTATTCTGACATCTAGAGGCCACGCAGTGGTGGTGCGCATGAATGCGTATAATTAGAGATGGAGTGTCAGTCTGATGCCCTCAGCACTGGTCCAGCACCCTGTGTATTCCTGGCACCAGAGCTTGACACTGTCTGAGATCAGAATCAGGCTCTGTCATTTCTTAGCTGGTAAACGTGGGCACATTACTTTAGTGGGGGTAATCATAATACTTACATGGTGAGGGTTAAATTCCTGAAACATCAGGATAGTTTGTGATACAAAGTAAGCCATTGTAACTATAAGCGGAAGCTTCATGTCTCTGTGTGTTTGAGAGCGAGAGCAAGAGAGAGACAGACAGACAGACAGAGAGAATGAGGAGGGGGCAATTGGCAAGTGGGAATAAATTGAGAGAGAAAAATCTGAAACCTATTGTTTCAGGATAAGAGTTAAAATTGCTTCATCAATGACAATTCTGACTTCTATCTTTTCACTTGGATTTAAGGTTTCTTGTGCCCACTGTTCATTTTTCTCCCTTAAAAGCCTGTGGATTGGAAAACTCTTTTAGGAAAATGGAAGGAAAGTTGTATTGGGATTTTTCAGTGTTTACCTACAGAAAATAAAGTCTGAAAACAAGCTAGATGGAACCTCTACATGATCCTGGGAACCAATGAGGTGAAATGGAGGAGAAGGACGAAGAAAAGATGTGCTTCGAGTTTATCGTCTTAGAAGATGGTACCATTTAGTCCCCCTGGCAGCCCTTTTGTGGCTGAGTCCCTTGAGGCTCAGGGAGGGGGCAGGCTTCCCCCCCTCGCTGCCGGGGGTGCAGGGATGGATTGGATACAGGCATTTGGATTTCAAAGCCTGGCTGTTTTTCACTTTGCTCTTCTGGATCGTAGAGATGGTGAGGGAGGGGAAGCTGTGGGTTCAGAAGTAGAGGAAGGGGTGAAAAAAATTTGAAAGTCAGATAAGGGGACTGCCCACCCTCCCCCAACCCTGGGTGTTAACTGAACCAGCAGGACCTGAGTTGCTCTGGGGGTCCCACAGACATGAGTGTGGTAGCTTGCTAACCACTGCTGGATGGGCTAATAGCTCCCAGAAAACGCAACTCACTTGGACAGCCATGAACAGAACACACAGGAGCCATTGTGTCGATCTAATATCACTAGACAGTTCAGTCATCTACTGGCATAAAGAATACATTTTAAGCCACATATTAGAATGCGTGGGCTGCCAGGCGTCCATCAGGATGACAAACATTTATAACTAGATCATACGTCATGGTATCTCTTGGTCAAGAATTACCTGGATTAGTTACCAATTGCTGTGCAATAAAATCATCACAAACTTAGTGGCTCAGAGCAACATCCAGCTATCATCTCACAGCTCCTGTGGGTTGGGAGCCCCTGCCTGGCTCAGCCGGGTCTGCTGTAAGGCTGCAGTCAGGGTGTTGGCCAGGGCTGGGTTCTCATCTGGGGTCGGCCGGGGATACGTCTGCTCCAAGCTCGTGTGTTTGCTAACAGCACTCAGTTCCGTCAAGTCTTCCAGACTGAGGAAGCACTCAGCTTTTTCTGGCTCTCAGTTGGGAGCCGCCCTCAGTGTCTTGCCATGTGACCTCTCCCTTTGGTGGCTTGATTCTTCAAAGCCAGCAAGACGGTGCATCTCCCAGCAAGATGGACACTACCTGCTTATGTAACGTAATGACACACACGTTGTCGTGCACATGCTGTCCTCTTTGTCATAGCCTGTTGGTTAGAAGGAGGTTTCAAGCCCACCCTCAGGGGAGGAGATTAGGAAGACTTGTGAATGGCAGGAGTCAGGCCTCATGGGGGCCCCTGAGAGTCTGTCCACCACATTGCCTTACATCCAGCACCAGGGCAGAGAGCAGTCATGGGAAGCTAAGTCCAGCGAGACTGGCCCAGGCCATGGTGTACCTCAGGACTTCTGCATTTTCCCTGGGGATACAGGAGCAGGGGTCCTCCTCTGGTCCCTTCAGGAGGACTTCCTGAAGGAGGTAGGATTTCTGGCGCTGTCTGAGCGACAGGAGAGAAGCAGTTTTGTAGACGTCTAAGGAAGATGGTTTTATATGAATAGTTTGGGAGTGCGTTGAGATGGGAGTAGGAGGACTGAATGTACACTCTTTAAAAAGCGGTTCCAGGGCTTCCCTGGTGGCGCAGTGGTTGAGAGTCCGCCTGTCGATGCAGGGGACGCGGGTTCGTGCCCCGGTCCGGGAAGATCCCACATGCCGCGGAGCGGCTGGGCCCGTGAGCCATGGCCGCTGAGCCTGCGCGTCCGGAGCCCGTGCTCCGCAACGGGAGAGGCCACAACAGTGAGAGGCCCGCGTACCACAAAAAAGAAATTAAAAAAAAGTGGTTCCAGAGTGTGGTCTCTGAGTCAACAGGCTGTGCACTTTCCAGCCATGGGTCCCGCCTGCCCAGGCGATTTTGCTTTTTTCTTCTCTTGCAGGTGTGGCAATGCAGTGGGAGAATCAAGGTCTTGCCCTGTTCCCGGGTTGCCCACCTGGAGAGACACCACAAGCCCTACTCCTTGGACCTGAGTATTCTCTTGAAGCATAATGCCCTGAGAGTGGCTGAAAGCTGGATGGATGAGTACAAAGACATGGTCTACATGGCCTGGAACATACCTCTCCAGGTTCGTCCCGGACTTGAACAGAAGCAGAGATGGATGAAGAAGGAAGAGGTGGTGGTCACGGCGGGAGATGGGAAGGGATCAAGCAGAAGTACCATCCCAGCCCTAAAGAATTTAAGTCAAGTCCCGATAGGGTGAGAATAGTGACGTTAGCATTTGTGTCCCAGGACTAAGTTCCAGGCACTCATGACGCATCACAACGTACCTCTGGCCTAAGACTTATTTTTATTATTTTAAGTTTTCAGATGAAGAAACTGAAGCACAGAGTGGAAAAGAAGTTGCTTAAGGTAATAAGGTCGTAAGAGCAGAGATAGGATTCAAACCAAGGAAACTTCTAGATTCCATGTCCTTCATCCGTCATCTATACTGGGGGATTCCTTGTGGGGCAGGGTTGGGCATGGATCCACTGTCTAAAGAGGACATAAACATGGCGGTTGGGGTGTGGGATGGTGGGAGCAGGCACCGGAATCCTGTTGGATGCACGTGAACGAAGATGACTTTCTTGGCTAAGGTCACATCACTTGCCCTAGTCCTCGAGGCCGGCATGACGTGCCATCTCTGTTCCCGAGCTGTGGCTCTGGGCTGAAGCATTCTTCCACTTTGATTGGCCACAGATACCACTTCTAGAGAATCTCCAAATCTTGCTGCCAGAATATTCCTTTTGGAGGCCTTTTCTGGACGTGATGAGGAATATTTTGTGTCTGGTTGATGTGAATATTATCTCCAACAGGAGCAGTCGGCGTCAGCTTGCTAACGATGAGACGTAAACCCCGCTACGCAGGCCTTGCAAGTGCCTTTGCAACTAGCAGATAGTCCTAGGGGTCAAGCTTCTTCCACTTTCCCTGGAAAACTATAAATGATTAAGGATATCTTACAGGGAATTAGGGAAACACTCAGTTCCCTCATGCATTATCCATACCCTTTGGTGGAGTCAAGGGTGTTGCAAGGTACAGACATGTTCCGTGTTTTATTTGCAGAGCTCTGGAATCGATTTTGGAGACGTTTCTCCCAGAATGGCATTCCAGAAGAAACTGAAATGCAAAACTTTTGACTGGTATCTGAAAAATGTTTATCCAGTCCTGAAGGCAATCCACAGCACTGCGGGCTACGGAAGAGTAGGTTTCATGAAATTGCATTCCAGATTTTAAATGTTTGGATATAAAAGACCACGAGACCTGAATCATCTCATGACTGCCTGGACAAGGGTTTCCAAAACCCGTCCTCCCCGATTCCCTACCTGCCCCCAACTCCTTCCTCAACTTCTTACGCTTGAGCCCTCTAGTTTCCCTTCCTCTCTTGCTCCCCGGTCCCCATCTATTCCTCCTCTCCGCCTCTGGTTCCTTACTTTGCAAACCACAGCCCTTGCTCTGACCCTCACAGTTTCTCAGCCAGTCAGGGCGTGTGGCCTCACCCACCTGACTGCAAGTGTAGGAGCCGCTCCTTTATATATGGTCTGATGCTCTGAGGGGGTGTGTGTTCCCAGGAAGTGGGCATCACAGCAGAGCCTCACTTCAGCTTAGAAAGTAGCTGCTGGGATCCCAAATTCCCACTCCCTTCGGCATCCTTAGAGTACCGGGCAAAATGCAGGGCCTGGTGAGGCTTGGGGACCCTCCTTCTTTGCCTCCTTTCAACAGTGTTGCCTTGTGTTTTGCTCCTTCAGATGAAAAACCCATTGGATGAAAGTGTCTGCCTGGACCAGGGAGCTATTCCAGGCAGCAGCCGATCATGTATTACCTCCATCGGTACAGTTCCCAGGTATCTTCCCTGCCCGGCAGGGTGAGTCTGCTGTGGCTCACGCCCTGGTAGCCTTTGCCAGATTAGGACTTGGCTTTAGATGATGGGGAAGCAGGTGCTGAGCATCCCTGGTAATGGGTAAGGATGAAGCCTGAACCCGTGCTTGTCACTAAGCACTTCCACGTTCATGTGAGCAGTCATTGCGTTTCAGGTACAGGGAGGATAGGAAGAAAGGCTGTGCTTTGGCACGTTCATTCTCCGTGGTCATATCTTCATCGAAAAAAACCTCCAGTCTCTTCCTTTTCCCCTCCTCCCACCGCCCCTTCTATCCACCCACTGCCCCTTGTATGCCCTGGAAGGTGGACAGGTGATGCTACGTGTGGTTCCTTCCATAGAGAAGGAAACAGAGGGCTAGAGAAGAGAGAGGCTGAATGGAAGTCCCTCCATGGGGTAGGAGAGGTCTGGTACCACGTGGAGGGGGCACCCAGGGGACTTTTTCCGCCTATCACGTGACTTTGCATGTGGCCCTCACAGGAACTTTTTGAGGTCTGCAGGACAGATTGAATTTCCATTTGAGAAAAGAAAAAAATGGAGATACAGAAACAACCTATTTGTCCGAGCTCACTGAGCAAGGCGGTGAGAGACTGAGAATTTGAAAGGCTTCCTGACAACAAGCCCTTAGCTGGGGCTTATAATGACAGCTTCTGAAGTTCAGTTGTGTTGTTTTTGTTTTTGTTTTCAAAGATAAGCTCCCTCATCTATGCAAGAATCGATTCTATTGGAGCCTTTGTATGGAAGGAAGAAGGCTAGTGTCCCTCCCTCATGCCTGGTCTTTCTAGAATCAGCTGGGGATGAGGGGTGGTCAGAGAAGGGTGCAGAGGTCACACTTTGTTACCCACGAAAGTTCAGTGGTCCCCCCGTGGTGACTGGGTGTCTAGGGAACCAAGAGCAGTCTTTATGCCCTCTGTAATGTCAAGGGCATCCCCACTGAGTCTCCATGGCAAGTCCCCTTGTCCTCTTGCAGAATGTCTACTACCACCTAGCTGGGGAAGTCTATGTGGGACCACTGATTGCTGAGACAGACATTGATGACTGCTGCCTGACACACCCTGGCAAAGGGGAGAAACCTACTTTACAGCCATGTTCCAAGGCAGTCAAAAATAGACTGCACATACACTGGGATTTTAAACCAGTGAGGCAAGTGTTGTTTTTTTTTAAAGATGGATATATTAAAATATAGTCTGAGAGGTTCAGATTTGATCTAGTAGTGTTTTAGAAAGATTAATTTTGTAGCAGTGTATAGGGAAAAGACTAGAAAATTTTCTAGTCTGGGCATGAAATCCTGAGTCTGTTGACTAAGGCGGGGTGGCCAAGGGGAAAAGATATTGGAATGTGTTGTAACTTAACAGTTAAGAGTTTGCCTTCAAATCCTAGTTCAGTCACTTTTAGCTATTTTCTTATCCGGTCTGAGACTCAGTTTCTTCATCTCTAAAGTGGAGATGATAGTTTCTCCTTTACGAGCCTGTGGAGATGATTAAATGGGATAATATAAGTATTCAGCATGGTGCCCGGCACATAGAAAACGTTCAATACTATTAGCTGTTGTGATTAGCCTTATTATTAATGATAATCAGAGAGTCTGGAACACTAGAATGAAATTCGACAGGCACTGATGTAAAAGCCCTGATTTAACATCATCATCAATTGACTAAGAACAGGGTGGAGGGAATCCAGCAGAAGTCACATGACAGTGGCATGAGGGACATGGCTGACCACGTCTACATGTGAATTAACTGTGTGTTGGAGCTGCATTCCTAAGCCACTTTGGCAGGAATGGGATGTCCTGAGGGAGAGAGGCGGGTAATGCTTTGTTTGTGAATGTATCTCGGAGCATCTTGGTGCTGTGTTAGCTTAGGTTCACATTGTAAGAGACATGGACAGTCTAACAGTAATTGCTCACTTAAAGCTAATAACCCCTTGAGGAATGCTATGGACTGTCTGCAGGAAAACATATATAGGCACCTATGTGAACAATTGTGCTAATGTTTTGCTGAAGTTATTTTTTTGTCTACATTCATTAGAGATAACGGTCTGCAGTTTTTTTGTTTTTGTTTTGCTACTGTCTTCGTTTTTAGTATCAGGTTGATACTGGTCTCATAAAGTGCGTTGGGAAGTGTTCCTTCTTTCTGTTGATAAAATTAGTCATGTTGACAAATATTACAGAAGAGACCAATTTCTGGAAGAGATCGTCTTTAATTGGTGTTAGTCCCTCTTTAAATTTTTACCAGAAGTCTTTAGGGAAACCATATGGACCTGGATTCTTTTTTTCAGAACCTTTTAAATTATGAGTTGAATTAAAAAAAAATGATATAGGGCTATTCAGATTATTTCGTCTTGATTGAGTTTGGTGGTTTATGGTTTCTGAGGAACTGTTCCACTTCTTCAAATTTATGAGTATAAAGTTATTTGTAGTATTTGATTTATTTACTTATTTTTATTTAGATATAATGGACATATAACATTATATTAATTTCAGGTGCACAGCATAATAACATGATTTATATGTATATTGTGAAATAAGCACCACAGTGAGTCTCGTTAATGTTCATTATCACACACAGTTACAATTTTTTTTTCTTGTGATGAGAACTTTAAAGGGGTTTTTCAATTTAATAAATTCCCTTAAACATTACAGACTGTATTTATAAATTTAATTTATAATATAAATATAATATAAATATTTATATAATATATATGATATTTATATAATATATATAAATATATATATAAATATTATATATAATATATTATAATATATAATATATTATAATATATATAAATATTATATTTATATAATATAAATATAAATATTTAATATATATAAAAATATAATATAAATTTATAAATTTAATACATTAAATTTTCTTTTTTAAGAACTTCAATTATCTTGAGTTTAAGCTGAATGATTTATTAAGTTCTGTTAAATGTTTCAAAAGTGTTTGCGATCCAGTGAAATTTCAACATACAATCACAGATTTATTTAATTACACATTTTAAAATTGGTATCAAAAGGTTAATCTGTAAGACAGTTTTTCTTAAACATTGTAAGTACTTAAAAATAGTAAATGTACACAGAGTCTTTAGCAATTATTATGTGTTTGATTCCTTTCACATCTCAACTTTATCCTAAACCTCCAGATAGTACTTATGCTAAAGAAACAATGATGACATCCCAAACATCTTGAAGGTTGTCTTTCCAAGAGAATTTTGGAAGATCACTTACTTTCTTAGCGGGTTGAAGTTGCTGATAGAATAGACATCTTGGCTGGTGTGAGATCTGGAGCTGCGGGACATGCAGGGGAATTCAGCCCACCACTCTGATGTCCAGGCTGGGTCCCTTTGTATGATCACTATGTCAAGAATTCCAAAAGTTAAAGAGTGTCGCTCACGGTGCATTTCCTGATTTCAAGTCAGGTTTAAGTCCCTTCATTCCATCTAATCTCTTCATACCCATCTTATCTCTTAGGACCACAGCTCTTTCAGATGTGAAAATGATGTTTGTTGGAATCTTGGGTCCCTTTTGTGCTCTGTTTTCTTTGTAGACACAAATTGCACATTCATTCTACTAAAAAGTTACCAAAGATGTTTCCCAGAACTGAGAGGGAGGGAAGGCTCGATAATTCCTTTGTTGTCTTCCAATTCCATGATTAATGTTTTGAGTCAACCAAAAGAGGTTCTGACCTCTGAAAACCACAGGCGAGATGGTGCCAGTGACTGAGAAGGGACTTGTTTGGAGAGAGGCCAGTTTGAGGTATCTGCACTTTCACATGAGGAACACGGAGGGGAGAGGAGAGACAAAGCTGATATAATGGAGAATTTGAGTGACAGTCATTGTTCAGAAGTTTTCTGGATAGCGTGACAGCAGAGAATCTCTGGGAGAGGTCGTGAGAAGGAGGAAGCCACTCGTAGTTGGATTTGAGAAGTGGCCAGGAAGAGATCCCTGAGGGACGGCCCTCACGCGTGCTGGAGGGCACAGCTCCAGAAAGGTCTGACACTAGCCAGAACCCCCAAATTGATTAGGCCCCCCTTTTAAGGCGCTAATTCTCTCTCTTTTATCTTTTTTTAAATACATTTATTTATTTATTTATTTAGGCTGTGTTGGGTCTTCGTTTCTGCGCGAGGGCTTTCTCTAGTTGCGGCGAGCGGGGGCCACTCTTCGTCGCGGTGCGCGGGCCTCTCACTGTCGTGGCCTCTCTTGTTGCGGAGCACAGGCTCCAGACGCGCAGGCTCAGTAGCTGTGACTCACAGGCCCAGTTGCTCCGCGGCATGTGGGATCTTCCCAGACCAGGGCTCGAACCCGTGTCCCCTGCATTGGCAGGCAGATTCTCAACCACTGCACCACCAGGGAAGCCCGCTAATTCTAAGACAATATTTTAATTTAAGGAATAATATAGAATGTAGATCAAGAGTAATATAGAAAATATGTTAATAGTTATTGCAAAATATTAGGAAAGATTAAATGTCCAAAAGTAGGGGAGATTTTTGTTCATCCCTTGCACTGAATATTATATAGTCATTCAAATGATATTCTCAAAAAGTGTGTTTTCTAAAAAGTGAATGACACTGGAAAACGCACTTGATATTATGTTAAGTTTCAAAAACAGGGTATAGAAGCCAGATAGACAATGTTGTCTTAAGCTAAAAAAACGAGCACATGTTCTTTTTGTACAAGTGAAAAAGAATCAAAAAATCGTTTAAAAAGTGGCAGGCCATGCCCCTGAAATAAAAACCAAACCAAAAATGTATAAGACCCAGATGAACACACGTAAGAGAATCCAGAGGGGGAGAGTCTGAAGACATGTAAGGAATATTGCCAAAGTACATGTCACATGGAAGTGGAGAGAAAATAGAAAAAAAAAAAGACCATTGATTTTATCTGCAAGGTCACAATAAATTGTAATTGCCAATATTTACTGATCACATATTATGTACCAGACATTGGATTCAGTATTACCTAATTTAGTCCTTACTCAAATCTTATGAGAAGTATTACCATTAGCTCTACTTTACCTATGAAGTAACTAAAACACAGAGAAGTCGAATAATATTCCAAGGTCACATAGCATGTAAATATCCAGGGTTCAAACACAGAATCTTATCCACTGTTTTTGCCTCACTGCTTGGGAAGTTTGATTCTGAAAGGGAGAAAAACACTGAATCCTGGTTGAAAAAGGTGATAGAGTTAAGGAACATTTTTTCACCTCGAATATTTGGACATTTGGATGTATTTAAAGTCATAGAAAAGGGATCTGCCAAGAGGGAGAAATAAGAGAAGGATGTTAGACAGGAAGGGTGTTTGTTTCTCTGGCATCGAGGATGGCTGGGCTCCAAGCACAGGGGGCCGATAGTAGAGACAGAGGCAGGGCAGCTCCTTTGAGACCACCCCTGAGCAGTACCCCGAGATTGCTCATGGCATTGGGGAGGGGCTAGATTGGCTGGGAGCAAGGTCTTCTTGACAAAGGGAAAAATAAAGGCATTTAGTGAAAGTGAGGGACAAGGGCTGGGGCAGAAGGAAACAGCATGCTAAGGAGGCTTGGAAGAGAAACCCTACGGAGTAAGCCAAGTTCTGAGGCCAGACTGCTCGAAGCACTTTTTAGGGGCCAGGCCTGCTCAGTTGGTGGACCCTCTCCAGGAGCGATCTGTGGTCTGGGAATGGGGCCCAGAGAAAGGAGCGGTGGGAGTGACGCGGGCAGTTCAAGAATAGGAGAGCATAATTCCAAAATGTTCATTGCAGCTCTATTTACAATAGCCAGGACGTGGAAGCAACCTAAGTGTCCATCGACAGATGAATGGATAAAGAAGATGTGGCACGTATATACAGTGGAATATTACTCAGTCATAAAAAGAAACAAAACTCAGTTATTTGTACTGAGGTGGATGGACCTAGAGTCTGTCATACAGAGTGAAGTAAGTCAGAAAGAGAAAAACAAATACCGTATGCTAACACATATATATGGAATCTAAAAAAAAAAGAAAGGTTCTGAAGAACCTAGGGGCAGGACAGGAATAAAGATGCAGATGTAGAGAATGGAGTTGAGGACACGGGGAAGGGGAAGGGTAAGCTGGGACGAAGTGAGAGAGTGGCATGGACATATATACACTACCAAATGTAAAATAGATAGCTAGTGGGAAGCAGCCGCATAGCACAGGGAGATCAGCTCGGTGCTTTGTGACCACCTAGAGGGGTGGGATAGGGAGGGTGGGAGGGAGACGCAAGAGGGAGCAGATATGGGGATAAATGTATACATATAGCTGATTCATTTTGTTATAAAGCAGAAACTAACACACCATTGTAAAGCAATTATACTCCAATAAAGATGTTAAAAAAAGTACAAAAGAATAGGAGGAGAGCCCTGAATGACCGATGCTGGATGGATGCAGCCAGGGAGGTGGGAGGTGGTGGACAGAGGGCGTCCAGGGTGGCCAGGGATGGGGGCAGGTGAGATTGGGGGAGCAGGGTTGGTGGGGGCCGTTGGCGATTGGAAGAGATGAGAGGAAGGGAGGTGGGGTCAGAGAGGGAGCAGAAATTTGGACGTAGAGCTGCAGCCCTGCTTGGTGTTAGGCAAGCACGAGGTGGGGACAGGTCATCGAGGTGGAGCAGTGAGATCCGGGCTTCTCACCAGACGTCCACATGGATGCTGTGAGCTCTGAGGGTAAAGCGGACCACTTCACCCAGATACTAAGGTAGACTCCTGCAAAGGGGTGGAGAGGGGCATGGGGAGGGAAGAGTTAGGAGAATGGAACAGGACAGATGGCATGACCGTCAGTGTCAAGGTGAGCAGATAAGGAGCAAAGAGGCCAGGGGTGTTGCAGGTGGCACAAGGGAGCACAGAGAAGGATGCCCTCCCTCCCCCGTTCCCCGTTAGGATGGGGAGAGATGGAGATGAACTAATATATATTGCACATCTTCCATGTTAGGTACAGAGCTCAATAAATATTAACCCCAGTGTTAACCCCGATATCAACTCTAGACCCATGTTAGAGATGAGGAAATTGAGACTTAGGATAGGTAATTTGCCCACATCTCTCTCTTCACAGTGAAGCAGAGATCCAACCCAGACTCTTTGGCTTTAACGCCCTTAATGTTTCCAGCAGTAAACCTTGGTGAAGCTCCCACAACAGGGGAGGCAGGAACTGCCTCCCTCCCCAGAGAAAACAGGTGGAGGAAATAGGCTGAGAGTCCTGAACAGAGCTTACACTCCAGTCCCACCACTGGAGTCCCTTGCTGAGGAGGCGGTGGGGTGGGGGAGAGTTCTGATGGATTCAACGGGCTCAGGGATGAAGACGTAAAAAGGAGGTCGAGTGGAGAAGGGCCACGGCTCTTCAAGCTGCACCCTGTCTGGCCAGCCATGCTGACCTGATGCTTCCAGCTCAGGAGATACGGATGAGAACATAGGAACCCAGCACAGCATTTTTACTCCCGGGTCTGGGGTTAGTTTGTGATGGGACTAGGAGAGAAAGCACCGGGTGATCTAACTCAGCACTCGGCTTCGTTTCTCCACTGGATGACTCGCAGAGGATTGAGGGAGCCCTTGGGCTTTTCTCTGAGCACAGCAGGGAGATGATGCTCTACCAGGGCACTTCAATACCTTCAGTTCTTCTCCTTCCATCCAGGGAAGAGCCGTCCTAAACAGAACCACCGAACGGTGTCTGGAGACAGAGAGGTACACTTCAGGCGGCTACATGTTTGCTCTGCAGACCTGCACCACACACGTGTGGACGCTCCAGTACACTGTCGGAAACTGGGGGTCAAACCAACGCCCAGGGATCCTCAGAGAGCCTGGGTTCTTGCCACAGGAATGGGCTCTGCCCCCAGTGCTGCTCGAATTGGAGGAGAGGGAGAGAAAGAAGGTGTGTGTGTGTGTGTGTGTGTGTTCACTGTGACTTCAGCCAGGACTGTCCTGAAAGGTGCAGCAAATCGACCCGTAATCTTAAAAAAAAATCCCTCCATCCATCCCCTCACAGCAGCTTTCTTCGGATTATCCCAGCTCTCCCATAACAGAGACTCCAGGGGCTGAGGATAGGAGAGAACACACCTAACGGACCACTCCCACTCTGCCTGGTACATGAGAATGGTGGAAAAATCCAAGTCTTTCTCTAAGGAGCTTATAACATTTAATAGACTTGATTAACTGTTTCCTTCTACCATCCCTGAAAATTATGGAGAAAATGAGGCTTGAAACAGAGAGGCATCACTTGTTGGGAAACAAAGAAGGGATTGTAGGTAAATACTAAAGACCAGGGGTCCTTACTGCTGCCCACTGGATAAATCCTTTCCTGTAAGTGCTGAGTTAGGAGGATCTGTCTAGGGGTGCCAGCTTTGGCAAGGTCTTAGGGGCTGGTGGGAGTGAGCATCACGGTGGGAGAGGAAGTAGGATGACCCTGTGTGCGCTGTGTTGTTGGGTTCACCTTTCAAGTACGTCCTTTCTCCAGAGGGTCACCTTTTCCTCTTAGTTTCACGTCAGGGTTACTTGGGTATGATTCTGGGAATTACCAGCCTTCCTTTAAGCATTAGGCAGACAAGACACTGATAATTTAGTGCAGAATTAAATCAGCTAAGAGTTTTTCAAATAAGAAATGTACAAGTCATAAATATACAGCTTGATAAAATTTTCGCAGTGACCACGCCCATATCAAGGACTAAAGCGTTACTACAATTTAAGATTTTATGGTGCAAAAATTAAGGAAGAGGATAAATGTTAAGCAAATGTACAACTTCTAGCTTCTGCCCAACATTCATAGCCATGTTTTAATAAAAGCATGTGCCCAACAGAAAACCGGGCAAAAGACACAATATTCTTAAGCAAAAGAAAAAATGTTTAACCTCGCTCATAGAGTAATGCAAATTTAAACTGTACTGAGATCAGTCCTCAGTTAACTTGGTGAAAATTAAAAAATATGACGGCACATCCTGGTTGGCAGGGCTGTGGGAAACAGGCAATCTCATACTTTGATGGTAGGGATGCAAACTGGTACAGTGCTTTCGGGAGGGATCTCTGGCAATAGCTAAAAATACTATATGTGCATTTTCTATTTGTGCCAGTAATTCCACCTCTAGGTATTTACAGCTCCATAAACAAGAAAATACTTACGTACAAAATAATTCTTTGCAGTATTGATTGTAATTATAAAATGTTGGAAACAGACCGTAGGCTCAAACATCAGAGAGTGGTCCACCCAATGGGGTGCAGCTATAAAAAAGAACGAGGACCATTTTTTGAATGGATATGGAGTGATTTCCAGTGTGAAAGAAGAAAAACAGTCTAGAGTATGGGTTTTTAGGTAAGAAATGAGGGGAAAAATACATGTATCTGTTCATTTCTGGTTAATCTGCATGATAAACCAGAAACTAATGAGATTGGTTACAAATGGGTGGTGGTGGCTGGAAATAGGGTAGAAAGGATTGGCTATAGGAACAGGATAGAAGGGGTGTGGCAGGGGAGTGACACTTTTCAAACTACAATTATAATTGTAGCCTTTTAGAACCACATTATATTTCATATGCTCAAAACACACATACGGTAAAATCAATAAGGTTAGAGGAAACCCCAAATGGAGTACAAATAAAAACAAGTGAACTTAACTATATTTTGATATTTTAACTGAATGCACATACCCTCTGAGAACACTTAGCATCTAGCATCCAGATCTTGGTTTCTTAATATTTTCCAGTAAAAGGAGTTAGGGCTCCCTGGAGAAATAGCTGATTGTAGGGCTTGGGGACTGGGACATTTTCCCATATTGGGAAATAAAGAACTTCTCAAAGAATGATGGGAACAAGTCATAGACTGCAGCAGCCAGGTTCCAGGGGCTCCCACTGGCCAAATCTAAGACAACTTGAGCATTAAACTAAACGGTGATTTTATTGTATAGACTATAAGCCATAGAATAAAATAAGAATCCATGAGTCCATACCAATGAGTGATTGGATAAATGGATGGATAGATAGATGGACGAATAAATGAATGAAAGGGGGAAAAGGTAAAGCTCTTTCTGATAGTAGAAAGCCAACTAATAAATGTAGGAGAAATTATGGAATTAGAAATTTATTTGGCAACCCCCATAATTAAAATTGTTTCAGGCAAGAATTATCAATGGATGTTAACACTAGGGGGTGATGAGAAACAGGATACATACAGAGTATCAAAGTAACTCCCCCAAAGATATTCATTAACTACAAAGGGAAAATAATAATTTCGTGGTGGAGAAACCGGGCAGACACCATCTTAACAAGATGGTCAGTATTAACATCATCAGTTACAGCAAAAATGGATATCATGTGCCTCCTGATATGACGCTCCCAGAAGAGTACTCATTTCTGTGGTATTCCTGCCCACAGTATAGAACCTGAATCTATAATCTTGAGGAAATATCAGTGAAACCCAGACTGAGGGACATTCTTCAAGATAAATGGTCTTTATGCTTCATAAACGTCAGTCATAAAAAAAGACAGACTGAGGAACCGCCCCCGAGTAAAGGAGATTAAAGACACAGGACAGGTGTCCCGATTTACCTCTCGTGTTTGCACTGCGGCTTCTCTTGAATCCTGGCACTTTTTTCAAGACAGATGCGCCTGAGGCTGTGGTCATGTATCCTGGGACTGGTGGTCCCTTTGCTCCAGGCCCCAACCTAAACATCCCAGCCTCGAACATCCCAGCCTCGAACATCCCAATGCTCTTCAGAACAAGCGCCTTCCTCATTTGTGCCAAACCTAAGAGCTAAAGGGCTGAGGGCTGGGTCACAACAAATTGAGATTCTAGAAGTTCTAAATTTAATCTCTTAGAGAGTCCTTTTATGTTCCTTGTAATCCATTTTTACAATAGGAAATGTGCTTTTAGCTAATTTTCTAATTTTAAGGAAACTTGCAAAGTCCTTTTAGAGAGATTAAGTGAAATAGAGTTAGGCCAGTAATGTCCTGGTGAAAGTTATCACTAGGATTGGTGAATAAATCAACTTCTCATGACTTTAAGTTGTTATAATTTTAAAAACACAGTTTTTTTTTTTCCTGCAAACGTTTTGATAAGTGTAGTTTCAAGGAACAAACTTGTCTCAAGATTTCAAGTCTACTGTCCATGGAACTATAAAAATCAAATCTCTCAATATTACCAGAAAGGTGTTTGGCCTTCTTAACAAAAAGTCCTAGGCAGAAACTCAACTTTATGACAACAAGATAAGAAATAGGTGTAGTTTTCACTTTAATTGATGTAAGAGGTTGTGTCCATATTCCCAATACTTTCCTGCTTTCTCTGACAAGTCATTACCGTAAGGGCAGGACTTGTCTTTTCCAAGTACCTTGTCAATGTTCTTCATTCTTTAAAGGTTCTTCATTAACTCCTAAATGAGGCCGGTGCTTTCTGTCTCCAGTATAGTTCCTCGCCAAGGCTAAATTGCAGAAGACGGGCTTATGTTTTCCAGTTTTCACAGGTGCTTTGTCCTGAGGCTGGCTGTAACCCCCAAGTCCCAGCTTCTGCCCCCAACCCCCATCAAGCTCTCTACTTCCCCTCCAGGGGCCCTGCCGGTGGGCCTTCCCCACCAGGCTTGCAGCTCATCTTGACTAGTGTTTCCATGTGAGAATTCTTTCCCAGCATTGCTTGGGAAATTTCTGTGTTTTTCCAAATTTCAAGAAAAAACCCAGTTGAAAAGTTAGGAAAACAAGAAAAACCTCTATAATTCTCCTGCAAGAATTAAAGCTTTATACGTGACATAGAGATGTTACTGATTTGAAGGAATCCATTGAAGTGCAATGGAATGTGAGTGCAGGAACCACTGACACACAGAGTCCAAGGCTAAGGGTGATAGTTTCTGAGACCAGGACAGGAACACTCAGGAGAAAAGCAGTGATGATCTAACCAGTTTGCCATCCATAAGCTATAGCCATCTTGTGAGTGTCTGTGACCTGCCTGTCTCTAATGGTGAGTAATTGTTGCAAATAAAATAATAATGAATGAATTTTACTAATTTCTGATACATTTTTATGCACTGTGTACTTTATACAAATCTTGGAATGGTGTTCCAAGAAATAATAAATTTGGGGAGCGAAATATGTCTTGAGCAATTTCAACGTATGATTCTGACTAGCGCTGTTAACCTCTCACTAGGAGATCTGAATGTTACATTATTTAAATAATACACAGTAATGTTTGCTAGTGTTTGAATATTTGCTAAGACTATAGTTTTCATAAATATGACTAAGCTTAATATTTCTTCTTTATTATACAGCTTTTTAGATATCCATGAGTAAAGAGTATCATTAATTTTAGAAACACTTATAGAATAACTTATGATTTGGGGAATTCCTGAAAATTCTCAAGAGTTCTAATTTTTGTTCCTGAAACCCAAAGATAGTATCTGTTGGTAGACTACTGGGAATACTACCTTAACCTTGCTGGAACCTACAGGGTGGTCTCCCCCAAAGTATCGCCCTGGGTTTTCCATTAAGCAATCAAACAAGTTTCTTTCAGGATTTCCTTATAAAACCTTTGTCCTTTTTTTCTTTTTTGCCAAAATTTTTAAAGCCACTTCATTGAGATATGAATGACATGTACACAATTAATGCGCACAATTTAACGAATTTGGTGTAAGTATAACCCGGGAAACCATCACTACCTTCAAGGCTACAGACATCCATTACCTCCCAAGGTTTTCTTTTGCCATTATTATTATTAATATTATTATTATTACTAGCACACTCACCATAAGATGTTTCCTCTTAGGAAAATTTTAAGTATAAGATACAGAATTGTAAGCTATAGGCACTAGACTGTATAGTAGATCCCCAGAACTTATTCATCTTGCATAATTAAAGCTTTATACCCTTTGACCATTATTTCCCTATTTCCTCCTTCTCTGACCCCTGGCAACTGCTGTTCTATTCTCTGCCTCTATGCATCTGACTATTTTTAGATTCCATATGTAAATGAGATCATATGTCCTTCTGTGTCTGGCTTATCTCACTTAGCATAATGTCCTCCGGGTCTATCCATGTTGTCACACATTTGCCAAGCTTTTAAGATTGCCTTTGACAAACGAGTTTCCCAGTGGTCTTTTCTTCTCAAGTCTGTGTGTACCTGGGCTGCGGTTGGCCGGGAGAGCTATGGCTGCGTGGACAGCAGCTTAGACACAGTGTGTGGAGGGCTCCTGCTGGGGCACAGTGGTTCTCACGATTATAAGTATCTTCAACAATTTGTTCCCAGTGACTTTTAATCAAGAGCTTCTCTCAAGGGCAGGAGAGTTCTGCTGAAGGTGGAGTAAAGTGTACTTCCCCACTTTCCTCTGATCTGTGGGGGAAAGGTCAAACTCTAGGACCATGGGTTACAACGACGGTGGCAAGAAGAGGAATCTGTAAGTAGCACAAAGATCCAGCATCATAATCTGGGGAACCCCTTTCTTCCAAAAGTCCCACCCCAAACCCCATCATGGAACCCCTTCACCACCTGCTGGGGTCTTTCTGCACAGATTTGCAGAGGGTGCAGCAGAGGTGCCACAGATTCTGTGAAGAGGCTCTAGGACAGAGGCTCTGCTTCCTAAGCCATGGGTCCTGCCACTCTCATGAGGGCTTCCCTTCCCCAGTTGGAGCCAGACACTGGGTCCTGGGAGGGCTACTGCTCTGGGGACTGGCTACCTGCCGAGCCTTGCTTTGCTGCACTGGGCTAGGACACTGCACTTCCGGAGTTGCCCATCATGGCTTAGGGAACAGGGAAGATAGACTGAAGGGGCAGAAAGGAATTGACTCGGGGGCAAAAGGGGTGGCCACTGCACAGCCAATTTGGGCGATGGAGGACCCTGCGGGGCGGATGTGGCTGTGTGGGTACCAGCAGGGTTAACAGGGCAGCAGATCTTGCAGGGTGATGGAAGTGGCGGGGTGGGCAGGGGGCTAGTCTTGCCTGCAGTAGCTGCTGCAGGAGGCCCCGTGGTGCTGGGTAGCCCTCAGGGAGCTCTGGAAAAGACAGGTAGTGAAATGTTGGCAGCTGAGCCTGGGGATTGGCCAAGCAGGAATGTGTGAAAGAGCCAGGAGAAGGGGCCTCTCAGTGTGGCTGCCTCTGCCCTTAGTCCCTTCCTGCAGGAGGACTCTGGCTTTCTCAATGTGCCTGAGGTTTTCCAGTCTCCATCCTCAGATGTTAGGACCTTTGCATCTGGGATGAACTCAGCTCCAGGGGAGCAGGCACTGGCTCTATTGATCAATGGCAACCCTGCTCGTGTGCATTTTCTGTTCAGTCTAGAGGGAACAATAGGGGGTCTTTACTCATGAACACTTTGCCCAGCAGACCTTTTTTTTTTTTTGCTGTACGCGGGCCTCACTGTTGGGGCCTCACCCGTTGCGGAGCACAGGCTCCGGACGCGCAGGCTCAGCGGCCATGGCTCACGGGCCCAGCTGCTCCGCGGCATGTGGGATCCTCCCAGACCGGGGCACGAACCCGTGTCCCCTGCATCGGCAGGCGGACTCTCAACAACTGCGCCACCAGGGAAGCCCCCCAACAGACCTTTAATCACGGACAGGCTGTTTTCCACGGAGGACTCTTCTTTGGATCCTACCCCAGCCCTTAGGGGGCTGAGAAGAACCCTCCAAAGGGAATAATGTCCCCACGTATGAGACTCACCTTTCTCCCTTGAACACTCTGGGATCAGGGAAGATTTCTTAAGGCTGTAATAAGAGACACCCCTAAAAAGTGAAGGCATCTCTTTTACCTCCCCCCTACCAGTGTGAACTCCCTGTAGCCAAGTTTTCTTAGAGAGAGAGGGAGGTTTCAGCTGTCCTGGGCTACATCCAGAGCCATGGCAGAAGCAGGTCCACTGATACTGATCAGAACCACTCTCCAAGTGAGAATCGATGGCCAGCACAGCAGCTCCCTGGCCATCTCGAGGGTTTCTAAACATCCTGCTTATGTACAGAGAGGTTTGAAAAAATAAAAGCAGTCCAGGACCGGTTCCACTTGGAACAGCCAAGGCCCCTGGGGGAGCGGTGGTGCTGGCTGTGGCTGGGTTGGGCCTCTTTGGGCAAATAGACCCGCTGGCCGGTCACTAACGGAGTGCAATGTGGTAGAATAAACAGGCAACTGTTCTGAAATCCAGCTTGCCCTGGCGCCAGGCTGGAGTGGTCTGGCAAGCCCAGCAGGGGAGAGACTTCGTCTCAGACAGGCTTTGAATAAGTGTACCCAGTTGAGCTCTTCGCCAGGACTCTTGTCTGTCTCCACTCCATCCTTAGATCCTTCTGGCTCCAGAGGATATCAAAGGTTTCTGCTTTTCTTGGCCAGAGGCCTCAGAGAGAGAGATTTGTAAGAGTCTTTTCATTACGGGCTCTTGGTTACTGGAATTTGAAAATCTGGCTGTGAACACTTACACTAGGCCAACTGTTGGCACCAGTGTGAAAACAAGGATCAACTTCCACCGTCAAATCCCTTTGAGTCAAATACGGAAAAACTCGACCTGGCAGTGCTTTCCCCTGAAATAGCAGCAAGAAGAGAGACAAATAACCCAAGTTTAATAAGAGAAAACTTTAGGCTGAATCAGGCATTCGCTTGTACTCGTGTTCTAATAAGTAATACCTTCAACTTGAGAAAACTTTAGACTGAGTCAGGCATTCTCTTGTACTCGTGTTCTAATAAGTAATACCTTCAACTTTGTCATCACTTCTGATATTTGTGATTATAAATGACCTCTAGACAGGGGATGCAAGTCAGCTCTGAAGCCACAGCTGGAATAAAAGAAACCAGTGTATTAGAAGTCCTTGCGTGACTGGTTCAAGATGGCGATGCCGGAAGATGCTGAACTCCCCTCCTCCCATGAATACACTGAGTCTAGGTACACGTGGAACCATTTCCTTTTAAAAATCCTAAAGGCTGGTCGAGTGATAACGTCACATTGGGCAAACAAGAAAACCACATCGAGGCAGGTAGGAGAGGCTGGGACACAATCTCGCACAAACCCTACCCCTGGTGTGCATCTCACAGCCGGGAGGGAACTCGGAACCCAGAGTTCCTCCCTGAGGAATGAGGGGTTTTGACCCCACATCAGGCATCCTGACATGTGGAACGCATGAACCCCCCAAAACCTCTGGCTTTGAAAACCCACGGGTCTTGGGTCCTGACACCCACAAGACTAACAATCTGTGAACTGGCTCTTAAAGGACTCCCACACTTAGACTTGCCCATCCCAGGGCCCAGCTCAGAGCAGCCCATTGCCTCCAGACTTAAAGGAAGAACACTCCCCTGCTTATATTAAAGCATTGGCTGGAGGGGCCGGCACCTAATTTAGCATTGCGTCTAGGAGTCTGCTGGAACGCTCTCCAAGATGCAGGTGGGTGGGTGCGGTCTTCCTCGCTCCCTTTGCTGGGCTGCCCGAACATCAGTGTCTCCAGGATGGATGCTTTTGCACACGTCCATGCCCCAATTTCTGTGGCTGCTGCCTGGGGCACACCCCTTGATCACCTGGCCCCGGAGGCCAAGGGACTGTAATAATCGGTGTCACCAGAAAGGAGCTCACAACCCAGGCCGGCACCCTGATTTTTGTGACTGATGCCAGGGCCCTCCTCCACACGACCTGGCGGCCAGTGGGGCTCCCACTCTTGGGTCCCCCGGGATGGTGACCGACAGAGAAAGAGTTCTTAAACATCTGCCACCCCCAGAGCACAGCAAGAGGCAACAGGCCCCTTGGAGCTTGGAGGCCCATCAGCTGATTATTATAACTACAGCCAGAGGAGCAGCCTTCTGATTAAACACACAGCTAAGGGCTGACTGTCAACCTTTCCTGAGACCTCGGAGGGCGACGTTGTCTTTGCACTCATCCTCTGCTGTGCTCCAGAGGCCAGCGTCTCCTGCAGGGGAGCTTTGCATGCACCCAGCGCCCTGGTTTCTGTGCCTGGAATCTCGGATGTTGCAGTAGCCACCCAGGGTCTGCCCCTAGGCCACCTGGCTCTCGTGGCCAGGGGGCTTGTGTTCCTGAGTCCCATGGGACTGTGGTGGTTGAAGAGATGATTCTCAGCAGGCTACCACCCCCAGGGTACTCAGGCTGTGGACTGAGGCACACACCCCAGTCTTTCTGTGAAGAAGGACTATTTGCGTGTCCTTTGGCCTGAAAGGCAGTTTTCAGGTCTGACACACATTTAGAGGCCTGTGGAACCGCTCTCAAGGAATGTAGGCTGTGGGTGCTGTCCTGGCTCTCTTCCTCGGCTTTGCTGCAGCTCACAGGTATCACCCAGAAGAGAGTTTATACGCTCATCTTGAGCCCTGATATCTGTGATTGCCGCACAGGGGACACCTCCAGACCACCTGGACCTGCTGGACAGTGAGGCTTGTGCTTGTGGTCCCAGAAGACTGTGTGTATTTGCATATGTTTAAAAGCTGATGCCTGAGGGTCTGGTTTCCAGTTAGCCTGGATCTAGGTGGTGACTGAGATCCTCCCCTTTGGGACACTCACGGGTCTTGGCACACCCTCAACTACTGGGAGCTATTAAAAATATAACAGGCTGCTTGGCCAAGCACAGAGGCTTAAAAGACAACCAGGAGTTGAGGCAGGGCTGAAGGAAAATGTTCATCTCTTACATGAGACCACTCCTTCAAGACTGGAAGGGGTGGTTGTTTCATCTGCTGTATGGAAACCAACACAGAGGAAGCAAAACGAAGAAACAGAGGAATGTGTTCCAAATGAAAGGACAAGATAAAACCTCAGAGGGAAAAGAAACCTTAATGAAATGGAGATAAGTAATTTATCTGATAAAGAGTTCAAAGTAATGGTCATGAATATTCTCCCTGAACTGGGGAGAAGAATGGATGAACACAGTGAGAACTTCAACAAAGAGACTGAAGATATACAAAAGTACCAAATAGAAGTCACAGAGTTGAAGAACTCAATAACTAAACTGAATAAATACCCTATAGGGGTGCAAAAGCAGACTAGATGAAGCAGAAGAAAGGATCGGTGGACTTGAAGACAAGACGGTGGAACTCACCCAATCAGAGCAACGAAAAGAAAAAAGGAATGAAAAAAAGAGAAAATAGCTTAAGGGACTTATGGGACAACATCAGATGGAAACCAAAAGAAAGCTGGAGTAGCTATACTTACATCAGACAAAATAGACTTTAAAACAAAGACTGTAATAAGAGACAAAGAAAGGGCATTACATAATAACAAAAGGGTCAATCCAACATGAAGATACAATATTTGTAAATATTTATGCACCCAACATAGAGGCACCTAAATATAAAAAACAAATATCAGATCTAAAGGGAGAAATAGACAACAATACAATAATAGTAGGGGATTTTAACACCCAACTTACATCAACTGATAGATCACCAAAACAGAAAATTGATAAGGAAACATCAGCCTTAAAGGACACATCAGACCAGATGGACTTAACAGATATTTACAGAATATTCCATCCAAAAGCAACAGAATACGTATTCTTCTCACGTGACAGAACATTTTCTGAGATAGATCATATATTAGGTCACAAAGCAAGTCTTAATCAACTTAAGAGGATTAAAAATATATCAAACATCTTTTCTGACAACAGTATGAACCTAGAAATTAATCACACAAAGTCAACTGGAAAATTCACAAACGTGTGGAGATTAAACAACATGCTACTGAACAAGCAATTGTTCAAAGGAGAAATCAAAAGAGAAATAAAAAAATACCTTGAGACAAATGAAAATGGAAATATAACATACCAAAATTTATGGGATGCAGCAAAAACAGTTCTAAGAGAGAAGCTCATAGTGATAAATATCTACCTCAAGAAACAAGAAATGTCTCAAACAACCTAACTTTACACCTCAAGGAACTAGAAAAAGAAGAACAAACAAAGCCCAAAATTAGTAGAAGGCAGGAAATAACAAAGATTAGGGCAGAAATAAATGAATCAGAGACTAAAAAGATAATAGAAAAGATCAAAGAAACTAAAGAGACTAAAAAGATAATAGAAAAGATCAAAGAAACTAAGAGCTGCTTCTTTGAAAAGATGAAAATTGACAAACCTTCAGCTAGACTCACCAAGAAAAAAAAGAGAGAAGACTCAAATAAATAAAATCAGAGATGAAAAAGGAGATTTTTTTTTTTTTTTTTTTTTTTTGCGGTATGCGGGCCTCTCACTGTTGTGGCCTCTCCCATTGTGGAGCACAGGCTCCGGACGCGCAGGCTCAGTGGCCATGGCTCACGGACCTAGCTGCTCCGTGGCATGTGGGATCCTCCCGGACCGGGGCACGAACCCGTGTCCCCTGCATCGGCAGGTGGACTCTCAACCACTGCGCCACCAGGGAAGCCCTGAAAAAGGAGATTTTATAACTGATACCACAGAAATGCAAAGGTTCGTAAGAGGCTACTATGAAAAATTATATGCTGACAGATTGGACAACCTAGAAGAAATGGATAAATTCCATATATCTATATATATCTATATATATCTATATATATCTATATATCTATATATATCTAATAAGGCATGTGTGTGTGTGTGTGTGTGTGTGCATACATGTGGTGGAATATTATTCAGTCGTAAAAAAGAATAAAATCCTGCCATTTGTGACAACATGGATGGACTTCGAGGGCATTATGCTATGGGAAGTAAGTCAGACAGAGAAAGGCAAATACTGTATGATCTCTCATATGTAGAATCCACATATATATGTATATTATATGTATTTATATAATATACATATATAAATACATATAAAACTAGGCTCATAGGTACAAATTGGTGGTTGTCAGAGGCAGGGGGTTGGGGGGGGGTGGGAGAAATGGATGAACTGTTTTGGTTTTATTTTAGTTAAATACATTGAATAATAACAAAAAGACACCTAGCCAGAGAGAGAGAGAGCTTAATTAAGTAAGTCTGTGAGTTAGAGGACAGAAAAGCCAAGGTAAATAAGGTCCCTGCCGGGATGGCTCTGGGACAGGGCCCTGCTTACCCTGAGACTGGGTGTTTCTTTTCTCTGTCTGGAAGGGACCTTGTAATGCAGTGCTTTTCTTTGGAGAGCACGTGTCCACATGGAAGGGGAAGCACCTGTTTCCTCTGTTTTGGATGCACGTTCTCCTGTCTCCTGCTAGGGGTCAGAGAAAAAGGACCATTTGAATCCCTTTTGGTTGTGTCTTTTTGAGACTGTAGCTGCCACTTGTGTGGCCTGGATTCACTAGGGTTATGCAAACTTAATCATGCTTTTTTGGGATTTTATGGTTTTCATCCATTTCCCCCACCCTTCCCACCTTCTGTCCTAACTTCTACTTCTCTGACACTTGGTTGAATCAATATAGTTGGAGCAGAAAGGGAAGCAGGCCCACGTGGATTGGGGCGGGGCTAACAGGGTGGGCGGGGGGTGGGGGAGGCTCTCAGGTCTGCCTCAGACTCAGGAGGCCTCCCGAGGAAGGTGGGATTGGAGGAGGCGAGTGAGGAGAGGGGGACTCTTTCTGCTCCAGAGCCTGACATGGTCCCAGGGATGTGATGGCAAATGAACAGAGACGTGGAACTGGGAGCAAAAATGCCAAAAATGAATTTGCCTGGACGGCATGAAAGGTCAAAGGAGAGATGGGGGCCCACCCTGGGGGAGAGACAGTGTAGACCTGCGAGGAACACAGCAACCCACAGAAACGTCCTTTATCCTGCCTTCTCCCTCAGGAATGCATAGAGAAACAAATGAATAAATAATACTCAAGTTTTATTTTTCATTGTAAAAATTTCCAAAACACATAAAGGCAAAGCCAAACAAATAAACAAATACAAAAGCCTGCATCAGCTTACCACTTTGGAGTAATAATTATAGATTTCTCCTTATTTCCTTCTCATCTTTTTTCTTTGAATCTATGTGTCTGAATATGTTTATACACTTTATAAAATTAGGACCTTATTTTATATACAGTCGTAGCTTGATTTTTTGAATTTAGTATTTTACCCAAAAAATCCAGCATTTTTCATTATTTCTGGATATAGAGGAGTTATCTGCTGAAAGACAGAAGTTTCTAGTACAGGCTTTAGAAGATGACTCTGGAACGATGGTGTGGGTGAGTCTCTTTTGGGCACGTTTTAGGTGGAACAGAGCACTTCCTCAGCTGACCAGCCCACCGAGAAGGAAGAAGGAAGAAGGCAGAGGGAGGCGTGTTAGAAAAAAGAGTTCTGTTCTCCCAGGTGTGGTGGGAGGGAGCCCACAGGGCTGGGGCTGGTTTGTAATGATGGGGTCAGTGCCTCCCAGCTGAGTACAAAGGGATTCCCCACCTTGGAGGATGCCCCTTAGAGCTGACATTTATTGAGCATCTACTAGGCGTTGGGCACTGGGGGCTGTGCAAATGCCATTCGTCATCCTCCAAACAACTTGAACAGATAAGCATCATTATCCACACTTTACAAAGGCAGAAACTGAGGCTCTCAGAGATTAATTTACCAGTTCAAGGTCACACAACCAGTAAGTGACTGGATGAGGACTACAGCTTGCATTTCCAAGAGGGCAGCAGGATAGAAAAATATAGGCTTTGTTTTTTTTTTTTTTTCTTTGCGGTACGCGAGCCTCTCACTGCTGTGGCTTTTCCCGTTGCGGAGCACAGGCCCCGGACGCGCAGGCTCAGCGGCCATGGCTCACGGGCCCAGCCGCTCCGCGGCATGTGGGATTTTCCCGGACCGGGGCACGAACCCGTGTCCCCTGCATCGGCAGGCGGACTCTCAACCACTGCGTCACCAGGGAAGCCCGAAAAATATAGACTTTGAAACAAACAGAAAACATGAATTTGAATCACTTTTGTTAAAATACAACTTTCCTATAGACTCAAAAGTGATACGTATTTATCAAAGAACGTTGCTACCAATGTCTTTCTATCTCTGGTCACTTGATTTGGGAAGTCTCTGCTTATCTGATTTTCCCTGTTGGGATCTTACATGAAGTCATTCAACAAACATTTATTTTTCGATTACTATGTTTAGTCACTGATAAGGGGAATAAAATAATGCATATGACTTAGACCCTGCCTTCAAGACGTAGACAGGACAATGGGATGTGGCAGCCACATACATACTATAACACCTGTGATGATTAGTGCCATAGAGATCTGAACCCAGGGCTGAGGAAACATCCACGAGAGGAGGATTACACCTGTTCGGCCAGAGTCTAGGAACTCTTTGGAATGAAGGTGGTGTTTCCCCCTTTGAGCCTTGGGTATTTCACCTGTTAACTGAAGGAACTGGACAAGAGTGATTTGTGGCTTTGGCATTCCGTGATTTTCATTCCCTTATCTTCCACAGGGCTGTCACCAAGGACAGCTATTTCCCATAAGTAGGAAACTACATGTGAGTTACATATGTGTTCCCAGACAGCGTGCTGCAGAGCTCCCATTACATGGCTGCCTTCAAAGCCCCTTCTCTTGCAGTGACCCCGTCTGCACATTTGCTTGTGTTGGGCAAGGAGAGATCTGGTCTCAGATCCAGGTCTGGGATATTTCCTTCCCGCTTTCGGCTCCTTTCCTCTTTCCATGCTTTCAGGTGTCTTTCAGTGGCAGGTCAAGACCCACTCCACTCCTCCCCACACCCACATTCCCCGAACGGGTAAGATTTGTTCCAATTCAGCTCTGCACCCCTCTAGATCTTAGCACAGTTCTTTGTGCATAGCAGATGCTCAAATAACGTGGATGGATGAATAGCTGTTTTCTCTTTTGGAACTTTGCATGCAGTTTAAAAGTGTCTGTGTTTGTTTTCTCTAGTTTGTGCAACAAATTAGCACAAACGTGGCTGAAAACAACATAAATGTATTATCTCACAGTTCTGGAGGTCAGAAGTCTGAAATGGGTCTCCCTGGGCTAAAATCAAGGTGTGAGCAGGGCTGTGTTCCTCTCAGGAAATCCTAGGGGTACATCCCTTCTTTTCTGTTTGTTTGTTTTGTTTTTGTCTTTTCCATCTTCTAGAGGCTGCCTGCACTCCTGGGCTTGTGGCTTCTTCCACCTTCAAAGTCAGTGGTGGCTGATCAAATCTTTCTCACATTGTGTCACTGCACCACTGACTGTTCTGCCATCTTTAAAGGACGTTGTGATGACATTGGGCCCCTCTGGACACTCCAGAATCATCTTTCTTGAAGTCAGTTGATCAGCACACTTAACTCCACTTTGCCGTGTAACATATCATAGTGACAGTTTATAGGGATTAAGATGTGGACACCTTTGCAGGGGCCATTATTATTCTATCTACTATGGGGCCAAGTAAATTTATTTAAGGATCCTGTTTATTCAGCCATCCACCCCTGCACTCACCTTGCATTTGTGCTCTTACTATGTTCCATGTGCTCTGCAGGGAGCTGGGAGATCAGGGGTGCAAATGCACAGCCTGGTAGGAGACAGGAGTGAGCAACTGCACAGCAATCTGACAAACCCTGTAACGTGGGTGTGCAAAGGGGGGCTGTGGGGTACAGTGCAGGGGCATCACCCCAGGCTGGAGAAAGAGAGGACACCTGGCCTGAGCTTTAAGGGGGCTGCGTCTGGGACTGGGGGACCATGCAGAACGAACCGCGTTTGCAAAGACCTGGAAGGCATGGGAGTTAAGAATAGTCTAATTGCTGGAGCATAAGGTGCTTGCCCACACTCTGCCTGTGCTGTCCTTAAGGAAGGGAGTTGAGGCTGGATAGGTAAGAATGGGCAGATCGTGGTGGACCGTGGGTGCAGTTAAGGTGCTGGACTCTATGTTGTAGCCACAAGTAAGCCACTGAAGGATTTCAAACAGAGGAGCCATGGTGCTGATGTGCCGGCCATATGCATGGTGACATTCCAGGGATTCTTCCTTGCGTGCCTGGGGCTTCCTTCCTGCCAGGGAATACACATGGTCTACCTTTTTCTCAAATGAGCACACTGCAGCCGTATAATACCCTTGTTGCCAACCTCCCTGGGCTAACCCTGGTGCCTGCTGTTGCTAAGGCTGCTTTGAGGTCCTCAAAGGTGACTTTGCAGAATCTCTCCACATATTATGCCCAGGACGTGGCTCTGATTACTTCCCTGCTTTCCGTTTCTTTTTCCCCCAGAGTCATCTTCATTACGATCCTAATTAGGACAGCATCAATGAGCCGTAAGTGCATCTGCACGAGATGATCGCCTCTCTCAGCAGATTTGTTGCTTCTCTGAAAGTAGTAGCAGAGCGATGATGAAGCAGCTGTGGAACAGCAGCAAAAGCACTGGTTTTAGCCAGAAAATCTGCCTGTGAATCCCAGCTGTGCCACTGAATAGCATTAGAACTTGAGGAAGACACAGAAATTCAGTCGTAATTCAAATCCACAGTCTGCAGAATGGGGGATGTACTAGCCAGCGTAGGCTAACTGCTGTATCCAACATTTTAGTTAGATTAACACTATAAAAGTTTATGTCTTATTCATAGAACAGCAATGCAGGTGCTCTGCTTAGCTCTGCTCCACTTTGTGACTCAGGGACTCAGAATCCCTCCAACTTACGGCTCCCTCAACCCCCTCCACCCTGCAGTCCTCGGCATCCTCCTTAGCTGGTCAAAAGATGGGGAAAGGAGAGAGAGTGTTCAGGTTTGCATAGTTTTATGAGCCAGCCCGGGAAGGGACCCACATCCCTTCTGCCCACACTCCACTGGGCAGAATGTGGTCACGTGGTGCTGCATCCACTTAGTTGCAAGGGAAGCTGGGAAATGTAGTCCAGCTGCGTGCCCAGGATGAAAAGGAGATGGTTCACTGCATACCTGGTCAGTCTTTCCCCAACTATCTGACTCTAAGGATAAAACAGTTTCGAAAGTTAAATTAGAGCAGTGCCTCATACATGTGAGGGCTGAATGTGGGCTTTTGAGCCTTGGAGAGAGTGCCTCAGAAAACAACAAACACTCCAGGAAGGAAAGGTGAATTGTGGCTTGTGACAGCACGCCTCCTTCATGGTCTCTTTAAATCTATCAGGAAACAAGATTCAGTAAGAACCAGTCCATTAGCAGCGGCAAAACACACTTCAAAAGAAAATAGTGCATTAGCCCCGGCACTCTTAGGACAGAGCAGCTTTTCTGCCAGGAGGTGCTGCTTCCTGTCTGATCTGATAGAAGCAGAGTCCCTGGCCTTCCTCATCTTCCTTTGCTGCTTCTTTTCCGATTACTTGCCCCCCTCCCCCCTTCCTTAAACTCACTAAACACACTAATTCCCCTCACAGAGGGCTCATAGGAGCTGACTCAGGAGGGATAAGTAGGAGAGGGGTGGGTTAAGTTGGACAAGATAATTTAGAAGAATAAATAAGGCAACCTAGGTCATCGAAAGGAGAATTAAATGCCTTTTGGCCTAGGAGAAAGGTCCAGATTAATTCAGACGCTTGTGTAAGGGAGTATGCAAATCACTTGAACAGAGAAGAGAGAGACTGCTCATGGAAACGTCTTGTGATGAAACGAGACAGTGTTTCTTCCAAGTGTTAGGGCCCTGATGCCTTTCCAATCCGCTGTCCTGCTCTGCCCCTTCCTCATTATGGGAACTTAATTAGGAATGGAAGCTATTCCATCTCCCTGCCTGCATGTTTCAGGGCTGGTGATTTTATTAGAGCAAGTATTTATTTTTTTAAGACATAATAAGAAGATTATTTCTTCTCCCTTTCTCTCAGTTCAAGCCCTACCTTGGAAAAAAACAACAAGAAGAAACTCTTTAGTGAACATGCTGCTAACAGAGCCAGCCCGGGGGACAGATCCATCTCCATTAAGTGTCCAGATTTTGAGAGCTGCAGTGGGCTCGGTAATGAACTCTGCGATCTGAAGGCTGGGGGCTGGCTGGGAGGGGTCTCTAAGAGTGGCTTGGGAAGCAAGTCCCTCTCTGATAATCCCCAAGAAAAAGTCATCCGAAGAGAGCTGGTGCGCCGTGTGCGTGAGGGCTGAGGGGTAGGCGGCAGAGAGCGATGAACGGGGGTCATTTGAAAGAAAGGACGTGACAAGTTAAAGAGGAATCATGCTTGTGGCTCAGGACTCGGAGCTTTTATCCAGCCACGAGCTATTCTTGGTCTGCTTGCAGGAGGGAGGGCTGTAGGCTGCTTCTGCTTCCGAGTGAGGATGTGAACATGAAGAGGGGGCTGGTCTGGGGCTGAGTGGGCAGAGAGGAGGTTAAAGCTTGGCCCAGGAGTCAGAGAAGGAGCCTGGCGGTGAGTACGGAGAACCCGGGACTCAGGATCCCGGTCCTAGAGCCTCTAGGGTCCCTGTTCCAGGAAGGAGAGGGATGCGGACCATTCAGAGTTGATCAGTGAAGACTCTGGATGGAGAAGAGCTCTGACTGCCCTTCTGTTTGATTATTTTGCTTTTCCTTATGGTGGATCTCCTTCAGGAAGAGGGTTGCAATGTGTGTTGTTAAAAACCTGGGTTTGAATTCCAACTCCACCGTTTGTCTATTTGGTGAATTGGAGAAGTTTGTTAACCTCTCTGAGCTTCAGAGAATGGTGAGGATTAAAAGGATAATGTATGTAAAACCCCTACAGTGTCCGGCTCATTAGCAATCGTTTGTCAAAGTTAACTGCTGCTGTGAAAAATGCTTAGTTTGATCAAGGAGATGACTGGAAATTTGGGGAAGGCAACCCAGACAGCATGATAAAGCTGTCCTCGTGCAAACGCAAATCGGAAGGCCTTTTTCATGAGGTTTGCCCCCATTTGGAGGCCAAAGACCTGGGTCCTAGTCATGGTGCCACCATTGACGAGCTGCGGGACCTGCAGCGGCTCAAGTAAGAATTTCAGGAGCAGGTCCTCGTGTTAGAAATATGATGCTGACTGCTTGGCTGTTACACGGGGTTCCATTAGGGTTCGTCAGGCAAACTGGAAACACCTTGTGAGAGGCAAGAGTCTAGGCAAACATGGGGAGTCATCTGTGGGTGATCCCCAGAAGCAGAGGCAAGATGACTAGGGAGTGAGAGGAAGAAGTGGGGAGAGGGCAGAGAGTGGGAGAGAAAGTGCTAAAAGCTCTGGTAACCTTAAGATTGTTTTCTATGTCTGTGAATCTGTTTCTGTTTTGTAAATAAGTTCATTTGTGCTTTTTTTTTTTTTTTTTTTTTTTGCGGTACGCGGGCCTCTCACTGCTGTGGCCTCTCCCGTTGCGGAGCACAGGCTCCGGACGCGCAGGCTCAGTGGCCATGGCTCACGGGCCCAGCCGCTCCGCGGCATGTGGAATCTTCCCGGACCCGGGCACGAACCTGCGTCCCCTGCATCGGCAGGCGGACTCTCAACCACTGTGCCACCAGGGAAGCCCCATCTGTGCTGTTTTTGAGATTCCACATATAAGTGATATCATATGATATTTGTCTTTCTCTCTCTGACTTACTTCACTTAGTATGATCATCTCTAGGTGCACCCATGTTCCTGCAAATGGCATTCTTTCATTCTTTTTAATGGCTGAGTAGTACCCCATTGTGTATATGTACCGCATCTTCTTTCTCCATTCCTCTGTTGATGGACCCTTGGGTTGCTAGCGGTCGGCTCTTGTGGGTCAGTATGAGCTCCAGCACATCACTGGCAGGAGACCAACAAAGAGACTTCTAGAGCTCTCAAGGAGTGAGAAAAAGTGATCAGACTTGGGATATATTTTTAAAGCTTCCTCCTATTATGAAAAAGGGTGAGTGACATTCTTGCTATATCTCATTTAATCTTTATACCGCTCAGGGCCAGCTTTAGCTCATAGAGAACTTTTGCGCAAATCAAAAAAACACGCCCCTTGCTCATTATTTGTGGAGCAGCTGCGCCAGGGTGCACGGTGCAGGGTGTGGGGTGCAGGCTGCCCCATACGGGGTACGACCTGCCAATTCATGAAGACATCCTTTGAACTACAACGACAGAGGTACTGTCAGGACTCCCTTTTCGTAGATGAGGAATTGGCAGTCGGTATTAGTTAAGTAACTTGCCTGCAGTGGGAGAGATGAGATATAAATCCAATGTACAGCCTCAACCCAAAGTGAATCTTCATGCCTGGGCTGTCAGATTGCAAGGGCAAGGAGGTGGAAGGAAGAGTAAGAAACCTAGGGCTATAGATTTTTGTGGCAAAATTTTATCCCTGGAGTGGTGCCAACCCAAGGTAAAGTGAAAGGAACTATAGTTATTAAGAGTCTACTTGATGAAAAGTATCCCAAACTTCTTCACGTTCATTTGGGACCAAGCGGCATTTTAGCTTCATTTAAAAAAATGAGAACCCCGAGGCTCAGAGAGGTTGGGAAATGCACCCAGGGTCACACAGCTGGGGAGTGGCACCTGGCCTGTGCTCCTTCCACATCACCTCCCTCGAGGTTGTGCTCTACCAGTGGGCAAAGGAGCCCCGCCCTTGTGGTGCGTCTCCCCTTCCTCAGAAGATCAGAGGCATCTGGATGGGGAACAGGCTGCCCACTTCCTAATATTTTAGGAACTTGACATCAGGGCAGTTGTACGGAGATCATTTATTTTTTTCACGTATTCAACAAACATTGAGTGTGTGTTATGTACCAGCCACCCAGTTAGGTATGGGGGCTGCAGTCAGAATGTCAGAGGCCTTCTCTCTGACCTTGTAAATTACTCCACAGTCCTCTTGATTTCTCTCTACAATTCGTGGCGCAAGTCCCAAATGCTCGGCCCCAATCTGCCCAGGGCTCTAAGGGAACCCAGGATGCTCCCGTGGTTTGCCATTTCCCCAGGTGAGAATAGAATCAGGACACATGGAAGGTATCAGAAATTGCAACTTCCCGGGACTTCCCTGGTGGTCCAGTGATTAAGACTCTGCGCTTCTACTGCAGGAGCCGTGGATTCGATCCCTGGTCAGGGAACTAAGATTCCACGTGCCACGCAGTGCCCCCCCCCACCCCAGAAAAAAAGAAGTTGCGACTTCCCTTTCCTGTTTCCAAAATGTCACTTTGCCCCTTCCCCTGACAACTCCTGAGCCGACGACATGGAGAAAACTGAGCGCAGAACTTCCGGACAGCGTGAAGCCCGCCCCCCTCCTGCCCCCGTTCCCCATTCTCCATCTCCTTGTTTTCAACCTGTTTTGTAAGGATGCGGGGCTCTTCCCTAGTGCAGGGCCCCTTCCTGGCTTTGGGAGGATTCGGCTGGACGTGTTTTTCATGGAAATGGAATTCAAATTGGAACCTTATGTCTGGTTTCTCTGTGCCGCAGAGCGTGGCTAGAGTGTGGCCTACATCAGCCAGACCCGGATTCCGAAAGTCTGCTGACTCGGATTAGCTAAGCTGATGCTTTCTCCCTAAATGAGGGATTTCATGCCTGTCCTTTTCCTGTAAGGATTCCCTTCTGGTGACGAGATAGTGAAATACGATGCCCAGGTGTGTGTGTGTGTGTGTGTGTGTGTGTGTGTGTGTGTGTGAGAGAGAGAGAGAGAGTGTATGTGTGTGTGTGTATGGGTGTGTGTATATGTGTGTGTGTGTGAGTGTATGTGTGTATGGGTGTGTGTATAAGTGTGTATGTATATGTGTGTGTGTGTATGTGTGTATGGGTGTGTGTATATGTGTGTTTGTGTGTGTGTATATGTGTGTATGTGGGTGTGTGTGTATATGTGTGTGTGAAGAGCAAGTGCAGAGGGTTAACTCTGCATTCAGGAAAGTTCTGGGCTCCCCTGAGCTCTACCATCCCACTCGCTTCCCAGGAGGTGGTCTGTCCTCACAGCTCAGCTGGGTTGGAACCTCCACTGTAAAACTTCTTAGCTGAGATACTCTCTGCAGGTCACATGGCTTCTCCGAGGGGTTCGGTTATCTCTTGCTGCAAGACAAGTTACCCGACACCTACTGTCTTCCAATATCACTTTGGTATCATTAGAGCTCACAGTTCTGGGGCTCGGGAACTCAGAGAAGTTGCAGCAGGGATGTCCTGTTATCTGCTCCGTGATGTCTGGGGTCTCAACTGGAATGGTTTGAATGGCTGAATCCCGAAACAGCTAGGGCTGCTTGAGGAGTCTGTCTCTAAATACATGTGTGTGTGCGCATGTGTCTATACACTCATGTCTGTATGTATATACTTTGCCCCCCCCCCATTAGATAGACTGTCCTGGGGGTCAGGGTCACAGTCAGGCCTGTTTCATTCAACACTCTATACCCAGTACCTAACACAGTACCTGGTACACAGAAGCTGATCAATGATTATTTGTTAAGCGGATGAATGACTACCTCTCAGGTCACCAGTATGCATGGCCGGGGCAGCAAGTGATGAAAACAAGATGAGTCAGCACAGAGACAGCCCTCCCAAGGAGCTGCCGTCTTGTCCTCTCCCCACTCATAGATTCTGCTCAGGTCACCCTGGACTGAGGGGAGAATTCTATCTATTTAGCAGCTAATACAGCTTGAGGAGCCCAGGATGCGCAGGTTCTTATCTATACGGTTGCCTTGGCTAATAGAAAATGTGCGCATTAGCTAATTTGCGCTTTTCAGTTGGATAGGTTTTGGGATAAATGAGAGACACAGAGTACTTTGAGACTTTGTGATGACAAATCCATTGGAAATGTCCTCTCCTGTAATTTTCACCTCTCCAGATTTGGGCTGTTAGTGTAAGGTCCTTCACCTTATCCTCAGATGAGCATGCCTCTATAGGCAGTGGTGCAGGGATGCGTGCGAAGATGGGGGCAAGTGGCATCTGGGTGATGAGGGTGTGTGTATCCTCTTGCTGCCTCTGTGGCCGTGTCCCTGCAGCTGGCGACACACGTCCTCCTGGGCATCACCTCCAAGAATCAGGTCTTGGGCCGGCGGGAAGGGGTGCCTAGAACCCACTCCTCGCTCTGCCGTGGGAAAGGTCTGGTGGGTGACACCTGGGGTAGCCGTGTGAGACCAGCGTTGGAAAACCGCTCTACTCGGGAGTTGCTCATGCTGTTGCTTTTGGAGAAAATGGGGTTCTTTCTACCTAGATTGGCAGATGCCTGGAGACCCTCTGAAATGGTACCAACCTAGGGTTAGGGGCACACATCCAGAGTCTGAGCGTTGCAGAACCAGGATTATAATTTACCTTAGACCCCAGAGTCCTCTTGTATAAACCCTCACTGTGCAAGTGAGGAAACCAAGGCCCAGGGAAGTGCAGTCATGTGGGCTGATCACTGGACAGCCCAGGCCTGGAAGTCAGGCTCCCCAACTCCAACTTCAGTGCTCAAGGCTCTGGATGTGACATTACTTTGCACACTGTAAGGCACCACGATCAACTGAGGGCGTTATTCATGTTATTATGAACCGTGTCCCTTGGTCACTTGGATGGGAAACATACATGGAGAGAAAACAGCTGTCACCTCTCCCTCTTCCCCCCTGCACCCCGACCACACCCTCCGGGCACTGCCGCCTCCCTTCCTCTGGACTCTGGCCCCCTTGCTGCTGTCCTGGACCCGGGCCTGGGGGGCAGCAACACATGCATTTCAGAAAAGAGGGTGCGGAGAAGGAATCGTGTGATGATTGGTGAACCTCCAGCATCTTCAGAAGGCAGGCACGAAGCGTGGGGACACCAGGAAGAGCAGCACGATTCCCTTTCACCCTCCTCCCCTCCAGCCCCCGAGGCCCCCAACTTCCAGGTGTCCTGAAAGTCCAGCTCTGTGGAGCAGGATGCTGGAATCCTTGCTCCCAACCTGGCGGCCAGCATAGTGGCCCCTGTGGTCGGAGCCCGCCTGCCTCTGGGAATTGTGTCTTGGGGGAAATGAGGTCCTCTTCACCCCAGGCCATTTCCAGGCTTCCTGAGCCACCGAGAGCACTGGTATGAAGGATGAATATTTTATAAAAGGCCATAAAACATAATTTGTTCTTCAGAACGAAGTAGAGGCTGTAGTTAAAAAAAGAGAGAAGCTACCATCGGTGGACTGGGAATGTTGCATTATTTAGCCCCAGCTATTTCATTCCATCGGGAAAGCAGAAGAACCAGAACATGAAAATCACACTCTTAGCTCCTCAGGAAGGGAAGCAGCACCTTGGAGGCCCTGCTACATCCAGCTTAGACTCACTGGGCAAGGGACAGTGGCTCTCTGTTTGCAGTGTGCTTGGGGGGAGGGAAGCATAAACGCTTTGGAAAGGACCAGGCACAAGGCTGCCCCAGCCTCACCCTACTGCTCCTGTCTGTCTATTTGCATCCAAAGGGGAGAGGGGAGCGGGGGATGCTAGTGGGGTCTCCTCCTTCTGTAGACGCCTCCCTAACGTCCCCCATCTTTTCTTCCAAAGCAGCCCCTTCATTCTCCAAGACTGGAACGGGAAGCCAAGCCCAGAAGAGAAAACAGCCTAGAAGTGCACATTAGACTTGCCAGCTCCATTTCCTGCATCCGACAGGCTACCTCACAAGGCCTTTGAGACCTTGCCTGCCCACTTGTTTTGGGGACCTGTCCTACTCGACAGACAACCTTCTCTAATTTCTTCCTTTTTATTTTTTTCTTTTCTTTTTCTTCCCTCCTTTCCTCCCTCCTTCTCTCTCCCTTTCTTTCTTTCTTTCTTTCTTTCTTTCTTTCTTTCTTTCTTTCTTTCTTTCTTTCTCTCTTTCTTTCTTTCTCTCTTTCTCTCTTTCTCTCTTTCTCTCTTTCTCTCTTTCTCTCTTTCTTTCTTTCTTTCTTTTTCTTTCTTTCTTTCTTCCTTTCTTCCTTCCTTTCTTTCTTCCTTTCTCTCCTTTCTCTCCTTTCTTCATTTCTTCCTTTTTTAAAAACATCTTTATTGGAGTACAATTGCTTTACAATGTTGTGTTCCTTTCTTTCTTTCTTTAAAAATTTTTGGCCATGCCACGCGACTTGTGGAATCTTAGATCCCCAAGTAGCTTGTGGAATCTTAGTTCCCCCACCAGGGATCGAATCTGTGCCCTCGGCAGTGAAAGGGCCGAGTCCTAACCACTGGACCGCCAGGGAATTTGCAATTTCTTCCTTTTTAGGTTCCTGCAATTCCTGACCCTGGGGGGAGACGGAAAACCATTTTACTTCTGTTTTGATGCAAAGAATTGAACTTCCTTTGCCTTAAGCTTACATCACAAACTGTATCCTGGGCTTTATTTTTCTTATAACCATAAAGTCCTTTCATTTGTCGTCAGACCTAAGAGAACTTCTTTACTTCACGGAGTCCGCAGTGAGCAGAATCAACAAGAGATACAATTTCTTCAACTGTGTCAAAGTTTCCAGATCCATCTCTTCGTGAACTTGTACTTCACTCCAGTGGTGGAAGAGGCCAGAAAATATTTTCTCTATCTTTTCTGAGTATACCCTCTGCAGCGTGATATGGTGGGGGGAGAAGTAACCAACAATAAAAACAAAAGAGTTGACCAAAATTAAGCTTTTGAAATGAATTTCATGATTTATGTTCAATGTTTTTCTTATGGCCATAGAAAATAGAACATTAATGACCTCTGTTGTATGTATCTCCAAGCAGGGAAACAAGCAGGTGTATCAGTCAGGAGAGGCTAGGTTAAGCTGTAGTAACAAACATCCCAGACCTCTCAGTGGGTTCTATTGAAGGATTATTTACACATTCTTCACTGGCATTCTTGGCGGCCCTAGGTTGATGAAGCGGCCACTCTCGCAAGTGCTGTGGAGCGTTATGGCAGAGGAAAAGAGTTTGGGAAACTCAGCGCTGCAGGCCAGATGTGACATGTGTCACAACGCATCAGCTGGAGCTAGTCACGTGACTCTGGCCCGCCGTACGTGGACCAGGAAGGGCACAAACCTACCACGTGCTCAGAAGGTAGAGAGATGGAAATATTCGGTAAATAGCAACAATGCCTACTATCGTCTGCCCTCCTGATCGTAAAATGTTTGACCCTCACAGGCAAAATACACTTACTCACTCTCTAAGGGAGACAACACGAAAGTCCTATCCATTCCAGGTACCAAGCTCAAAGTCTAGGACCTCAGCGGCGGGTAGCAGGTCTTTGTGTTCAGAGGGACATGTTCTGGTCTCCACATCAGTTACAGACGTGGACCTCCTAGTTCAGAAACTCAGAGAACCAAAGACATGTTAACTTTCCCTCTCTCACAACGCGATGGACAAGGGTTGATTTGGAATAAGATAACCTTAATAAATATTCCCGTTCAGAAGGGGGAGAGATGGAAGCAGTGCGGCCATCACTGGACTGCTGTGGTTCTGAACTCCACTTAGCAGAATTAGGACCTCATGTGGCTGCTTGGGAGGGATTCCCAGCTCACTGCTCTCTATCCCCTGGCTTATCCTTCTGGAACACTCTTTTTCTCTGTCATCTTCCTTGGTCCTGTCTGAGATGGGCGTTGCAGGTGATATGTTTCTTGGGGACTGAGCAGGTTTCTCTGTCTGCTTCCTGACCATAAAAATTTAGGGGCCTGGGCTTCCCTGTTGGCGCAGTGGTTGAGAGTCCGCCTGCCGATGCAGGTGACACGGGTTCGTGCCCCGGTCCGGGAGGATCCCACATGCCGCGGAGCGGCTGGGCCCGTGAGCCATGGCCACTGGGCTTGCGCGTCCGGAGCCTGTGCTCCGCAACGGGAGAGGTCACAGCAGTGAGAGGCCCGCGTGCCGCACACACACACACACACAAAATTTAGGGGCCTAAAAGTTGTTTCAAGTCTTGAACAGTCCTGAATGGTCTAGTCCAGGTCGTGGTTCCTTTGGCAGTATGACCGATGTAAATCATCTTAGACTTTCTTCTATCTGTCCAGGCAGCTCTCTGTGCCCCTAGTCAGTAACCACACCCATGGTTCTTCCTGAGATCAACCTAACAGTGGATAATTTGAGCCTATTAGTTTTCTGTGGGAGGTTACACATCTCTAGTTTCTTCCCCTCCCCACAAGCCACTTTGTTTAATTCAAATAATAATGTTTTTGGAAGCCACAACTTTAATTAGGTTTTTGTAAAACAGCTTATTTCCTTCAGAGGTATTAACAATGGGCATGACTGCTCTACGATAGAGTTGTTCCACAAAGCAAGGCTGAGTCCTAATCAGCCCTTCTGCCACAGAGGTCTTTCAATTTTTGTTTACATCTGATTGGGAATAGCAGCTGTTGCCTCTGCCAGCCCTGAAGATCCCCACATTTCCGGACTCTCTCTTGTCCATTTCAGCTCTGCTTGCCAATGGTAGCCACCCTGTGATACTAACAGTCTGTTTTCTAACCTCTTCATAGATGTGTCAGTCTTTAGGTACGCTATCTGCCTTCTAAGTTATCACAGGCAACAATTTTTCAAATATTTTGCCACTCAGGACATAGATAGTCCATAACAGCCTCCAATCAAGTGTCTTTACTGCCCATTATCTGGCCCCTGAACCAATGACACAAATTTTAGCTTTTGGTTACAGCACCTTCTCGATTCTGGGTATCATTGTGGATCAGTTTGGATAGACTAGATTATGCCACGGTAACAAATCCATCCCCAAGTATCAGAGAATTAGAATGACAGAAGATTTTTTTCTTACTCATGCTACGTTCCTGTTGCTTCGTCTGGGGGTCCTATCCCACGTCACCTCACTCTGGAACCCACCTCACTCTGCCAGGGCAGCCACCATCATGGGTGATTATGGCCATTGTGGCTGGGATAAAGAAAGCTCTAGAGGTTTTAATTAAATATTTGGGTCCAGAAATGACATGCATCACTTCTGCTTACAACTCATGGGTTAGAACTACTGGACTGGTCCAACAACAATTGAGCTAGAGTGTACAGTTCCCCACCTTCCTGAAAGGGAGAGAGCTGGAGACATTTGGAAAATAGCACTAATGATGCCACAGTAGGGGAATGGGATGAAGAAGCAGCTGCAAACTTGTAATACTAACACGTGCTCTTGGATCCTCCTTGACTGGTAAAACATTCTTTCTTCTTCTTTTTTTTTGGCTGCGTCGGGTCTTAGCTGCGACATGTGGGATCTTCCGTTGCAGCTCGCGGGCTTCTCTCTAGTTGTGGTGTGTGGGCTCCAGGGCAGGTGGGCTCTGTAGTTTGCAGCATGCGGGCTCTCTCCTTGAGGCGCATGAGCTCAGCAGTTGTGGCACACGGGCTTAGTTGCCCCGTGCCATGTGGGATCTTAGCTCCCCAACCGGGGATCAAACCCCGGTCTCCTGCATTGGAAGGTGAATTTTTTATCACTGGACCACCAGAGAAGTCCCAAGCGTTCTTTATAGATTTATGTTTTGGCACGGTTAGTCATTTCCTAGGGCTGATGATTTGCAAGACACAGATGTCTAATGCATTCTTTTCCCAATATACAGCTTCACTCAACTGAAATCTGTTAGATTTTCCTCTAGTGGATCCTGGAGCATCATTATCTCCATCACACTTTGTAGCTGAGTTCATCACCATCACAATCATCATCATCATCAAAAACTGGCTAAGCAGCTAATTATAACTGATGCTTATCTACAAGATACGTGTTTACATTTGTCCTTCCCCTTGTCACTTTAGTCCCAGGGAAAGCCCAGAGGGAGGGAAATGGTCATGAGACACATGGTCTGACTCATCATCCCTTTCCCAAACCATCTGCAGTGGAAACCTAGAGAGGGGAGTGATTCTTCTTAGGGAGGATGTGTGTATCCATACATACTTGTGCACAGGTAGGAAGTGAGGAAGCTGACCACTTACCATTCCTTCCTTCCACAGGTGTCTGTGAGAGACAGGGCAGTGAGAAGGACCATTCGCAGAGATTACTCAGAGAAACAAGGCTAAGTCTCCCCAAAGGAAAACTTCAAGGATCTTATTCCTGGGGTGATGATAAGCACATACACGCATACACAGAGCAAAGTAGAAAATGGCATCAAAGAAACCTGTGAAATAGAGGAGAATGATCATTTATATACCTGGGGTAAGTACATGTTAAGGCCAAGATAAAAATGTAAATGGTTGTCAAATTATCTGCCACATTTTATCTGCTCATCTTGGCACATACGTCCATTTTTAGGTGGTTCCTCCCTATTGGTACCATTTTATTCCCACCATGCGCTCCTAATTTGACGTAGATATGTTTTCAGCTGGAAGGTCTGCATGGGTGTGGGAGGATGGGACTGGTCCCAGTTGTTGGTTTCCAGGGCAATCCTTTCTCTTGGTTTCCTTTCCTTTCCACTGAAAACCCCTTGGTCTTCTTTGCTGGTTCCTCTTCTTCCTGAACTTGAATGGTAACTTGTAGACTGCTGTGAAGGACTTGGTCCTGATTACGTTTCTCTTCATCGTTCATATTCTGTTTCTCTAGGAGACGTTAATGCCAGGGGTTTAAATACTTCTAAATATTTTAAATTCGTAAATCATACATTTCTCTACCATATTCTAGACGTGGATAAACAAGCGCCTCCTTGACGTCTTCGTCCACATGTGTCATTTGCCTCTCCAAGTGAATACGTCTAAAAACGACATGGGTCTTGATTGATCCCAAGCTGTTTAGTCTCTCATCTTCCCCTTCTCAATAAATGGTACCACCAACACACCTGGTTGCTCAAATCCCAAACCTGGCATCCACTGTTTACTTCTCACGTCCTGTCCGTCACCAGTTCCCGCTAATTCTATCTCCTAAACATCTCCCCAACCCCACCCCCTCCCTCTGTATCTCTATACACCTTACCTTTTCTCTAGTCCAAGTCACCATCATCTTTTCCCCAAATCACTGCAATTTCCTGGTCCCCCGATTGTTTCTTTTGTGGCTTTGTAATTCATTCCCCCACAGCCTCTATGTAAATCATGTCATGTCTCTTCTCCTCTTGAGAGCCGTCATTGGCTTCACAACCAACATCCTAAGATAACACCTGAACACCGCCCCCTGTAAGACCTACCCCTCGCTCCTTCTTCAGCCTCATCTTGTACATCTCTCCCTGCTGCCCATTCTCCTCCCAGCACATGGCTTTTGTTATCACTTGAACATCCATGACCTGTCTAGCTCAGAGCTTTTGAACTTGTCTGCCCGGAATGCTCTTCCCTGCTTCTAGCAAGTCTGGCTTATTCTCATCTTTGACTTCTCAGTTGAAATATTACCTCTTCAGAGGGAAATTTCCCAACCACCCTCTTCAAAGCAGAATCCCCAGGTTCATTTCTGACTCAGCATCCCATTTATTTTCATCAGAGCATTTACTACAATATGTAAATATCTTTTTATTGTTTACTGTTAACATTTTCTATCTAGAACGTCATGTACTTATTGCACGAAAATGCAAGCTCATAAGAGCGGGTGGGTTGTCCAGATCACTTCTAAATCCCCAGCACCTGGCACATGGTGGGCAGCCAGTAGCTTCTCAATGAAAGCTTGTTAAATAAATGAATGGTTCCTACCATTAGCGAAAATGTGTGGATTTAGATACAATTAGAAAAGCCTACGGTTTCATGAAATTGGGGCTCAGTGAACTCCGGGGAAGCGTTCGCCGGTCACTGGAGGTGGCGTTGCCGTCTGTGGATGGGCTTATGCTTCCTTCACACAGGAACTGGTACTTCCAAAGGTGTGATCTTACTCACCCTTAATATTTGCTTGAGAGGAAAGATCTAGAAAAAAGGGCTTGTCTAAAGCTAAGAAACGAGTCTCTTTCACAAAAGAACTAAAAACAGAACTCTGATTCATGAACTTGCTAATGGGTTTTCCCTCCAGGGGAAACTCCTCGTGCACAGTGAAACTGTCTTGGGGCAGAGCCTTGTGGGGTGCATGTCAAAGTAACCATGGAGCATCAGCTCTGCCTGTAGCTTGGCAGCCTTAACCCAAGTGGTATTCAAAGGGCTATTCCTTCCACCACGTTAGACTGTGCACCCTCCTGGCAGAATGCAGGTTCCTTCCCACGTTTCTCCAAGATTTGTTTGGAAGAGTTACTGACCTAGTTGATAACCTCGTGGATAAAAATGGCAATGATGAAAACAAACATGCGAATGGATATTTCACTGTAAAAACTGACCACCAAAGACGACAAAAGGGATCATGAGTGAGTCAATTTACCACCCGGAAAAGAATTACAGGTAATTGGACATGGGTAAAAAAGAGTATCTTCTATGTTATATAATACTTATGTTATATGATATAAGTATATCATATAATATATGATATACTTATATCATATAACACAGCGATATAAGTATATCATATAATATATGATATACTTATATCATATAACACAGCGTATGTGTAGGTTCCCTTTCTTTCCTTAAAATATTTCTTTTTTTAAGAAATAGGTTCTTTAAAAACCTATAGGTTTTTTAGGTTCCCTTTCTTTCCTTAAAATATTTCTTTTTTTTTTTTAACGGAGCAACTTAATAGTGCAAAGTTTAAATTGATTAATTACAGAGCCTGTGAATAGGAAAAATATTGACCGAGTGACTGGGTACACTTGCTCTCTCGCCATTCACTGAAACATGCAAGCTGAGAGGAGGGAGTGGAAATGGACAGGATAAGCAAAGAAAAGAAGCAGAAGAACGATTGCCCTGCAGGTCTGGTGAGGGACCAGACTGGAGAGTGAAGCGGTGATGTGGCAGCCTGTCTCCTACCCACTCACCACTTGACCTCTGCCCTAAACAACCAGGACACTTAGTTCCCTCCTCCCCATCTCCCCCCCCCTCCACCGCCCCCACCGTGCTGGGAGTGAATCACTGTGGTTTTAAAACACTCCATGCAATACAAAGAACTCTCACAGGAATCTTGTCGTTTGAGAGTACCTTTATGTATCATTTCCATCGGTATCGTCCATGAGCTCTTACCAATGATCTAAGAGCACAAGAAGCTACACACGAACACCTTCTGATCGTCAGCAACCTGTTTTGTCCACAGCCACCCCAAAAGGGGGAAAATGAAGCACAGAGAAGAAAACGTCAACCCTACCTGGCAGTGGCAGTGTGAAAAGATCAGACCAAAACTCCCCCAGCAGACCCCAACCTGTGTGATCCAGTGATGGAAGACGATACGGCCTCTGGTAGAAATGGATGGAAAACCATTCTTACCTCCTCCCTCCTGGAGAATTAGGGGAAGAGTCTCTACAGCAAACTTGGGTCCCTACCCAAATCCTGCCAGGTGGGTCTTCCCTGTAACAGTACTGAGGAGCAGAGGCCATCTTTCCCGTAGGATTGTGAAGAGGGAGTGAGGTGGTGCAGGTGAAGCACCTGGAAGGTGGCCGGTACATATTAAGTGCTCAGGAAGTGCAGCTGTTAGTTTAATCAACATGCCCTTTCCACTCCCCTCTTCCCCCTTTTCTCATTCACTCCGGATTCTCATTCACTCCCTCCCAGGGAGGCTGGGAGATTATGAATTCCAGGATGCACTTCCCTGGGCTATGCTACCTCTGAGATGCCACCATCTTCTGGTTCTTTCTTCACTGGGGCTGCTGCCCAAACTCCCAGGACTCCCTTAGAAAACTTCTGTTGGAAAAGGCAACCAGCGACTTCCTACCCTTTTCCCTGCTATCACTTTGCAATCCTGGGAGAATGGCGGCCTCGCCCTCCCGGGTTTGCAAAGGGAGGTATGGGATTCTCTGGGGACTGACATTGGAGTACAATTTAAATCGGAAGCTCTCAAGACATCAAAACATGCTTCCTCAATTTTTTTTTTTTTAAGTAGAGATTGGAGAAGCTGGCAAATAGGTCTTCGTAAATACAGAAGGACAAAATATAATTTGATTTCTTTCATTAAATTTCTGGGTGAGTGGAGGCACAGAACTCTGTGCCATGGGGCGCGGGGGGGGGCGGTGAGGGGTGTTTTCTTATTGATGAGATGCACTGCGCAGGTCAGCTCCCTAAACCGAAAAGAGAAGAGCGACTTGCCGGGGCGGGGGGTGTGGCATTAGGGTACCTGCGCCTGTTTAGAGGGCCGTGGATGTGGACGTGCGGGAGGGAGAGGCGTGCCAGGAGAGCGCGGGAAAGATTACTGGAGAGGTGAGGGTGCGTCCGCTCGCCGCGCCCTGGCTCGCGCGGCCCCTGGCCGGGCAAGGGGTGTGATGCGCGAGTGGGGTGGGAGGGGGCAGCAGGCGGGGCCTGCCACGTCACTTGGAGAGAGTGTGTTGGGAAGGAAGGGCAGAGCGGAGAGCCGAGCCGCTGCAGCTGCCGCGGCTGCAGCGAAGGCACAAGGGCTGGGGAGGTGGGTCCGCGCGCCCCGGCGCCGGGGCGGCCCCAGGGCCCTCTCGCAGGCCAGCGGCGCGGCTCGGAGGGAGGCGGTGGCGGCCGCGGCGGCGGGAACGGCGACCTTGGCCAGTGGAGCCCGCGGTGGCCGTAGGGCGGAGGCCGAGCCCCGCCAGGCGTCTTGGCCGAGCCGGAGGGAGGCGCATCTGGCGCTCGGGTCCCAGCGGCGGCCGGGGGTCTGGAGCTGCTGCAGGAGCGCCGCGGGAGCTGGGACGTGCTGACCGGTCTGGAGGACGGACCCCCGCGTCCCGGAGCCCAGTCTGGGGAGGGCGGGGGCGCGAAGCCACGCTTCTTTCCTGGCGTCCAGCTGCACACGCGCCAGGCTGCGGTTCCAGGTACCACAAGCTGTATCTAGCATCGGGCGCGGATAACTGGGGGCGCGGAGCCGAACCCTCCGCGCCCAGGTCACCTCCCCAGACCTAGCCCGGCGAAGACCAGGGCTTCGGGGCTTAGGGACCCGACGTCGGTCGTACCGCGAGCCCCACCCCGAAAAGAAGGCGCCGCCGAGAGCTGGGAGGCGGCGCCGCGCCCGGGAGGTCGTGTCGTGGGCGCCGTCCTAGTGGCGGGGAGCGCACCGCGGAGGGGACATGCGATCGGAGAAATCCCTTACGTTGGCGGCGCCGGGGGAGGCCCGTGGGCCGGAGGGGGAGCAACAGGATGCCGGAGACTTCCCGGAGGCCGGCGGCGGCGGCGGCGGCTGCTGTAGTAGCGAGCGGCTGGTCATCAACATCTCCGGGCTGCGCTTCGAGACGCAGCTGCGCACCCTGTCGCTGTTCCCCGACACGCTCCTGGGGGACCCCGGCCGCCGTGTCCGCTTCTTCGACCCGCTGAGGAACGAGTACTTCTTCGACCGCAACCGGCCCAGCTTCGACGCCATCCTCTACTACTACCAGTCGGGGGGCCGGCTGCGGAGGCCGGTCAACGTGCCGCTGGACATCTTCCTGGAGGAGATCCGCTTCTACCAGCTCGGGGACGAGGCCCTGGCTGCCTTCCGCGAGGACGAGGGCTGCCTGCCCGAGGGTGGCGTGGACGAGAAGCCACTGCCCTCCCAGCCCTTCCAGCGCCAGGTGTGGCTGCTCTTCGAGTACCCGGAGAGCTCGGGGCCCGCCCGGGGCATCGCCATCGTCTCGGTGCTGGTCATCCTCATCTCCATCGTCATCTTTTGTCTGGAGACGCTGCCGCAGTTCCGCGCAGATGGTCGAGGTGGAAGCAATGGTGGTGGTGTCTCCCCGGTGTCCAGGGGCAGCCAGGAGGAAGAGGAGGATGAAGACGATTCCTATACGTTTCATCCTGGCATCACCGCGGGGGGAATGATGGCAGGGGGCTCATCCCCACTAAGTACCCTTGGGGGCTCCTTCTTCACCGACCCCTTTTTTCTGGTGGAGACGCTGTGCATTGTCTGGTTCACCTTCGAGCTGCTGGTGCGCTTCTCCGCCTGCCCCAGCAAGCCAGCCTTCTTCCGCAACATCATGAACATCATCGACTTGGTGGCCATCTTCCCCTACTTCATCACCCTGGGCACCGAGCTGGTGCAGCAGCAGGGACAGCAGTCCGCCAGTGGAGGCGGCGGCCAGAACGGGCAGCAGGCCATGTCCCTGGCCATCCTCAGAGTGATCCGCCTGGTCCGGGTGTTCCGCATCTTCAAGCTGTCCCGCCACTCCAAGGGGCTGCAGATCCTGGGCAAGACCCTGCAGGCGTCCATGCGGGAGCTGGGTCTGCTCATCTTCTTCCTGTTCATCGGAGTCATCCTCTTCTCCAGCGCCGTCTACTTCGCAGAGGCTGACGATGACGATTCGCTCTTTCCCAGCATCCCGGATGCCTTCTGGTGGGCCGTGGTCACCATGACCACAGTAGGTTACGGGGACATGTACCCCATGACGGTGGGGGGCAAGATCGTGGGCTCGCTGTGTGCCATCGCCGGGGTCCTCACCATCGCCCTGCCCGTGCCCGTCATCGTCTCCAACTTCAACTACTTCTACCACCGGGAGACCGAGCAGGAAGAACAAGGCCAGTACACCCACGTCACTTGTGGGCAGCCTGCCCCGGACCTGAAGGCAGCCGACAACGGACTTGGCAAGCCTGAATTCTCGGAGGCCACCCGGGAGCGGAGACCCAGCTACTTTCCCACTCCACATCGGGCATATGCAGAGAAGAGGATGCTCACCGAAGTTTGACGGATGCAGGCCGGGCCTGCACGGAAGGAAGGACACTGGACAAACAATCCCTTAGGGCTCCTTGTCATTCTCCACTACTCGCACCCCAGCTCCAGGTGACTTCCTGACTCCCCCCCCCCCCCACACCCAGTGGCTGGCGCCAGGACCACACACCTGGACTCTCAATCTTGTTACTTGACCCCTGCAGCATCCAAGGTTTCTCCATCTAAGTGGCATTTTCCAAACTCTAACGGTGCCACCCATTCGTGCCCATCTTCTGTCACATGGATGAGATTTCCATCTGACCTTCGTCCCTCAAGACTCTGATTTTTCATGTCTGGGACTTGTAATATCTCTAGGAAGAGCGATGTTGACAAGATGGAAACCAGGCACACCTGGGTCCTTTTTCTCCTTAGCATCTGTGGCTTTGGGGCATGCACCAGTCTTAGCTTCTGGCCACGTGGTAACTGGCAGAAACGGGTGGACAGAAACAGTACTCCTCCTTTGTTTTCCTCCAGCGCCCTGTAACACCGGCTGCTCATCCTGAAGAGGACCCCTGGGAGAGCCTTCAGCTGCCCAGCCTGATACTACGCTATACATCTCTAATCTTGGATGGAATTAGAGAAACTACAATTACACTGGGCCATTTGGAGGATGTGAGAGTCAGTCCTGGACCAAAGGGGCCAATGGATTCTTCCAGGTGCGAGCTGGTACGGTAGACACATCAGTCTTTGGTCTGCACCTCGTTCTCCCCACTCTGATCCCTTGACCCTCTCGAGCTTCCAGGAAGGCTCCTTCTCAGAGCCAAATACTCTTCCTGTGCAGAGGAACTGGCAAAGGGGAACCCACAGAGCTGGGAGAATGGCCGGATATAATCAAGCACCTGGCTTGACCGCTCATCAGAAGAGAGGCGCCACGGAGACAGTACCGTCTAGGGGGGCAGAGGAGTCTTCTGCAGACAGCAGATTTCTCTCCCTCACTTCCCCCGACCCTCTCTAGTCCTCCACCCTTCTTCCTGGGAGTCTGACTTAGGATTGCTGTTGAAGGCTTTCTAAAGCAGACTCCAGCCTAAACCCACAGACAGGTAGCAGCACACATTGGATGCTAGCGTGGGCTTTTTTTTTTTCCTTTCCATTTCGTGGGCAATGAGACAGGTGGTTTAGAGTAAGGAAGAAGCATTATTCCTTTGCTGACAGCCTCACTGTTAGAGGTTTCTGCTGAGTCAAGCAAACATTCTCCTGCTCTGGCCCTGGAGCTGCAGCCCACAGCTCTCACTGGTAAAGTGCCACTTAGACCAAGTCATCTTCTTCCGTTGTGAACCCCTGTTTCTGTCCCCTCATCACATCGTCATTCATTTGTTGCCTTGATCAACTGTGATGCACTGTTCTGAGCTCTCCTGGGTACAGTTCAGAAACCGGAAGGACTGTTAATGAGTTTTTAATTTTATAAACTAGGCTTTACGGCTCCTTGATAAGAATTTTTTAAAAAATCTTTTCTCAAAGAGCAAACTTATGAGGGACAGACAGCCTCTTGAGGGTTTTCTTGAGAGACACTGTCCGGATGTTGCCACACTTTACAGGGTAACTTGGGTGCCACAGTCCCTCTTTGTGCCTCAGTCTCCCCACCCATTCAATGGGAACATTCATGTCTTCCCCCCACCCCCACCTCATGGGGAACGGCCCGTGAACTCATCTGGGAGGCTGGGGATGACGCTATGCAAATGTGTGAACTTCTGTAATGGTTTCTAGTTCATTACCACGTTTCCCCATCCCCCACAGGCAAGGCCTCCCCTGAGAGTTCCTGCCTTGGATCCAGAGCCCATGCACAGGCCATTCTGGGCCATTAGCTCTTTAAATCCCTCCCTAGCCTCTCAGACTGGGCCTTGGTCTTTCTTCTTACCTTTTGGCCAGGAGGATGCTCTCTTTGGAGCGATCCAGTGGGATCCTTTTGGGGCCAGACACCATCATCCTGATTGGGAGCCTGGCTTCTCCAAACCTGAAATGCAGGAGGAGATGCTCATGATTCAGACACTTGCTCTGAGCCCATAGAATGCCAGGTTTCCAAATGTCCTCTGGAATATTACTCCTGGCAATTCGGGGGAAAGAGGAGGCCCACGCAGAGGCAAAAGTGATGCTCCCGGCGAGGGTAATGTTGGAACACGTATGCATGTGTCTCTGTATGTGTGTGTGTGTCATCCTCATCACCATTTCCTTTTCAAGTCAGAGCATGCCCGAAAGTAAAGGGTTTATGGAGAGCTGGGCTCTCCAGGGACTCTGGTTGCCGTAGCAACCTTCCAGACTGTTCTCTCTATCTTCTGATTTGGGCAGCCAGGGAGAACAGGAGACTATGTATTCCCAGCTTCTGAAAGGGGGACGCCTCTCACGTATGGCTTTAGGGGCTGGTAGGGCTAGGACAGGGATGCGTGACCTTCGGAAAATGAAGGGGAAGTGGGTCCCCAAAGCTTCCTATCTGGACCTTTCTTCCTGGCTTCCCCACCCAGTCACTGAAGCTGCCTCATCCCACCCCTGAGTCTTCAGAAACTTGAATGCCAAGCAACTGCCGGTGAAAGCAATGTCCATATTATTGTTTTTGAAATGGCCTTGGAGGGGACTAGCTTCTCCCGAGGTAGTCAAGCTGGGCCTCGCCAAGGGTCATACTAGTTTTAGTCCATGATAGCACTGCGGGGCACTCACGTCCTCAGAGAGAGGCTCCTCCCAGCGCTGAGAGAGACAGAGAAATGATGCTTCTGCTTCCCAAGGAACAGTCTAGCTCTTGGGAGGAATCTCATAGGTGGTTCATCTTAAGATGTCGAAGAAAAACTGAGAGGCTGTGACCTGACCTAGTTCCTGTGAAGGATTCTGCCAAGTGACCCCCTCTGACTCTGAGCCTCTTGACGTGGATTTTGCTCCCTGAGCGCCGCGACGATCTGCACCCGGTGTGGCTGTGACAGCTGGGGTGGCGATTCCGCAGCTGCCAGCAGAGGGGTTCAGGTCATCGTTACGCCTGACTCGGGCCCACAGGAGCGCCCAGAGGTCTTCCTGGATCTGTGAAGCTCAGCTGAGACGTGGGAGGTGACTCCTGCCAGACTGGCCCCAGGAGAGAAGGGGACAGCTGGCCGGCTTTGCACCCGAGGTAGGTTCTCCTGTTGGGGAATATCCTTCAGGCCAAATGAGAACAGGGGTGGGAAGGGCCAGAGAGAGGGCGGGAGAGAGTGTGTCTGGGGGAGGGGGAGGCTTTGGTTTCCTTTCCTCAGCGGCCACCTCGCTCTCTGTGTGTTTTTGTCTGCATGTACTTTGCTCTCCTTCTCTGTTTCTGTTCCCACACTGGTACCTCCCTCCTTCCTCCCCTTCATATATATATATATATATATATATATATATATATATATATATATATATATATATAATTTTTGTATTTATTTTGGCCGCGCCGAGTCTTCGTTGCGGCACGCATGTGGGATCTAGTTCCCTGACCAGGAATTGAACCCAGGCCTCCTGCCCTGGAAGCATAGAGTCTTACCCACTGGACCACCAGGGAAGTACCCCCTCATCCCCTTCTAATCACCCCCTTTTCTCTGTACTTTCCCCTTCCTTCTTCTATTCAGTGTCACTTCCTCTGCCTCGTGTTTCGTTCTCACATCTCTGATTTTCCCCCATCTGCTGTTTGAACTTCTTCTTCCTCCTCTGTGTATCTTTCTCTCTGTCTCTCTCTTACATTCTCAGGGGCTGGGAGCACCTTGGGGCATTTCCCTTGAGGTTGCTCTTTGGACTCTAGGACGACTGTGACCTAGGGTGTTTGCTCAGAAGGTTGTTCTCCAGCTGGAGGACCCCCTTTTTCCTGTCATCTTGCTACAGCATCCTTTCCTAGGGTACTCACCTCTGTGGGCAGAGTCCCGAGCTTCTGGAGCAAGGGGGGATTGCTGTGGGTTTAGAAGGTGTCTCGGACAAAATTTCTTGAATCTGCAAGGACAAAATAGAGAAGGAGAGAGAGAGAGAAGGAACCTGATAGCAGTACATTTCAGAGAAATACTTTGTGTAGCACAGGACTATGCTCACCTCAGGGTCCCCCAACCTTAAGGAGCTTACAGAAAGGTTCAAGACAATGGCACAGTGGAAACAGTGAAATAAACACAGAAAAGAGGGCTTAGGAGGAAGGCATAGCGTGGAATTAGACTAGAAAAAGTCTTCATTCAAGGGCGACCTTCTGACTGCCCTTAATTCACTCGAAGGGTCTCAGAGCTGTCTCTCTTGTCCCCTGAAGGCAGAAGAAAAGCAAAGGACATAAATGTCAGTGGTGCAAGGTGCGGGGGACACTCCTTGGCATGATGGGTTAAGATTCACCAACCGGTCCAGAGGGAAGCTTGTGCATCTCCTTGCTGGAGGTCGTGTAGGCTGAGTCCCACCTGCATCAGTATATCAGGCGGCTTTTGGAGGGTAAGGGACATTTTCTAAAAGAGGATTGTGGTGACAGTTGTACAGCTCTATAACGCAACCCAAAAAAGTCACTGAATTGTTCAAAAAAAAAAGTGACGTGAGACTAATAACCTCAGAGTTTCACCTCTTGTCTGGGAGATGGTTTGGTTTTATAAATCTAGAGGTTAAGCCTCTCTAAAGATGGACCAGACTGCGTATTCAGGATGGAATGACAGTTTTTTTTCTCTGCCACACGGGGACAATTTAGAACTTTCATACAGTTGCTGCCTGCTCCTCCCTTCCAGTGCCAAGAGCTGTTTGTTTTCTTTTGTTCTGAATTTTGACAATGAAACCTTTGTGGGACTGACATGCCCCTTTCTTTTGGCTCTGAAGACGGGCCAAGCCATTCCTGGTCCGTACAGAGCCTGGTTAGCATGTACTGAACCAAAGGCAGAAACCGCCACCTTACCTCTGTACCTGGAAACTCAGAATTCCTTAAGAAATTACACAGGAGTCAAGGTGTTTTTCTCCTGGCCGGGTCCCCACCCTCCAGCCGCTGATGGGGCCCCGCAGGCTGTGGTGCTTCCAGGAAACAGAAGAAGTAGGGCTGAGAGTCTTCCCTTAGCTCGTCCTCCTCCAAGAGCGCTCATCGGATGTCATTCCTCGCTCTCTCTCTCTCTTTTTTTAAAAAATATTTATTTATTTATTTGGCGGAGCCAGGTCTTAGTTGCAGCATGTGGGATCTAGTTCACTGACCGGGGATCGAACCCGGGCCCCCTGTGTTGGGAGCGTGGAGTCTTAGCCACTGGCCCACCCGGGAAGTCCCTGTCGTTCCTCTCTTGCTCCTACTTGCCCTTCGCTCGCCAATCCCTTCCTTCACCACGACCCCCGATCCCTGCCCTGCTTTTCCTCACATGACACCTTCCAGTCCTGCTGTTTATCATGCCTTCTCTCCCCTGGCTGAGCCCTCGCTTTTGGCAGTGTTTTGTCCCCCAGCATCTCTCCATAAATGCCAAGATACATTTCCAGAGGACACCGTCCTCCCGGGACAATCTGGCTGGGACCTCCGGGCCGGCTCTGATTGGCTTTGACTGTCCGTTATTGCCCCGGGAAGCAAAGTTTGGTCTAATTCTAGCTTGTCAAGGTCACTCAGGGAAGGAAAAGAAATCCATTCTTTAAACCAAAAGATTTCCTCTCTCCATCCCACTTGACTCCGGGCTTCCCGGGGTGCGCGGCTCTCTTGGACCACAATAAGACTGGAGCCTAGGGCTTTTCGGGAAAGGGAACCTCTGGATGCAGACCACTGGGGATGAGGACAGATGGGCTCTTAGTTCTCGTGTTACCGTGTCTCCCCGATGAACCGCTCTCCTGTTCTGGGCTCGAGGTCCTTGTGGGGTTGGAGAGGGTCATTTCTTTCCCTTCCTTTTGCTCTGAACTCCTAGAGAAAGGCATTCATACCACCCCTTCGTCCCATATATTTTTAAAAATTTTTACTGGAGTCTAGCTGACTTACAATGTTGTGTTAGTTTCAGGTGTACAGCGAAGTGAATCAGTTATACATATACATAGATCCACTCATTTTTAGATTCTTTTCCCATCTAGGTCATCACAGAGTACTGAGTAGAGCTCCCTGTGCTGTGCAGCAGGTCCTCATTAGTTATCTTTGGTCCTCATCCCCTTGCTTCCCTAAAGAAGGAGTGGAAACCTCTCAGTGAGCCCTTGGGAAAGGTTATCCAAAACAAGTGACTGCTCGTTCCCAGAACAAGAGAGAAAGAAGAGGCAGACACCATAGTCAGTGCCCTCAAGACTGGTCGCACCTTGGCTGTCACCTAACCTATTGGGGGCCTAGCCCTGATGGGGTTTACGACAATTTCTTTAAAATGGATTTTATTGAAGTAGAGTTGCTTTACCATGTTGTGTCAATTTCTGCTGCACAGCAAAGTGAGTCAGTTATACATATATATTCTTTTTCATATTCTTTTCCATTATGGTTTATCTGGGACAATTTTTTCTCCTTTTTGAGCACACCTCCGACCTCACCCTTGTTACCGTGGAGGGGCTTTTCCTTTAGTCTGTCCCGCGCCTGGCGGACACTCTTTGCCCGGCCCTAGAAAAATCCCGGAGCCTTAAGCAGCCTCTGTCACAGGTGCAGGGAACGCAGACAGACCCCGGCTCTTTGGCGAGAGTGAAACCAGCATGTCAAAGGAGCTGCAGCCGCGCCGTCTGCGGCTCTGCTATTTTTGACACGCTTGCTCTTGCTTCGAGGACTTGACAACCGCGGTTTCCAGGAGACAGACAAACCCGCTCTTGGCAGCAGAGACATTGTGCTTTGGAAAAAAAAAAAAAAAAAGAAGACAGTCCCGTGGCCAGGAGGGGCCGGGGGCCGGGACCACGCCTTCTTTCCCTTCCCGGGGGCTGGCACTGTCCGGTGACGTTGTGGATCTGAGGCTGTGGTACCGCCTCCACCGGGGAATCCATCCTCTCCCGCGGGAGCGGTCCTAACAGGAATGAGAATGGCGCCATTCATTTAAAAAAGCATCTCGAACACGTTCAGTCCTTTCAGACGTCGTGTCGTGTAACAGAGGTTGGGAGCCTGGACTCTGGAGCCAGATCGTCTGGGTTCAAATCCCACCTCTGCCACTCACCTGCTGGGTGATGTAGACCAAGTTCTGAAACCTTCTGTGCCTCAGTTTCCCTCTCTGTAAAATGGGGGCATAACGGGGCCAGTCTCACAGGGCTGTTTTGAGGGTTAGATGAGGTAGTTTAGGTAAAATGTTATGTAATCTGTGACACCATGTGACACTATGTCCACAGTGTGATAGGCAGCCATATGTGAGCACGACCCAGAGGTTGGTATTATTATCAATGCTGTTATCCTTCAACAACCAAATGCAGTGGGAAGGCTAGGCATTGTTTTCCTCTTTGGCAGATCAGACAGTTGAGGCGCAGAGGGCAGGTTCAAGGGCACCCGGCTTCCTTGTGGTGCATTGCCCTCAGGGGAGATGTAATGAACAGAACGCAGTGAGGGTCTGATTGGTACTAAGCAAGAAGAGAGAATGAATTCGTGGTTCCTAAATGTGTACATAGGCTGTTTTTTGTTTGTTTGTTGTTGGTTAGTTGTTTTTTTGGCCGCGCCGTGCGACATGTGGGATCTTAGTTCCCTGACCAGGGATTGAACCCGGGCCCCCTGCATTGGAAACGCGAAGTCTTAACCACTGGACTACCAGGGAAGTCCCCCATAGGCTTTCATTTACATGCCAGCTTGTCTTTTTGATGGAAACCCAGCGAGCATCATATGCTCTTTTCTTTCTGGGGCTCTGAGGGCACGGAGCTGCGTCCGCATCTCTCTAGAGGACCTTTCCTCACTCCATCACTCTTCTCCTCCCCTCACGTTTTAGCAACCTCGGCGGGTCACTCTCCTACAGCCTTCCTCACACACTTCTTCACGTCCTCCTCCTTGGGACAAATGCAGGCTCTCACAGTTAATCCTCGGGACAGAACCCAGAAGCTGGACCCGGCTCAGAGTTTTCATCCATTTTTCTAGCGGCTTTCAAACTCCCACTTCCCCCGTCCTCGCCCTCAGCATCCCTCTTTCACGTCCCACTGCACCCTTTCCCCTTTGCCGGTGGGGTACGCGCTGACATTCCTGGGCTGTTTTCCAGCTGCCCTTTCTTCCTTTCAGGCAGAGGGCAGGAGACCCCGGAGTCGGAAGACGCTGCTCCCCTGACTCCTGTGGGTCTCTGTTTGCTTCCACTGTGACTGAAGGACCACTGCTGCACTGGGGGTCCTGAGTCCGGCCAGAATGCCGTATGCACCCTCAGCTCATTCCCACAGCCACCACAGTGTCCCATGCGACACTGCCTTCCCCATCCTGGATTCAGAGCTGCCTTGCTTTTGGGGTCAGAGAACTTGGGTCTGAATCACTGTCTGTTAGCTGCACCTCGTTTAAACCTCTCCAAGCTTCTGCTTTGCCATCTGCAAAATAAGGAAGCAGATTCCACTTGCCCCACTTAGTTGTCGTGAGGCTGCAAGGGAAAGGGTTTAGCAGGCCAGACACTCTCAGCAGAGCCCCGTTCTCCCCTCTGCCAGGCAGCCTAGGGGGCCTCAGCGACACTGACCAGCAACCTGGGGTGACCAGCCACCTGCACCTCAAAGACAGGGGGTCCCAGTTGACTGCAGTTTTGTTCTCTGAAACCAACATTGAAATGAAATATGACATAAAAATAGACTCAGGGTAGCACGCTTAACTAGAAGGCTCTTTTCCTAAAGGATTCACAGCAGAATCTCTTTAAATAAATTACACTTAAGACATCACTTAAATATAGAGAAAGTAATCTGAATATGTCTTGTAAGAATATGGTGGATATACCGGTAATCTTTTTGGTTGGTTTCCAACCAAATACGATGCAGCGTCTCACTCAACCCCATCCCATGAGCATCGGCATATTGGGTAGAGCAGTATCCAGGGTCATAGATGGACAGGTGAGAGAGCTGGGAGTGGTCATAAATGCCCCCCTTCGTGAAGGAGGGGTCTGATGTGGACAAGAGGAGTGACTGACCCATGGTCACACAGGCAGTCGGGGCAGAGCTGAGCTCAATGTTTTCTGACTCCAATGCAAGTATCTTTTTCTATGGAAAATGGAAACCTAAGGATTATTTAAACATTAAAAAAAAACAACTTTATTCATTTCCTACCCAACCAAACTCCTCCGCAGAGCTGTCCAGGAGGACATGGAATTAGTGCGTTTTAATTTCATCTCTCTCCCCTGACTTCCCAGGGGGCAGTTTAACCTTTTAGGGCTTCACTTTTTCTGTTAAATTTAGTGCCTGGGCTGCAGGAAACTGTCTTAGGTTAGAAACCAGGAAAGCTGGAGGTTATTTGAGACTTCTGTATTTTATAGAGGATAATAATTTTATAGAGGATAATACAGAAGGTTGGCCTCTTACCCAGCAGTGCTGACTTCTGATGCCCTGGGAAACAGAAATCTGCTTCTAGGCTCTTCGCTGCCTTTTGTTGCCCTGGGAGAGAAAGAGAAGTTACCGTTGGGTTACAGATCACTTATAAATCACAGGACTAGGGGCAGGAAGAACTAAGTTTCCAGAGGCCATGGTAGCTGAGCCATAAATCAGACAGATGCTCGCCGGCTGCTTTAGGGCAATTTGGCATTTCCGGGAAGAGACAAAAGTCTGGTGTGCTGGGGGAAAAAGCTGTGGCCCGTGCAGGACTGCTCTCTGCTTTAGAGGACGGGTCATGCTAAATGTCTGTGCAGCATTCCAGACAGCTGCCACAAAGCACCTAACCTGAGACTCTGCACGTTACTCCTGACCAGATGCCTTACGCCGGTAATGTGTGGGCCAAATATGATGAGACACTGAGAAATATTGGACATGACAATTGCATTTCCATAAAGGTGGGAAGAAGAATAAAACAAAATACAAGAAAAGTTGGGAGATTTCACGTGCAGACCTGGATATCTGTTTTCTTCTGAAAAACAATAGGTCTGGTCTCCTTGGTCCTGTCCCTTTGGAAGGGCCGGGTGCTCTGGCCAGGTGCCCACGGAGGCTGGGGCCCCTGTCGCTTGCACTGTGCCCACAGCCTTGGGCTCCTTGTAGGAGGAAGACATCTCCCTGTGTGTGCATTTCCACCACAGGCGGGAACATCAGAGATGGAACGGGTGCCCTGTGCAGGGACAGGCGGCACCCGGCCTTCTTCATCTGGTGACCGGTGGGCTCTGGCGCGTGTGGCCGCTCTCGGAAGCCCTCCTGTGGGATCGCGTTGGACTGAGTCACAGCGGACTGTTAGATCGGGGTGGGAGGAGGGTGGCTGTCAGACGTAGACAGTGGGGATGGAGGCGAGGGCTGGCAGCGGGAGAGGAGACAGTCACAGCTCCAGACAGAGACAGTCATGTGGCTGCAGGAGAGCAGGGGGCCTCGCAGCGATGCAGAACACACTAAGGCAATGTATAAATACGACACCGCCTCTGTCCCCTGGGGCTGTCTACCATCACCCTTGTGTAGGCGCTCAGCACCCGATGTTAGAATTATTGCAATAAAATCATTCAATCTGGAAGAAAAAAAAGTTATGTGCTCTGTCCAATTATGTAAGCAGGGAGATGTGTGAAACAATTAAGGATTTCCGTCTAAAATGAGAAAAAGGCAAACTGCAGTGTTTAGATATTTCCGATTTGAAGATGACTTCCTGATGTCAGATAACTAGGCGTCCCCCAAGCCTGCTGGCTGGGACTGGAGAGAATTGAGAGCAGGCATTCCTAAGGGGGGACCACGTGGCTTTCCTGGGTCAACATAGGCCCCGCAGCACGGGCTCTACATCTGTCAGCTGTCTGCGACATCATGACCCCACGGTCAGCCCCAGATCCCTTCCTGCCCCTCTTCTGAGATTCTTCCCAGCGAGTTTCAGCTCCCGGGGGAAAGCTCATGTCTGGGAGATTTACTAGCCGAAAGTTAAATAACTGTAGAGTTGGAATCATGTCCAACATTATCGCTTTGGGAGACAGATAAGAAAGTCTCTCCTCTTCTCATTGCTTTATGTGTATCATTTCATCAAGTATCTCAGGGCTAGAATTCAAGTGGAGAGTCTGAAAAGCATTCTGAGTTACCGTCAGCCCCAAATCCTCAGGATTCCAAGAGAGGGGTAGATTTCACGCTGGTCATCCTTCACCGGGGACAGCTTTCACTGCTGTAAACCCAAGTTTAAAAGGATGCTGTAACCCTTTTCCTTCCCCTTCCCCCCAAATATTTACCGTTTCCAGGAGTGTGGAAAAAATGAAATCAGGTTAGGCTTAAAGGAAATCCATCATGGCCTTCCATCTTAATGCTTGTCGGCCTCACTTTTTCCAATAGATGCACTTCTAAAAAGTTGCTGTTTTTGCCATGAGTGTGTGTACGCGCGCATGCACACACGTATAAAAATAATAGACTCGGGGCTTCCCTGGTGGCACAGTGGTTAAGAATCTGCCTGCCAAAGAAGGGGACATGGGTTCAAGCCTTGGTCCAGGAAGATCCCACTTGCCGCGGAGCAACTGAGCCCGTGCACCACAACTACTGAGGCTGCACTCTAGAGCCTGTGAGCCACAACTAGTGAGCCCGCGTGCCACAACTACTGAAGCCCTTGAGCCTAGAGCCTGTGCTCCGCAACAAGAGAAGCCACCAAAATAAGAAGCCTGCGCATCGCAACAAAGAGTAGCCCCCACTCGCCACAACTAGAGAAATGCCGCGCACAGCAATGAAGACCCAATGCAACCAAAAATAAATAAAATAAAAAAAATAATAGAGTCACTTCCTATCAGAGGTGTTTTCAATAGAAGGGGGCCTTTTCACATTAAAAAAATCACAATAGGGCCTTCCCTAGTGTCGCAGTTGTTGAGAGTCTGCCTGCCGATGCAGGGCACACGGGTTCGTGCCCCAGTCCGGGAGGATCCCATGTGCCGCGGAGCAGCTGGGCCCGTGAGCCATGGCCACTGAGCCTGCGCGTCCGGAGCCTGTGCTCCACAACGGGAGAGGCCACAACAGTGAGAGGCCCACGTACCGCAAAAACAAAAAACAAAAAAACAAAATATAGTTAAATTTACAGGAGAATACCTAGTCTATAGAAAAATGCACCTCAGCTATTTTGTGGCCTACTACCTACCATCCTAATTCCTTCCTGCAGTGGTGGGAAAAGGAATGCTCTGGTATTAGAAAGGGTGGGGATCGCTGACCAGATCTGGGAAAGAAAGAGCCTTTTTGTTTGTTAGCAGAAGTAGGGTATATTTTTCAAAATGTATGTTCAAAAGTAAGAACTCTAAGAGACGCTTTACCATTTTCCTCTCTTTCTTACTGCATTTTGGCTCTCGAGGTGCTGAATCTGCCAGGTGCAGCACTGCGTTTTCCATGCCTATCGCCGTGTCAGGAGAGGCGGGATGGGAAAGATGACGCAGTTGGACTGTGGGGAAGGCGGGCATCATTTAATTCTGGGTCTGTCACTAACTTGCTGTGACCCTGAGCAAGTTGTGTGCCTGGCACCGGGCTGGCATTAGCTGTCGGTATTATCCTGTGTCCTGGTGTCTCCATCTGTAGAGTAAGGTGGTTGCATTAGACAATTTTTGAGCTTTTGCTTGGAAATTCTATGGTTGCTCAAGCCTGTTCATTAAATGTACAGCTGGGTCCCTCCATAACTTGGCAAACTTCATTGCTTGGCTTTTACCACCAGAGTGATCTTTTCAAAAGAGAGTTGGAGTTAACTTAAAATTTCAACTTTATATGGAATTATTTAATTTCAGAGGCTATCTACTCCAGTCTCTTTTTACAAGATCAGAACTTAACACTTAAAAATATACTGAGCAGGGCTTCCCTGGTGGTGCAGTGGTTGAGAGTCCGCCTGCCGATGCAGGGGACACGGGGTCGTGCCCCGGTCCGGGAAGATCCCACATGCCGCGGAGCGGCTGGGCCCGTGAGCCATGGCCGCTGAGCCTGCGCGTCCGGAGCCTGTGCTCCGCAACGGGAGGGGCCACAACAGTGAGAGGCCCGCGTACCGCAAAAAAAAAAAAAAAAAAAAAAATATATATATATATATATATATATATATATATATATATATATATATATACTGAGCAGGTTATAGCAAAGTTTTGAAAGCAATGTCTTAATTTTTTATGTGATACCAAGTATGATAAATCCCTTCCTTCTGCTTTTCTGTTACTTTTTCTCTCTCCCTCTTCCCTGCTTCCCTCCCTGCTTTCCTATTTTTCTTAGATGAAGTCTATCTTAGTTATTCAGTGATTTCCAGATCTTTTAAAGTATCAAATAAACATTCCTCGGTGTTGGCTGCGTCAGCACCTTGGCGTTATGACTGGAAAAACATTGGGCACAGAGGTATGCTTCTATGTTATGGAAAAGCAGGGGATGCAGACCAGCAGGGATGCTGACCTATATCCTCTGGGTCTCTGGCTCCCCAGCTGCAGAGGGAGCCCGTAGAAAAGACAAAGCAAAGAAAAGTTGGTACAATTCTCTGGTATCTTCAAAGTAGAAGCTGGCTTTTTCCACTTCTGGGAAACCAAGGGCAGGCATTGGATTGTATGCTGGGATGGTCCCACTGAACTGTGCAGGGGTTCTAAGTAGTAAGGCCTGTCCAGCTCCGCCTGTCCAGCTCAGCCCCGGGAGCTGGGGCTGCACATCGGGGCCAGGGTCCCCCCGAGCCGGGTCCCAGTCCTGCACGGGCGCACCAGGTCCTGGTGCCTTTTGGTGTTTGTTCACCATCCTCACCCATTTAGTCTCCTTTCCTCCTGCTGGTGCACCTGACAGAGCAGCAGAACCTGGCCGTGGATAGAGAAAGCCCATGTGAGCTCCGAGTATACTGTCTGACCCTGAGCAGATGGCTTGAAACAAACATTTTATTTACTGACTTTAAAAGTAGTATCTGGGGCTTCCCTGGTGGCGCAGTGGTTGAGAGTCCGCCTGCCGATGCAGGGGACACGGGTTCGTGACCCGGTCCGGGAAGATCCCACATGCCACGGAGCGGCTGGGCCCGTGAGCCATGGCCGCTGAGCCTGCGCGTCCGGAGCCTGTGCTCTGCAACGGGAGGGGCCACAACAGTGAGAGGCCCACGTACCGCAAAAACAAAAAACAAACAAAAAAAAAAAGTAGTATCTGCTCATTAGGGAAAATTAGTACAATTCAGAAAAATATAAGGAAGGAAATGAAAGTACCCCTAATCCCACAACCAGAGACTTTCAGTCGGTATTTTACTGGGTTTTTCTTCCAGACTAGCTCTGTCTCTGCATCTGTATCTCTGTTGAGACCATTTTGTGTTTCATTAAAAAAAAAACCTCCATGTTATGTCTCTAATTTTCTCATGCAATTATTTTTTAAATAAATTTATTTATTTATTTTTGGCTGCATTGGGTCTTCGTTGCTGCACGTGGGCTTTCTCTAGTTGCGGCGAGCGGGGGCTACTCTTTGTTGTGGTGTGTGGGCTTCTCATTGTGGTGGCTTCTCTTGTTGTGGAGCACGGGCTCCAGAGCGCAGGCTCAGTAGTTGTGACGCACGGGCTTAGTTGCTCCGTGGCATGTGGGATCTTCCCAGACCAGGGCTCGAACCCGTGTTCCCTGCATTGGAAGGCAGATTCTTAACCACTGCGCCACCAGGGAAGTCCCTCTCATGCAATTATTATATAACCGTCACATAGGTGCACCATCATTTTGGTAACCTATCCCTTACTGTGGGACATTCAGGTTGTTTTCTAGCTTTTTGTTCTAAATGATGCTACAGTGAACATTCTCCCTATAGATAAGTGTTCGCATTTATGACTGTCTCCTTAGGTTGTGTTCCTACAAGGGTCAAGCGGCATGAATAAATGGAGCAAATTATTTTCTTGGCCTCAGCTTCCTCACCTATCATAGAACAACAACAGAAACAACAATAATTAAGAGCAGCAAACACTTCCCCCGCGTAGTGTGTGCAGCCACGTTTCTATGAGCTTCGCGTATACCGACTCAGTTACTCTCCCAGCAGCGCTGTGAGCATCCCCAGCCCAGGGGAGCCACTGGTCCAGGATCACACGGCTAGAAAGTGGGGGTTGGGATTTCACCCCAGGCAGCCTGGCTCCAGCATCCTTGCTCTCAGCCGTGATGCTAATACTGCCTCCGTGAGATGGGGAACAATCCCCGGGGGGCCATTGGTCCTAAGGTCATCTGCATCACGTGATTCTCCATCAGCCACGTTCCCAAGTAGCACGGTTGCCTAGTGTGAGTCCCCCGCTCCTTGAATCCTCCTCACCCCTGCATTTATGTGCATTTGTATGCGTGTGTGTGTGTGTGTGTGTGTGCGCACGTGCGCACACACGCGCTTGTATGATCTCAGGAATGGAACAGAGCCAGCAGGGAGAGTGTGGAGCAGAAAAGTCTGACATCTATTGACAAAACAATAAAACCCTGCGAATGGGTGTTATTATTATGGATAACTCATCATGGTATCCTCCTTTCCTTAAGGTTCCCAGCCTCTATGGCTGGGAAATTTGTCACGTTATAATCGGGTTGTCATCCCAGTGGAGCAGGAATGGGATGGGATGTGCTGTCTAGCACGACCCTGTCCCAGAAACACATGTCATATGCCTCGAGGAGGGCACGTCCCCTCCCAGAGCAGCTCCGCCCACGCTGTCTGGAGCAGTGTGATACCCGCGGGTGTGATTATGCATCCTGCAGGGAAGGAGGGAATCAACAGACTTATCACAGAATGAGGGTCCAGGCTGCCTTATTGCATGTTCAATACAGAGATTGCCTGATGCAGGAGATCTGGGAGAAGCCGAGGATCAGCCTCTCTAATACGTGTGCACTACGTGATAATCTTCAGGAAGCCTGGGGAGGTCTTAGGTGGTGAGTCTCCACCTTTCCAGGGCTTCAGAATCACCTGAGAATCTTTTTAAAAAGTATCACTTCTTGCCCCCTCTGCTGTCTTAACTCCTTCCTGCTCCAGCCCAATTTGAATCATTAATTTTGGATGGGGTCCAAGAGCAACATTTTTTTTTTTTTTTTTTTTTTTGTGGTACGCGGTCCCTTCACCTGTTGTGGCCTCTCGCGTTGTGGAGCACAGGCTCCGGATGCGCAGGCTCAGCGGCCATGGCTCACGGGTCCAACCGCTCCGCGGCATGGGGGATCTTCCCGGACCGGGGCACGAACCCGCGCCCCCTGCATCAGCAGGCGGACCCACTGCGCCACCAGGGAAGCCCCCAAGAGCAACATTTTTAAAAAAGCTTCTCAAGAGATTGTAGGGTGCAGCCACAGTTGGGGACCGCTAGTCTAAGAGGTTCTGGCGATAATGACTTACACCTTCACATTTAAGTGCCCTTGACATTTTACAAAGCTCTTTCACAACGGAACATCACAACAGTCCACTAAGGTCAGTAGAGCGGGCATTTTTATAACTTTCCGTGGCCCGCAGAGGTTTACTGAGTTGGCCAGGGTTGCACAGCTTCTTCCTCAGTCACAGTGGAGGTTCCCTGCCCAGCCCAGCCCAGTCCTGCCAGGCCCTTTGGGAAAGGGCAGCCTCCCCTCCCAGAGGATCTTCCAGGAGAGAATCTTAGCCTCCACCAGCTGCCTCTCTAGCGTGGAGGCTCTTCCTTTCCATTCTCATCTGAATCCCTTCTACCGCAGCCCCTCTTCCTCCCCAGAAAGCCTCCTCGTGAAATGTGCCAACACATCTTTTCTGCAAGCTCCACCCCACGTAACAGACAACGGCCCCGAGGGACACAGGGGTCTGACCCCCAGCCCCAGACCTAGCCCTTCACGGCTGATCCTCTGCATTATCGCCTGGCGGGAGTGGGCAGAGCTACCTCCAGCACAGCAGCCGCCCAGGGCCCCCCTTTGCTTCTCCCTAGTTGGCACCTCCCATCCCAGTTCCCTCTTCACCACCAGAGCTTCTCTCCTGCACCCACTCCCTTCCCATCCCGCCCCCAGAACAACCTTCAGGCCCACCTGAGTCCTTCCTGTGAGCCCCTGCAGTGGTGGGTCTCCTCTCTGGACATCTGGGATGGACTGGCGCTTAACAACGTGGACCAGGGACAGGAAGACAGAAGTAGGTACCTGCACACGCCTGCTGCCGTCCTCTGCCCAGCACACCAATTATTGGCTCAAACTCTCCCCCGACTCAAAGCAACGACCTCTGTTTCTCGTTCCTCTTCCTCTCCTTGTTCAAACCTTTTCCCTCGCGCAGGCTGTACCCTGGACCGGCTCCCAGGGACTGCAGGCTCTCTGTGTCAGAATCCTGCCTCCTTGGTCCCTGGGATGCAGGGAGGGGGGCGGGGCGGGCAGGAGGCGGGGTTTGGCTTCTGGGCGCTGCAGGCTGCAGTGCTGCCCCGCAGGAGGAGGTGCAGGTGCAGGTCCCCTCCTTCCTTTCACCTGCTCAGCAGCCTTGTGACACGTGACACCACCACCTGGCACACGCCCTCGGAGTGCCCTTCTTTCTCTCTCCCCGGCCTGCCCACCGCAGGTTAATTGCTTTGGAGGGTTGGTGTGGAGGGTCAGTTAACGTCCTCATGACTTTTGATCCCCGAGGACCAACTTTCAGGAAAGGTGTGTCCTCTGCTCTCAAGGCCGGGCCCCCGCTCTGGCCTGCTGCTCTTATACAAAAACTCTGTGCAGCCTTTTCTGCCAGGAGAGAGGAGAGAGGATTTGGAAGGAGGGAAGAGGTGTATGACGGGCTCTCCTTTCCCAAAACAAAGGAAGCAAAGGTGTAGTTTCCCAGGGCCTGGAATGGCTGGCTTGGTGAACCTTTACTGTTCTGGTTGGGTGTCATCAGAGAGAATGGTTATTAGTGGGTCCAAGGGCCCGTCACTGTGACCCCCCTGAGCCTCTTTCCAAGAAGCCATGAGTTGGAACAGAAGGCCCTAGTGTGGTCTGGGCTATAGTCTCTCGGTGGAAGAGATGGAAAACCTCCCAACCTTGAGAGCGGGAAGGGGTCTGATCCATCATCCAGCTTCCCTTTCTCATGTTTTTTTTATAAACATCTTTATTGGAGTATCATTGCTTTACAATGGTGTGTTAGTTTCTGCTTTATAACGAAGTGAATCAGCTATACGTATACATATATCCCCATATCCCATCCCTCTTGCGTCTCCATCCCACCCTCCCTAACCAACCCCTCTAGGTGGTCACAAAGCACCGAGCTCATCTCCCTGTGCTATGCGGCTGCTTCCCACTAGCTATCTATTTTACATTTGGTAGTGTATATAAGTCCATGCCACTCTCTCACTTCGTCCCAGCTTCCCCTTCCCCCACCCCGTGTCCTCGTCCATTCTCTCCGTCTGCGCCTTTATTCCTGTCCTGCCCCTAGGTTCTTCAGAACCATTTTTTTTTTTAGATTCCATATATATGTGTTAGCATACAGTATTTGTTTTTCTCTTTCTGACTTACTTCACTCTGCATGACAGACTCTAGGTCCATCTACCTCACTACAAATAACTCAATTTCGTTCCTTTTTATGGCTGAGTAATATTCCATTGTGTATATGTGCCACATCTTCTTTATCCATTCATCTGTTGGTGGACACTTAGGTTGCTTCCATGTCCTGGCTATTGTAAATAGAGCTGCAATGGACATTGTGGTACATGACTCTTTTTGAATTATGGGTTTCTCAGGGTATATGCCCAGTAGTGCGATTGCTGGGTCATATGGTAGTTCTATTTTTAGTTTTTTAAGGAACCTCCATACTGTTCTCCATAGTGGCTGTATCAATTTACATCCCCACCAACAGTGCAAGAGGGTTCCCTTTTCTCCACACCCTCTCCAGCATTTACTGTTTGTAGATTTTTTTGATGATGGCCATTCTGACTGGTGTGAGGTGATGCCTCACTGTAGTTTTGATTTGCATTTCTCTAATGATTAGTGATGTTGAGCATCCTTTCATGTGTTTGTTGGCTCTCTGTATATCTTCTTTGGAGAAATGTCTGTTGAGGTCCAGAGATATTACTTGATCAGCCCAAGGCCACATGGCTTTGGTGGCCACTTTGTAATAGAGCTGGGTCTGAAGTCTAAAGTGCTAACTCACTTCCTCTCTTACCTAAGACACAATGCCTCTACAACGAATCTCCTATGAAAGCGTGCGGTGACTCTGAGGGGTCATGGTCGCCTGGTATCGTGTGAGGGCTTCGCGGGCAGAGCACGGATGCAGCCTCAGACCTGGTGGGTTCAAATCCTGCCTCTCCTACTCGCTAGCATTGAGGTCTCGGGCACCTTTCTTTCTCTCTTGGGGCCTGGTGCGCCTCAGCTATAACATGGGGATCATTGCACTTGTTTTATAGAACTACCGTGAGGGTTTTCTAATGGAGATAAGATATATTTAGCACATAATCATTGCTCAATGAAAGAAAGAAGTGTCCTTGGGCAAAATAAATAATACTTGCCCTCTTCCCCTGGGTTCTAATTCTGAAGCTGGTTTGGTTTGGGGGTTATTTAGTGCCTTCATGCTTGCAGTTGGGGGCAGAGAACGGGGGAGGGGTGGCCTTCTTTTTGTCTCCTCTCCAGGCCCCGAGGGGGATGGCCCTGCGAAGAGCTGGGTGTCACCCTGCAGCCTGTGGTCATGCCTCTCAGGCTCAGGCAGCCCAGACGTAGAGGGAGATGAGCCAGACCTTGGCAACTCAAAAGAATCAGGAATTTAGCCTTCCTGGGAGGCAGGTGCTCCTGGTAAGGAAGAGTAGGGAATTCTCCTGGGGGCTGGAGGGGGTCGGGAGAGGTTTCCCAAAGAAGTCAATGCATCAGCCGGGCCTTGCAGGATGAGTAGGAGTTTTCAGGATTAAAAAGAAAATTCTTAATAGCAGGAACGGCTTGAGCAAAGGCAAGGGGGCCCAAGAAAAGGAGGATGTGTTCAAGGTACTGGGAGCTTGGGACACATGGGGTGGGGCAAAGGGTTCAGGGGAGGCTGGAGAAAGAGGCTGGACTCAGATGGTGAAGAGCCATGAAGTTGTTAGGAGTTCGATGCATTGGAACTTCTGATGCCCTTGGGAGCAGCAAACGTTGTCAATCAGAGACAGGACCTGCTCAGATGCTGTTCTGGAATGATCCCAAATGCTGGCTGATGTGAGGACAGGAGTGGGAAAGAGGCTAGAGAGTGGGGACCCTGGCCCAGCACATCGTGGGGAGAGGTATAGGAGTGGTCCGCCATAGTCGGGAGGGATGTCTCATCACTGACACTGTATCATGGCCGGCAGCTGTTTGAGGTCAGTTTTATTATTGTGGACGAGGCAATCCTTCACTGCCTGTGTGGGGACAGACCTCTCTCAAAGCACTGCCGCTGATGTGCTCCTGAGGGAAGGCTCCTGTAGGAAACGAAGTAGAAGAGATCTGCTGGGAGCTTTGGATAGATGGGCTGAGTGTGGGCTCTGCGGGTTGGAGGTCGATTTGAAAAGAGCCGTCGTGTTTGGGACGCTGCTGCACCAGGCTGCAGAAACTGTCTGCCTCTAAGAGTTTCTTGAAAGTGGAAGAGGCCCACGTGCTCTTGGAGGATGTGGAGAGAAGGTGGGGTGGGGGTAGGTGTCACCATCCTGCTGACCTCAGGGGCATGGGTCTCACAAACCCCATCTCTCCTGGTCGCATTGGCTCCCCTTGACCCTCAGGGAGCCAGAGATGCCTTCCCTCAGGCTGCCGGGAGCAGGTGGGAAGGAACAGCGTCTCTTTTGTGCCTGGAACTTCCTCCATAAAATAGTCAGGGCTGCCAGGAAGTCATCAAGGGGAGCCGTTTGACAAGTAGAGTTATTCAGAAGGGAAAGCTTTGCCTGCCAGTCTCCATCCCTCCAGGCTTCTACAGGTGTCCATCTCCCACCTTTGCTGTCCTGGGGAGCTGTAGCATCGGAACATCCACATACCAGAGGCTGCAGGTATTATCGTGGGTGCTCTCGGTGGAGAGCAGAACCTGGGGACAGCAAGAGCGCTTCCCTTGACCTCCGATCGCTTTGCAGCCTAAATGAAATGTGATTCCACGGTCCAGGTGACTCAGTTGCCTCTGAAAAGCGGGCAGATTTATCTGTCTGCCATTGGCCTGCCTGACTTTGAACAGTCTCACCTATGTGTTGTACCTCGGTTTCTTGGGAGGGATGTTGGGTTACTGTGAGAAATAACAAACGAGATGAATTGCATATTGAACGTCATCTCACGGGTAAATGCACATGAACCGTTTTATTATATTTTCATATAAATATAAGAAACAGAAATGATTTATTGGAAATCTGGAGATAGCTCATGTCCATCTTAGACGGCGTGAGACAGGGTGCTTATAAAGTGGAAACTTTGCAGTTATCCAGCCAACGTCACCCATGGAGTCAGCTTTGATTAATGCTCTGGAGGTTGCATGATGCTGCTGGGCCTTTGACACGACTCAAGTGAACCCCAAACTTGCTGTCAGATCTTGATAGCTTCTGGGAAGTTAGAGGAAAATGGTAGCACTGAGGAGACTTCCTCCACCCACTTTAAATGAGATTCTATTGTGAGCTTTTCCTGTGCTTGGCTTCAACCAGAGCTATCTGTGGGAAGTTAGACTTTCTGGGGGTTATTTTAGCTCAACTAGTAGTGAACCCAAGCCCAACAAAAGGGTTCTGTCTGTGATGTGAGACCAAAATTCTAAGTCTAGACCAGAAGGTAGCATGGCGCAGTGGCGGAATGTAGGGCTGGTGTCTTGATATCCTGGTCCTTTCCATCTTGCTATGTGATTTGGGGTAATTATTTAACCTCGTGGAGCCTCAGATTCCTTATTTGTGAAATAGAGAAAATAATGTCTATCTCAAAGGCTGGGTAGGCTTATTCATGAGATAATGTATTTAAAATATCTTGAACACAGGAATTGATGAATAAAGTATAGTTATTATTTTAATTAGGCTATAGAACTTAGGTGTTGGTGGTTCTATAATTAAATGGGGCCAGTTGGCTTTCTTTTGGTTACAAGAGTCTAAAACGCTGGCTCAAACCAATTTAATCAAAAAGGGTTTAATAAAAGTTCATTTACAACTGGGCTTCCTTTAGCAGGATACCATAGAACAGGCGGAAGCATGGAAGGTTGTAGGGGTCCAATGACTCTTTAGTAGTCGTTTAGCAAATGAATTTTACCAAATTTAGCAAATGAAAGTCCAGGATGCCCAGATAATTTAATGAATAGCTCTAACTGCTGAAGTTTTGTAATGTATTGAAAAAAGCTGAGTATGAGACATTTAGGCTGTCCTGAGAAGACCAATACGGGAAGCAAGACAAAATCATTAAATGTAGAACATGTCCTAAATCTACAGGATGCCTAGCAACCCTCCTCTTGTTTAGGGTATTTCCGCCCGTGAAATTCTACCCATACCTATAAGTAGCGCTTTTAGCTAGTGCTATTAGACTCAATTAATTTAATTCCTATATCAATTAAATTATCCAGAACCTGTGCTGGAAAATTCAAGATAAGTCTAAGATCCATAGTATGTTATTTGAAAATAATAGAATTCTTTCAAAAAGTTGGTCTCCGAGTCCAGCATGATCCAGGAAGTGACATTTTTTCATCCCTCTTAATGTAATTCTGCTGCCCATGTTGACTGTGGATGACGGTAAGATGGCTAGTAGCTCCAGACGGTAAGATGGCTAGTAGCTCCAGACATATCCTCCCAGGTTCTAGCCCAACAAACAGAGTCTTTTATTGACCTGGGAAAATCCATGATCTGATTTTCATTGGTCAGAATTCCACCTCATTCTCTTATCTGGGCCGATTATTAGGCCAGGGGAATGGTCTGCTCTGACTGGACATATCTGGGTCACATGCACAGCCTTGGAGCCAGTGCTGGAGTCACTTTCACCCAAAGCCTACAGGCTGAGTGTGGAGCGTGGAGATTGCTTTTCCAGAGGAGAGCTGGTTCTCTGAAAGGAAAAGAAGAGACAGCATAGGTGCTGGGTAACCAAAAATGCAGCAGTCTCCCTCCCCAAACAAACAAACAAACAAACAAAACAGCAAGTATCTATTACATCCAGGTTCTTCTTTGCCGCCCTTTAGCAAAAGAAAAATGTCATAGCTTAGGTAAATCAACACCAAACTAGGACAAGGAACATGTTCGTGACTTTAAGTGAGGAATTCCTAAATCCACACAAGGGCTTGCTGCTGCAGATTTTAAGATTATCAAAGAATGCTTTTGCATAATTCTTTTTTTTTAAAGTTACTGGTTCTTCCCTGCCCCCCCTCCAGATTATGAAGATAATGCAGTTGATTCTTGAACGACGTGGGTTTGAACTGAATGGGTCCACTTTTGCACAGAGTTTTTTCAGTAAATGCACACTACAGCACACAGTCCAAGGCTGGTTGAACCCGAGGATGTGGACAAGGGTGACTCAGACTTTCGACTGTGTGGAGGGTCAGCACCCAGGATCCCTGAGTTGTTCAAAGTTCAGCTGAAAATGAATAAAGGTGTATAGAGCAAAATAAGTCACCAATAATCCCGCAATCCAGAGATCATTCCTTTCATCTTGGTATAGTTATTCCAGATGATTTGTGAGTGTGTATTTATGTGTCTTGTACATATAAAATACTTTAAAAAATGAAATCAAACATAAACTTTATTACCTTTTAAAATGCAATAATATATTCTGGAAATCTTTTCATCTTAAAGTGTAGATTTTAGAACAAAATTTTAGATTTTACACAAAAATACCATTACTATTTAACCACTCTTCTATTAATTGTTTTTCGTGATTGTAAGCAACACATATCCTTACCTGTACATGCTTATCTATTTGCTGATGATTTCTTGTGAATAAATTCCCAGAAGTGGAATTTTTGTGCTAACAATTATGTATGCCTTAAAGATTCTGACATTTTGTATTACTAAAATGCCCTTCAGAAAATTGTACCCGTACTGGGTAGGTTGCCAGATAAAATACAGGATGCCCAGTTAATTCGAATTTCAGATAACAGTGAAATTTTGTAGGATAAGAATGTCCCAAATATTGCAGAATCATTTGAAATTCAAATTTAACTGTGGGTCCTGGGAACCCCAGTCTCGGGTCTGGCCACCTTAGTGCACCAACAGCCGTTCCCTCCGAAGTCTGGCCATCTCTGGGGATGCTACCATCTAGTGGGTTTGGGTCCCTGCTCTTCTCCAACTCTGACCTCTGACTTTTTTTTTTTTTTTTCTGGATGTAAGGGAGGAATCTCTACTTCTCATATTGTATCAGTCTGCTAAGGCTACCATAATGCAGTGTCACAGATTGGGTGGCTTAAACAAGTAATTAAATTATTAAATTTATTTTCTCATAGCTCTGGAGGCTGGATGTCCAAGATCAAAATGCCAGCAGATTCAGTTTCTGGGGAGGGCTCTCTTCCCATTTTTGAGGACCGCCGCCTTCTCACCTTCTGGCGGTGTCCTCACATCACCCTTTCTTGGCACACACACGAGCTCCAGTGTCTCTTGTATACGGACACCAATCCCACAGGACCGGGCCCTACCCCTCGCACCTCGTTTAAGCTTGGTTACTTCCTTAGAGGCCCCGTCTCCAAAGATAGCTGCCCTTGGGGTGGGGAGCTCGGGCTTCAGCATATGAATTTTGGTGCGACGCAAACATTCCATTCATAACATGTATCTTTAAAGGTGCTTTCCTCTTATTGCTTTCCAAGACTCTAAAGGAGTTCAGGCTTTCGAAAAACAACACAGGCAACCTCTGCTTATGAATGAGGTAGTAAAATGTGTCCGTTGAACTCAGAAGCTTCCGGAAGAACTCAACTGAAAGATTTATAACCTTCATAAATTGAATATTTGTTTATCAAAGCCACGGATCCTCTAAATAATCTTTTTGGCACACAAAAGCACCTTGTGGGAACATAAAAAGTGCACATTGACATTTATACACATGTATATATGCATAGGAAAAAGACCAGAGGTATGTTAATAACAATAATAGACACAGCTACCAATTACTAAACGTTGTGCTGCACAAAAATATTACTGTAAATCGTCACACTGTAAGACAGCTTCAATTATTATTTCCATTTATCAGACGAGGTCACCACATAAGTAACTGGGCTAAAACTGGTTCTGTGCGACTCCAAAGGCAAAGAGTGTGTACGTTTTAGAATCAGAAGGATTATTTCCACCTTGGCCAATGGATAGAAATGAAAAGGCAAACAGAAGAGATCTCCAGCTCTCTGTGAGAGTATTTATGTGACCAACCAGCTCTGAATGTTCTGGTTGGGAAGGGTGGCTGTTAACTTGACGGGCATTAAGTGGCATCTTGTGTAGTTTGCCTTTTGTTGCTAATTATAATGTCCACATGCTCTTTTTTTTTAACTTTTTATTTTATATTGGAGTATAGTTGAAGAACAAGGTTGTGATCGTTTCAGGTGTGCAGCGAAGTGATTCAGTTTTACATTTTCCCACTTAGGTTGTTACGTAACATTGAGCGGAGTTCCTTGTGCTATGCTATATAGTGGGTCCTTGTTGGTTATCCATTTTAAATATAGCCGTGTGTACGTGTCGATCCCAAACTCCCAATCTATCCTTTCCTCCGACCTTCCACCCCTGGTAACCATAAGTTTGCTCTCTAAGTCTGTGAGTCTGTTTGTGTTTTGTAAATAAGTTCATTTGTATCATTTCTTTTTAGATTCTGCATGTAAGCAATATACGATAGTTTTCTTTCTCTGTGTGACTTACTTTACTCAATATGACAATCTCCAGGTCCATCCATGTGGCTGCAAATGCCATTATTTCATTCTTTTTCATGGCTGCGTAATATTCCATTGTATATATGTACCACATCTTCTTTATCCATTCCTCTGTCGATGGGTATTTAGGCTGCTTCCATGTCTTGGCTGCACGCTGTTAAAGATAATGGTGAACCCTAAGACTTGGGAGAGACCGACAGTCTCCCTGTGGGTATCTGGAGCCTGACGTAGCCCTCACCTTGCTGCATGCGGCCTCCCCATCTCTCAGGGGTTGCACAGGGTTTGGTGACGTACCCCAGAGGAGCAGCAACTTCGATCCAGCTCAAGGTTTCAGGGGATGCCAAATTCCACATCACTCACAGGAATGCCGGAACGGTTGGGAAACAGCTGTTGAGTCTAGACCAGCCAGTGTAGACACGACACAAGACCAGCCAGTGTAGACACAAGACTGAGATGGTCAGCGGTTTGCACTGGATCCAGCAAGAGGCAGGATCGTACAGATTCTGGTCTTCACTTTCCCCTGCACGTGGGGCATGGCCCAAGCTCTGGGAAGTGCAGCCCATTTGAAGATGTGACTCCCCCGATAGCAATTGCCAAGAGCTGATTTTGGGGGCAAAGGAAAGGGTGTTTTAAAAATATACGCATGAGGATCCTCAAATTGCGTTGTTCAATTGTAATATATCGCAGATGTAAAAAACTTAAGACTCCCTCTGACTATTTTAGCTTGTGTCTGAAGGGGAGTTAATTTAAAGGAGACAACCTGGCAGCCTTATTCTTTTTAGAAGGAACGTTAAAGAATGTTTGTTTTATCATACGGTTCTGAATAAGTAGGGAAAAATGGATGAATTCAAACTTGCTTTACTCAGCAAAGGGTTAAATTAATACAGGATTACTAGGTAGTCCTTAATTGCACAGGCAGTATAAACAAGTGGTGCTCAAATTAGGTGTTCAAATTTAGATCCCCCGATGCCCTATCTTATGTTGGATTTGTTATTTTGTACATTAGCTGACAGATGGTCGTTCTCATGGCGGCCCTGTCAGCCGGCCCATGTCACCATCTTTTCTGTATAGTTATGCATGTGCAATAATTTTGCTACTTTGTTGCATTTTTTTGCCCTTGTTTTATAAAAATGAGGGGAACACAGAGAAATTGACAGCACCAAGCAAAGTTGTTAGCAGAGCTGAGAGGAGATAAAAATCGTTAGGTTTGCCGAAAGTGCTGAATCAGTTGTTCACTGGGATTCAGCCAATTGAATGTGTGTTGAATTATGAAGGAAGGTAACATATTGAAGGATCATGTGTGAAGTGCTGGAAATAGATATGGATGTTATATCTACAAGGCAAAGTGTAAGGAAGGATTTCATCATACCTAGTGCTCCAGCATAGAAACCCCATACAACACAACCTGTTGCAGATTTTACATAAATACACATTTCCAGAAATTATGTGTAAAGATGGGGACCACAGGCTTATAGAGGAGTGAGTGGCAGGGCTTTACAGAAAAGCGTGCTGGACTTCCCTGGTGGTGCAGTGGTTAAGAATCCGCCTACCAATGCAGGGGACACGGGATCAAGCCCTGGTCTGGGAAGATCCCACATGCCGTGGAGCAACTAAGCCCATGTGCCACAACTACTGAGCCTGCGTGCCTAGAGCCTGTGCTCCACAAGAGAAGCCACCGCAATGAGAAGCCCATGCACTGCAAGGAAGAGTAGCTCCCGCTCGCCGCAACTGGAGAAAGCTCGCGCGCAGCAACGAAGACCCAACACGGCCAAAATGTAAAATATAAATAACTAAATAAATTTATTTTTTTAAAAAAGCATGCAGTCTCCAAGTCCTAAGAGTTTTAGGGCAGAGGTGAGGCAGATTAATAAATGTTATTCAAACCCAAGCAATACATATTGCCTGTTGCAGTAGCAAAAGGTAGTGTTTTAACAAATTATTGATAAATATTTACTGAGCTCCTACTGTGTGCTAGGCAATGGCGATAGAATGATAAACGGAACAAATGATTTCCTCCTTTAACAGAACTGATGACGACGATGATGATGATGATGTGGTGTGTGTGTTAGTGCTGATGGTGGGGCTAGAGGCACCTGTTCATCTAGTAAACCCAAGTATAAAACTGCAACTGTGACAAGCGTTACAAAGTACATTCACATACCAGTTCTATAAGAGCCTGAAATGGGAGGTTTTGACTTAATGATATGTGAATTATATAAAGAAGGTTAGATAGGCAAAGGTTCCAGAAATGTCATTCCAGGCAGAGTGAACAGTATGTCCAAAGGCCCTATAGTGGGATTAACTTGGTGAGTACAAGAGACGGGGTTGCCAAGGGAACAAAGGAAAGGGCACGCTTGGAGCAAGGCAGTCTCAGCACAAGACAGTGGGTTGGATGGACTGGATGGATGCAGGTGGACCCGTTACAAAACTTTTGCCAACATCCAGGTGAAAGATGGCACTAGAATGATAGTGATGGAGATAGAAAGAAGTGATTGGATTTGACAGCGATGGAGGAGGTGGGAGCTTCCGGCCTTGGGGATGGATCGGAGGAGGTGGGTTAGAGAGAGAGAGGTGGACGAGAGGAAGGAAATAACATCTAGGACTAATAACACAAAAAATAGGAAATCTAGCCCTCACTTCCTTGGCATTGGAATGAAATATGATTAGGGGTGGGGGAGGTGAAAAACAGTATATTTAGGAATCATTTTAATTTTTGTTAAAGTCATACCCACCCATGATTTGAAAAGCCCAATAATACTGTAAGGCTTCTGAGGAAACTCAGCAGGCCTTGCTTCTCTCCTCCCCAGGAATTCAAGTCCTTAGATAAGGCAACCGCTTTCAATTATTTGAACAGTTAGTTTCCGGTATTTTCCTTCGTTTTTCTCTGTAAATGCTTCTGTTCTCACAGAGCTCTCACTCCAGTGGGGAGGGTGAGTAAACACTGAAAGAAAACATCGCTGTCAGCCTCTCATTATATAGAGGCAGTGCTCTATAGGGACGGTTATACGTAATATGGAGAGGAATAAGCACCCGTGGGAGTGATGTGGGCCATGCCGGGAAGAAACGCAGTGTTCACTAAGGGAGCGGGGGCAGGGATGACCCAACTGAGAAATGGCTTCTGAGCAACGACCCAAAGGATGGGAAGGAGAGCCCCGTGGATGTGTGGGGAGGTGGCATTCCAGACCAAGGAATAGCAGGTGCAAAGGCCCTGAGGTGGGAGGACAGAGGGTGTAGCTGAGAACCAGAACAGCAGAGGGGTCCTTGCTGCTGGAGCACAGGGAGCGGGGGAGGGCGATGGGGATGAGGTCAGCTTGGTAGGGTGGGGAGGCACGAGGGGTAGGGCCTCATGGGCTGCTGTAACAACTTTGACTTCTACTCGGTGTGATGGGACAGCACCTCTTGTCTTGAGAGGAACCCGTTTGCCCACTTTCTGACACAATTTTTGGTTAAGTCGGGTTCAGTGTTTCCACATTATCACTAGCAAATATATTCCCTGCACTGTCAGCATCATTTTCTTGGATCCCACACGTAGGTGATGTTACATGATACTTGTCTTTCTCTGTCTGACTTACTTCCCTCAGTAGGATAATCTCTAGGTCCATCCACATTGCTGCAAATGACATTATTTCATTCTTTTTCATGGCTGAGTAGTATTCCATTGTATCTATGTACCACATCTTCTTTATCCGTTCCTCTGTTAATGGACACTTAGGTTGCTTACATGTCTTGGCTCTTAGTGTGGCAATGAACATGGGGGCACATGTGTCCTCTCAAGTTAGATAAAATTCCCCCCTTTTGACTGAGAGGCAGAGGGATAGATGTTTGGCTCTGTGGAGGTGGGGAGGAGACCCGGAGGAGCATGTCCAAGGCAACCCTGGCCTGTTCTTGAAGGGCTTTGTGGGAGTTACAGCAACGCGCCTTCACATCCGGTGGCTGAGTTGGGACTTGGCTTTCTCAGCCCAGGGCACGGTAGAGACACACCTTGAACACAGAACACTGGGCCCCAAATCTCACATACTTTCCAGTAGAAAACACTGACGTCTGATATCACATGGGACTGACTGTAAGGGCAGCAGGAAATCAGGGAAGAGAGAGCTCAGTCGTGTTGGTGCGGCCAGAGGGGCTCACGGGCGGCGCTGAGGCTCGGCTGGGCTGGGAGGGATGGGGGATGGAGGAAAGTGGGAGGGGGAGGCAGGAGGCTCCAGTGGGTGGCAGAGGGGACAGCCAGGCTGTAGCAAGGACTCTTTCACGGAGGAAGCGTACGCCTGATGGATCTGAGGGTCAGTGTTGGCCCTGGGACCCAGCAGGAGAGTGCAGGTGTCAGAGAGAAGGGAGCCCAGCTAGTATATTGTGTGAAGCGTCACCTTCCTGGGCCTGGAAGCTGAGCGGATTGCTTGGGCTTAATTTTGGGGGACTGAGAGGCCATTAAAGGTGGGGTGTTGATGACCACGGTATACAAAGGCAGCTTCTGCAGGAGCCGTTCACGGCTCAGCAGCTGCTGAGGGGTTGCAGGGACCCTTGGAGGGCTTGTGGGGTGGCAGGTAGGGTTTGGGTAAACCAGAGAGGCCAGGAATGGGGCCAGGTGGGGGACCAGCATGCACAGGAGCTAAGAAAAGGGGCTGGCCGTCCGTCCAAGGCCTCTTGGGGCCACTCTCCTCGTGCAGCCCAGCCCCCCACCACTAACTCACCTCCTTTTCTTCTGATTCATCCCTGGCAGGAAGGAAGGGAAGAGGCTGGTGCAGAGGTCCAAGCCAGGAGACCTACACCTCCACTTCTGATAGTGGCTGGGAAAAGAGGGTCCGGACCCTCAGCTCCTCCAGAAGACGAGACCCCCTCCGGTGGCCTCCCGCGAGCCTTGACCAGGCTGGAAAAAGCTGGGACCAGACCCACTGGCTAATTTAAAGATGGGGCCCAGGATATGGGGGTGAAGCTGGGGCGGGGAGGTGAGAGCTGGTGGTGTGGATCGAAGAGACCAGGTGTGGAGAGGTCAGGGGTCGAGCGATGTGGGCAAGTGCATGGCTGTGCTGCAGGCCCGTCTAGGAAAAGGGTGGCCATGGAGGACCACCAATAAACACACGCAGAGTCTCGGAGGCCGTGCGCTTCGCTGTGTGCCAACATCAACAGCTAAGTTAAGCAGACACGTCATGCTAAGTCGTGACAAAGGCAGCTATCCAAGGTGCCTGGGCACCCAGCCAGCGCCCCAGGTGCCACCCACAGATGGCATCAGAAAGGACGCTTGATCACCCTCTGCCGTGACCCCACCCCAGACAGGGGACGTCTTCCAAGGGAGCAGGATGTGTCACCCACGGTTGAGGAGCGGCCCGCCTCTCCTATAGACGTGCCTGTGGACAGATGTCAAGGCCATATGATGCCACGCGCAGGGCGTCCCAGGACAGCGGAGGCTCCTTTCTAGTGTGTAACCCACTTCCCAGGGGAAGGAGAGAAGTTTCTACTTCGGGGAAATCCCTCCTCCTCGCCTCCCTCCCTCCCTCCCTCCAGCATCCTTCCAGGGTGCTCTGGAAGGGGACATTCCCGCTAGTGGCCACTCATCCAAGTATCCTTTCCTCTTGGTGACAAAACACATGAGGCTGATTTTCTTGCCTTGAATTTACTTTCTTAATTAGGTGTTGCTGAGGTTACCGTTTGCTTTAATGCCCGGACCCTCCCAGATCTGTGTGCTGGGCAGGGGGCTTCGTCACCAAACTGCAGAAGCCCCGGCAGCGGGGACCATCTTCTCAGCCTCGTGCCCACCCGATGTCTCTAGCAAAGCACCGGACATGGACTTGTCACTCACAAAGTGTCCGGTGGATGAGTGAGTGAGGATGTGATTGAATGAATGTTGGCTCTCGTTAATATATGCCGTTAATACGCTCGTGTATAAGTCATCAAGCGCTTACACATTCTTTCCTATAAGTGAGGGTGGCCGCAAGCATCGCTGCGTCACACACACACACACACTTTTCTCTCCCAGGCTTCTCCTCTTACCGAAGAAGCCTCGCAATTCTGACATCTCCTGTGAAGGTCTGTTTCCCACACCGTGTCTGTGATCTGTTTGCTTCTTCATTCAACAAGTGTTCGTTGAGTGTCTGCTGTGGGTCAATGGACAAAACCAAGGACTCAGGCTCTTGAGAAGCTTAGCTTCTGCTGGAGGAGATAGGCAATCGATAGAATAAGTAACTAAAATACACTATGCTAGGTGAGTACAAACTCCACCGAGGAACATCCAGAAGGGGCCCGTGAAATACAGCAGCGGGTAGGGGAGTGTGGGGACCAGATTAAAGCAGGGGAGACAGAGGAAGGCTGACCTAGAAGGGAATGTCTGAGTAAAGAGCAGAGGGGGTCAAGGAGTGAGGGCGCCGTTCTAGATGGAGGAGCAGAAAGTGCAAAGGCCCTGAGGTGGGAGCCTCGCTGGCGTGTTCCAGGAACAGCAAGGGGGCCGGTGCAGCTGGAGGGCAGTGAGCCAGCAGGACGCGAGGTCAGGGTGCTGAGGGTGGGCTCTGTCCAGCCAGGGCCTTAGAGGCCCTGAAAGGACTGTGCTTGTATGTGGAGTTGGAAAGGAAGCCATTCCTGCAGGGTTCTGAGCGGGAGAAGGGACACGTCTGGACTTCAATTCTAACAGAATTTCCAGTTGGGAAGCGGGTGGGATAATCCCGGTGAGAGCGGCTGGTGGGTGGACCAGGCTGTCCATGGTGGGGTTGGTGAGAAGTGGACAGAGAGAAAGAGCGAAGGCGAGGATGACTCCCAGCTTGCGGGGGAGAAAGGGGAGACCCAGGGGCCGGACCGCCCTCTGTGGCTGTGCTGGAGACCCAGTGACCCGCTCCCAGAAGCTGGCCTGCGGGTGACGTCACCCACCAGACTCTGCCCCCAGGCACAGCTTGGCTTTGCCTCCCAGCCCCACTTCCTTCTCTCCAGGAATCCGGGGGTGGATGGCAGCAGGGGGGTGGTGGGTGGGTAGTGTCATCTGCCGCCGTCCCCGCTGTCTGTCTCCCTGACCGCACATCCAGGACGGGCTGCATCTGCATTTCCATGATTTATTCTGAGTCTCGTGCACCTGGGAAGGTCGGGGACCTGGCTGGCCTTGGCCTTGGCAGGCAAGGTATTGTCACCTCCCGGGCAGTCGCACCAGAGTGGGACGCAGGAGACCAGAATCACCTGAGGCCGAGACAATGCGGGAAGAAAAGCCAGGGTGCGTGGGGCGCTCCAGCAGGAGAACCGGAATCGGTCTGGGAGAAGAAGAAACATCAGTGGCAGGCTGAGGACACCTCTATCCTGGCCCCTGGAGTGGCCCACGGAGGCCTTGTCCAGAGTGGATGGATGGACAGCAGGAGGCCTGATGTCACAGGCCGCCCTCAGACTGTCCTGCTCTCTGCCATCGGTCTGCCTTTGGGAGGCACCGTTCCAGGAGTGACTCTTGTCTTTGTTTTGAGGTGAGGTAGCAGAAAACTGATTCACCAGGCCACTCGTGGGTGCCATGGGCTGATGTCAGAGGACGCTGCTGCCTGAGCTCAGTTGCGCTGGCTCGTGGCCGGGGAGCCCGCTGGGCCGCCCGAGGGGAGGTCTCAGGGCCACCCTTCAGCTCACGCGTGGACAGCCACGTGACAACACGGCGGAACGGCAGAAGCTGTGGGCCGAGAGGCTGGAGACCCGGGGCCCAGTCCCGGCTCTGCCACTAAACTCACCGTCTGATGCACGTCGACACTTGGCATGTCTTTATCCCCTGGTCCTCCACCTTGCCTGAGAAATGAAGAATCGGACCCAGTGATCGCCAATGTCTCTTCCCACTTGGATAGACTTTAACTCCATCACTTGGATAACTGAGGGCAAATTGATTTCCAGACCCCTGATGGAAAACGAGAGCCCTCTCCTCTTGCCTAGGGAGATCCGTAATGATTCGATTGTTATCAAGCGTCAGACGGTCACTGTGCTCTTTGTGGCAGTGCTTGGTGACTGTCAGGCCCCCTCCAGGTGTAGGTGGTGTGAGCAATGCTGTGTTTCCTCCTGGGTGAGCAGTAGACTGTGGGCTCATTTGAGACTCAGAGCATCTCAGGGATGGGTGGTCATGTGGAGGAAAACAAGACCCAGAGAAATGAAGAGGGTTTGTCCACGGTGAGGCAGTGAGTGGCTGGAAGAGGAGTCTTGGGTAGGAGGGTAGTGCTCGGGGCCCTTGGGCTTGTTGCTGATTCTGGGGCCTGCAGCCAGAGATCGCCAGTGCTTTTTCCCAAAACAAAACAAAACAAAACAACTTCCTCCAAAATCTGTAAGAATCTGGGCCACGCTCATCAGCTCCATCCCTTCCCGCAGGTACCTGCTCCCTTTATGGTTCCCCAGCCACCTGCCATTGCCGACAGCGCCACTAGAGGGAGCCACCACTGCTCCTGTTTCTCCCGCAGGTGGGTTGGGAAACCCTGGGGCTGCCCTGGGAGCCGGGCACCTCTTGGTTGGAAGGGCTCTTCATCAGCCCTCGGTCACTCCACGGGGTCCCTGCGTGTCCAGCCACATGTGATGTGTGAGTCCGTTCAGGGCTGAGAGTCTGCTGGGGTCTCTACCCAGCAGTCCTGGTGTAGCTGGACGTCCAGTGAATGGAGGATGACCTGCCCCTCGTCCATCCGTGCAGGAGCCCCAGGAGGTGCTACTCAGAGATCCAGGGCAGATGTGGGGGGAGCCGAGGCTTCAAAGGCCCCCAGATCCTTGGCCTGAGAATTCCAGTGGGCAACTTGAGGGGCCCCTGCCAGGGGGTATCCCCAACCTCTTGGAAGATGCAACAGAGCAGCGGGAAGCAGCAGGAAACTGCCCTGGAAACTGCGCTCAGAGGCCTGATATCCAGGGACTTTTGCCCAGGTTGCTGTCAGCGGTGGGAAATTACCCACAGGGGCCAGGGGATGATGTGGCAAAGAGATCAGGTGTCTTTTGGAAAAGTGATTTTCCAGTTCAAATACCACTCGGTTACAGAGATTTTCTGGAATCCCACCAGGCTAAGAGTCAGGCTGAATTATCCTGAACTCCTACCTGCTATTGGGCTTGGGGTCAGGAGGGGACGGATGGATAGTGACCTTGTGCATAACCTTTTATCCTCCAGGGGGAGTCTTCACCTCTGGGCCTCAGTTTCCTCCTCTGTCAAGCAGGGGGTTTATATTTTGATGTTCTCCAAGGCCCCTCCTGCAGGGAAGAGTGGTCTGTCCTGTTTGTCCTCCTGCACTGTGGCTCATCTGTCACCAGCTCTCTGCTGTCCGCAGTTTGAAGCATGTGGAAAGTCGTTGCCCTTCCCCACATAAGCAGCTTTTAAAAATACCCATAAAAATAAAATGAGATTGACCTCTTAGGACCAGTCAACTCATCAAAACGATTCGGAGTCCTCCGTGCTTAAGTGTCAGCAGTAATGGGTCCTTTCACAGCAACAGGCTGGAAAAGCTCAAAGGCGGGGCTAAAGTTTACATTTTCTATGTCAACAGTCACTTGCCTGCTGTCTGGCTTCCTTTTTGGTCCTGCTGACTTCTGATGGGCTGGGGCCAGCTCGTCGGGGCTCTGTGATGTCGCATCGCATCTTGGTGACGGGGTCCTCATGACTCTGAATTTCCAAGCACAGCTTAGTCTCTCAAAGATGCTTCAGTGACTAAAACTCCATTCCAAACCTGGTTTTGGTGGAAAAGAAAGTCGATGACGATGGGAGGGGTTGGAGGGGTTTCCTGAGAGGCAAGGAGCAGGGATTCCTTCCGATCAATACATTATTCCAGTCAATACATTATTGATTGCAATAATGAAGATGTGTTTTTCAGTTTTGTTTTTGTCTAGTGACTTAATAGTCAAGAAAGGCTGTGGACATTAATGGGAGCAGGGTACTGGGGCCTGCATGGTCCAGGGCAGGACTTCTGATCCTTCATTGTGGAGCCAGATCACCTGAAGACCTTGTTAAAATGCAGATTCCTGGGCTCCAACTCCCGGGGAAACTGATTCAGTAGGTCTGAGAAGGAGCCCAGGAACGTGCATTTCTATCAAGCTCCGGGTAATACCGAGGCTGCAGGTCAGGACACCAGGCTGTGGGTGGCACTGTCCTAGGGCACAATGACGTGCTATCTACACCCAGGGCGGTGAGCCCCGTGCAGATACGAACCAGGGATTGTCGAGCTCACAGGGAACATGGGGAACAGTTCACTGCAGTGGATTCGAACACAGCTAAATCTCCAAGGAACCAGACTCTCCCCCCACCCCCCACCCCTGTTATTCACAAGGCTGTGGTGGTGACTAAAACCTTGGCTAATTACCACGCTGGTGGGAAGCATCCCAGGTTAGTGCTCTGAGGTTCTGGCCACTTCTGGCCACCAGGTGGGGCAGGATGATTTCTTCCCAGGCCCGAGGGCCTGGAAGAGGAAAAGTACTGAGGAGATGGTAGCAGAGCCTTTCAGAAAACGCTGCAATCTCCGAGTGCACCAACACCATCCAGAGCTAGGCTTCGGCGGGGAAGGGATGCTGTTGGTTTTTCAAGCTGTTTGCTTTTCTTCCTGTTATCCCAAAGTGCGTCCTCGTTCACCCCCTTGTGCAGTAGGTGACCGTGGCTTGAGATGAAAGGGAGATCGCTCTCCCTGTACCGAAGATGGAGCAAGAGGACGAGGGAGAGAAAGGAGCTTGTGTGAGGTGCCAGTGAGCAGCGTTGGGCTGCCTGGACCAGCATGTTTCTTGCCAAGGTGGGTGGGGGGGATGCTGGTCTGCCCCGAGGTCTCTGCCGACCCCAAGGTCATGGTCCTGATCAGGCTGTGCTCTTGGGGTGGGGAAGGTGAAGCAGCTTTTTAGGGAGAAAAAGCCAGGCAATCCTCGGACTAAGATGAAATGACCCAGAGGGTATTAGTTGCCCTGCGCTTGCAAAGCAGCACGGTCCGGGAGTTATCGCGCGCCCCCTTTGTGCGCTGTTAGCCAGTCTCATCGGGCATGTACATCTGAGCATCGCGCAGACAGCCACGCCGACACAGTGCCTGCTGGCCAGGCGCTGGTCCCCCAGCGTTCCCAGAGCATCCTCAGAGAGAGCCCCCTGTTACAATTAAATGGGGGGACCGGAAGCCTCTCGTCTAACGCTGTGGCCTGAAATTTTCTGCAGCTCACTGTGATAGCATTTCGGCCTGAGCAGATGAGCAGACTTCTTCTTTTACAGATATAAACAAAGAGGTGTGTGTGTGTTTAGATTTCAAGCTCCCACCTCAACCCCCCCCGGAAAGCATCTTTAAGAGTGAGCAGAGGTGCATCCCCACACTGTCCCCTCACTCCTTAGACAGCTCTCTTTACTGTCTGCCACCCAGACGACCTTAAGCGAAAGACCATGGGGGTTCCCCTTTCCCTGCACTGACATCTGGATATAAATTCTGACTTTCCTAGAGACAATTTCCCAGAGGGCTTCTTTGTCCCTTGTTGACTGCAAACGATTTTGCTCTACAAGACGGAGCATCGGCGCCACCCCTGCTGCAGCTGTTCGGGTGGCAGGAGCTCTCAGCCTCGGATCCTAAGGCGACCTATAGCTGCCCCTGAACGTGCATCTTTGGGGACTCTGCAGGCCCTGCCCGCAGGTCCCCTCTGCCACCTGCCCAGCTCCACTGGGGCTCCCTGCTGCTGCCTCCAGTTCAGCCTGGCTGCTGGGACCAAGAACGGGTCCAACGGCCAGCAGTCAGGGAGCGGCGAGCGACGTTCTCCGAAGATTGAGTTTCTGATGGCTGTCCTTGAAAGCCCCCAACCCCCCTCCCCTCGCTCGGTGCTGTCCCCAGTGCTGTAACTGACCCGGAACACCAGAGGCAGGAAAGTCACTGCTCCAGTTGAATTTTGCTGCAGTTTCTTTTTTTTTTTTCCTCCCTTAGATGCTGAGAGCTATTTTTAGCCACAGATTTTTTTTTTTTTTTGCAGGGGATCCACAGTCTATTTATAAAGCCCTTACGGAGGCCATATCGTCCAGTGACCCCCAAAGGGATTTTGGAGTTAGGTAGGAGAGGCCAGGGCAGTGGGTGGGTGGGTGACTTCCTGAAGACGAGAGGGCTGTCCTAGGGAGGGCTGGCAGAGGCTGGACCCCAGCCGGGGGCGGGGGCCCGTCCACGCAGACCCACCCTGCTCTTCCCTCCAAAATCGCTCGGCTTCAGGGACAGGGCAGCGGGCTCTGGCAGCCCAGCAGCTGCGATGACAGTGCCTTCAAATGTGGCCACTGGTTTAATTTACTGCATTTTCCTCTCCTTTCCCTGAATTTCTACACGCACGTCTCTCCCCATCGCCCCCTTCCATGGTCCCACCTGGCAGAAGTGAGCTGGGCTGTGGAAGGCTTTGGACAATGGGTCGGGCAGGAAGCTGGCCCTGGGTGAGGAAAGGGGCCAGGGGTGCTCCAGGCGGTGGCCGGGGGTGGAGAAGCAGCTGGGCAAGGAGCTGGTGGCCTCAGGCTCCACTGCGGGGGCAGAAGGTGGAGGAACCGTGGACCCAGGGCAGGGTTGCTTCTAGGAAAGCCCAGGTTCTGTTCAGAGCCGCCTGGACAGAGGCGTTAATGGGCAGAGGTGCAGTGGCGTCTGGAAGACCCTGCCCTCCCATGCCCATTCCAGGCACTTAACCTCTCCTGACAAGGCCTGTGGGGCTGGATGGATGGAGCAGGTGGGGAGAGGAGACAGGATGGAAAATTCCAGACAGAGTTGGTGAAAGTGTTCCCCAGCTGGACTGAAGCCTCCTTTCTCTCTGCTTTGCATTTAGGGAAGGATGGAGGACGGCCTCGCGAGAGGTCCTGAGCCTTCCCCGCCCCTTTTTTCTCTCTCCTCCTGGAACTGAGTCCATGGGCTGCTCTGGAAACGACTGGGGTGCTGGGCGCCCCCTCGTCCAAGAGGTGAGAAGGAGGAGACAGGGAAGGCGGGGGGGTCCTTGCTTCCAGCTGGTTAGCAGACGATTGCACGGCCGGTCGGCCAAGAGCGGCTGGGAGGCTGTTGTGGGTCCACCTGGGGTTGGCAGGAGCCCCGGCTAAGGCAGCCCTCCTTGGGCTCTGCCAGCACTGCGGACCATCCAGGTCAGCCGGGCGTCCCTGCCTCAGGAGGGCAAGGGACTGCGCGCCCCTAAATAGACCCCACACTCCGTCGCCTCCCCACTACGACCTGCCCAGAGTCAGGCCAGCGTCGCCTGTTCCGTCAGGCTCCACCTGAGCCCCGGGACCCCCTTTTCCTGGATTCTCCCCTCCATCACTCTGACTTCATTGGCGGGTCTCCCCTGCCCCTCCCTGTAAGACTGCCATCCTCTCCCCGCACCCGAGTGCCCCTCCTCGCTGAGCTTCTAGTTCCTCACCATCTGACACGTCATGCATCTTCCCATCTCTTGTTCATTATCTGACTCCTTTAACATAAGTTCCATCAGGACAGGGATTTCCTTTCCTCTGTTCACAACAAATCCCTCAATGCCTAGAGCAGCACTGAATGTATATCTGACGAACGAATTAATAAAAGAAGCAAAACGTGCCATGGTAGAGGCATCCCTGGGGAGGCTGTCTTTTTGGCCCCCACCAGCAGAGCATTCAGGGAGGTGACAAATTAGGGACACCTCCCCTCCCAACACACACAGAGGAGATCAGTTTTGGCCCCAGAATGACAATCTATTCAGAAGCTTAGCAGGAAGGGGCTGAAGAGATCATCAGACCTAAGCCCCACATTTGTGCGGAAGAGGGAGCTGAAGCCCAGAGAGGTGAGGTAACCTGCCCAGCATCACACAGCCCGCGAGTCACAGAGAGCAGAACCTGGGCACTCTGCTCCCAGGCTAGAATTCCAGAGACAGCCATCAGCTGTCTCTGCCTCAAAATGTGGAGAAAGCATTATATTCCTTCCCAGGCCCAGGAGCAACGGCCTTCCCAACCCCGCGGGGTAGGATTGCCCTCAGACTCTGGGTGGACAGATCAGCAAATCAGCATCCCAGGCGCAGGACCAGCTGGAGGGCTCTGGGAGTCTGCTCACGAAGATGTCTTCTCTCAGCAGGACCCAGACCACGAGCAGTAAAGAACCCACATCAGCAAAGAGAGAGACACTGCATTTCCAGGAGGCGATTGAGGACTGCGTCCCCTTCTTCCCAGTGAAGCCAAAGTCCTCACCAAGGGTCTTTGTGCGGGGCGGGGGGACTGATCTACATGATTTCATCACACTTGCGGTGGCCTGTGTGTCTGTCAAGGGGCAGCTGTGGGGACGAGGCAATAAAGGACCCTGGTTCTGGGGACAGCAGTCCATCAGCCAGTGCCTCAGTAGCACCAACTTCCAACCGCACTGAACACCCGTTACCCTGGAGAAACGGGGAAAAGGAGAGTGTTCCATGCAGAGGGGCAGCAGCGCTGGTGCGCTGCAGTGAGCTGAGCGCAGTCGCGTGTCAGGTGCAGCGTGTGGGGCTGGGGACAGTTGCTGGGACTCATCTGCGGGACTGCCAGACGCTGAACAAAAGCTATGAATTCGGACACCACTGTCAGGTACCTAGTGATCCCTGTGAACCAGATCCAAGCCCTTGACGTGGGCCCCTGAATCCTTGGGACAGCCCTATGGGATGGGTGTTAGTACTTATCCTCACTTAGAGAAGAGAGAACAGAGGCACAGAGGAGTTTAGGTCCCCAGCATCTCACAATTGATAAGCGGGGAGGGGCTGGAGTCCAACCCTGACAATCTGGGTCCTGGACCCTCATGCCAGTCTTCTTCTCTCTGATGATGATGGAGGTGGTGGAGATGCAGCTAACACTTAGGGAGCACTTGCCATGTGCCGACCCCACCCTTTTGGAGATTTTCCTGGTCCAAAGACATTCCAACTGAGGACAGAAGAACACAGAAGAATGCATGGGCAGAGACTGAGTACAGTCCAAGATGCTGCTTATGGGAATAATAGTGGTGATGATGATGATCTGAGGTTAATAAAAGCAATGACATTGATGATGTTGATGGTGAAGATGCTGCTGCTGCTGATGGTGGTGGTGGTGATGATGATGATGGTGGTGATGGTGACGATGATGAAGGTGGTGGTGATGATGATGATGATGGTGGTGATGGTGACGATGATGATGATGATGATGGTGGTGGTGATGATGATGATGGTGGCGATGGTGACGATGATGATGATGATGGTGGTGATGATGGTGGTGATGATGATGATGGTGGCGATGATGATGATGGTGATGATGATGATGATGGTGGTGATGATGATGATGGTGGTGATGATGATGATGGTGATGATGATGGTGATGATGATGGTGATGATGATGATGATGGTGGTGGTGACAATGATGATGATGATGGTGATGATGATGGTGGTGGTGATGATGGTGGTGGTGATGATGATGATGGTGGCGATGATGATGATGGTGATGATGATGGTGGTGATGATGATGATGGTGATGATGATGGTGGTGATGATGATGATGGTGGTGACGATGATGGTGATGATGGTGGTGATGATGATGATGGTGATGATGATGGTGGTGATGATGATGGTGATGATGATGGTGGTGGTGATGATGATGATGGTGATGATGATGGTGGTGATGATGGTGGTGATGGTGACAATGATGATGATGATGATGGTGGTGATGGTGATGACAATGGGGGTGATGACGATGATGGTGATGTCATCTAGTGTTTATTGAACGCTAACTCCGTATCTGTCACTGAGCTAAGCTCTTGATGTGCAAGAGCTCATTTCATCTTCTCAGCAATCCCATGAGACAGGTATTACTATGTTCCCACTTTGAAGATAAGGAAACTAAGGCTCAGAGTGGTTACCTAACTTGCTTGAGATCACATAGCAGGGAAGTGGTGGAACTGAGTCTCTCATGCAGGAAGCCTGTCTCAAGAGCCAGCCTTGAAGCAATGCCTCTATCAGATTTTTAGTCCCTGGCCACCCCTCATTCATTCCAGATCTTGAATCCGGATAATGGGCTCAACTCTCTCCCCCAAAGTGAAGGTGCTCCTACCCAAGAAAAGGGGCAGAGGGAGCCGTCCACCTGGCATGTCTGAAAAGTGGTCAGAATTGGTGACTGGGGCGTAGAGAGGAGGGGAAGTTTGGGTGGGAGGAGAGGAAACTCGAAAGGTAGATTGGATAAGAGAATGAAGGAGATTTTACTTGACAGTAACCGGGAGACAATAGAGAGTCATCAAAGGTTTCTGAGCAGAGAAATAGCAAGATCACGTTTGTATTTAGGAAGGCACCTGCAGTGATTCAGGCCTGGAGGGAGCCACCCTCTCCGTATTCCTTCAAACCTTGCCAGCAGGAAGAAAGCCCTCTCTTGCACCCGTAGATGAGGCTGTGCCCGCCCGTGAGGTGGGAGGTGAGGCGACTTGCTCTGTTTTGCAGAAGCAGCAGCTCAGCTCACAGGTTGCATGCTGCTTTGGCTTCTCTTGGTGCTCAGAGGGGATGTTCCTGTGCAGCCAGAGGGCGTGGGTAAATGTTAAACAACCAGCCCTCTAGGGATAAAAAGTCCAGGTTTGGAGCAGTTGCGAATTTCATTAGCATAAATACCCCCACTATGGCCGATCTCAAGCAACTGAATTGTTATAAATGGGGTTGCAGAATTCCTGAAAAATTTAACAATTGGTTCTAGCAAGCCAGCGGGAGTGGGGTCCACAGCTCTGCATGCACCCCTGTGTCCTCCCCCGCAGACACTGGTCACCCCGAGCCAGCACTGATAAAAGAGGCAGAGTAAGTTGCCCAGGCCACGGCTGATCCACTTGGAGACCCAGGGATTGAATGAGGGGTGGAAACTGGCATCTTGTCTTCTGGGCCACATGTTTGTACAGGCTCTATTTAGGAGGACAAAGTCTGATCTCTGCCTGGATCCCCTTCAGAAGGGATTTTATATTCAGTGGTAGCAAAATTTCTCTCTGGCTTCTAAGGCTTATGGGTCACACCCTCCTGCCAGAACTGGAAAAATAATGTCAGGGAGTATTTTTTTTTTTTTTTTTTTGTGGTACGCGGGCCTCTCACTGCTGTGGCCTCTCCCGTAGCGGAGCACAGGCTCCGGACGCACAGGCTCAGCGGCCAAGGCTCACGGGCCTAGCCGCTCCGCGGCATGTGGGATATTCTCGGATCGGGGCACGAACCTGCGTCCCCTGCATCGGCAGGCGGACTCTCAACCACTGCGCCACCAGGGAAGCCCCAGGGAGTATTTTTAATTGTGAGTACAAATCCCCTGCAGTGATGGATGAATTTGAATGCCTCAAATCCCATGCGTATGCTAGAAGATTATATGTCATTTTTCAATTGCCAAAGTACTTCTATTGCCCTGGATTCATTTGATCATTCATTCACCTGACATAAACTGAGAGCCCAGGCTTGGAGATTATGGGCAACAGAAGAGAAGGACCACCAGTTAGGTACTGACAATAAGTCAGAGGTGGGAGCAGGCAATAGACCACAAATCCTGACACGCAAGGTGAAAGTTAAAAAGTAAGCAGTGGATGGGGTTCAGGGTTATACAAGCCAAAATATACCGCTGCCTTTCATTGGTCATTATGAATAAAAGTTACTTGAGAAAGCAAGTGCAAGAAAAACACTTGGACCCTCTTTTGTCCCCCTGAAAGCAGGAAATAAATCTCCCATGTGAAGTTACCCTCCCTGTCCCGGGAGGGTAGAAGGCATCCCAGAGACAGGAAATTCTGGACTGAGAAGGCTGTGTAGACAGATCTTGGTATGTCTTCCCTAATTTGCTACCTCAAGCCCAAACCCCTTTGTTTTGTCAGTTCTTCACAAACTTATTGCTTCTTTGTCTAAAAGAGTATAAAAGCCGCCTGCTTTGGTCATATCAGGGAGTCTCATATTTCACGGGGCAAGTTTTCCTTCCCTACGCAGTCACTGGAGTTTTGAGAATCAACAGGTGAGACGCTCAGGACCAGCAGGTAGGAGGGGGCGCTCAGGACCAGTGAGCAGAGAATATTGCTCACAACAGACCTGCCCTTGAGACCGCAGACTGACCCAGCCTTTGGGTTCTTACCCATTTCCTGTTGGGACAAGAGGCAATGCCAGGGAGGGGACAGGAAGTAACATTATAGAGAGGTCCTGGGATACATCAGGCATGTATGAGTTTTTCACATATATTTTCTTTATTTCTTTCTTTTATTGAAGTATAATTGATTTACAATGTTGTGTTAGCTTCAGGTGTACAACAAAGTGATTCAGTTACATATATACGTATATATATATATATATATCTATTTATATTTCTTTTTCAGATTCTTCTCCATTACAGGTTATTGCAAGATATTGAATATAGTTCCCTGTGCTATACCGTAGGACCTTGTTGTTTATTTTACATATAATAGTATCTGTTAATCCCAACCCCCGTAATTTTTCCCTTCCCCCTTTCCCCTTTGGTAACCATAAGTTTGTTTTCTATGTCAGTGAGTCTATTCCTGTTTTATAAATAAGTGCATTGGTGTCATTCTTTTAGATTCTACATATAAGTGATATCATATGATATTTGTCTTTCTCTGTTTGGCTTACTTCACTTAGTATGATCATCTCTAGGTCCATCCATGTTGCTGCAAATGGCATTATTTCATTCTTTTTAATGGCTGAGTAATATTCCGTTGCATATATGTACCACATCTTCTTTGTCTATTCACCTGCTGATGTCTATGTCTTTGCTATCATAAATAGTGCTGCTATGAACATTGGGGTGCATGTATCTTTTCAAATTAGAGTTTCCTCCGGATATATGCCCAGGAGTGGGATTGCAGGATCATATGGTAACTCTACTTTACCATACCTATACCCATGTCCTTCTGTCACATGTATTTTCTGAATCCTAGTGGCAAGGAGAGAACCATGTGAGATCAGTGGTATTATTTTATTATTTGTTTGAGGAAAGGGAGGCTCAGAGAGGTTAATGACTTGCCTGTGGTCACACAGCTGGCAAGAAGCAGAACCAAGGAGTATAAGAGGGCAGCAGCTGAATACAGATTCAGAAAAATTGGCAGGCGGGTGGAATTTATAGAAACGGAAACAGTTGGGTGTCTCCCTGCATTGGGGGCCCCCGTGGCTGCTGATGGCCTGCAAGGCTGGGGACAGGGCTGGCGGAGAAGAGGGAGGGATACTTCTGTTCTCCCAGGCCCCGGGGGCAAGGTGTCCACTGCTCGGTCCACGTGTCCTCCTGGAAGAGGCTCTGGTGTTTACACAAGGGCACATTTCTGGCGAGTGAGGAGGGCCAAGCTGTAAACGGAGCTCCCATCCCCAGCTCGCCAGATGCCCGGGAGCGAGGCACACGCTGACGCTGATGGAGAACAGGGACTTCTTGTTTACCAGGCTCGCCATCTGGACGGCCGGTATCGTCCAAGGAAATCGCTGTAACAAGGGCTCTGAGGCCTCTTACGAACTGGCTCCATGGGCCTTTATTTACATTCTGCTCATCCAAATGACTCAGGCCCCCACACGGGAGATTCTCAGGACCTGAGTTCCAGGCATTTACGAGGCTTGGAGGCTTAATTGGCTCTGAGTTGGTTGGCATTTTGTAGGGTATGAGGTCTGAGACTGGGGAGTTTAAGGCAGCAGGCCACTACAGACATTTCCTTTCTCCAGGGCCTTCTGACCTAACAGGGATTTCCTAACACTTCTACCAAACTCTACATAGAGAAGTTCATAGATGTGAAAGGAAAGTACCTCCTACTATTTCTTCATCTCATGAGTAAGATGACCACCAATCTTGGTTTTCCCAGGACGGCCATGTCTACACCCAGTTCCAGGCTTACGAATAGTGTCTGCTTTTGCTCTCAGAAAGCTCCCAGTTTGGACAAAAGTCACGTGCTCATCCTTCTTAGAGGAGACAGAGCACCTGGGCTTTGTCCTGTTGCTGATCAGACGTGTCTCTGTCAACCAGCCCTATGGCTCCACGTGATGCAGGAGTTGGGCCCCTGTCATGAGTCCCCTAGTCATTGTCTTTGTTCAGTTTATTAACCCTGTGATTTCCAGGCTCTGTAGGATCCTGATCTCCTTCCTTTAGAGGCCCCAGAGTCATGGGCCTGTGCTTAAGCAGCATTCAATAAGGAGACAGGCAAAAAAGTCAACACACTGATGAGGTTAATAGAGCATGGATTCTACATTCCAGTTTATGGATGTTCAGTTTGGGACCATAAAGACAAGGGACACTTCCAAGTCCACGTGGAACCCAAACTCTAGTTCTAACCTGGGCATCCTGATTCTGGGTCACTCTTCTTTCCTCTGTGCCAGCTATGAGGTCTCAGGTGCCCCTTACCTAACAGGAGGTCCAGCTAGTCCACACCAAGAAAAATTCTACAGAAGGACCCCAAATCAAACTAACAACGAAGCAAGGATCTATGCCATGGTTAATTGATATATATCAGCTTCCTGAATGTCCTTTCTGAGTGATTCCTTGTCATCAGCAAAAAGTTTTGTTTGTAGGGAGTAATATATCCAGGCCCTCTGAGCCAATTTTGTTCCCGGCTCTGAAAGCAACCACTCAGCAAAAGGCCCACAGAACACTTCTCTGAAGGTGAGGAATGACACCTGTGTTGAAAGAAGGAAGCATAAGATGTGAACTGTTCATTAGCTACAGCAAATAGAGTCTGGGGTCGGTGCCATTTGTTGGGAGGAGGGTGACAAGCAGTAGCGTGTGATCTGATAGCGACTCATGTTGACCCCAAACCCACAGGTTAACCAAATGGAACTCTCCAAATCAGGCACCTGTCTTGTTATGGTTTTCTGTTTAGTATGGTTGAGTCATCCGTAAGCTTGATTTGGAAATGCAGACGTGAGCTTTGAATTTATTAGGCTATGCTTACAGCAGCAGGAACCTTCCTGAGTTCCTAGGAAACAAACAAAAGGGATGAACCGGAGAAGGAAAGGACAATCTAGCTCCTGGGGTGACTTTGGCCACCACACACGAGCTGTACATGGACTCCCTGGGCCGGTAGGAGTCTGCAGAGTTCATGCTATTTACTCCCCATCTCGAGATGCAAACCAGGGGCTCTCACTTGCTCTCATGACCGTCCAAACTTCCCTTAAAGACTTCTGATTTCCATCTGGATATTTGGATATGTGAGTCATGTAGACACATTAGCATTCCAGAACCGAAGACTGCAAAAGACCTTGGAGGAGGAGAATGAACCAGAAAAAGAACAGCCTGATGTGATGGGAAGAATACGAAAACCTAACGACAGACCAAGGTTGAAAATGAAGGACTGGCAAAATACATACCAAGAAGATGATAGCTCAGAGAAAGCCAGGGTGGCCATACGAATGGAAGCCAAAGAAGACCCAAGAGAAAGAGAGTTTTGGAGATCACGATCATTCTTCAATTACTAGGGAATAATTCATGAGGAATATAAAATAACTCTAGGCTGAATTGCACCTAGCAGTTCCCATTCAAACTATATAATGCAACTATTGCCAGAATTATAAGGAGGGATGGGCAAATACATCTAGAGTGCGAGATTTTAACATCTTTCTGAAAACTAATAGATCGAACAGGTAAAAAAAATAATAGGGTGTGGAAAATTTAAGCAACATGGTGAACAACTTTTGCCAAATGTCCTCATCTAGAATGTTCACCCTTAATTAGAGAATTCAAAGTCTTTTCAATTAAACATGAAACAGTGGTCAACTTTACTATTATTTTCATGTTTATTTACATTTATTGACTTTTAACTTACTACTTGCCTTATCTTAAGCAATACCAACCGTGAACTATTAAGTTTGAGGTAGTAGTTATTATATTTCTTTGAAAGACACATTTTATTAAGTACATAAGTAGTGCTCATTTTTAAAAGTCCATATTTGAAAGTATCCCCAGAATCTCCTTGTATGCCACTAGTGATGTATATTAGAAATAACGAATGCTGAAACTAATGGAGTAAGAGTCTAACTCAAGAATTTATGAAAAAGCAATGGGGTAATCTAATGGAAATAGAAAAAAAAAGGAAATAATAAAGACAATAGTAAAATTAATGAAATAAGAAAAAATAATGAAAATAACTAAAACAGCTCTTTTCTGAAAAAGTAAAAACATAGACAACCCTTAGGCAATATTGATTAGATAAAAGAGAACATATAAGAAAAAATAAAGGAAATGAAAACTAAGAATTAATTGTATTTACAGTATAGATTTAAAAATTATGAGATAACAATGATTAACTTTATGCCAATATATTTGAAAACCCAGACAAAATATAACATCAAAACTGAGTGAATAAAAAGAAACTAAGGATAAACCTAAAACTATTAAAGAATTTGCATCAGTAGTTTAAAAACTACCTACGAAACAAATAAATAACAAAACAATATACTCAGGTAGTTTTTACATAGAATTCTACCAAATCTTCAAGGAAGAAACAATCCCTATCTTGTATAAACTGCATCAGAGAATAAAGAGGAAAAACAACAGAACTTTGATACTAAATTCCTTGGCCAGGAAGTCTAAGTGATGTCTTCCGTAAGGGGAGACAATGTCCATAGGACATCAGCCTCCCTGTGCTTTGTGACTGCTTCCCACTAGCTATCTGTTTTACATTTGATAGTATATATGAGTCCATGCCACTCTCTCACTTCGTCCCAGCTTACCCTTCCCCCTCCCCGTGTTCTTGTCTATTCTCGGCATCTGCTTCTTTATTCCTGTCCTGCCCCTAGGTTCTTTAGAACCATTTTTTTTTTTTTAGATTCCATATATATGTGTAGCACATGGTATTTGTTTTTCTCTTTTCTTCTAATGTTTCTTTTTTTAATAAGATAATCATGTTTTAAAATGAAAAAAGCACATCCCAGAACAAACTTTGCAAACTATAGAACAAATTAATTCTTAAGTGAAAAGTATTATTGTGTGGCTACAATGTTTTTCTCATTCTGACTTACTTCACTCTGTATGACAGACTCTAGGTCCACCCACCTCACTACAAATAACTCAATTTCGTTTCTTTTTATGGCTGAGTAATATTCCATTGTATATATGTGCTACATCTTCTTTATCCATTCATCTGTCAATGGACACTTAGGTTGCTTCCATGTCCTGGCTATTGTAAATAGAGCTGCAATGAACATTGTGGTACATGACTCTTTTTGAATTATGGTTTTCCCAGGGAATATGCCCAGGAGTGGGATTGCTGGTTTTTATGGTAGTTCTATTTTTAGTTTTTTAAGGAACCTCCATACTGTTCTCCATAGTGGCTGTATCAATTTACATTCCCAACAACAGTGCAAGAGGGCTCCCTTTTCTCCACACCCTCTCCAGCGTTTATTGTTTGTAGATTTTTTGATGATGGCCATTCTGACTGGTGTGAGGTGATACCTCATTGTAGTTTTGATTTGCATTTCTCTAATAATTAGTGATGTTGAGCATTCTTTCATGTGTTTGTTGGCAATCTGTATATCTTCTTTGGAGAAATGTCTATTTAAAAGACACCGCATAGCCAAAGCAATCTTGAGAAAGAAAAACAGAGCTAGAGGAATCAGGATCCTGGACTTCAGACTATACTACAAAGCTACAGTAATCAAGACTGTATGGTACTGGCACAAAAACAGAAATATAGATCAATGGAACAGGATAGAAAGCCCAGAGATAAACCCATGTACATATGGTCACCTTATTTTTGATAAAGTAGGTAAGATTATACAATGGAGAAGTGACAGCCTCTTCAATAAGTGGTGCTAGGAAAACTGGACAGCTCCATGTGAAAGAATGAAATTAGAACACTTCCTAACACCATACACAAAAATAAACTCAAAATGGATTAAAGACCTAAGTGTAAAGCTGACACTATAAAACTCTTAGAGGAAAGCATAGGCAGGACACTCTGACATAAATCACAACAAGATCCTTTTTGACCCACCTTCTAGAGAAATGGAAATAAAAACCAAAATAAACAAATGGGACCAAATGAAACTTAAAAGCTTTTGCACAGCAAAGGAAACCATAAACAAGACCAAAAGACACCCCTCAGAATGGGAGAAAATATTTGCAAATGAAGCAACTGGCAAAGGATTAATCTCCAAAATTTACAAGCATCTCAATATCAAAAAAACAAACAACCCAATCCAAAAATGGGCAAGAAACCTAAATAGACATTTCTCCAAAGAAGATATACAGACTGCCAACAAACACATGGAAGAGTGCTCTGCTCATTTTTAAACCTCCACCATTCTCCAGCTTTTGCGCTAAAGCACAGTACCAACTGCGGATGACGAGGGTTTTGGGAGGAGAAACATCTCATCTTTATTCACATAATTGGCAGCGATAGGAGAAGGAAGAGAAGAAGTAAAGGAGGAAAATGCTTGAATAAAGCAGACAGAGTTTCCTTTAGTCCAATAGGAACCAAACTCTCTCTCCAACTTGAAAATGAAGCTTCAATAAATGAGGTTTCAACAGAGCATATTTGAGCCCCACTTGTTGTGATGGAAGATCTGATAAAAAATATTGCAGGAAACCCCGGAGAAGGAAAGGCTTTCCTCAAAACACATTCTCCGATGATCTGTATGGGAGAGGATGCTGCTCTGCTCTCTTGCAATATACAAGGTGCTTTATCAATGGGCAAAATAATTCTTAATGTGGATCAATGATTTGCAAAATATCTTTTCCCTTGTGTATCATCCCATGCTACTTCACAAGTAATTAGAGATACAATGTTATAATTTTTTCCTCTTCCAAAAGAAAATTTTAAAATGTGTGTATAACAAAGACAAAAAAATCCATGGTTTGTATCTCAAGGCAAAAGCTCTGTTTTTCAACAAGATAAGTCCCTCTTCTAATTTGTAGTTATACTTCAAGTTCCTTATGAAAACCTCCATGAAAAGACTGGGGCTGGGATTATGACAAGACTTTTGTTGATCAAATGCACATCTTCATAACTCGGGGGCTGAAATGCTACCAGGTCCCCCTTGGCCCTTGTTCATAGAACAAAAGCACACAGCCCTTTCTCCCTAGTTCAGCTCTGGGAAAACTACCCAGAGCACACCTAGAGAACTTGCCCTTCCTCTGTTTTCCAAGTGTCTGGGGAAATTTATTCATTCATTCAGTAAAAATTAATGAGTACCACCTTTCATGTACCAAGCACTTGGTAAAAATTTAAGAATATGAAGATCAAAAGGAATGGAAAGTGTGTGTGTTTGCATGTTTGTGTATGTGAAAATGTGTACGCATGTGTATGAAGGTAGGTAGCTGGGACGGAGAAGCAAACAGATAATTACAGTATAAGGTGAGAACTGTTAAAATAGAGGAGTGAACAAGGAGCTTAAAGAATGTGTAAGATGGACAGTGAACGCAGATTAAGAATCTGGTCTGGGAGGTTTCTTGGAGAAGGTGGTCAATGAACAGCCAGCCAGGAGAGACCAGGGGAAAAAATAATACATGCAGCGAACGGGCTTGCATTCTGCACACACACTCTGGAGGGGAAATGGAAAAATCTGCTCTATTCAGAGAATCAATAGAGAAGTATAGTTAAAGTGTGTGAGCAGGGAATGTACACTGTTTCATATCCTGATTTAGTCACTTAAAATTATATATTGAGCATATAATAAAGTCATTATTCTCCATAAACATGACTTTTAGTGACTGTATAGAATATGCAGAGAGGGTACAAACTATTTAATCGTGTTAGATATTTCAGTTGTTTGTAATTTTTATTGTTATAAGTGATGCTGCAATGAACATCTCTGCACTGGATCGAAGTGTACACACATCTTAAAGACTTCTGGTGCATCCTGAATTAATTCCTTCCACAGAGACTGACTTCTCCTCTGTGGAAAGGCCTATTTTATCACATTTCCCTCTAGAGTGGCTGTTATTATTTTTTAAATATTTTCAAATTAGAAGGCTAAAAATGCTATCTCTTTGCTGTTTTAATGCTGCTTCAACGTCTTACATTTTTAAAGATAATACATGCTACCCTTGAATATAGTCTTCGGTAAAAAAGTAAAAATTCACAAATCCTGCGAATATCACTTACTCACCTCTAGCGTCTAATGGGCTCCACCTGTCCCCCGGGCCCTGGACACTGGCCCTGCTTCCCAGCTAGGGGGACCCCAGTGATGGTGCCTATGCTCCTGCAGCCACTGCAGTCACCCCGTCCTCTGACACCGCTGTCTCCTTCTCTTCCTCAAAGCCTCCACTTCACTTACCTAAGCGAGAGCCACAGCAGCTCCAGCTCTGAGGTCTGACCAGCCAAACTCACAGAGATTCTGCTTCCCCGGCACCTGCCTGGAAAAGCTAGACAATCCAACCAGAAGGTCTGGGAAGTTAACGCCCCGTGGGAGCGCAGCCAGAGCCAGTACACACTTTGCTTGCCCTTGCTTCCCCCAACACAGACAGTGGGTCAAAGGGCTCCTCTGGAGATGTTCTGCTTTACTGTGAAACCAGATGGTGTGTGTGTGTGTGTGTGTGTGTGTGTGTGTGTGTGTGTGTGTGTGTGTGTGTGTGGTTTTGGCCTGCTTGGTAACACACCCCATTGTACATGCTCTGCAACCTTCTCTCCTCTCTCTCCTCTTCTTCCTTCACTTTCTCTTTCCCTGACTTGCAACCTACTGTTAAGCTTTAGCATGTAAACTTGCCTCAGCCTCTGTTTTCTGGGGAACCCGGGCTACACAGGCACATGAAGTAAAAAGTGAGAGTCTCCCCTCCTTCCCCACTGCTTCCAACCCACCACTCTGCTCAGAGGCAAGCACTGTGAACAAGCTGGTGTGTAGCCCCCTTGCCCCTTTACTACGTATGCATTTATTATATATATTTACATCAAAGTACATAGTTTCAAAAAATTCACTTGGGATCGTACTCCATCTTACTTTTTTACCTTCCTTTGTCTTGGCGATCTTTCCATGTTGGTACAGGTGGACAATCTCATTCTTGTTCACAGCTACATAATTTTCCTTTCTATTAAAAAATATTTTAGGGAGTATGGTTGATTTACAGTATTATGTTAGTTTCAGGTGTACAGCAAAGTGATTCAGTTTTTTATATATATATATATATATATATATATATATATATCAGAAAAGAATCTGAAAAAAATACATGTGTGTATATATGTATATTCTTTTTCAGATTCTTTTCCACTATAGGTTATTACAAGGTACTGAATATTGTTCCCTGTGCTTATACAGTAGCTCCTTGTTTTTTATCTATTTTATATATAGTAGTGTGATAATCTCTAGGTTCATCCATGTCGCTGCAAATGGCATTATCTCATTCTTTTTTATGGCTGAGTAGTATTCCACTGTGTATATGTACCATGTCTTCTTTATCCATTCATCAGTCAATGGACATTTAGGTTGCTTCCATGGCTTGGCTATTGTGAATAGTGCTGCTGTGAACTTAGGGGTGCACGTGTCTTTTCGAAATAGAGTTTTTGTCTTTTACAGATATACGCCCAGGAGTGAGATTGCTGGATCATATGGTAACTCTATTTTTAGTTAATTTCAACTGCATAATTTTCAACAGCATGGTTTAGCCCTTCTCCTACTAGTTCTTGCACATTTGTAGCCATTACGTATAGTTGGACATCTTTATGCATAGGTGCAGTAATTCCTCTGGAACGATGACGAAATTAAAATTACTTCTTAGCAGCATATGCATGTTTTAGATTCTAATGGACACTGACAGGTTATTCTTCAAAAAAAAAGCTTGTCAAATTTAACATCCTGCAATTGTATGTAGGAATATCTACTTCTCTGTATGCTCACCAACACTAAGTATTTTAAACACTTACATTTTTTCTCTAGTCAGATGGGGAAAAACATTTTAATATTTTAATATTCATTTTCCTGATTATTGGTCAGTTTGGGCCCCTGTCCCTAAGGTTATTGGTCATTTGATTTCTTTTTTGGTGAATTGCCTTATCATATTTTTTGTACATTTAAACTGGGTTATTTGTATCTTTTCTGAGTTTTGGGTTCTTTAATATTAGTACTTTGTCTATTATGTGTGCTGTAAACATTTCTGACCAGACTGTTGCATGCTTTTTAATCTTTCTTTATACTGAATTTTTTGCCTACAGAGACTCATATACTTAATCTTTTCTCTTATGACTCCTGGATTTTGTGTATGCTTGGAAAGACCTTCCTACCACAAGATTATAAAAAATGTCCATTCATAGTTTCTCTAAGAACTTTATAGTTGGGTTTTTAAATATTTAACTCTTTAATCATTTTGTTTATGATACGAGGTAACATCATTTTTTTGTGTGTGTAGTCCATCCTTTCCCTACTGACTTGAAATTCTGCCATTATCACTCACAGGAGTATTTTCCTTAGCAGGAAAGGATGACTTAAATTAAATCCCTTGTCAATAGGGATCAAAATTTCAGAGAAAATAATGGGGAAAATAGTGGACCTAGGAGCTTATCTTGAAAGTTGAGACTAATAATTATGAAGATGCATTATTTGATCTTCTGTTTATAATATTCAAGTTATAATTATTACTACTATGCACCTGCTCTGAGAGCAAATTAGGAGTAGACCAAGTGTTCATATTTTTTTTGTGTGTTTGGTATGTATTGATAGTTTCTCCCTAAAATTGAGTGATAGCACAATATGTCACCCTCCTGACTTTCTCAGAAGGATCATAAAAGACATACTTTTTACAAAAATAATAAAAAGTTTTACTAATTTCCCCAAGAGCCCCTCTTATGCTGTTGACAATGATATCTTTCTACTTTTGTTTACTATCGTCAGCACCCTTGTAGAGTTTAGATTTTCTGTTGTGAGCTGGTCTCACACTGCAGTTATCAAGGATCTATGCAGATTACTACCAGTCAGGTCTCCTTACTTGTGGTTAATCCCAGGCTTTACTTTATAATCTTCGCAAAGCGGCAGGATCTCAGGACATTTCCACTCTTCCCCCTTCCGCACTGCACCCACGTCTCACCTCAGGTCACTTTCACCTCCAAACTGCCACTTGGAAGAACCCTTGTCCACCAATACTTCTGCCTCACACTCGAGGGTCTACATGAATATTTCCCTCTAGCAAACTGGAAGTGTGGACATTGGGCTCAGCAATTCTTTTGATCCCAGTAGCAGGTTCTGAATAGATACTTGATTGATTTTTTTAAATCGCAATAATCAGGAACCCCCTGGGATGCAGAGAGTGTCTCTCCCAGCTCTGGCCTAATCACCTTTAATCAAATTCACTATTAAATTTAATCCTGACTCTATCACTCATGAATGATAAGCATCTCACAGCTTACTTAACTCTTCTGAACTAGAGTTTACTCCTCTGCAAAGTAGAGATGATAACACCTAAAAATTAAACTAGATAAAACACATGCCTGGTGCCTGAAAATGTCTCAGTACATCTCTTTCCCTTCTGATCTCATTTCCTGATTTTCCTCTTTTTTCTTTTGGGGATCTGGTCCAGTGCATGTGAAAGAATTTTGTAAATATAAATCCTGCAGAAATGTTACTGCTCCTATTATGTGATATTTATGGTATAACTTCTCCCTTTCACACCTATTTTCTAATGTAATATTACATAGAACAAGGGCCAAGCTCCCCTGAGCCTTAGTTTGCCTGTCTTTAAAATGGGAATAGAAATACATATGGAATGCTATCAATATTCAGTTAAGTCACATTTGTTAAGTATCTGACAGAGTCCTTGATGCATAATAGGGTCTTAATAAATGGTAGCTGTTTTATTGCTTTATAATCGTATATAATCGTATATAATCGATATAACCGTATATAACCGTATATAATCGGTATAATTCGTATACCGATGTGCACTTCACTAATTGCTCTCTCTGCTTCTTGGTTTCCCATACTCCCTCCCCTCCCCGTTCCAGTCAAAAATCAGGAAAGAGGAAACCCAGGATACTGGGATGCCCTGAAGGTCATTTGGGGACCTCATACTGAGTCATAGTGTATGGGATGAGAAAAATCGGCCCAGTTTTCTGGACCCAGCACACAAAGTAGTCAGTTAGTTTACGTCAGCATCCATTGACTAGTGGGGCTCTGATGTCCACAGGCTCCGTGTCCTTTCCCCAACACAACAAGCATCAAACCAACAACAAACTATTGTTCTGTGTCTGCTGCTCTTCTCCGAGGCTTGTAGCTAAGCCCTTCATTTCCTGCCCGTGGGATGCTGGAACATTCACGATCGACTCCGACTGTATATGTAAAGCAAACAGTATTTTTTTTTAATCATTCTCATCTTACAATGAGTCCAGCAGATCCTGTTACCAGAGAGTGGAGAAGGCTCAGCATTCCAATACTCAGATGCCAGCCAGGGTCTCAGGTTCCGTATCCCAGTGGTTGGGACATCTGCTCAGAGCCCTGCCAGAGGCTTTCTCCAGCAGCTGTCTCATCATCTCTATTTGTGAGTGACTATGAAGCTGTAAGACTCCGCGAACAGCCTGAACAGAACAGGGGAAGGAGGGGCACACACCCATCTTCAGCTTAGAGGTGCTTGCTCCCCTCCCCCAGTTCTTTGCTGACACCTTGCACAGCAACTGCACGGGGCTTCAGAGGATAAACACAGAACTGGAATTCACCCACCGACCAGTTAGGATCAACAGCCCTCCACCACGTACCACGATGAATACATGGGACTTGTGAGAAGATACAGAGGAAGGAGACCCATTTACAAGAAGATACAGTTACTAAGCCAGCAAATTACGACTACTACACTTTGTAACTTGCTGTGTAGCATCGTCTCTAGGCTGTCCTTACTTAGCTGCTGGAGGAATCCTCCAAAAGCACCTCCTCGTGATTCGAGCACGTCCGTACTCAAGTATCTTCAATGGTTCTACGGGGCTTCTCAGATGATGTCTAAACTCCGAAACCCAGAATTCAACAGTGTTGCAAGTCCCCATTTCTGGACTTACCTTGGATGACTCTTCCGCGTGCACCCTTACACTCCAGCCAAACTAAACCACATGCCACTCGGGGTCTCAAGCTACCCCCCCTTCGTCATGTCCAGCCATTTGCTTGTGATATTCCTTCCCCAAAGGGAAAGCTGTCTTTCCACCTCCTCCCGTCCTCCTCCACGTCTCACCCGTCTCTCGTGATCCCGCTCAGCTACCACCTATTCCAAGGCAGCAACTCTGAGTTGGGCAATCAGAGTTTCTTTCTTCCTCCCCTAAGTTTCCATGGCACATTTCATGGCTTTGTATTGCTGTTCTCTCCCCATCTGTCTGGTAAGTCTTAGACAGCACAGTTTTATATCCGATCTAGCATCTAGAGGCGTGATTGATAGTCAATAGCAACACCATAAATATTAAACCAATGAATGTGGCCTGTCCTCTGTACTTTTCCATCGGCTTCAGTGTTCATGATCTGCTATGTCAATCAGGCAGTTTCTACAATCCCCCCTTTACACTGGGTTAAACTGAGACATAGTTTCAGTGACTTGCTTAAGGCTACACAGGCAGATAGTAATGGAGTTAAGAAAACAACCTGAAAGACCTCCTCATGTGTGTTCTTTTAATCAGTATCCAGATGAAAACTGTGCCGCCTGTAACGAAAAGTGACAGAGCCGTGGTGGGGGGTAGAGTGGCCTGAATTGGTAGGAGAAGCAGGGAGGGAGAAGGTTCACAGAGAAGCCTGCTTTTGAGCAACGTTGTAAAAGAATGGAGGGGACGGATTAACAGGAAGGAGGGAAGTGGGCGTTCCAGGCAGGAAATCCTGACCAAGGTGGACCTGAGCATATCGTGGTACACAGGTCGTGGTCCCCGCTGTATCCTCAGGGCCCGGCCCAGTGCCTGGCACAGAGCAGGTACTCAATATATGGTAACTGGAGAAAATTGGGGAGGGAGGGAGAAAAAAAAAGGAGGAAAGTTTGGAGCAGGAACATTGCATCTAGGTTAATGAGAAAGCACAGCGATTGCCAGCCCAGTGCTGGAGACATGCCAGGTTGTCATTGCGACTTTGTTGCATTGAAAGGTTGTCACTCTCTGGCAGAGAGGGAGGCATGGGCTCCGTTCAGCACTGACCAGGGGACAGAGTCATCCAAGACCACTATTGTTCTTGGTCTCATCAGTGGTAAATGTTGCCCGGGTTTTGTCAGGTAAGAGTCCCAGAGCGGGAGCCTGATAGAAGTCCACTTTGTCTGCTTTGGGGCCATTGTCCCTAGCCCATTTCCTTAAAGATCCTGATGGCCTTGGGCATAAAAAACTGTTAATTTTGGTGTCAGAAGAAAAGCACAGATCAGAAGGCAAGAGACATAGGTTCTTGTTCCAATGGCAACCACCGAGACTATGGCCTTGGACACGTCACATTGTCAGCATGTCTCTCAGCCTTAGTTTCCCAAGCTGTCAGTAGGGGTAACGGTACCTACCTTCTATCACGGCTTGCGAGGCTCGAATGAGAGAAGAGACTTGAAGTACTTCCAAAGTATGAAACGACACGTGATGCTGGAAGCAAGGGTGGATCTTTGTCTCAGAAAAGAATTGTTGGGATGCCTATTCTCCAAGTGTTTCATCTTGAAAGCATCATTGGAGCATGAAGGAAATTGGGATTTTGTCTTGTGATCTCAGGAGTAAACCACACCCCCATGGGCGGGGCCAGGTCCCCAACACACCCAGTAAATGTGTGACACCGTGGAGAACACCCACAAATCTGCCAGGGCCTGCTCTTGAAGCACTACCTGGGCACCACCCACGAGATCACTGGTCCAGCCCTCCAGGTTGACCTGGTCGGACCTACCTGTTTATCTTTTTTCTGTTTGTTCCTTATAAAATCACCAAGACTCGGATAACTCAGCCTTTTGTCTTTTTACTTCGATCAAACTGCAATCTGATATCTATTTAACCTAAAGAGTCCGTATAGGAAAACCAACAGCAGAGTAAATAACCTCCGTGTGTGCTGCTCTTTGCTTTCCTCTCCTCCTTCAGGCCAGCTTCCCAGTAAAATGCAACCCAACAAATTGCTTATTTGCACCTGCTTTTCCATTAATAATCAGTAATATTATTATACCGCCTACCCTAGCGGCTCTCCATCCCTCAGGGACACTGTGGCCAGAAAGCACCACAGTCTGTGAAATTCTTACCCGGTGGTTATTTGGGAGCTCTTGGAAGCAGCGTGCTCAGATGGCTGACGCTGTTAGAATGGGAAATACCTGCTCCCGGGGGGACCAGCCAAACACCTCAGTGGGCTTTATTGTTGCCACATCCAGGAATCAGGTGCCCGGAAAAAATATGCTGACAGGATCAGACTGGGGAAGCTGTGATGCCATCTGGGGTCAGGAAGAGATATTTGTCCAGACGCCAACTGTGGAGGCCGAGGCAGTGTGGTGCTCGGCTGGCCTGGAGGCTGAAATAACCCAGGAGGTGCTGGGGAAGCAAGGAGAAAGCTGCCCAGAATGCCGTCGGGGAGAACTGGGGACTCTGGTGAAGATGCGGAGGATATGAGGCTTGAACCTTCTGCACTGGACACTTTAGAAAATGTTTTGTTTTGGAAATGTTCAAACATACACCAAAGTAGAGAAGGAGAGGGTAATGAATCCCCATGTACCTTCGACAAGTGTCGACTCAAGCCAATCTTGTTTCATCCATACTTCTACTCACTCTTGTCTCCTGATCTCCAACTTCCCTGGGTTTTATTGAGGCAAATCCTAGACGTCACAACACTGCATCCATAACTACTTCGTACGTATCTCAAGAAAAAAGAGAACTCCTTAAAAACATAATTATAGTGCAATTATTATACCTAAAAATACACAGTCCTTCGAATTTCCCCAGTTGTTCCCTAGTAGTCCTGGATGTTTGTGTCAATCTGAGATAGAGTTAAAGAAAATAATAAAAAAGAGGGAAGAGAGAAAGAAAAGTAGTAAGGGAAAGAAAGAGGGAGAAAATGAATCAACATATATTCACTGAACGTCAATGATATACCAGACTTTGTGTTGAGTACTAAGTCATTGTAACCTCATTTTTGACATATATACACTAATATGTAGAAAATGGATAACTAATAAGAACCTGCTGTATAAAAAAATAAATAAAAATAAACTTAAAAAAATCAACCATCGAATCATACAAAAAAAAAAAGAGATGAGAAAATCAGGGTACAGAGAGGTTAAGCCATTGGCCCAAAGCCAGTCCTCTAGTAAGTCTTGAAGACATAATTCTAATGCAGGTTTGAGTGGTTCCAAAACCTGTCTCTTTCTTCTATACTGCACTGCCTCTTTTTTTTTTTCTTGCAGCACGCGGGCCTCTCACTGCCGTGGCCTCTCCCGTTGCAGAGCACAGGCTCCAGACGCGCAGGCTCAGCGGCCATGGCTCACGGGCCCAGCCGCTCCGCGGCACGTGAGAACCTCCTGGACCGGGGCACGAACCCGCGTCCCCTGCATCGGCAGGCAGACTCTCAACAACTGCGCCACCAGGGAAGCCCTGCACTGCCTCTTAAATAACCTAATTATCTACTCGGGAATCTTGGAAAGAAGGAAAACAGAGGAGATGGAGGGGACTAAAATTCTCTGGTCATCACAAGGCTTGAAGGGTAGTTGATTTGGAGCCAGACTTTTCTGGATCTGAGTCTCAGCTCTGCAGCTGAGTAACTGAAAAAAGGTATCTTCCCCGAACCTTGCTTTCTTCATCAGTAAAGTGAGATGTGGCAAGGATTAAAAGACATCATTCAAACGCTTACTAGTTGCTGTTATTGTTATTCTACCTGAAGAATGGGTATAGAAGAGAGAAGGCAGGACGTGGTCAGTATTTACCCCATTCGTCTGCAGACCGGTGTTTTCCAGGCACCGATCAAGATGATGACAAAAAATCAAAGAGAGCAAGTCTGGTTCTGATGAAGTGGGTGACGGGGGTCAGTGCGGGAGGTAGAGGGGAGGTGGAGGGAAGAAGGAAGCAAGGAGGTCCTGGATCAATGTCCATCCCTTTCTAAACACAAGAGCAAAGGTGAGAAATGACGATAAACGTGGCATGGGAGTGGGAGAGTGGGGGAACCTACCTGAGCGAAGTGGGTGGTGGAGCTGAACAGCAGATGTGGGGAACAAGATTGGATGGATGGAACGTCAAAAAAATGAAAGATAATGAAGAGATATTCTTTTTTTTTTTTTTGGCCATGCCACGTGGCTTGCAGGATCTTAATTCCCCCACCAGGGATTGAACCCATGCCCCTGCAGTGGAAGCGTGGAGTCTTAACCACCAGATTCCAGGGAATTCCCAATGAAGAGATATTCTTAATTAAGAAAAAGACATGCCTAGAATATCTCCAGGAACATTCATCTGACTGTGGCCTGCCAGACAGATTAGTTAAGAGACATGGAAGGTAGGGACACCTATACAGTAGATGTTACCAATCCTAGAGAAGGTTTCAAGGTCTTGGGGTGAACGCAGATTTTATGGGTTCATGCAAAGTCTCTCAAACCCAAAGTGTTTTGAAGACTACCTATAACACTGAAAAATTCTAGCATGCTGGTAAAGTCTACTGGTCTCCAGAGAAAGGATATGTTCTGGGTGTCCCCAAACACTAACCAACCACGACCCTTTTGCAAAGAGAACCCATTGATCGAAGCCAAAATCCTTCCCACCAACTGCTGCAGACCAAGCCGTGATGGATGAAGAAGATGTTGCCCAAAGGAAATGCCAGCAAAAATATGCAAAATAGACACTATGCTATTATAATAAACTCAGAGACCCAAGGAGCTCAGAGAATCTCGGAATGTAGGCTGATTTTGGCCACTTGTTCAGATCGGCACTTATTTTAAGACTCTTTAAAATGCCATTTTGGTGCAGCAGCCTTAGTGACAATGAAATTTGAGCTGAGGACAATGTCAGGGTTTCCTCCATTGCCCATAGCTATTAAAAACTGTCTCATGGCCTCTTAGGAAGATTTCCTTTTGATCCAAATTGAGGTTCAGCCATTGATTTTTAAAGAGTTAGATTACTATAATCGTTAGGTTGGAAGGAAACTCCAAGGGCATCTTGCCCATTCCCATTCTTTCTGCAGGAGAACATGATTTTATTATAGATACAGAGAGAATCAAAGAATCATGGGAAAACTTAAATACCATCTGTGAAGGAGATTCCACCAAATGTTTGTATTTCCTGGTTTAACAATACTCACTTCCATGAAATTCTTCCATCTACCTTCCTTGCATTCCATTGTTGTAACTTAAGTCAATGTCTTAGATTTGCAAGCACATTTAATAAGCTTTACATAAGCAGGTTACAAATATTTAGTCAGAGTACCAGGAAAGAATTGTGATATGATAGGGTCTGTTTATTGGGACATGGTGATTTCACTTTCATCACTAAATAATGGCTTAAGGCCTTGATAGCTTTGGTTCTATTCTACAATCTCTATCAGACTTTAAAATAGGAGATGCATATATCTAGTTGTATCTATTTTCCTTTCTTCCTTCGCTCCTTCCTTCCTTTCTTCTTTCCTCCCTCCTCTCCCATTGACACCTACTAACCACACAGAAATTCTAAGGACACATTCAAAGTGTCTTCCTTCCTCCGCTGAGAGATATCTTCCCTACAGAATTGATTTTCAGGAGCAAAAACCTTTCTAAAGGGACATTTAAGAATTTATTTATTCTGTTCTTTAGGCAGTAGTGAGAAAAGAGATAGTGATTGATTCCAATTCCGAAGGCATATTAGGTTATTTGAACCAACACTTCCATGAAATACAATTAAAAGCTTAGCTACAATATTAAATAAAATTGTCCTTATAGGCGAAAGTTGCTGACAAGGTAATAATCAACACTAGGAAAAATCTAAGGAAAAGTGAGAAACAGATAAGCAGAGCTCCAAAGTTGCTCTGAGAGTATTCTTGAGCCTAGCAAATCTGGGCTTCAGTTTCGGCAGATGTAAATGGTGAGGGGAAAGGAAGTGAGGAACTTCAGGTGTGAAGTATAATAGGAAACCCTTCCCTCTATTAAGCTGAGATCCTAAGGGATAAAGCATCAGAGTAAGAGGAATGAGAAGTTTGACCACAAGTCCAACCCAGGGAAAGCTGAATGGAGGCTGAAGGGAAAGAGGCCCAAAGGGAAAGAGGTCCAACAATTATTCCTGGGAGGTTGTGGATATGAAATGCCTTACCAGGGATTTGCAGCTGGGATTGGTATCATCTAGGTGGTCCAGAGAACCTGAAACAGTGAACCTGGTTGAAGTGGATCTAGAATGGTAGTTCAACCCAGATTTTGGAAAAAAACAAACAAAGGTACTTTCTGGATGAAGATACTCTTTATCCTGCACCTCAAAGAATCCCCCACAAATATCTTTTTTAAGGATAGTGAAAAATACATAATAAAACACAATTAAGGGGAAAAAAGGATCAAGGTAATATGAATGAGAACCAGCAAAAATGACAAACAGCAGGAACTGACCCATGAAGATTTTAGATATTGGAATTATTTGACTCAAATTATAAAAGAGCTATGTCTCATTTGGGCTTAAAAATACAAAAGCAGTCAATTGTCTGTAAGTGGTTAAAATCATAAAAAGCAACCTAGCAGATTGAAAAGAAAGTCCAATATAATTTCTAGAATCAAAAAACATAATAACTAGAACTAAAATGAAATAGCTGGAATTTACAGCAAATAAGATCCAGATGAAGGGAGAATTTGTAAACCAGAAGATGGATTGAAAAACATTATTCAAAATGTAACACAGTAAGACAAAAAAGGTGGAAATATGGAAGAGAGTAAAGAAATTTGGAGAAAAGTGTTCCAAAAAGAGCAAAGAGCAAATGAGGCATAGATAATATATGAGGAGAAAAAGGCTGATGAAGGACACTAGTCCCCATATTCAAAATACCTAATAACTTACCCAAGATGAAAAATAATCCACACCTGGACTCATCAGAGGGAAACTGCAGAGAACTAAAGACAAAGAGAAAAGTCTGAAAAGAGAGAGAAAAATAAAAAGACACATTACCTTTAAAGGAGCAACAGTAAGAGCAGCATTGGACTTCCCAACAAAGACAATAGAACCCCCCAAATAAATAAACCCACACATATATTTACAATTAGTGCATAACAGAGTCTCACAGTAGCTCAATGGGGAACAATAAGGTCTTTTCAGTAAGGATTACTTGGACAGTATGATATTCATATGCATAAAAAACAAAGTAGATCTCTACTTCATAACATAAACAAATTCATTACAGATAGAGCAAAGACTTAGATGTAAAAGTTAAACTATAAAACTTTTAGAAGATAATTTAAGATACTTTTTTTTTCTTTTGCCTTGGCTAGGGAAGGTTTTCTTAAATAATTCAGAAGAACTACAAATTGTAAGGAAAATATTTATTAAATTGTTTATTTTAAAATTAAGAATTTCTATTTATAAAAATGTGGTATAAAGAAAGTGAAATTAAGCCACAAGCTGGGAAAAGAAATTTGTAACAATAGAACTGGATTGATATCCAGCATATATAAAGAAATCTTACAAATCAATGTGCATGGGAAAACTGAAAATAAAAATGGGCAAAGAATTTCAGGTATTCACTGAGAGAATGGTCAATATGACAAGACTTGCAACTTCATTAATAATCAGAGAAATAAAAATTAAAATACAATGAGTTATCCAGTGGGATGGCTACTATGAAAACAAAACAAAACAAAATCCAACCAATACAGAAAATAATAAGTGCTGGTAAGAATGTGGAGAATTTGGAACCCTTGTGCACGGTTGGTGGGAATGTAAAATGTTGCCGCCACAAAGGAAAATAGTATGTATTTTATTAAAACATTAAAAATAAAATTACCTTATGATCCAGTAATTCCACTTCTGAGTATATCCGCAGAAGAACTGAATGCAGACTCTCAAAGAGATATTTGAATACTCATGTTCATAGCAGCATTATTTGCAATAGCCAAAACGTGGAAGCAATCCAAGTGTCCATCAACAGATGAATAGATAAACAAAATGTGGTTTATGCTTAAAACAGAATTTTTTTTATTAACATCTTTATTGGTGTATAATTGCTTTACAATGGTGTGTTAGTTTCTGCTTTATAACAAAGTGAATCAGTTACACATATACATATGTCCCCATATCTCTTCCCTCTTGCATCTCCCTTCCTCCCACCCTCCCTATCCCACCCCTCTAGGTGGTCACAAAGCACTGAGCTGATCTCCCTGTGCTATGCAGCTGCTTCCCGCTAGTTATCTATTTTACGTAAAACAGAATTTTATTCATCCTTAAAAAGGAAGGAAACTCTGTCACGTGCTACAGCATGGATGAACCTTGAGAAAATGATGCTAAGTGAAACAAGCCGGACACAAAAAGACAAATGCTGTATGATTCTACTTATATGAAGTACTTAGAGTATTCACATTCAGAGACAGAAAGTATAGTGGTTGTCAGGGGCTGGGTAGAGGGAAGAATGAGGAGTTATTGGTTAATGGGGACAGAGTTTCAGTTTTGCAAGATGAAAAGAGTTCTGGAGATAGATAGTGGTGATAGTTGTACAACAGTGTGAATATATTCAATGCCACTGAGCTGTACGCTTAAAAATAAGATGGTAAATTTTGTTATGTGCATTTCATCAGAATGGCAAAATTTAAAGTTTGGACATTAGCAAGTGGGGGTGAGTATGCGGGGCAGCATACTTAGATACTGCTTGTGGGAGTGCAAGTTGATGCAGTAACTTTGGGAAAATAATTTGGCATTGTCTTGTTAAACGAAAGAGCTGATGGCCCAGTTCTTCCATTCCTAGGTAGACCTTAAAGCCACTCTTGCACATAGCACACTAGGACATACCAGCATTGTTTATAATAGCAACACAAACAAACAAATGGAAAATAGCCTGCATATGCATATAGAGTGGAATGGATAAGTACATCGTTATATATTCGTGATATGAAGTACTGCACAGCAGTGAAACATGATTGAATTCCAGGAACATAACGTTGACTAAAAAAGGTCAGTGACAAAGCAACACATATTCTGTAAAGGGATCCTATTATATAAAGTCAGAAGCCCATATAATGATATAATACACTGTGTAAAAGCAGAAAACAAATGCAGTAAAGCTATACTGAAAAGCTTTTATGTCTCACATTTTATAAATATTAATTAGTCTCTTTTCAATATTTAATAGAGACACGTTTTTCAACACCAGCCCACAGGTGTTTTGGACAATATATTAAGAGGTAATCAACTATGGCACAAGTGGATGTCTATATAACCCACATCTATGTGGACGTTTGTGTAAATACAGAGACATAAGGACTTTTCAAAAAGGACTTATGGAGGGAAAGCCTTCTAGAAGGATCTACTTAAGAGGGAACTTGAAAATACAAGGGGGAGAAGGAGATAATCCATGGTGAAGGTTCCTGAGAAGGTGAGGGGGCAGAGGATCCAAAGCCGAGGTAAGAGAAGGTACAGATGTGGCTGAGTCCAGCTGTGTGTTGGATGTTAGTAAGGTATGAGGGTTTTCCTCCCATAGATTCTGTTTCTTTCTGTAAAGTAAAAAGCAAGGGTGTCTTCTGAGAGTGAGGGATAGGACAGGAGGTCATGTCAGAAATGATTAAACATGTGGAAGCAAGAAAAGGGAAACTGGGCAAGAGCATGGGAGGGAGAGACTGGGAAGCCTAGAGGACGCCAAACAGGAGGGTTCTCAGTGTTCCCCCCTTTGCCAGCTTTATGAGGTCTAATTGACATGCAACATTGTGTAAGTCTAACGTGTACAATGTGATAATTTGATATATGTATATATTGCACAATAATTACCGCAATAAGGTTAGTTACCACATCCATCACCTCACAGTTCCTATTTTTTGGTTTGCTTTGAGAACTTTTAAGATCTACTCTCTCAGCAACTTCAAGTGTCAGTACAGTATTGTCCACTAGAGTCACCATGCTGTACATTACGTCCCCAGAGCTTACTCGTCTTATAACTGGAGGTTTGTACCCTTCACCAACATCTCCCTGTTCAACCACTGTCTCCTTTCCCCCTCCTCCCACCCTGTTAACCCTCTCTCTACTCTGCCTCTGTTTCTAGGAGTTTGGTTTTTTAGATTCCACGTATAAGTGAGGTCATATTGTATTCATCTTTGTCTGACTTCGTTCACTTAGCATAATGCCCTCTAGGTTTATCCATGTTGTTGCAAATGGCAAGATTTTATTCTTTTTTATGGCTGAGTAATATTCCATTATATGTATTATACATTCATATATATATATATATATACATATATAATCTCACATTTTCTTTATCCACTTATCCATTGATGAACACTTAGATTGTTTCCATGTCTTGGGTATTTTAAAAAATGTTGCAATAAACATGAGAGTACAGATATCTTTCAAGACAGTGATTTCATTTCCTTTGGATATATATACCCAGAAGTGGGATTGGTGGATCATGTGGTGGTTTCATTTTTAATTTTCTGAGGAAACTCCAAACTGTTTTCCACAGTGGCTGCACCAGTTTACATTCCCACCAACAGTGCACCAGTGTTCCCTTTTACTCACATCCTTGCCAGTCCTTGTTATGTCTCTCTCTCTCAGATAATAGTCATTCTAACAGGTGTAAGGTGATACTGTGATTTTGATTTTCATTCCCCTGATGATTACTGACGTTGAGCATCTTTTCGTGAAATTGTTGACCATTTGTAAGTCTTCTTTGGAAAAATGTCTATCCGGGTCCTTTGCCCATTTTTAAATTGGATTATTTATTTATTTTTTGCTATCAAGTTGTATGAGTTCCTTATATATTTTGGCTATTAACCGCTTATCAGATACATGATTTGTGAGTATTTTCTCCCATCCCACAGGTTGCCTTTTCATTTTATTGACTGTTTCTTTTTTTGTGCAGAAGCTTTTTAGTTTGATGTAGTCTCACTTGTTTATTTTTGTTTCTGTTGCTTGTGCTTTTGTTGCCCTATCCAAAAAATCATTACTGAGACCAATGTCAAGGAGATTTTCCCTATGTTTTCTTCTAGGAGTTTTATGGTTATGTTTAAGTTTTTAATTCATTTCGAATAAATTTTTGTAAGTAGTGTGAGATAGGGATCCAGATTCATTCTTTTGCACATGGTTACCCAGTTTTCCCAGCACCATTTATTGCAGAGACTATCTTTTCCCCACTGAGTGGTCTTACCTCCCTTGTCAAATATTAGTTGACTGTGTATGTGTGGGTGTATTTCTGGGCTCTTGATTCTGTTGCATTCGTCTATTTGTCTGCTTTTATGCCAGTACAATACCGTTTTGATTACTATTGCTTTGTAATATAGTTTGAAATCAGGATGCCTCCAAGTTTGTTCTTCTTTCTCAAGATTACTCTGGCTCTTTTGGCTCTTTTATGGTTCCATACAAATTTTAGGATGTTTTTCTATTTCTGTAAAACAATGCCATTGGAATTTTGATAGGGATTACCGTGAATCTTTGCTTTGCTTTGGGTAGCAAATCTTTGCTTTGCTTTGGACATTTTAACAATCTGAATTATTCCAATCCATGAATGCAGTATATCTTTTCATTCATTTGTGTCTTCTTCGATTTCTTTTATCAATGTCTTGGGGTTTTCAGTGTACGGATCTTTTACCTCCTTGGTTAAATTTTTTCCTGGGTATTTTATTGCTTTTGATGGTTTTGTGCAAAGGATTGTTTTCTTTATTCCTTTTCAGGTAGTTTGCTGTTAGTGTATAGAAATGCAACTGATTTTTGTATGTTGATTTTGTATCCTGCAACGGTACTGAATTTATTTATTAGTTTTATATGGGTTTTTTTGTGTGTGTGTGTGTGTAGTCTCTAGGGTTTATATATATATATATATATATATATATAATCATGTCATCTGCAAACAGAGACCATTTTACTTCTTCCTTTCTGATTTGGATGCCTTTTATTTCTTTTTCTTGCCTGACTGCTCTGGCTAGGACTTCCAGGATTATGTTGAATAGGAGTGATGAGAGAGGATGCTGGTAGTCAGTCTTAAGTTGCTGCTAGTTCCTGGTCTCTGAGATATGTCTGACATCTGAGATCTGAGAGCACCATGGGTCAAAGTCTGCAGTGAGGGCTGGAGAGTGACCTCTAAGAGATGTTGGTATTAGTCAGAGGGAGAGTGTTGATGAGGACACCTTTGAGAACCGGGTCAATCAAATGGGTCATTGCTCTGAGTTGGGGAAGTAGCTGAATGCTGCTCTGAGAATAAAGGCAGGAAGGAGGCTTAACAGCTCAGAAAGAACAAACACATGTGACTCAATTAGTTAATTACTGAAATAGAGTTGCATAATCTATCAGACTGCCAAGAGAGAAGATTTCCTCCTCAGAACAATAGGTAGGGCTGCTCCCAACACTGCTGAGAAGGTGCTAAGACTTTGGAGAAGTGCTGAGTTCTGTGAATAGGACAGTGTGTTCAGTTATTTGCAAAATTACTGTGCCCAATACATAAGCTTATTTGCAGTGGCTTTGAAGATGGGATTAATTTGTCCAAGCAGAAGTGTTTCATCCTGTTGTCCTGCAGTCTATAAAATATTTACACTATTATCCTACACACACACATTGCTCACATCCAGCTGCATCTCTCTCTGATGCACTTAAATAAGACATTTGGACTCCTGACAATAACAAGACAACCGTTAGAGGAAAGAATCACAGAATGATTGCAGCTTACAGAGCCCCCGGGACATCAAACAGTCCATCTTTTGTCTCCAGGCAGGATAGAATCCAAACCGGCCTGATAAAGAGGCATGTTTCCTAGACCTGAAAAATCCAGGAAGATGGAATGACCAACCTTTCTTTTTTTTTTTTTTTTTTGAGGTACGCGGGCCTCTCACCGTTGTGGCCCCTCCCGTCGCACGCGCAGGCTCAGCGGCCATGGCTCACGGGCCCAGCCGCTCCGCGGCATGTGGGATCTTCCCACACCGGGGCACGAACCCGCGTCCCCTGCATCGGCAGGCAGACTCTCAACCACCGCGCCACCATTTCCCTCAAAATAAGAAAGTTCTGAATAACCCACCCTCCTCCTACTGTAATTAGTGTGTTTCTTGGAACGTGTTGTTTAAAGAGAAAATCCCCCAAGTCAGTGACAATGGACTCCGAGCTGCAAATGTCTGAAAATGAAGTAGCAGCAATTTCAGGCAGTGTGGTGCTAGCAGGGAAATGGGAGGCGGAAGACCTGTGTTTGCTGCCTGGGTCCACTGATGCCCACGTGAACATGGAGGGTTCAAGCCCCAATCAGTTTTTCCTGGTCAGTGACTTTATCATATTAGGATAATAAATGCTTGCTCCCCCCATCTCCAAGGTTTTGTCACAGGACTAAAAAACGATGCACAAGAAAGAGCTTTGAAAAGCATAAAGTATGGTACAAAGATAAAATTTAAAACAATTCATTACCATGTGTTGGATAATAGCTGCTGTCATGAGTCCACCTTCTTTCACTCTCACTGAACATTGGCTGCAAACTGGCTCTTATTTTTCCTTCCGAGGCCACAATTGATGTAGTATTGACGGACGACGTTTGGTTGTTCAAGAGTGAATTCCTGAACATGCAGGGGTTTGGAATGAGGGATAGGAAGTGGTGTATCAGTTCTACAAAGGTAATTACATGGGGAAATTTGTGCAATCGGAGTTTTATTACCTTAAATTTCTTTCTCTAGATCTGAATCCCAAATTTATGTTTTTCCGTGATAGAACATGAGAAGAAACATTACTTTCCCACTTAAATCTGTTAGGATTATATATAGCAAGTTTTTGAAGGAAACATAATCTAGCAAGTCCTCTGCTTGGTCTGCCCCTGCCCCGCTCTAGCCCGGTTCGTCACTCCGCCGATCATTAGCATCTCCTCCTGGGTGTGTTGCTGCCAGACTGACCTGCTTCTTGTCCCCTGAAAGGTCTGTACATTCCCATGACCGCATCTTTGCTCTAGCCTTCCCTCCCTCATGAAGGGCCCCCTTCTCTGCCCCTCTGCAGGTCCTCCAAAGATCACTTCTCCAGCAAGCTGCCCAGTGGCTGTCCTGATGGGCCCCTGTCCTTCCATCCCAAACTCCCGAACATGTGAGATCGCGCTGCTCAGTGGACTGCCTTAGGAAGCTGTCGTTTTACATTCCTATAAGTTTTGTCTCCTCAACAAAGAAGACAATACATTTATCAAGGGTATGGACAATGCATTTTTTGCTTTTCCATCTTGAAAAAACATGCTCCTAGTAAGTATGCGGTACTGTAAAGAGTGAATTCATATGAAGAATAAAAGGAAAAAAAGTGCAAAGCTTTCAGAATGTTTGTTTTTTTTCTTGTGAAACGGAGCAAAACTGGCTTGGAAATTCTGAATACAGCTTTTCTATGGCATCCCTATCCATCTCTAGACTGGATAATTAAGCATGGTGTTTATTTGTGGCTTAACAGACTGTAAGATGTATGTCATGTCATCAGTGAGAGCAGCATGTTAGAGGCTCCATTGTATGAAGTCAGAGCAAAGGCATTTTGCTTCTATATGACTGGGATTAACAAACACACATATTTATAAAAACACACTGGAAACCATTTCAGTTGCCACAATGCAGGCTAGACCTTTGCTCTGCCTATTACTGCCAGTAACAGCTGCATATCATATAGGACAAGCCTTTGGAAGCCTCATGCTCTAACTTAGATTAGAATATTTGTCCTAGGACCCTGACACCTCGGTTATGACTCGGTTATCTGTTATGTACCCCAAAGTAATGGTTTAGGGTACCGTGGCTGAGAACGATCCCAGAGTGATAAATGAGAGCACTTAGGGGCTGGGTTTTGACTAATGTTCTCATGACTAGGACACATACCTGGGTGGTGACTGGAAGGTAATTTTATGCATATAATCTCCGTTTACTTATATTCTTCTCTAACAGGAAGGATTTAGGTAGTTTTTAAAAAATGCAAGAAAAAGTATAAAATCAATTGTGAAGGGAAATGAAGGCAGGACACACACACACACACACACACAGAGGCTCTAGGTTTGCCTGAAGACAATAAGGCAAAGGAATAAGCTTTACGAATCACAGTAACTACAAGATGAAAACAAAGCAAACAACCCAATCAAAAAATGGGCAGAAGATCTAAACAGACATTTCTCCAAAGAAGACATACAGGTGGCCAAGAGGCACATGAAAAGATGCTCAACATCACTAATTATTAGAGAAATGTAAATCAAAACTACAATGAGATATCACCTCACACCAGTCAGAATGGCCAACATCAAAAAATCTACAAACAGTAAGTGCTGGAGAGGGTGCAGAGAAAAGGGAACCCTCCTATACTGTGGGTGGGAACGTAAACTGGTACAGCCACTATGGAGAACAGTACGGAGGTTCCTTAAAAAACTAAAAATAGAGCTACCATCCAGCAATCCCACCCCTGGGCATATATCTGGAGAAAAACATGGTTCGAAAGGATACATTCACCCCAATGTTCATTGCAGCACTATTTACAATAGCCAAGACATGGAAGCAACCTAAATGTCCGTCAACAGAGGAACGGACAAAGAAGATGTGGTACATATATACAATGGAATATTACTCAGCCATTAAAAAGAATGAAATAATGGCATTTGCAGCAACCTGGATGGACCTGGAAATTATCATACTAAATGAAGTAAGTCAGAGAAAGACAAATATCATATGATATCACTTACATGCAGACTCTAAAAAAATGATACAAATGAACTTATTTACAAAACAGAAAGAGATTCACAGACTTGGAGAATGAACTTATGGTTCCGGGGGTGGGGGTGAAGGGTGGGTGGAGGGATAGACTGGGAGTTTGGGATTGACATGTACACATGGCTATATTTAAAATAGATAACCAACAAGGACCTACTGTATAGCACTGGGAACTCTGTTTAATGTTATGTAACAGCTTAAATGGGAAAAGAATTTGAAAAAGAATAGATACATGTATATGTATAACTGAATCACTTTGCTGTACACCTGAAACTAACACAACATTGTTAATCAACTAGGCTCCAATATAAAATAAAAATTAAAAAAAAAAAGATACGCAGAGGTTACTTTGAGCCTGAGATTAAGATTTCCTCCAAAGGGCTTCCCTGGTGGCAAAGTGGTTAAGAATCCACCTGCCAATGCAGGGGACACGGGTTCCAGCCCTGGTCTGGGAAGATCCCACAGGCCATGGAGCAACTGAGTCGGTGCACCACAACTACTGAGCCCACATGCCACAACTACTGAGCCCGCATGCCACAACTACTGAAGCCCACGTGCCTAGAGCCCGTGCTCCACAACAAGAGAAGCCACCACAATGAGAAGCCCGTGCACCGCAATGAAGAGAAGCCCCCCACTCACCACAACTAGAGAAAGCCTGTGCACAGCAACGAAGAACTAATGCAGCCAAAAATAAAAAAGATAAAAATAATAAAGACTTCCTCCAGGGGCCCTCACAGAAGGCACTGTGTACCGTGGTGGATGGTGTCCTTCACAAAGTTCTAACAATAGTTACCACCGTGAACTTACAGGGCTTTTTCTGATAATGTTCCTCTGTGCAAGCTAAAGGCATAAGAGCAATTATACAAGCGACCCAAACCATACTGCCCTCACCAAGTGTCTGGATTGACCCAAGGGTCGAAGCTCTAAAGCAGCATTGCCCAATAGAAACTTCTGCGGTGGTAGAAATGCTCTGTACCTGCACTGCCCAACATGGTAACCACCAGCCACTTGTGGCTATTACACACTTAACACAGGGCCAGTGGATGGAAGTTTAATTCTCATTTTAATTCATTTAAATGTAAATAGCCATGTGTGGCTAACGGCTGTCGTGCTGGACAGCGCAGCTCCAGAAAAATGTCTGTATTGTATGTCTTTCCAACAATCTTTCATTAAAACTATTTCTTATAACTGAGCTATGATAAGTTACAGGGTTAAGAGAATATTTAGAGCAGAGAAAATTTACCTCGGAGAGCATTTCTGAGTCTGCTGCAAGATGGAATAAATTAGGCAATAGAAGCCTCAAAGCTCTATGCCATTGGGCAGATATACTCTTAATGCAGAATGTTTTGAGATGTAAACACCCCCAGTGTATGTATTTTGGGTTAGAAATGATAATCTGTGTTCTGATGCCCTAATCTATTTGTACCTTATGACAAGCACATCATTTTAACAGTTTTTTTTTTTTAAACCAACACTGCCAACTGCCTTTTCTATTCAACATCTGAGATGCTGAAACATTTTGGAGAAAAATCACAAAAGTGCACATATTGGCATTTCTTCACATGCCTGGTTTCTGATCTCAGTCGGGCCTTTGATGCTTTCTTGTGGTCCTTCTATAAGTGCCCTTTTTATGCCTGTACTCTTCCATTCTTATCTCTGTTGGGGAGGGGGCCTTTCCCAAAATAACACATTCAGGGGTGACAATGAGAGGTGATTAACATGAGCAGAGAGGCGGTGGCCTTTATCTGGGGCATCCTTGCGGAAGGCTCCACCATTGTCCTGCTGGGATAGGCATAAGCATGGGTTCCTCCAGACTCAGACACAAGGGAAGAAATGGTTTCTCCAGTCTGCCCTAGAGGAAAGGCAGGACCCTGAAAGGAGGCAAAGAAGAAAGGGGGTAATCAGGGGAGGAAGGACTTCTGAGTTCCCATCTGAGGTGGCATCTGACTGGATTGGAAAGTGATCTATTGGGTAACAGATAAAAAATACATGGTCCCAGTCACTGGATTCTGATTGTATTGGGTAGGCCAAAAATTCGTTCAGTCTTTATGAGCATAGACTACACACCTTCTAGATGATGTGGGACAAAACAGCAAAGTCCCATATGTTTTCCCAATCCACTATCTCTCCTCTTCTTCCTCGGGACCATCTTTGACCTTTCATGGTCTCCTGTCATACGACCATCAGTAGGTAACATCTGGTACTTCACTGAGAAACTAGAAACCTTCAGATGGAATCTCCCTCAGTTTCCTGAATTCACTTTTCCAATGCATTCCCATCAGTCCTTTCCTCTTTCCATTCTATCACAGTGAAGAAAAGTCCCTCACTCTTCTTTAAGATTAATTATTCTAGCTGTGCTCTGTATCTTTCTTGACATTCTTCCTAGGGATCTTCCTCCATGAGTTACCCCACTTCTGGCCTATATCTTCAATCTTGTTCTTCCTTATATATTTTTCATTTATCATCTTTAGCATTAAACCATGCTCAAATCTCTCCTATATTAAAAAAATAAAGTTTCCTTGACCTCACAGGCCCCTTTAGCTACTGCCTCTATCTCCTTCCTGCCCGCTAGTTCCAAGATCCTTCAAAGAATGCCTCACTTGCCCTCACTTCCCTTGCTCACTCCATTTATCCCTTGACTACTGCAGTCTGGCATCTGTTCCCACTACTTTACTGAAACTTCTGTTTTCAAGACAAGCAATGACCAGTGGGTCACTGCATCTCACTATCCTGCTCATCTTAACTCAGCTTCCTGAAGTGCATTTCTCTCTAGGATGCCCAAGCCAGAGACCTAGGAGCCATTCCTAACTCACTCTATCACCTCCTTTCTGGACATTTGATGATCACCTCCCTGGCATGCAGTCCTCTTTTAATCTTTACCAGTACTCTGAAATTTCTCACCATAGAGTTTGGGTGAGATTGACCCCATCCCATCTCCAGGGAAGGGCCTTGATTTCTTTAAACCAGTTGGCACATCCCATCTTCCTGACTGCAGGGATGGGCTCAAAGATGTATAAGTAACACAAGTCAGGCCAATTGAGGGTCACTAAGGCTCAATTCCAAAACTTTTATTTGAGCCACCAGGGAATTAGACATATTTCCTACCAGCCATGAGGTACAGAACTTCTGGACTTTCTGACAGCCATCCTGGAAACATCGCCCCCCCACCCCCCGACCCCCACCAAAAAAAAGCATCTGAGTGTAGAGTGAGCATTGAGGAAGGGAAATGGAGAAGGAAAAAAATAGGTCCTGGTCATGGACTTTGAGTGCTGGGTAAAGCCTTCCTGAAGCTCCATTTCTATTCCCCAAATCCTCTATTCCCCCTGCCCCTCCCTTTTATTTGGTTTAAGCCATTTGGGGTTGAGTTTGTACTTCTATAATCAGAAAGAGTTATAATTGACACAAGCATCTACATCTAAATCATTTCCATATATTGCCCATGATATTTTACAAGTCTGTTTAAAATCCTTAATGAAAAATCCTTTAATAAGATTTAATGAGCAAGCTCAACTCAAACTCACTTGACCACGAGAAAATCATTGAATTTCATAACAGGAATTTCTAGGATAGGAAGCTTCATGGCTGTTTGATTCAGCTGCTCAACGATGTCACCAGGATCCAGGTTTTTCCTTTTTTGCTATGACATCTTCAGTGTTGGCTTCATCATTCAGTCTGGAAACAGGATGCGTACACCGATGACTCATCAGACATGACATCTTGAGGATGAAGACAAAATCCTTCTATGGCTCTTTCTTACCACTGAGGAAGCCTTTCTCTGAAGCCCTCCAGAAGGCTTCCCCTCGCATCTCCTGGGTTAGGGGTGGGTCACAGTCTGATTCCTGATGAGATACCCTGGAGCAGTGGGCTTCCCTTCAGGCTATGTACAAGGGAGTCCTGTCTGGGGGAAGAAAGAGAGGATTGGACACTCAGGAGGAAACCAGTGGTGTCCACACGGTGACCAGCAAGACGCTTCATGACCTGGCTCCTGGAAACTTCTCTGACCTCATTTTTTTTTGCCACTCACCTCTTTATACTCAATCCTCCAGGTCTACTGACATAAGTTTTATTTTTCTGGATATGCTCTTGGCTCCCCTGTACATCCAGAACCTGACTTTGGTCCACAAGGGACTCCAATGGCCATACCTCCTACTCTTCTATTAGGATTCTTCTTATTTGTTACCTTGAAATTTCTCCTGGGAGTTCTTCCCTATCTCCCAAGGCTGGCTTAGGGGCCACTCTTCCATACCTGGTGTCATTAAAGCATTTTTCATACTGTATGGTAATTACCTATTTACATCTTTGTCTCCACAATGAGAATAGGACCTCACTGGGGGCAAGGATTCTGTCTTGGTCTCTGATATATTACACAATGACTGAGGCAATCAATAGATGCTCAATAATTATTTTTTAATGAAATCCTAAATGCTATAGTTCTCTTCTCCAAGTTGTGAGCCTGCCCAGATAGTCCTAGTAAGATAGGAAATTCCTCTGTTCCTTCATACCTCATATATTCCTCCTTTCAAGGACAACTCAGAGCAGTTTAAGAAACTGTCACAGGTTAAGCTCTAGAAAAATATTACTGTTTCTAACCTTCTTCTGTCACCTCAACATACATCAATATTATTTATTTGACAAGAAATTTTTAAAATAAATTTAATTTTGGTATAATTTACACACAATAAAACGTACTTATTTTAAGTGTACAGTTCTATGAGTTTTGAAAACACACTGTGTAACCACCACCATAATCAAGATACAGAACATTTCCATCACCTAGAATTTCCCTCCTGACCCTTTGTAGTCAATCCTCTCTTCTCTGGTACCAGGAAACCATTGATCTGTGCTTGCTCATTCTAGAATTTCATATAAATAGAATCATAAAGGATGTGTCTTTTGTGAAGTGTCCATTCAAATCTTTTGCTCATGTGTTATGAGGTTGTTTGTCTTATTAGTGAGTTGTAAGAGTTGCTGATATGTCTGAATATGAGTCCTTTGTCAGATATGCGCATTGTGAATATTTTCTCCCAGTCTGTGGCATGCTCTTTCCTTTTCTTAACAGTATATATTTTTAAAAATTGAAGTATAGTTGCTTTACACTGCTGTGTCAGTTTCTGCTGTACAGCAAAGTGAATCAGCCGTATGTATACATACATCCCCTCTTTTTTTGGATTTCCTTCTGATTTAGGTCCCCACAGAGCACCAAGTAGAGTTCCCTGTGCTATACAGCAGGTTCTCATTAGTTATCTATTTTATACATAGTAGTGTATATATGTCAATCCCAATCTCCCAATTCATCCTGCCCTGCCCCTCCCCCCTTGGTATCCATACGTTTGTTCTCTACGTCTGTGTCTCTATTTCTGCTTTGCAAATAAGATCATCTATACCACTTTTCTGGATTCCACATATATGTGTTAACATACGATACTTGTTTTTCTCTTTCTGACTTACTTCACTCTGTATGACAGTCTCTAAGTCCACCCTCTAACAGTGTCTTTTGAAGAGCAGATGTTTTTAACTTTTATGAAGTTCAATTTTTTTAATGGTTTATGTCTTTGTTCTGAGTTGTAAAGATTTTCTTCTGCATTTTCTTTTAGAAGTTAAATAGTTTTAGTTTCACATTTAGGTCTGTGATCCATTTTGAGTAATTTTTTTTGGTAAGTGTGAGGTAAGTGTGAAGGTTTATGGATATTCAGTTATTCCAGCTCCATTTGTTGAGAAGATTCTTTTCCCCATTTAATTACCTCGTTGAAAATCAATTGATCATATAAGTGTGGATCTATTTCTGGACTCTCTGTTCTGTTCCAAGGATCTGTATGTCTCTTTTTACACCAATATTGCACTGTTGTGATGATTGCAGCTTTATAGTAGGTCTTAATATGAGGTGGTATAAATCCTACAACATAGTTCTCTTTTAAACTTCTTTTATTCTAGGTCTTTTGTGTTTTCATATAAGTTTTAGAATCAGCTTTATTTTAGAACCAATTTCTGTGAACAAGCCTGTTGGCATTTTGATTGAAGTTATGTTTGGGGAGAATTGACATCATAATAATACTGAGTCTTCCAATCCATGATCATGGTATAGCTTTCCATTTATTTAGGTCTTTTTAACTTTCTCTCAGCAATGTTTTGTAGTTTTACATGTACGGGTCTTATATGTAACATATTTTCTTACATTTATGTTTAAGCATTTTATGTTTTTTGATGTTGTTGTAGGTGGTAGAGATACTACTGATTTTTATATATTCCCCTTGTTTCCTTACTAAATCCACTTAATATTTCTGGTAGTTTTTTGGTAGAATCTTCAGGATTTTCCATATACAAATTCATGTTGTCTATGAATAAGAACAATTTTTCTTCTTTCTTTCCAATCTGTATGCCTTTTATTTCTTTTTAGTGCTTTATTGCACTGACTAGGACCTCTGATACAATGTTAAGTAGGAGTGATCAGAGTGCATATTACTGCCTTGTTGCCTTGTTCCCAATTCTAGAGGGAAAGTGTTCAACCTTTTTACCATTGAGTAAGATGTTTATTGTAGGCTTTTGGTAGATGTCCTTTTTCAGGTTAAGGAAGTTCTTTCTATTTCTAGTGGCTAAGAGGTTTGTTTTTCTTTGTTGTTGTTGTTTTTAAGGTTTTTGGTTTTGTTTTTTGTTTTTGTTTTTTTTTACGTGGACCTTTTTTTTTTTTTGCAGTACGCGGGCCTCTCACTGTTGTGGCCTCTCCCGTTGCGGAGCACAGGCTCCGGACGCGCAGGCTCAGCGGCCATGGCTAATAGGCCTAGCCACTCCGCGGCATGTGGGATCTTCCCGGACCGGGGCACAAACCCGCGTCCCCTGCATCGGCAGGCGGACTCTCAACCACTGCGCCACCAGGGAAGCCCAATGTGTACCATTTTTAAAGTCTCTATTGAATTTGTTACAATATTGCTTCTGGGTTTTTTTATGTTTTGGATTTTTTGGCCCCAAGGCATGTGGGATCTTAACTCCCCTACCAGGGATCAAACCTGGACCCCCTGCATTGGAAGGCAAAGTCTTAAACACTGGACTGCCAGAAAAGTCCCTTCTTTGTTTTGTTTTAATAATGGATGGGTGTTGAATTTTGTCAAATAGCTTTTCTGCATCTATTAAGAATCTCCTTTGATTAGCCCTGTAGAGTGAGTTGCATTGACTGATGTTTGAATATTAAGCCAACCCAGCCCCTTGGGGTTTTACCCTATCTACCCACGTGTAGCTTGGTATTTACCAACAGACTCAAGGGGACCCCGTGCAGATTTCTGGTGTACTTCATTGTGTTGCTCCTTCCTCTTCAGTACTTTGTCTCATAACTTGCAGCCACCTCAGCCTCACCAGACTCCAGCCCCTGTCTCTTCAGCTCACTAAGATTTCTAGGCTCTGCTTGGCTCTCCTCTCCTTGCATAGCTTCTGGAAAGTACCTCCAGGTACTTTCTAGAAAAAAGTCAGCCTATCACAGAGCTCATCTCATTTGTTTCCCTTTTATAAGAGATCTCAGTTCTGCCCTGCCTCTTGCCCTGTGCTGACTTAATGCAGTTTATCCAGTTTTCTAGTTGTTCGTGGTGGGAGAAAAGTCTAGTACCCGTTATCCTATTGTGCCTGGATATTGAAGTTGGCCGTAAGGATTCTTGATCATAGGTATTACACGTCTTCTTTTCTCTGATTCTCAATTATCTGGGGACTGCTTTGTCCTTGGTGAATGTTTCTTAAAGATGCATCTAATGGAATGGTTCCTGACCTTCCTGGTCCTTTTCTCTTGACATCTCACCAAGTTTAACTCTATGGCAGGTACTGATCACTACTCAATTTGTCTTTTATCCTCACAGCAGACAATGATATAGATATTACATTTTACAAATAAGGAGATGAAGATGTAAAATAATGGACTGACTTGTCCAATATCAGAGTGATTGAATTAGAACTCATCTGTGATTTAAAAGCTCCCTTTGAGATTCTGATAAAAATCACTGATAGACTGGATGCTCAGAAACAAGATTATTGACATATACCAAAATGTGTGTAAACAATTTCAGAGGTTCACAGGCCCCTGGAGCCTATCTACAGATAAGCCCGACCACAGATCCCAACAAGAGGACCCCTGGCTAATGTGGACATCCACGCCACTCAGTGTCATCTTAAATGCTTGGTGAACTTCTGAAGTTTCCTTCCTGCCTCCTAGTGGTTCTATACTACCTTTTAACGATTATACTTCATACCTTATGAGATCCCCCATTCATCCCCTTCTTGTGACACTGCCCTCAGCAGGATCTAAGGTGAGTCCACGTGGGTATTTTCCTGCCTGGTACAACCAGTGCTTTTCTTGCCATGCCTTGTCTAACCACTACATAACACTTAAGAAACCAATGCTAAGAAGGAAGCTATGTTTAGACTAGTTTCACATTTCCCATAAACAATCATCAGAACTAATTCTATCATGACTCACTTCCAAGTTTATCTTAAACAATCAGGGCCTGATCACTGAAATGCATGTTCTTTCACCAAAATTGAGCCCATGATGTTGCCAGGCAATCCTGCTACATTCTTTAATCCTTTCACCTTCCTGTTCTACTGGGTGGCTATTTCACATTTTTTCCTTCTACTTCCAAGAACACCTTCCTACCCTCGCTTCCAGCTGATGACTTTGCTTCCCTTTTTACAGTGAAAATTGCTTCTGATTGCATAAGTGAATGTCCACAAACTCCCAGAGTCACATCTACTAAACTACTTGTGTCTGATCTCTGCTCTCACTCCCCTTTCTATGGATTTACTGTCCTTTTCCAAGGCCAGTCTCTTCCTTTGAATCTCAGATCCCAGTTTCCTTTTGCCTTCTCAAGAACATTGCTCCAATGTTTCTCTTTCTACTGCATCAACAATTTTTCCCTTTCTAATGAATCATTCCCATCAGCATACAAACATAACGTAATAGGTCTCATCTTAAAAAAAAAAAAAGTCTTGTCATCCTTCCTTGAAGTAAGCTTCAGCTATTCTTCCATTTTCCCCCTATTGACTCCAAAGCTTCAAGAGTTGATTTTACCCACTGTCATCAATTCGTCTCTCTCAAACTCTTTTAAACTCAAGTTTTTCTAAACCCGGGAGTTAATTCTAATTTCCTCATTCTACTCATTCTATTAGCAGCGTTCCAAAAAAAAAAAAAATCTCTCCTTCGCAAAGCACTGTACTCATCTGTTTGCATGGACCCCTCACTCTCCTGGTTTGCTTACCTTCCAGTCACTCTTTCTCTGTCTCCCTCACTGGCACATGCTTATTTTATCGACCTCTAAGAATTAGAGTATCCTGAGTTGCGGTCTCTGAACTGTTTCTTCTCTTTCTGCCTTCACGTCCAAGTGCCCAGGTCTAGAGCTCCGGCTTTAACTACCATCTACCCCAGTGGTTCCCAGTGGGGGTGATTTTGCCCCCCACGAGACATTTGGCAATGTCTGGAGACATTTTTGATTGTCATAACCGGGATCAGGTGCTACTGGCAGCTGGCGGGTAGAAGCCAGAGATGCTGCTGAACCTCCCCAAGTGCACAGAACGACAAAACAAAAACGCCCTCCGCAACTACAAAGCATCCAGACCAAGTGCCGAGGCTGAGAAACCCAGATCCACCCAGACCTCTTCTCTGAGCCCTAGAATCGACGCGATGCTCAATTTCCTATTTATCGTCTGCATTGGATGTTTAACAGATAACTCAAACTTAACACGTCTCAAACTGAAGTCTGGACTCCCTCTGCCTAGAAAACAGAACCTGGCATAGGACTTGGGCTTTAATGGGAGGCGCGACCCCTGGGCAGTGAGAGTAAGGGAAAAGGGAAGGATAAGGTGCAAATGCAATGTAGCGGGTTACGAAGCTGGCCACTGCTTCACGAGCCACAAAGAGATGCAGCCCTGTCACCAGACCATAGGGTCCCTTGTCCTTGAAAAGAATAAAGTGAGGGGGAATTTACCTCCAGGCTCCATCCTATCCCATCTCTCCTACTGGGCAACTCCCACTGGTCCATTGAGTTAATGTCTCCATGTGGCTGTGTTGGTTACCTGGACCTTTTTGCCACCTTGAGGACTCCAGATGCCACACATTGCGGTGTGGTCCACCTCATTAGGCAGAATTCTGCTGCCTGCACAGAACTGGTTGAGCCAGCAGCAGTTGAGGCAGGTCAAGTGGCCAAAGGGCAAGAAGAATGGCAGGGCAGGGAGACTCTGAGGAAAGGCCCCCATGGCCCAATGCAGTAATAACTAAGACACACCAGGTCTCAGACTTCGAGTAGCTCACATTCTGGTGGGACAGGTGATGTCCAGGAAATGACATCACCATCCACCTGGTTACTAAGGCTACAGACCTAGGAGATGTTCTTCAAATGTTTCTTTCCTCCACATCCCAAATCCTGCCATCTCTGTTTTCAAAATGTAATCCTATTCCTACCACTATCTTCCTTGTTTAAGCCATCTTTGTTTGTACTACTTGATAAACTCCAACCTCGTGCCTTGTTTCTAGGAGTCAGAATAACCTTTAAAAATGGCAAATCAGGGGACTCCCTGGTGGTCCAGTGGTTAGGACTCTGTCCTTTCACTACATAGGGCCAGGTTCAATCCCTGGTCAGGGAACTAAGATCCCACAATCCACGTGGTGTGGCCAAAAAAAGAAAAACAGAAAAAGAAAAAAAAAAGGTAAATCATATTACGTTACTGCATGGATCCAAGTCTTCCAATATCTTCCCACTGCAAGTCAGAATAAAATGAAATATTCTTAAAGTAGCTTAAGAGGCCCTGCATGAGCTGGCCTCTGCCTACTTTTCTGACCTAGTTTTTCCAACACTTCTCCTTGGTCACTTCTTTCTAGCCTCTTTTGTTTCCCAAATATGCTGAGCTTGTCCTCGCCTTAGAACCTTTACATTTGCTCTCATATTCGTCCTTCTGGTCTCCCTGTTCCTTGACCTCTCTCTTCTTGAAGTTCTTTGTTCAAATGCTACCTTTGCAGAGAGACCTTTCCTATCCATGCAAACCTGTATTTGTCAGTCTGTATCCCCTTAAAAATTTTTTTTTACCTAAATTATAATGTATGGTTTATTTTTTAAATTTATTTTATTGAAGTATTTGCTTTACAATGTTGTGTTAGTTTCTGGTGTACAGGAAAGTGATTCAGTTACATATACACACATATATAATATATATGATGTATATATATTGTTAATATTCTTTTCTATTATGGTTTATTACAGGCTACTGAATATAGTTCCCTGTGCTACACAGTAGGACCCTGTTGGTTATCCATTCTGCATATAATAGTTTGCACCTGCTCATCCCAAACTCCCAATCCATCCCTCCTCCATACCCCCTCCCCCTTGGCAACCACAAGTCTGTTCTCTATGTCTGTGAGTCTGTTTCTGTTTTGTAGATAAGTTCTTTTGTGTAATACTTTAGATTCCACCTACAAGTGGTATCATATGATATTTGTCCTTCTCTTTCTGACTTACTTCACTTAGTATGATAATCTCTAGGTCCATCCATGTTGCTGCAAATGGCATTATTTCATTTCTCTTTTATGGCTGAGTAGTATTCCATGGCATATATCCAGATAAAACTTCATTCGAAAAGATATATGCACCCTATGACCCTATGTTCATAGCAGCACTATTCACAATAGCCAAGACATGGAAATAACCTAAGTGTCCATCGACAGAGGAATGGATAAAGAAGATGAGGTACATATATACAATGGTTTATTTGTTAATTGTCTCTCCCACAAGAATGTGAGCTCCAAGGGGTCTGGGACCTCATGTCTTAGTTATTACTATGTCTCCAGTGCTAGAATTAGGCTGACACCTAGCTGGAGCTAAGCAGATTGTTGAATAAATAAACACCTTCAGACTCTTAACAATGGTGGGCTTGCATCAAGAATGATGAGTTCCTAGCTCAGCAAATTTCTTCCAATTCCATGGAGGTCCAGTCCGGCTCTAAAAACATCTTTCAGGGATGTTGAAAACCTGTTGATCTTATTGTGCCCCCTAATAACCCCCTGGGTTTAGGAACCTGGGATCTCATCCAGTCTGTAAATCTCTTCTACTAAGGCAACCTCCCAATGCTGAATCAGGGCAAGTGCATCCACATGAGGCTGGGGAGATGACAGTCTCAGAAACCTTTAAAAGGAGGAGGGGGGCTACAGGCAGAGGGAGGTACAGGAGCAGCGTAGGAAGCCCCGTATCGCTAGGACAGGGTCTGAAAATGTGTATCAGATCTAGTAGTAGGGTGTTCTCAGGGCTGCAGCAGCCTCCGGCAGCAGTAGCAAAGAAAACAAGGGGCTTGACAGCATTGCAATGCAGAGCTTCGTGGGTTTTTGTTTTCTTTCTTTCCAATAAAGCAGTAGGGTGGAAAGGAAAGGAACCGCGGAGTCAGTGGGATACAGGAATATGTGTTTGGAAGGTGGGGAAAGGGCAGCGCTTAATATGGGAAGGCGGAGTTTAAGAGAACTCTTTGTTTGTAAAAGAAAAGCTGGGCTATGGCTCCGGAGGAGTGGAGGGAACAAATACCTATTTTTTCTGAAAGGAATGCTGGAGTCGGTATCTGGAGGAGGGACTTAACTAGTTCGGTACCCAGGATTGCTGCACTGCCTGGGTGCAGGGCGCGCCGAGGCCCCTGCTTCTCACTAGCCACAACAGAGTGGGGAGGATGCAATCTTTCGGTTTGATTAAAGAGGTGGGTGGTGTCGGCGGGAGGCTTCGCGGTCGCGGTGGTGCTAAGGGGTGGTCCCAAGGCAGCCGGGGAGCCAATGGGCGGCGACTCCGGGCTCCTGCAGCCTCCTTGGAGACTCGGCCGCAGTTGAAGTACCGGAGCTGCTGGCTGCCTTCTCTCGCTGCAGGCGCCAAGGCGCAGCGCCTCTAGGGGCGCAGCCGGAGCCGCACTCCGAGGGCACCGCGCACGCCCCCGGCTCCTGCTGCCCTGCGCCTCTGTGCGGACCCTGTCCCCGAGAAGCTGCCAGCCTTGCAAGGGGCCTTGGGAAGGCCCTAGGCCGGAAAAAGAGGCTTCGGGAAGAGGGACGTGGGTGGGAGGTGGGCAGGCGACTTGCTTCTCAGATTCGTTCCAATTAGCACCAAGTTGGCAGACAAGCGCATAAACCCACGAAGCCTTTGGTTTCCCACAAGTCACATTCTCGGTATTTCAAAATAGTCTGATCGCAAGGAAACTTCAACTCCCGTCGTAGGTCAAAGAGGGACACACTCTCAGCACCACTGCCTCGCAGTAGCGCGACGGAGAACAGACCCGGGTGATCCTCAACTGCAGAGCCCAACCCGAAGTCCGCATCTCTCCGAGGCCGGCGGGGACAAGCTGGGTCTGCCCTGCAGAGCCCCCTGCGGGAGCGGCCGGACAGCGCGCAGAGAAGCGGATTATTGTGGGACTGCACAAACGGCAGCCCATCAGAGTAGTTGTGCCAGGAACACCACCGCCTGCATTGCGTCGGACCTGACCATTTCCGATGTGAAATTCCCGGAAAGGTCGCGGCAGAGGACCGTGCGTGTGCGGGGCTGTGGACCACAGGGAAGGAGAACTGGCGGTCGGCTTTTCTGGCAGGAGAAGGAAAAAGCCGTGTTGGCAAGGGTGGGAACTGAATGACAGGCCCCCTCTGCCAAGCCACCCCCTCCTATTTTCCATCTACCTCCTCGCTCCCGCCCTCCCCCGCCCTCCCCAACCCACGCCCGGGTGGGCCAATCGCTGCTCCGCATTCCGGGCGCTTTCTCAGGTTTCTGCTGATCTTGCAGCGCCCAGAAATGGACCGAGCGGACCCGAGCCGCACGCACCCTGCCCCACTCGGAGCTCCGAACGGCTCCCGGCGCGCCGCGTAGCCTCACCGAGGTCCGCGCGGGGTGCGGGAAGCCGAGGGGACCTGCGAGGCACGGAGATCCAGGCCCTTGCTCGCTCGCCTCCTTCGGGATCGAATCAAGGGCTCCCACGGTGTTGGGAGGGGGCGAGAGCGCTCCGCATCGTCATTCGCTTCAGAGCTCGGGAGAGGGTGGCATTTCGCTTTTCCGCCCCGCAGCCTCCGGAATTGCCCGCACCCGAGAGCGAGAGCGGCGTCTCCAGGTTGCCGGCCACGGGCGAGAATGGGGGTCGGGAACGGACATTTCCGCCGTCGCTGCCCAGTTAGGCGAGTGGCCAACTGAAGGAAAGCAGGACGAGGTGCGAGGGCGGCGCGGTGGCCCCGGCGCCCCTCGGATGCTGTGGCGGCCGCGGCTCGCGCCCGGGTACCGCAAAGGCGACCTGCCGCATTCCCGCTCGGGCTCTCCGCCGACTCAGCACCGCCCCTGCGCCAAGCCGGCTGGCCAGGTAGGGGGTTCCCCGGTCCGGGGCTGCAGAAGTGGGGCTTGGGGCGGCGGGTGAGGGGAGCCGGGGGCGCGGGGATGCTGCCTGGACCTGGAGCTCCGCCAGCGTCTCCGGGCGCTTTTCCGATCTCTAGTTTAACGAAGTTGTAAACAGATCGGCTGTTGGGCATTGGGGAAAGTGGGATGGAGGAGCCCCAAACTTGGATTTCGGGTGTCTGCGTGTGTCTGTCTGCGTGTCTGTGATATAACCCTAGCAAAAGTCTCGTGCTTTCTCAAAAAGCTAGAGGTCTGTGCTCTTCCGTGTCTGTGGGTCCGTCCCATATGAACGCTTCTGATCTTCTGCCCCCGTATCACTTTCTATTTCTCTGCAGCGTCCATCGATTGCCCCGGTGGGAGCTTAGAAGGCGGCAGGCGAAGAGGGCTAGCAGGGGGGAGAGCCGAGGAGAAGCAGAGGGGGTGGCAGGCGAGGGCATCTGCCGAGCTGGCTCTGCCCCGGGTCCTAGGAGGGCTCGCGGAGGGGAAGGGAGGCCAGGGCGGCCCCCAAGCGGTGGCCCGGGCCGCTAGAACGGCGCTGCGTTAAGGCACCTCGGAGCAGGAAGACACACCAACCCTCTTCCCATCGCCACCCCCAGTCCCCCCACCCCCACCCCAGTCCCCACCCCGCCCCGGAGAAAAGCTGCACCCGGGGCGGCAGGCGAGGGGGACTCCAAACTGAGAAACAGGCGGGGGGGTGGAGACGGTCTCCAAGTGGCAGATCCCTCCACCTGCTGGCTCGGAAGCCCCGCCCCCTGAGCTCGGGGGAGCCGCGCACGCAGGTGGGGGGGGCGCGCGGGTCCCCCCCCACCCCGCCTCCCTCGCCCCTCCCCGCCCCGGGCCCGCCCCGGGTCTCCCGCCGCCGCCGCCGCCGCCCCCTGCCTCCACCATGACGGTGATGTCGGGAGAGAACGTGGACGAGGCTTCGGCCGCCCCGGGCCACCCCCAGGACGGCAGCTACCCGCGGCCGGCCGAGCACGACGACCACGAGTGCTGCGAGCGCGTGGTCATCAACATCTCCGGGCTGCGCTTCGAGACGCAGCTCAAGACGCTGGCGCAGTTCCCCAACACGCTGCTGGGCAACCCTAAGAAACGCATGCGCTACTTCGACCCGCTGAGGAACGAGTACTTCTTCGACCGCAACCGGCCCAGCTTCGACGCCATCCTCTACTACTACCAGTCGGGGGGCCGGCTGCGGAGGCCGGTCAACGTGCCGCTGGACATGTTCTCCGAAGAGATCAAGTTTTACGAGCTGGGCGAGGAGGCCATGGAGAAGTTCCGGGAGGACGAGGGCTTCATCAAGGAAGAGGAGCGCCCCCTGCCCGACAAGGAGTACCAGCGCCAGGTGTGGCTGCTCTTCGAGTACCCCGAGAGCTCGGGGCCCGCCCGGGTCATCGCCATCGTCTCCGTCATGGTCATCCTCATCTCCATCGTCATCTTTTGTCTGGAGACGCTGCCCGAGTTGAAGGATGACAAGGACTTCACGGGCACCGTCCACCGCCTCGACAACACCACGGTGGTCTACAGCGTCAACATCTTCACGGACCCCTTCTTCATCGTGGAAACCCTGTGCATCATCTGGTTCTCCTTCGAGCTGGTGGTGCGCTTCTTCGCCTGCCCCAGCAAGACGGACTTCTTCAAAAACATCATGAACTTCATCGACATCGTGGCCATCATCCCCTACTTCATCACCCTGGGCACCGAGATAGCTGAGCAGGAGGGGAACCAGAAGGGCGAGCAGGCCACGTCGCTGGCCATCCTCAGGGTCATCCGGTTGGTAAGGGTTTTTAGAATCTTCAAACTCTCCCGCCACTCTAAGGGCCTCCAGATCCTGGGCCAGACCCTCAAAGCCAGTATGAGAGAGCTAGGGCTGCTTATCTTTTTCCTTTTCATCGGGGTCATACTGTTTTCTAGCGCAGTGTACTTTGCCGAGGCGGAAGAAGCTGAGTCGCACTTTTCCAGTATCCCCGACGCTTTCTGGTGGGCGGTGGTGTCCATGACCACCGTGGGATACGGTGACATGTACCCTGTGACAATTGGAGGCAAGATCGTGGGCTCCTTGTGTGCCATCGCCGGTGTGCTGACAATTGCCCTGCCCGTACCTGTCATTGTGTCCAATTTCAACTATTTCTACCACCGAGAAACCGAGGGGGAAGAGCAGGCTCAGTTGCTCCACGTCAGCGCCCCTAATTTAGCCTCTGACAGTGACCTCAGTCGGCGCAGCTCCTCCACCATCAGCAAATCTGAGTACATGGAGATCGAAGAGGATATGAATAATAGCATAGCCCACTTTAGACAGGCCAATGTCAGAACTGGTAATTGCACCGCAGCTGACCAAAACTGCGTTAATAAGAGCAAGCTACTGACTGATGTTTAAAAAGCCAAAAGCAAAGAAACTAAAAAGCCCCCACTTAGCAGCTTGAAAGACTTAAAACACCAAACCAAACCAAACCCCCAGTGACCCAGGTCACTCCTTGTAGATACTTCACTAAATAGTCTTTGAATGCTCTCTCGAACTGTCAATGCATTGTTGCATTGCCAATGTTGGGGGGTGGCAAACCCGAAGCCTTCAGGAGCCATGAAAAGAGAAACTATTTTCATTGTATTAAAAAATGGGAAAAGAGAGTGTATTTTCTAAAACTGGTTTAAAATCACTCAGTCCATGAACTTGTCTAGGTAAAATAAGGTTCACATGCTTCCCCGTTTTTAATCCGTGGTGGCTTCTTTAAAATTTTTTTTTTCCTTTAGCTAAGAATCAGATGATCGCTTAGAAATATAAAATTAAAATTTGCATGGGACTCCGATATGAAATCCTGGCAAACTGCACAGCGCATTTTAAGATGGTGCATCAGACGTATTACGCGTAACATGATACACCAGCCGAAACGGGCAACGAACAGATGTTTTTACTTTGATCAACCGAACTGCATATTCCAAGGTGAAAAAAAAAATTACTTAAGACTGGTTCACCAAGCACCTTAGAAATCTGATACTGGGCCTGGTCTGTAGGGATTCTTCCCTCTGCCCCCTTTCCTTCTGATTCAAACTCTTCTCTAAGAAAAAATGATCACTGAATGCAATTCATTGATCCATCTGCAGTGCTGCTACGATTCTCAACTGCAGATGCGCCCAATGGGTCTTTTCTCACCAGTCCTGCACCCTGAACCCCGGCCTCCAGAACTGGATGTAAAACCTTTGCCTCCTTATTGCAACAGAGCACAAATGAAACTAAGTGTAAGCATGTTTGAGTCTGATCATCATTTCTTTTACAATCGCATGCCGAGAACGTTAACGCAGACAATAGAGGGTAAGCTTACTTTGGAATCGATTCTTCTAAAAATAGATCCTTCTTCATTTGCGTTCACCAAAAGTGCACTCCTTCATTTACGAACTATTTTTATTAGTAAATAAAGTACTGTATTTAAGTACCTATGTTAGTCAGCTGGGAACAGTAACTTTTTGGAGCTCGAAGCATGTTCTCTTATTCAGCATTTATGGCCGACTTGATTAAGGTGTACCTTGAATTAATTAGTGCATGATTAATTTAATGTAAAAACGTTAAAAAATAATAAAAATTATAAGTTTGTGGGATGAAGGGCCCAAAAGAAACAATGGGGGGGGGTAGGGTGAGGGGGGGCACTCAGTCAATCTTCCTGCCTTTGCTCAGGGAAATGTCAGGTTTCTGTGCAGATGTAGGCAGAGAGAGGACCAACATGCCCATCCCTTAAAGCGAAGCTCTGTGGAAAACTTAAGTTATCAAGGTATATAGAGCAACACCTAAGAACACGTATTCTTTCTAGCTGAAGAGAAACACAAGCAAAACAAACAAACAAACAAACAAAGGTGCAATACTGCATGCTTTTTGGTGCATTCTTAAGATGTAAATGAAAATGTTTCTCCATCGTATGCGCCCAGAGCAGAGCTGATTTCTTTCTTGCAGTCATGATTTGAAGTCTGCAGAGACTTCGGCCCTCCCCCTGAGGCTCCCTGAAGAAACGCAACCAATTGATTTAATAGTTGCTTAGTGCCTTTATCCTGTACCCACAGCGAACTGCAGAAGGTGCCTCCATTAGCACAGCTGAGAAGTTATGTAACACAAGGGAGGGAGGCTGGGGCACAGATATTTCGCTTTTCCTTTTTCCACCCTCGCTCTCTCACTTCGCACTGCGGGGACACCGCGCCATCCTGCGCCCCAGGCAGGAGAGACCCGGGAGGGTGCTCTCTGGCCATCCGCTGGACTCGGTCCCTTTGGCAGCCAGACGTGGGATGGAAACTGGGGCCCGAGACCCATCTTTGAACTTGACACGAACCTCGAACTTGTCTTTTCCTCTTCTCTACCAGAAGCCAATATAAAACTCTTGGGGAATTTGTTTCCTATCAGGGGTCACTCTGGACAAGCAAGGCTTCCTCGGGTCCAGCCTCACGGTCCTAGCGAAGTTCCATCCTCCCCCTCTGCCTGCAGAAGCATGTTGCCACTCTGACAGTCTGATCTTTGCAGGCATCGTTGTGGATGTGGGAATAGTCGGTTCAGAGTAAGCTCTCCCGGGCCTTCCCTCCCGGCCCACCCCTTCAGCTAGTTCCTAGGATGCTCCTATGAGAGTCCCATCCTGGCAGTCACCTCGCAGGCTGAACATCTAACTTCTGTCGCCCCTGGCACCCAGTCCAGAGAATGGCGGGGACCCTGTGCTTACCAGAAAGAGAGCCACATCACCTGGGCCTCTGGAGGCCAGCAGCCGCCCACCGACGGGGAGGCACTCATAGCTTTTTGAAGGACCCAAGGTGGGGATCCTCATTCTGCGCTTAGCACGTGGCTGCCAGCTGCTCACCGTCTTTCATTCCTGCGCTGCTGCTTCTGGAAATCTTCCCCGTGACTCCGCCCCACCTCCCATCCTAGCCTAGAACGAGCAGTGAGGCAGTAAACCTAGACACTAGAGTTACACCCAGGCTGGCTGACTCCTTTGAAAGAAAGAACGTGGAAGTTTATTTTCCTGCGCGGCTTCTGTGAATCTGTAAGACAGACGTGACACACACCAAGGAAGACAGGGGCCAAGGACGGTACGGTGTCCTACTGCAGGGCATTCAATCCTCCCTGTGATGTCTCCTGGAACCTTGACTCATCCTGGCTTTTCCTCTCCTACCTGCTCCTTAGTCTCCCGTTGGGAAAGAAAACGCCAACCTCGCCCACATCTCCGGGGATTGCCTTGATCTTTTATTTAGACTTTGAGGTCTAGGACACCCCGAACCTGAAGCGCTACCCTCTGTCAACAGCAATAATCTGCTCGGTACTGTGGGATCGGATGGGTCAGAGGATGAGAAAACAGGACCAGAACTGAAAAGCCTCACTTTGGCTACCGGGTACACCTGTCACAGCCATACGTGGCACTGGGTGGAAACTTGTGCATGTGTTGTTACGGGGAACAGTGCTGCATGCAGGGAACCTGTCTGCCTGGGACGGAAGGAGCTGCTGTCATGAGTTGGGTGGTCTGGGGAAAATGGAGGTCACTTATGCACCTGGAGCTCATCAAAACCAAGTGAGTTAGAGGGGAGGACGGGAATTATCTGTGTAGCATAGGCATGCAGAGTTTGCCAAAGCTCTTTCCCCTTGCACAGGACTGAGCTGAAATGTTTTTGTGGACCTGACGGTGCACTTAACAAAACTGCCTATTACGGAATGATGATCTTTTTGGTTTATTTCCTTGTATTTATTTTATCGGGCTTTTTACCTTCCCGTCCCCTTCCTAGGTCTTGAGCTTTCATGGCTCTTGTCTTGAATACTGATTTTCTCCAGAAGGAGAAGACTTCTGACGTGCCGATAGCCATAGCTCAGCTCTTCTGGTGAATTGAGGCCCTAGTTCCATAGGGTGGCAGTGGAGGGGCTGGGTCACCCCGGGGCTGTTAGCCATCCCAGAATCTCTGAAGTGGTTAACTCAGCTCGAGTGATCTGAATTAGAGAGACCAAAGACATTCATTTCCTTTGTCCTCAGATTCAAAGAAGACAGGTCCTAGCCAAGAAAGGCGTTAGTTTTTGCATCTCCTCTTCCCCATCTGTGCCCAGTCTTCTCTCCCTACCCCCTGGAGAACTGAGTTCTAATGATCAGTTAACACAGTTCTTCGGGAGCGTGTTAGCGAGTTAGCCTAGCAGAATCAAATACACCGATAGCGGAGTCTTCTCCTGGAATGTGGCCGACGCACAGCGGTCATTTCTCTAAAATGAAATCGTGCGGTTGGCTTAGATTCCCCTAGGGAGGCTGGACTCACTTGAGAATAAAGAAAAGAGAATACACGTAAATGGTGAGTGAGGAATAGATTTCTTGAAGTAGAAATTTGGTTTAGTCCGTCAAGGGCCTTCTTCACGTTGTGCATAGTTACAGATTTTTCAAAGGAGTTAACCTCTGAAGAGCCAGTAGGAATAGATTCCTAACCCTCCCATTTAATATAGGAGACCTCGAAACACATGCTTTTTAAAAATCGAGTTCCTCGTTTGGTAGATGAGGTTGAACAAAATGAGAAAGAGAAGAATCCCCAACTTTTCCCCCCGGGAACGGCTCACTCCTGGCAGTGGGGAGAACTGGTGAGGGATAACCATCTAGAGTGCAAACTCGTTAGGACATCAACTGCTCAATAGCCATTTTATCTTCCCGCTTTTTCAAGAAAGGCTGAAGTCTTTTGATGTTTATGTTCATTTTCAGAAGACACACACAAATTTTTAAACCCGACACAACCCAAGTTAATCACCATCTCAGGAGGTGGCCTCTGGTCCACCATGCGGTGTACTAGTGCTTGTATTTATACATGGAATTTCAGGGTATACACAACCATGTCCAGCATGACTCAGGTAAACCTTAGAAGAATGTACGTTACTTATCATTTTTGTAAAGACACGAACAGCAGCTGAGTTGTTAACCACAACTGTTCCATTACCTTGGGTCACTGTGCGAACTCGTTCAGGGTATAGACCTAAAGTTTGGAAGTCAGGGGATCGAATGCCAGTCTCTTTGCTCAGGCAAAACGACCCTGGGCTTTCTCGGGAAGCCTAGGCCTATGTGAAGGGGAGGCTCTGCTGCCCTCAAGACTCTTAGCTTTAAGGAGATTTGCCGGAGTTGCAGTGATCTTCATTTAGGGACTGAGTAGGAGTTAATTTTTTATGACGTGAGACTTCAAGGAGGAGGGAAAAGTTTTGTACCACAATCAGAGAAGGAGAAATAGTGTAAGGAAAGAAAGGAAAACGAAACACCAAATCCCTAGTGAGGTATTCCAGGTCAAAGCTGTCTCCTTTCCAACACCAACAGACATACCTTTCTTCTCTTTCCTGCACTGTTTAGGAGCCATTTTTTCAGTAGCTGTAGGTAGAAAGCATGGGCTGTATATGACATACCTCTAATCTTAAAGTCTTACCAAGGTTAAAAATCCCAATGGAATAGTCTTAATTTGAAGTGCACCATCAGGACAACAAACCATTTAAGCTGAAAAAGCACTATTTCAGTTCTTGAGTTTGCCAGTTGCTGACACCTTGAGTTAAGGACGTGTCTCATTTTCACCTACTGTGCATTTCCCCTGCCCTAACCGTTTCATAGGTCGGGTAGAGGACACTGAATGTTACGAATTGAGAACCTAATAGAAGCGCATAGTTTCCATCTATGCAATTTTACTTGCTTCTGTCACTTTATGATCTGTTCATATTTGGCATCGATTAAAGATAATTTTTAAGGATCTTAGCAAGGAATGTCCTGACTGGTTCTTTGTTTCTTGCGTAACTGGTCTTTCGGGAGCCCTTTCTTGTGAGGGTCTCTGTAAATGACACGGTGAATCCAAGATACAATTGAAGCAACCTCATTTTCTCTGAAACTCATGGACTGTTTCTTCTGTACAAGGAAATACACTGAGGTGGAATTTTGACAATAGATTCTCCGTTGGGGAGGGTAGGATCCCAAGGAGAGGCTGTTGGAATTTGGCCTGTGCAAACAGTGGGGATCAAGCTTTGAAAAGGAAAAAAGGAAACGAGGCCCAAGGGACTAAAGCGATTGATTATATTTGCTTAAATTGTTTTTGATGTGAAACTGTATTCTTCATCCACAGCCCAAGCTTTTCAGGAAGGATAGTGGGGTGTGTGTGTGTGTGTGTGTGTGTGTGTGTGTGTAATAGTGCCGTGGTCTGACATCCAATACCTTGATAGTTACACTGTGGTGTTAGAAGTGATTTTGACGTGGAAAACCAAAGTGATTCCTAGATGTTCTTTACATATACTTTTCTCCATTAACATTTCTTTCTTCCTGCTTTTTTAAATTACTCATTGGTACATTTTCTTTTGATTCTTCCTGAGATTTCGAGGTTTTCTTTTCTTCCTTGTGAATATCCCATTTTATACAAGCTCTTTGCTGTCACAGGAAAGAGGGTTCCATGCTTTATGACAGGTGTCTGTTATATGCCAAATGCCTTGGGTGGCTGGTGCATCGCCTTAGAATTGTATAGCATTGTGCTAGTTTCAAATTGTAAGATTCGGAGATGAATCTTGCTTTTGCTGTAGAAGTGGCTACTGAAAGTAGACCGTGGGGCTGGGCAGGTTGCCCATCATTTTTCTGCTGTGGTTGGAAAACAGGCAAGGCTGAGCTCTGACAGAACGGTAAGAAAGAGCTAGAACTACATCAATCATAGTGCGTAAACTAGCATTTGCAGCCCTGAGTGTGTTTCTCAGAGTTCAGCCTTGGAACGGTCTTCTTGAAACAGAGGCAGACAGATCCATGTGGCTGCAGGGGGAGGGCTGTCCCCGGAATTTATTGTTTACAGAGCTTCAAAATGAAGTCAGGTCAGTTTTTTTTTTTTTTAAAGGACAGCTATTAACTGGTGGTGTAGTATGGTACTGTTTATTTATTTATTTTGCGGTACGCGGGCCTCTCACTGTTGTGGCCTCTCCCGTTGTGGAGCAAGTCTCTGGACGCGCAGGCTCAGCGGCCATGGCTCACGGGCCCAGCCGCTCCGCGGCATGTGGGATCTTCCCGGACCGGGGCACGAACCCATGTCCCCTGCATCGGCAGGTGGACTCTCAACCACTGCGCCACCAGGGAAGCCCAGTCAGGTCAGTTTTAAGGGAGGCCAACCAGGGGAGTCAAGAGCAGAGGGCTGATGCGATGTGAGCCCAGACACGCTGGGGAGGGAAGCTGGTTGGTGCTTCCTGCCTTCCGTCTAGACTTGTAGAGCTCCTCCAGGCCTGAGTGTTGGGGGACGGCGAGCCCCGAGGCTGGTCAGAGTGAGTCCCATTGCGAAGTCCTATGCAGATAAGCCAGCGTGGTCGTGACGCAGGACTGGAAAGCAGTCCTTTGAACTAGCTTAAAAAAGGATAATTGGAAAAAAAGAAAAAAACCCAGTTAACTGAAAATTTCTATTTAATTAATTGAATTAATGAATTAAATTCTATTTAATTAATTGAATCCAATATGCCATTGATTTTTAAGATGGTTGGCATATTTGAACATTGACAGAGAGAACATTGACAGTATGACCTGCCATTGCATTGATTCATCTCAATTTTATTTATTTTAAATAAATTTATTTATTTTACTTATTTATTTTTGGCGGCATTGGGTCTTCGCTGCTGCACGCGGACTTTCTCTAGTTGCGGCGAGCGGGGGCTACTCTTCCTTGTGGTGCGCGGGCTTTTCATTGCGGTGGCTTCTCTTGTTGCGGAGCACAGGCGCTAGGTGCGCGAGCTTCAGTAGTTGTGGTGCACGGGCTCTAGATCACAGGCTCAGTAGTTGTGGCGCAGGGCTTAGCTGCTCTGCGGCATGTGGGATCTTCCCGGACCGGGGCACGAACCCGTGTCCCCTGCATCGGCAGGCGGACTCTCAACCACTGCGCCACCAGGGAAGTCCCCAGCCCAATTTTAAGATGAAAAAAATGTACACAAAACAAAAGGAGTCAATATCAAATCACCATGGTATACACTTGAAACTAATATAGTATTGTAAGTCAACTGTTTTTCAATTAATTTGAAAAAAGAAAGGAATCTTCGAATTGATGAAGTATAAGGATTCTAATATATGTCCTCCCCTTGTTTCCTGGTGTGATAATGGGCTTGGATTCTAAACCCATTAAATATGGGAGTTTCCTGAACCCTGGCTAGAACCTTTAGGGCTTCTTTGAATTATCTTTTTATGCAACAGTGTTTTTGCTCAGTTCTGCCCTTACCTTAGGCTTTGTGCTGATACATCGCGGTGTTCCCTGTCCTCATGCTGTTTGGCATCCAGACATCATTTACCCAGTGAGGGCCTTCGATCTCATTATGTCTGGAAGGAGGTTAGTTCTTGCTCCACCCTCCCTTACCCCTTAATAGCAGTCCCTCTATTATGAGCCCTGCAGAACCTTCAGCAGCCCTTGGCATCCACCAAGTTAAAGGCAATCTGACACTCATTCCCAGTAAGCAGCTCCTAGCAATCTCTTCTCTATTAACCACACTGCTTTACTCTACTTAGTGAATTAGGTAGGGCTGATATTGCTATGGGTGTTTTACAGGGAAGGGACCTGCCCACGGTCTCTGGGTAGAGGGAACTGGCCTAGGTTTATTCATGATCCCCTGGCCAGTGTCTGACATGTGGTAGGGACTCTAAATGGTTATTCACTGGGGGAAAGCTGGAACATGGAATGTCACACGGTAAGGAAAGTCCAGTGAACTGTGCATAGGGCCATAGGCTCTTTGAGTCTTTAAATTGCTTGTATCTAAAATGGAAATATAATACCACATAGGGTTGCATGGATTAAATGAGATAATAGGTTAACACGTTTGGTAAATTTGAACGTGTTCTATAAATGTGAGAAATTAATAGATATGTTATTAAATATAATGATGAGAGGAGGAACAGGGGGAGGAAATGTGTTTTAAAGGAAGACTCCAGGGAATCAGATGCTCAATTCAAAGATGAACTGCACAGTGGTGGAATTTGAAGACTTGGAAAGAAATGCTTTTGGTAGGAATCTTCAGTGCATCCTGCGTGCAACACCAGGTAGGCAGCAGCCTCATGGAATGCTAAGCCCCTATTTCTAGTTTTGTTTCCCTCTTGCCTGCGACTTAATACTGTTTTACCTCTTCAGACTCTGAATATCAAGAGTGAACTGCCTTGCAATAAGCTGAGGGACCAGAAGTCGTCTTTAATAATTTTCATCTCTCCTCTTTGCCTCATTTCCCCCTTGTGCAAAATATTGTGCCATTTGATGTTTTTTTCTTTCCACCTGTGAATATTGAGAAATAAAGCAAGATGTTGTTTGCAGAGTTTTCTCATATGCTTGTCTGAGACACATCATATAAATATAAAACCTATTCTTAGCTTCCCTTGCTAGAAATAAAATAACCCTCACGAGCATATATGAGTCGATACAGCCTTTTCTGGACTAGCACCTACTACAAAGATGCTTATGGAAATTTATAAGTTATAATATCCCTACAGTGGTCCAGCCCTTCCTTCATAAAACTGATTGCATGAAGGAGCTGTGATTTAAATAGCAGTAAGACTATCTGGTTTTCTTAAGGAATTTCATAGTAATTAAGTAAGGAGTTGAGTATCTTCGGTTCATGAAACATTTTTCTAGAGAGTGACATTAAGGGGTTGGATTGAGTTCTCTAACCTCTTATGGTTTTTTAAAAATATATTTGACATGGCCTGTTCATGTTTGCTGTAACAGCGTGTTCTTGTCTGAAGTGCTGAACATTAAGTGCATTTTAGGAACATTTCTAGAGAAACTACTTCCAGTTGAAATGTATTTTTTTCAGAATTGAAATCAGAGGATGATGAGTGAGTAGGTGCTTAAGCTTAGGATAATTTAAGTTCTGAGCACAGGGCCAAATCCAACTTTTGTTAAAAATCTTATTCTTCAACTCTTAAGTTAAGGGTGTTTAGAAATCTAAGATACTTTAATTATCTCTACAGTGATTTTTTTTTTTTTTGCATTCTGTACAGTATCATTATTTCACTGTCTCAGAAAAGGGGTAATTTTGTTTTAAGTGAATTTCCAAGAGACTCTCTCTGGATCTAAGATCAACCCTACCAAGTCATCTTCATTAACAAGCAAAACATTTTTTTTTTTTATCTTAGAGAACTTTGTATGTTCTCTAAGTCCTAGAAGAGGGGACACCCAACTCAGTTTTTGAAAGATCACTGGAGATTGGCTTATTGTTAAACGACGTTTCTAGGTAAGATGGAAGGGCTTTCTTTTAAGTTCCTGGAGGATGAAGATCACATTTTTTGGTATTTCAAAAAAAAAATAATGCTTATCTTTAATGGATAAAGATGAGTACTCTAAACATCGCTTAATCACAATGTTGGAAATTCAAAAAACGGAATAATGTAACTTTATAACATACCTGATGATCAGGGTGTGGGAAGAAAAATGTTTGTCAACTGCAAGAATTTGGTGTATCAGAGCAGTGTTTCAAGGCAGTGATGCCATTGGATTGGTGAAAGGAGGTTATTTAGCATGAAGAGGTCAACTACTTGCCTTTAATATCATTCTCAAGGGTTTGCAGTGAAGAGTATGATGGGTAAAATGAGAACAATGTTGTTTCAGCTTCCTGAAGGTGGGAAGTTTGGTTTAGGGTAAGTTTCAGGTCTGTAGGTTTAAGATGGACGATCAGCAGATGGGCTGACATTGAGGAGATCAGAGACCTTGGCTCATCTATTATAGAATAAGCAGTGTCTTAGTCACTCATTAATTACCTGTGGTTATTATGGTGACTGAAATAAGGGTGCATCAGTTAATGCAATGGACTATAATGCTGTTTAAAAAAAGCCATATAAATCGTCTCATAGGTCAACTTAATGAGCTCAGCATTCAGCCAGGTTGTGATGGAAATGGTGTTGGACTCTGCACTAAATTATCCAGGAAGTTTGCTGGTGTTCGGTAAGGTAGACTCTTCGTTATCACAGTTTATTTAGACAGAATTTTAAGGAGAGGACGAGGAGTTCATTAGATGACCTTAGGGTAGGATCTTGAGAATTCTCAGAACTCTATAGTTAAACAACATTTCTGTAGGTCCCAAACCTACATACCAAACTAAAGGGAAAATGATTCAAGATGATTTTTATTTTTTTAAAGATTTATTTATCATTTTATTTATTTTATTTTATTTATTTTTGGCTGTGTCGGGTCTTAGTTGCGGCACGCGGGATCTTTCATTGTGGCGTGCGGGCTTCTCTCTAGTTGTGGCGTGTAGGTTCCAGAGCGCGTGGGCTGTGTAGTTTGCGGCATGCAGGCTCTCTAGTTGAGGCGTGTGAGCTCAGTAGCCATGGCGCACAGCCTTAGTTGCCCCACGGCATGTGGGATCTTAGTTCCCTGACCGGAGATCGAACCTGCGTCCCCTTCATTGTAAGGCAGGTTCTTTACCCCTGGACCACCAAGGAAGTCCCTCAAGATGATTTTTAAAAGACAAAATCTTGTAAAGTGAATAACAGTAACCATGTTCCATTTAAATGTGTTTCCTTTACACCTGATGATTTTATATTAGGTGTAATTTCCACCATTCACATATATTATACAATTACTCTGTGAATGGAAATTCTGAACTTCTCAGCCTGTTACAGAAATTCCTGAACTCCCCAGCTGGACTGACATTTCACCCTCATTGTGTTGGATTCAGTTCCCCAGTTCAGTAAACATAGTAGTGAGATTCTCAACAAAAACTGTTTGTTTTTGGTGTTCTCTCCTTCGGGGACAAATCTCTATTGTGGTTTCCTTTGGAATGGATTGTAAGTTTAGTCAAAATAGTCAACTGGGTTCCCTCCCAAGACCTGAAGCCCGGGCATTTCCAGAAAATACATTTTGTTTTCATCTGTTCTGCTTGAGACTGGATTAGTACATTATCCATGTATATCTCTGTTTCCTGTAATGGTCAGATGTCAGCAGGTAATTTTGCTGGAAAATTGTTGTTCATATTCTTAGACTGTCTGGGGTTTGATGTGATGGTTGTAGAAGTTCGAATATTTCTTGAGAGCCTTAAAAGTTGTTTTTCTGGCTCTTCCGTGTATGCTCTCTTCAAGAATTAAAAGTGGGAAAGGGAACTGGGCACTTAACCTGAAGATGCAGAAATAGCAGTCATAAAAATAAGTGCTGCTGGAAAGACCTATGGAACTGGGAATCATATGTCAGATATATTTTATCCCTTGCTTATACTATTGAAAACCTGTATATGATTTATTTGGGGGCCCTGCTATCTGTATCGCCAGGAAAATGCCTATCCCCGACCCCAGCTCATGCATACGAGCATGCACACACCTGTACACATGCAATCACACACACACATACGCACGCCTCTGCACTCTGACCTCTACTCATTTACCTGTTCATCTGTGAACCTGCAGGTATCACCTGTGCTGTAGAGCAGGTATGTGTTAGCCCAAATGGGGTAGCACTTTCAATTGATTCTGAGCGTTTGTCATCACTCCCTTTTAATTAAACAAAAAAAAATCATAAAGATATCATGATAAGGCTTTTCCATTTTGCAGTTAAAGAACTGCCTTTTAAATGAAAGGGAAATGAATGAAAAAAACCAAACAGCAGGAGTTGAGGGTCCCGGGATATTTTCCTTTGGGCTCGGGGTGCTTATTACCCCAGTGAGGGCGATGAGGGTGGCTCTGATGCTCTCCTGCCTGGGTTTATACTCCGTCACTCCTGGGACAGCTCCGGCACTCAGGGATAGACAGTGGCCTGGGGTGGATCTCTGGTAGGGCTAGAGACATGGTCATCTCTGAACACTGGTCTCTTCCTGCCTGGGCCATTTCCCGCTACGTTGTTAAGTTCAAAGGGTGTGTATTTTCTGTCCTATGGCCTGCTGAGGAAGTGACATTCCTAAGTGGACACTAGGCTGAAAGCTCTAGCTTATGGCCTTGGATTTGCAGAATTTGGGTTTGTGGGCCCATGGCGTGTGTCTTTACTACTCTAAGTTTTTATGTGTGGGTTTAAATACAGGTGACAAGAGTATCTGTCTCAGCGATGTTATTTAGCTGACTGGAAAATGCCAAAATATTTTGATACTTATTGCAGAAGGGTGTTTTACCCCCACCAAGACTTGCATCACTCCTCAAATTTGGAAGATGGAAGACTTGTCATAAATGAATGAAAATGTAAGTGATATAATAATACACGCAAGGTATGCAGAGTCAGTATTATTTCAACTCAAGCCTTAGTAAGCTTGGACCCTCTAGCTTTATTTAAACTCTAAATGTTCACTTTTGTTTGTTCCATGTACAAAAACTACGTCATTTCATGGTGTCTTAGTTAAAGGGGGCCTGTAGTAAGTGTTCTTTTACAATTTATAAGGAATTTTCACATACATTATTTTATTTGACTCTTACGAAAGCTTCTTGAGGTGGCAGGTAAGATGTAGGTATTTCTTTTCAGTTGCCGGTTGAATCCGCTGGGAAACAAAGTCTGGGTTGAAGATGATGCGCAGGCAGGTTGTTGGGGGGTGCGATCACTATGATACCTGAAGAGAGAAGAGAACACGGATGAACCGGGAGAAGCTGGGCTACGGCGCCGTCACTACAGAAGCCCACCCATCCTGCGGGGAGCTCTGACGGTCCTTCAGAGCTGCCTTGGCTGGGAGCCTGGGAGCCAGGCCTTTAGATGTTCTCACTGACCCATCTTTGGATGAGGCTGCCCTGGGAAGGAGCATGACCTCGGTTGAGGTGACCGTCTTCATCAGAGGGGCAATTCCCAAAGAGGGATGATGGCTGAACGCTCCCCCAGCAGCTGGGGAAATGAGTTCTCCAGGCACGAAGGAGGCTTGGGTGATACGTCAGAGCCCCCAGTACGAGGGGTGGGGGTCATACGCTCCTATGTGGCCAGAGGGAAGGCACCCAGAGGGAGAAAGATGAACAGTAAAGCAGAGGAACATTCAGAAGCAGGATCATCAGTTTCTAAGAATCAAGAGTTGACGGTAGTTGATAGATTGACTAGTGAAATGGACAGAGTGCTCTGAGGCCCCTGGAGATGCCCCTTTCTAATGCATGCTAGAAGGCATCTTCCAGACTGGCCTGAGCTCTCCTGTATGGATTGGGTTCAATTATTAATCAGGAGGGATGGGGGATGCTGGCTAATGCTGGCTAATGGCACAGGCTGGGTAATTGCGCTCCTTTGTGTGTTCAGAGCGCAGGTTCAGATGGTATCGACATGGTCTGCTCCTTGCTTTGTCTGCACACCTCGGTGGTGTGATGCTTTGAGGTCCCCGCGAAATGCACGAAACCGCTTGTGCAACTTAATGCATCTGAGTAACATTAGGGCTTCCTCTTAATGTGTCACACGGATGATAAAGATGTGCCTGGAAGGGAGCTGGTGGGAAGGGGGCTTTTAAAAGGAAACTTTCAGACCTTGTGGCACTAGCACCATGCTCCTAAGTGGTTTTGTGGCTGATTTAGAACTACTGGACCTGGGGTTTATACACCTGCAACCTCGTTAAGAGAGGCAGCTTGGCTTTTGGTCCAGAAATGACAGGATTATTTAGAGTTTTCATCTGAAAACAGATCTCAGGGGAACTAATTGTTTGGGCAGCTTTGCACTTGGATCTGGAAAAAACCCTCTAGGCTATGTGATTAATGGTAATTCTTAGGATTCTGTGTCTCAAACCTGCTAGCAGGAAATTTGCATTTGCTAAAAAGTCCAGCTTGTTGCATAAGAAACAGATCTGGTCCGAAGTAGATTTGAAACTCTTGGGAGAACAAACATGATTTTCCAAACTTCTGTCATTCTGTCATATGGAATCACAGTTGCATTGGAAATCTAGGTTTTACATTTTGAATCCCAAACCTTAACATTTTAATACTTGCAGTTTAGAAGAAAATGCCAAGTTCTTTTGGCGTAGAGAGTAAATCATATAACCCCATGGATCCCCGCAGTTTATGAACTAACCGTTTAAGGAATAAAATTGGATTAGCCGTGTTTAAGGCAAGCCAGGTCCAGAGGTGTCAAAGACCTCTGATATTTAGATTTCTCCAGAATCACTGGGGCCATGCTGTTGCCTGAAGCCTGCAGGTCTCTGAACAGAAGGAATGGGAAGATACAGAGGTTTGTTATGTCCAAGCTTTGGCTCTCCCACCGCCATGCTGGAAGTATTGTCTGTGCGCATCTGGGTGTCCCTTTGCAGCGTCTTGGCTTTTTTACTTACTTTTCATTCTTACTTTTTTAATTAAAAATTTCTAGCCACCAGTACAAAAAATAGCTAAGTATGACCCTATTTCAGATCAGACTCTTCTAGAAAAGTGGCCTATTGGGAAAAGCTGAGTTGCAACAGAAAAGTCAATTTCTTTCTGGCACTAGAAACATCGTAGCTGTCATCTGATTCTTCTAGAAATGTGAGCAAGTGTCCCCAAATGGATTCCCTTCTCCCAAGGACACCACATCTAAAGGGCTGTAAACAAGGAGGTCATTCGCGTCTCAGTGTCCTCTGGTGAAGGAAAGAGTTATTTCTTTGGGCTGAACTCAATAGACATAAGGAACTTAGGGACAGATTAGATTTTGCAAATAAAAATATTTGCTCCTACCTAAGGCTCTACTCATCCACTCTCGGAAAGTTAGTTGTGGGGATGTGAGTCTGTGAGTTACCTGCCCTCTTGCTGAATTCCCTTGTGACTAATGCTGTCTACATGTAAGTGGGCTTGAGAGGCACGGACGATGCTCATCTTCCCTTACGCGAAGTGTGAAGATCCCTGTAGGGAGCAGACCTTGCCCTGACTTCATCATTACCGAGTCCTGCTCATCCAGGATGACTGTTTGGTACAGCACAGCCTCTATTTAGACAGAATGTCTATGTATCCATTCAAGGGTGGAATAATAGGGGGACGCATATACATGGTTGCTTATGTATTTCATTTGTCTCAGGTCACACAAAAACTGGAATCTTGAACAGACTACCAAGGGAGATCCCAAATGTGACAGAGGATCTAGGTTTGCATCAGCTGGAGTTGTTACATTTTGCTGGGATTTTGAGTGCCATGGTGGGAGACATGGCAATCCATGTTGACCGAGGCAGTTTGGGGAGCGTAAGCTCCAGTGCAGAGCTGTAATAGACAAAAAATCTAGACAACACCTGAGATCTGGAATGTTCTAGTTACTAGGGAATGAAAGTTTCTTGGGTGCCAGCTACTCGGGAGAGAAGAGAAGGGAGTTGGTTCTAACTGGAGGATTTTCTCTCCGGGTGTCTGCAGCCACAGGACGGTGGCAGCCCCTGGGCTTCCCGGTTGCACTTTGGGCAATGTTTCTTAGCTCAGAGGAGGCATCACGGAGGTTCTGCCACAGTCAGAAAGGTGGATTTTGTTTTGTGAAGATCTGGGTTTTTTACTCAGAAGCCAAATCTGGACTCAGAAACCATTTACCGTGTTGCTGAGTGAGTGTACCCTGTTGCTTTCGTAGCTGGCCTTTTTCTGGTGAACTCTAAAGAGGCAAGTCTTCCTTTCCATTAGAGACAGAGATCTTTAGGTCAAGAGAAGCCTAACTTGTTATGTGGACCTTGCCTGTAAGCTGGTGATAACAGGATCGGGTACTAATAATGCCTGGGATACATGCCATGGATCATAGAGTCTCAACGTTGACCTGAACCTCTGAAGTCATCTGTTTGTTTCACCTATTTTGTGTTTGATTCACCTCCACAGCTTCCCTGCCGGCCCCCATCTTTTCTGTGTTGTGGTCCTCGAAGAGCTTCCTGGTTATCCGTTTGCAAATCCAGTTCTTTACCATTATATCGACGTATCATGAGCTTGATTCTACTGAAGGAGAGGGCAGAGCAATGGAAGATGTCCAACTGCTCAAGGTCAGAGAGGAGGGTGGTAGAAGACACAGAAGTCAGGAATCCTGATTCTCTACCTACGATTTAGTCCTGTGGGCTCATACGGCTGTAAAGATAAATGATCTGATGCACGCTTAGAAACATGGTGTAAATAGCAATTCATGTATTTTATCCATGTGCCCATCTCAAGTCATCCTACTGGGACACAGTGACTGTTTAGCGTGATGTTAAGAACTTTCGGTTAAGACAAACCCCAAAGGCATTTTTTTACAGATGGAGATGTTTGTGATTTACACACATTCATTTTAAAAACAGGTTTGTTGAGGTCTTCGTGGTACAAGATGTACATGATTACATATCTTGCCAGTGCCGTATATTGTAATATTAAATATTCAAAATGACTTTTTAGCGTATCATACGTTATCTTAGTCCAAGCACTTTGGCAAAAAGGAAATAAAATCAGGTTTTGGCTGAATAAGGATTTTAGCAAACATACAAGACTGGTCTACTTTCTCAGCAGTTTGGCATCATTATTCTCTAATTTAAAAATAGGAATGCTCCCCTGGTCTGTAAAGCAAATTCCTTAGTGCAGTAACAAAGGACCTTAAAATCCAAGCCAGTGAAACTCCCATGAAAGGAATGAACTGCCTCTCTTTTCTCCAGAGTAGCTGGCGCCCAGGAAATTTTCTTTCCTTGTATCATTTTATGCTACTTCACTTCGTGCACCCTGCCTTGTAACCTCACAGGACTGCTCACCATTTCTAGAAATCGTGTTAATGATATATTTATTTTTAAGTCATTATACCTTTGCAGGATCGCCCTGTGCTTGATATTACCTTGCCCTCTAACTTTCATTGTTTTTAATTTTTAAATTTTTTTAATTTTTTGACCATGCCACGCAGAGTGTAGGATCCCAGTTTGCCGACCAGGGATCGAACCCGTGCCCCCTGCCGTGGAAGCACAGAGTCTTAACCACTGGACCACCAGGGAAGTCCCGCCCACTTTTATTGTTAATAGACAACTATCCAATCCATAGAGACCCAGCTCAGACATCAGCACCACCGTATCCCCATAACACTTTGAAAAACATATTTTAACCAATTGTGATTGTCACCCATCACCCCTATTACATTGAGTTCCTCAGGGGTCAGGATTCATGTTTGGTACACAGTTCATGTTCAGTAAATAATGAATGAGGTAGGAAATAATACTTTGCTCTGTTGGATGTTGTGGGGGAGACCTCAAGAAAATTTCTCAAGCAGGTAAGATTTTTAAGTGCTTATAATATATTATTTACGCAACAACTTTCTTCAAGGAGCTTAATGTTCCAAAGTCTTTAGCTCCGTTTTATCCTTCCAGATTTACCATCTGACTTTGGAAAACAGGGTAAATAGTTCTCCATCTGTTACTCCTGTGGGCAGGAAACAGAATTCTCTCCTTCACATGGCCTGTCGAGGTCTTCCTTATGAACTTTCGCCTTGATACATTAAATTAAACATTACCTAAGTGGGTTGTACCCATACTGCTTTAAGCATCCCTGGGAGAGGGAAGGAGACAGGGAGTCCTTTCTGGAAAAGATAGTGAAACAAGCCCAGAAAAGGAAGAGAACCTTCTAAAAATGACACTAAATTAATGGCAGACCTAAGACTGGAAGCCAGGAGGCCCAACAGGGTTGAAATATTCTCTCTCTGAGAAGTCAGGCTCTGACTCTATTCATAGTGCAGTGGGGGACTGCCTTTCGTCTTTCTGTCCTCACCCAAGTCCGGGGGTCGTGCGGGCTTTTCCATTGCAGTCTTTTGATTTTTCACGGCTCGTGGAAGCAGATTAACTCTTTTAATGCTTCCAGGATTAAACCAGCCCAAGGCTCCCCCTTACCCAAAAAACTATGGAAACATTGGAGTTTAAAAAACGTATTTTTTTTTTAAGTGGATGACTCAGGTGAGAGCCCTGCTGAGAATCAGGTGGTCTCTCCTCTAGGTGAGCCAGGTCCCTTGTCACCCAGTGGAACCCTGTCCTTCTCTCCTTTGTCCAGATTGTCCACCATCCCCATCGCGTGCTGCTTCTTTTGCCTTTGTGGTGTTTGCAACGCCTCCCAATTTAGTACCCTCTTGCCTTTAATGAACGTGCCGTTAGTGTTTTCCCCTCCTACCTCATCATTAATAAAGATGCTCGGGGAAACTGGGCCCATCACCAATGCACGAAACACCCTGCTAAACACCTCCTCCCACCCATGGCAACATAACCATTTATCCTGCCCCTTTGTTTACAATCCTTTCCACTGTTTCTAATCCATGTGGCAGCGCTTACGTCCCAGCCAACTTGCCGTTCGTTCACCAGGGTGGCAGAGTCCCGCACTTTTCAGCTGTATTGGAAGCAGTGGGAGAGCCTTTGTTCAGTGGAAGTGGAATTTGGTGAGAAGTAAGGGATTTGATGAAGAAGGAATACAAATGCTTGGGGGCTGATTTTGTGTGTGTGTGTGTGTGTGATTTTTTTCCAGGGAAGAAATAGACGGTATGCAGAGTCGACACAGGAGCCAGATGCCAAGAAAGTGGCAAGTGTAGCCAGTTAATCTGCCAAAGACATGCCAACAGCTTTTGTCAACCCAGAATATATGTAGAGACACTTACAGAAATATACACACTTACTCATTTCCTTGTGGCTTAAAAATAGGCTGACAGTCGCCCTTGACTCCCAAATATTGGATAAGGAGCAAACTCCCTGGGTCCTTTCGCGGGACTGGATTTTATCTGACTTTAATATTCAGACTCTGAGTATTAAAAAACAAGGATGCCCAGAACTCAGTGGAGTGAGAAAGACTTGGCCACCGACAATAGGATGGGGTGAGCTCACCACTGGTAGAGGAGACCGAGAGGAGTGATTTGTTCTGATGGGAGCGTCTGGAGGGCTGCTGGGGGCCGGGGATGGAGCATAGACTGAGCCTTCAAGCATTCTTATTTTTGTGGGGGAGGGGCCTTCAACAACAGACATATATTCTCTCACAGTTCCGGAGGCTGCAAGTCTGAGATCAAGGTGTTGCCAAGGCTCTGCCCTCTCAGAAGGCTCTAGGGAAGGAGACATCCTTGCCTCTTCCGGCTTCTGGTGGTTGCTGGCAATTCTGGGCATCCCTTGGCCGGAAGCAACATCACTGCAATCTCTGCTTGTCTTCCCTCCGTGTGTCTGTGTCTGAATTTCCCTTATCTTATAAAGATACCGGTCGTTGGATTAGGGCCCGTGACGAATCCAGGAAACACCCTTACGTTTTCTCAGTACAGATCGTTCTTTTTCCTACCTGTGGTCAGCGATCTAATTTTAGTGTGTCTGTCCATATTCTACCTCTTGTGAGTGACAGTTACCCAAACTGCACACTGTGTTCAGGCATGGATACACCGTAAGAGGTGGAGAAGCATTTTCTTTATAATGCCCCTTGGATCAAAGTGAATCTGCAGATTAATTTCAGCCAAGTATCTCTTCTCTATTCTCGGAACTGCCGAAGCGCTAGGTTTACCCTTTTTATGGTAGTTCACACTTAATAACGATTTGTTCATGTCTTTCTCCGCCACAACGTTGTAAGGTTCTTATAGGAAGGAGCCACGCTGGGTATTCCTGTGCGGTCCCCACCAAACTGACAGCATGCCTCACGGAGTGGTAGCAGGTTTGTGCCGCATGAACGGATGGCCCTGTGCATAAGTGAACGGGCATGTGCGTGGAGGAGTGGGTATCCGAATATTCTCCCAACTAAAAATCAGGGAAACTGAAAATCATGTTCCCTCTTGACACCTTTCCCTCTCACTTTTCTGCTTTAAAATTACAGTAGATAAATCCAATCAAAAGACAACATGGGTTATGCAAATCATGCCATTTGCAGCAACACGGATGGACCTAGAGATTATAATACTAAGTGAAGTAAATCAGACAGAGAAAGACAAATATCATATGATATCACTTATATAGAGAATCTTAAAAAAAAAGATACAAATGAATTTATTTACAAAATGGAAATAGACCCACAGACTTAGCAAACAAACTTATGGCTACCAAAGGGGAAATGGGGTGGGGGAGGGATGAATTAGGAGTTTGGGATTAATATACACCCTTCTATATATAAAATAGATAATCAACAAGGTCCTACTATAGCACAGGGAACTCTACTCAATACTTTGGAATAACCTATAAGGGAAAAAAGAATGTATGTATGTGTATATATATATATATATATATATATATATATATATATATATATATATATAAAACTGATTCACTTTGCTGTGCACCCGAAACTAACACAACTTTGTAAATCAACTATACGTCAATTAAAACAGGAAAAAAAAAAGGTCATATGGGTTTAAAGAGCATCAATCATTTTCACTTTAAAAAATAGAACATGTTTTGTCCTCTTACTTCGCATTTACTCTGTTTCCCCAACCTGTCCACACGTCGTTTTATCAACCTCAGCTCCTGTGAGCTGCCAGCTTCTGCATCTCGGAAGGGAGATGCCAGAGTAGTTGCTGGAATTAGAATGGAATTTGGCACGCTTGCCTTTAGACTTATCCAGTGCTTAAAGCGCTCATCTAAACTTGAAAGGAAAGGGCATTTTAAATACGCACAGAACTTTCTCATCTTTCTTCAGATCATTCTGGCCTCTAATTCTCTCCATTTCTCTCTCATTCTTACGTCGTAGTATTGTAGTATATTCATACCACTTGCCTTCTATAATAGCTGTTTAAATCCCATTTTGGTGTATTATTTTATTTTATTTTACTATTATTTTTAGTGTTTTGGTATTTTAAACGGAGGATAATAGTTGACCAGGATGTAAATGTGAATGTAATTCTATTTCTTCTTTTTGCTTGGGAATGAAAATACCAGGAAGAAAGTATAGAAAGTATGATATTTGTGGAGTGAGCAGGTTCAGTGGAACAAAATCAGGTGGGACTCTGCACGTCTGGGGTCTATTGCTGGTTTTGCCACCAATGGTGGTGCGATCCGGGGTTAGTTACTTACTCTCTCTGGGCTTCAGTTTCCCATTCATTCCCAGTCTTGATCTCCAGGTGTTTTTTCAGCTCTGCGGATGCCATGCAGGGGAAACAAACTCAAGCAGGGTCCTTCTTGTGAAGAGTCAACACAGTCTAAGGGTTTCAAAGCATACCTGGCTTTGTGTTCACTCTGTGATTATTCAGACCTCCTGCTTCTCCTACCCTCCCATGCATCTTTATGATTGGGGGTGGGGAGGAAAGTGGCGGGGCTGCAGGGGGGGGGATTGAATCAAATGTTGTTTCTAGACACTTCTTGTAAGGTTTGGGGGAAGAAGACTGACATTGGCTTTTTAATGAAAACTTTTAAATTCTTTGTGGATTTGATTTTATACTCCTTTTCCCATTAGTCTGAAGAAGTAGAAATTGACAGCTTCTTTCAACGGGGATGAGATGGACATTTGGTGATGCTTAATATAATGAATTTTGCTGGTACTTACAAAGGCATGGTGATGAGGTAACAGCGAGCTAAACCAAACCTAGTAAGCTACATTTATTCATTTATTAATTATTCATAGTTGGACTTTTTCCAAAAATAACATGGAAGCCTATACAATAAAAATTCCATTTGCAGTAGAACAGTGAAACCACAGGTAAAAGAGCCATGTATTGAAGGGAGGGGAGACCACAGTAAAAGAAAGCCAGGGTGGAAGGTCTTTATTTCAGTTGAGCACGAACTTTACCTTTGAGATTCCTGACAGCCAAGGAGAGAAAGGAAATGTAATGAGTCACGTGGGTCTCATCATCCAGTAAAATAAGCATTCAATGCCTGGAGGTAATGCTGTGTCTTGATCTCATCTTTTCTCTTACGCTAAACTCTAAGAACCATTGACTATCCGATATTTATGCCAATTGACATTTTCCTCAACTTTCATTCATGCTTTTACAACAACTGTAGAATTTTTATTTCATAAAACCATCATTTAATTGACCTTCAGATAAAGCTGACGGTGCATGCATTTGTAATTATGATGGCATTTCTATTGTAAAATAAAGGAGTGCATAGGTTTTTGTTTTTCTCTGGGGATTTTGGTAGTTTAACTGGATACAGGGATAGAGCTTAGAGAGAGAACAATTTGTTACCATATTCCTCATGTTATCTGTCTCAGAGATGAATGGTCTCCTGCAGGTTTTTGATAGGAGCTGGATAGGTTACTATCTGAATGCCAAATGTACAGAAAATCCAGCTTTCTTGGTAGAAAAGGTAACCATATGCTTTAGCCACGGGGCAAGTTGTTGGCAAAGTCAACACTCTGCTGTGCAATTAAAAAGTTTCCTTTGCATTCTGACCCTCCGGCTGTCCATTCTGTGTGATAGGAAAGTGGGCTGTGAACTATTTCAAACAAGGGTAGATTTTGACATTTAAAGCGAGGACATACCATATGATATCACTTATATGTGGAATCTAAAATATGACACAAATGAACTTATCTACAAAACAGAAACAGATTTGCAACTTATCCCTCCCCCGCCTTTCCCCCTGGTAGCCATAAATTTGTTTTATACATCTGTGACTCTATTTCTGTTTTGTAAATAAGTCCATTTGTACCATTTTTTTTAAAGATTCCACATATAAGTGATATCATATGATATTTGTCTTTCTCTGACTTACTTCACTCAGTATGACAATCTGGGAGATTGGGATTGACATATACACACTACTATATATAAAACAGATAACAGATAAAGGACCTACTGTATAGCACAGGGAACTCTACTCAGTACTCTGTAATCACCTATATGGCAAAAGAATCTAAAAAAGAGTGGACATATGTATATGTATAACTGATTCACTTTGCTGTACACCTGAAACTAACACAATGTTGTAAATCAACTATACTGCAATAAAAATTTAAAAAGGGCCTTCCCTGATGACGCAGTGGTTAAGAATCCGCCTGCCAGTGCAGGGGACACGGGTTCGAGCCCAGGTCCGGGAAGATCCCACATGCCGTGGAGCAACTAAGCCCGTGCACCACAACTACTGAGCCCACGTGCCACAACTACTGAAGCCTGTGCACCTAGAGCCTGTGCTCTGCAACAAGAGAAGCCACCACAATGAGAAGCCCGCGCACCGCAACAAAGAGTAGCCCCGGCTCGCCTCAACTAGAGAAAGCCCACGCGCAGCAACAAAGACCCAACGCAGCCAAAAATAAATTAATTTTAAAAAAATTAAAAAAAAAAAGAAACAGACTCACAGACATAGAGAACAGACCTGTGGTTGCCAAGGTAGGGGAGGGATGGATTAGGAATTTGGAATTAGCAGATGCAAACCATTATATGTAGAATGGATAAACAATGAGTTCCTATTGTATAGCACAGGGGACTGTATTCAGTATCCTGTGATAAACCATAATGGAAAAGAATATGAAAAATAATATGTATAAAACTGAATCACTTTGCTGTACAGCAGAAATTAACACAACGTTGTAAATCAACTATACTTCAGTTAAAAAAAACTAAAAAAATGAAAAATAAAGTGAGGACAACTATAAAGTTAGCTAAACCCCCATGAGGTGTACTGTTCCCAGTTAGGGATGTAGACTTGAGTAGAAAAGTTAATTCTTGAAGCCCACGGAGATAACTATTTCCCAAACTCACTGAACCAAGAAACTCTATTTCCCTTAGAGCATAAGGCTAGAACTTCAATAGGAACTTATGAAATATAACGTGTGCTCAAAAATGTGATGCCATCGATGAATTAATCATTGTAAGAAATGATCAACTGGATTCGTGTGTTTAATAGACAATAAACATTGACTAATACCATAAAGATATGTTAAAATAATAAGACATGATGCATAAATGGACCAGCAGTCTTCAGAGAGATGCTGTGCTGTTTGATGCTGATTGGCAACTGTTAGGGCCAAGGTTTGAGGTTCCAAATCCCTTTGCTTCTCCAGAGTGCTTTTGGTAGGTAAGGTACGGACACAAAGCATGGGGCCAAAACAGGGATCACAGTATCGCTTCTTCCCTGAGGTCCCGCATCGTTTAGACTTGGAGCCCAAAAGGAGCATCTTCCCCTCTGTATCACGGTGAACTGAACCTGCGCACCCAGGCCCGGGGAGAGAAGTTGTGAGCTGTCCCTCCATCTTCTCCACACACACTCCACTCAGGGTTTTCTGGAGCCTATGAATGCAGTGTCAAGGGAGCCAATTGTTAAGTTTTCAGGAATTTTGCAAGCCTGTTGTAAAACAGAGCCATTATTAAAAATATCAAATTTTATAAATTTGCAATTAAGGAAATTTTATATATATATATATATATATATATATATATATATATATATATATATATATATAAAAAGGGGGCCTCTCACCGCTGTGGCCTCTCCCGCTGCGGAGCACAGGCTCCGGACGCGCAGGCTCCAGGCCATGGCTCACGGGCCCAGCCGCTCCGCGGCATGTGGGATCTTCCCGGACTGGGGCACGAACCCCCGTCCCCTGCATCAGCAGGCGGACTCTCAACCACTGCACCACCAGGGAAGCCCAGGAAATTATATTTTAAAAGGTGACATTCACAACTGATTGCTTTCCAATTATTTTTTAAGTTTCATTATTATTTATGCTCTTGGGATTATTTATGTCTGTTATAGCCACACGACGGAAAAACTCCATAATCAGTGATGTCAAGTTGGTAGCTTTGAAATTGGCCATGGTGGGAGTATTTACACCACAGAAATTGGCTAATGCTATGGGCTCCTTTTTATTACTTGAAGAGCCAGTTGTTAAAAATTTACCAGCATTGCTGTGCCCACCCCTAGCCAGGACACTCTTATTAGTTCTATTTTAAGAGAAAACTGAGGCAAAGAAAATATAGGTAAGAGGCCCAAGGTCACTCGGATACTTTGCTTATTGTCTCTTTATATGATGAGATAATGTTTCTACTCATGGGACACCTGTGTCATGTGTGAATCAGGCGGTAGCAGACTATGGTAATTGACTAATGGAGATACCAAAATAACTGATGAAAATACCTAGGCCTCTTCTGTGCCTGGCCTGAGCCCAGAGCTCCTTGCTCCCAAGGAGATCATAGCCTTGGGGGAAACACAGACAAGTCATCAGCGGGTTTCACTAGCGCCTGGCAAGCACTGCGGTAGAGGAATACAAGGTCCTCTCAAGTGCATAGTGGAGGCACCTAAGACTCAAGATCCAGGAAGTCTTCCTGGAAGAAGTGACTTCTAAGCTGAGATCTGAAGGATAAGCAAGCCTCAGCTAAGCAAAGATCAAGAAAGGGCTCTGCGGCAGCGTATGTTAAGGTCCAGCAAAGAGAGAGAGCGCTGAGAAGCTCAGGCACTACTGGAGGGTCCATGTGGACAGAGTGCAGAGACAGCAGAGGGAACGGGAGGCTGACTCCGGCAGGATGGTGACCGGCTTTGCCAGGTAAGCCTCAGACATCACCTTCGATCCCAAAGGCAATGGGGAAAGAAGGTTCTAAATGGGACCATGACAGAGTCAGTTTCACATTTTACAATTCATCTGATTGTCACTTAAAGCAGACTGGAGGGGCCCAGGGCTGCCGGCAGAGAAGCCTTTTAGGGCTTTGGAACATGGCCATCCAGGCACGGTGGCCGTTGGTAAGATCAAAAGTCCATCTCCTCACTTTGTTCACAGGGGAAGCTGACAGTGACCCTCTTGAGAGCGATGTCAGTGGAATGGTTGGGAGTCCTGACAGCAGTGGCTGGAGACTGAATAAGAGGCATGGAAAGGTTGACCATGTTTAGAAGAATCTTGTGGGGGAGAAGCGGGTAGAGAGTGGAGGTCACATGGGATTGAAGAAAGCCATGTGCTTTCACCACGCCCAGAAGTGGCTTTGTTCTTTCACTTCTTGCTTTTGATGCCCTTTCCTTCGTGTCCTCGATGTTCAGATGTCACATGTATGGGACTTGTAGCAGTATCCCTCCAACCACCTGACCTGGCTCTGGAATGTCCTCGCCTTCCTCTGGCCTCCTGGGACAAGGTGTTGATTTCCTCATCTCTCCATTTGATTGATTCTTGGCTCTCTGAGGATGGGGTCCATGTCCTATTCATCAGTAGATCCCCAAGGTCATAGCAGATACTGATTCTTTGTGGAATGCTTGACTGACCGATTCATTCAATCAGGCTTAGATGACAATGACTTTTAAAGTTCCTAGAGGATGCTTTCAGATTAAAAGGCGTTTGTTTATTCAAATGAATCGAATTTGAGAATGTGAGGAGAATAGCTCTTTGGAGATGCATTGATGATTTCTTCTCATCCGCTCTTGCCCACTCAGTCTGGTCTCTCCACTTTTCCAAGAGCTAGATATTGGGGTGGGAAGAGGACATTTCTATCCACCCCTTTCCTCAAGCCCTTATTTCAAAATGGAGGAATTCAGATTGTCTTCATTTCTGAAGTGGAGTCCACCAAACGCCTAAACTAAAACTTCAGTGTGGTCCTCAGCAACTTCATCTCTTTCTACATCTTGGGCGGCAACCTCTGTGTGGGTTCTTGCCACGCTGAACTGCTTCTTCACCTGGACAATTCTTAGTCATCCTTCAAGACGCTGCTCCAATGTCACTTCCTTGACGAAAGTTTTTGACTTCCCTCGGCAGACCCAGTTGCTTCCCGTATTTCTGCAGTAGCCCTTACGACTTGGAGGGGTAAGTTATCTGTTTACATCCCTGTCTCTTCTTCTAAATCATGAGCTGTCTTTGAATAGACTCGCCACAGTGCCCGTCCCATAAAAGATGTTGAATAATATCTATCGATAAATAAATGAATACGTGGATGAAGACCCACATCCTGGTGGGTCCCTGGAAAATGTCTCTTTGTTTTAGGAAGGTATTCTGCTCACCTTCTTCTCAACTGCAGTGGTTTGATTACCTCCTCAGTTCAAGTTAGTGATGTTCAGCCCAAACCCAACTGTCTCTTGCATATCCTATAATATCCCTAGTCTGTCATTTAAGTTTCAATACCCCTCTGGAGGGCACACGTGAATGCTATTTCAACATGAAACTGCTTTTGTTACACTCCCCTATAATTAGGCTCTCTATATAATGGGACTTACTATATTGGGAAGAGTTAGAGCATGTGTGGAGGCAGGAAATAAGCCTGATAGATTGTATTCAGCTCAAACTTTCAATCACTCGTGAGATCTGTTGCAGACGTGGCAGATGGTAGGATATTCTAAAAAGGCTCGTAAAGGACCCCCAGAAGGCTCTGGAACCAAGGCAAAAACACCATCACACGTGAAATGCCGTGGCCAGGCAGAGACAAGAAAAGACATTCATTCATTCCACCAAGATTTATTTACTCTGTGGCTGCTCTGAATGTTGAGGATACTGCAGTGAATGGTAGAGGCAAAAAAATTCTCTGCCATCAGGGAGCTTATATTCTAGTGGGATGGCATGGACAGTTAACAGTAAATAACTAAAATATATAGACGGTATATAGAGAACAATCATGAGACAGAGAAGGACAAAAAGGAATGTCAGGGAATTCTAACTTTAAATAGAGAAGCCAGGAAAAGCAACACTGAGATGGTGATATTTAGATGTAGACCTAATAAAGAGGCAGTGGTCCACATAGATATCTGGGGTTGAGCATTCCAGACAGAGGGAACAGCAAATGCAAAGGGCCTGAGGCAGACGTGTGTCTAGCTTATTCAGAGAATAGCAAAGAGGCCAGATTATATTGGGTCTATAGGTCATTGTAAAGACTTTGGCTTTTACTTTGAGTAAGACGGGAAACCATTGGAAGGTTATAAGCCAAAGAGTAACATCTGACTTTGTTTTACAAAGACAAGAAGGGATCTACTCTATTTGACTGCATTTTGAAATGAACCAGATGTCCTAGGTGAAGGCAAGAGTGGAAAAGACCTTGTAGCTCAGATTCCATGTTAATTCCCCTTCCAGTCTACCTGGGCACTACCTTCTCCTTTTCAGTCATTCAACACATCTTTATTAAGAACCTTTTTAGCGCCAGTCACTGAGGATGCGGTGATGAGCGTGGTGGATGGAGTCCTCACTTTTACAGAACTTGCAGAATGATGGGAGATGGATGTGAAATATGATATACGTACTAACTTGGTCTGGGAGCCCAAAGGCATCTCTCTGGAGGAAGGGGTACACAGGCTGAAATCTGATGTCTGAGAAGAGGCAGCCAGGTGAGGGGATGGAGGGAGCATTTCCGGCTGAAGAAGCTGCATGTGGGAGGGTACTGAGGCCAGGCAAACACTGCACCTTCTCGACCCTAGATGTACGGTGAGGGACCACTATGGCTAGGACGTAGAGAACACGGGGATTGAGGGGTGGGTACAGTGGCACGAAATAAAGCTGAAGAGGTGGAGAGGGGCAGATCAGGAAGGGCGCTGTAGGAAGCCACCAGATAACGCCATGATAAGATTTATATTTTGAGAAGGTCATTCATTCTGGCTGCAGAGTGGTGGACGGTTTGTCAGGTGGAGACTAGTTAGGACATTGTTGAGGTCATCCAGGGAAAGAGTGATGGAGGTTTGGACCAGCCAGGTGATGTGAAGAGAAGTGGGTGGATTTGGGACCATGATAGGAGGTGAAATGACAGAATTTGGTGATTGATTGAATGTGGGAAATACAAGGACGACAGTCAAGTTTCTGGCTCAAGCAGCCGGAAGACCCTGGTGCTGAATTCTGACACGTGGAATCAGGAGGATGAACGGGTTTGGTGGGGAGAAGCAGGAGCTGGCTCTTGGTAGCTTTGGAACATCCATGGACACATGGAAGAAGCACTTGAGTGTGTGGACATGGATGTGTAGTGAGAGCCACGTGCACTGGCAATGCAAATTTGGAAATCCTCAGTGTATAGACGGTAACTGAACCCTGTACATGACTTGACCCCAAGGAGAGAGCAAGTGAAGAGGGCCCTGGGGGGCTTTAATGGACACCGTATGTAATGGTTGGACTGAGCTTGGGGTTCAGAGCCAGGAGAGTGCGGTAGCTTTGAACTCTAGGGCAGAAAGGGGTGACTTTGACCTGCTGTGTTGCTCCAGCTCTGGGTCCCATCTTTGTGAGGTTGTTGAGTTGCTACATCAACTAGATTTGATTGATCCTTCAGACTTTCTCCTCTTCAGCTTCAGGAACAGTATTTGACGCCTCATTATTTTTAAAAATATGGATTTATTTGACCGCATCAGGTCTTAGTTGCGGCCTCTAGTTGTGGTGCATGGGCTCTAGAGCGCGTGGGCTTAGTAGCCCCATGGCCTGTGGGATCTTAGTTCCCCGACCAGGGATGGAACCAGCATCCCTTGCACTGGAAGGCGGATTCTTAACCACTGGATGCCTCGTGATCGAGATGTCTGCTTCGTCCTCTCTTCTCTCACCAAAACCAGACTGACTTTAGTCCATCTTTCCAGATGTGCACAGCTTAGAGAGGGTCTCTGACCCACTTAGCCACCACAGAGAGTAAAGTGGAGAATTGATCGTTTTTCCTTTCACTGGATTAAAGGACGTGTTCAGAGAATCTAAGAGTATTTCTTGGATCGAGTGTTCTCCTCTGGCCATCGACGTCGGACCTTCATTTTACAGACGTGAAGACTGAAGCTCAGATAGGTTTCTCAAGGACTAAGATTGAGCAGGTATCAGGCAGGGCTTGAACTTGGACCCCTAGTCCGGCGCTTTGAGAGTTCTTTGCTCACACACCCCGGCAGACACACCCACTGACGCAGGTCGGGGCACCTATCTACTGAGCCACCACAGGTGCTTTTTCTCCACATGATGTCAATGGAAGGGATTGGGAGAAACACTTGCAAACTTTTCCAAAGACAGTTTTGGAGAGACTGTTTGGAGACGCTGTTCATCCGCACTTGCTTTTCATGTCCTGGTGTAACGATAGGCTTTTCGGAGACATAAAGGCAGACAGGATACTGACATTGACTTGTGGGACCCAACTGGGGAACCTCGACAGAACCCATAAGCCAACACTTAGCTAATGTTGCACTTTATTTTCAAAATCCAAAGGGTCAAAGCCTGTGGAAACTGGCTTCTGAACCTTTATTGCTTCCATTCCCATATGAAAAGAAAAGGTGGAGCTTTTCTTTTTCACTAAGATCTTGAGCCCCTTTACGGAAAAGGAATTCAAGTGTTTTGCATTTGAGTTGCTGGATACAAAGCACTTTAACTTGTGTGTCTAGCCCCGTGTCTGGACTCGGTGGATGGGAGTCTTCTGATGAACTTCTTTTTTTTTGTTTTTAACATCTTTATTGGAGTAGAATTGCTTTACAATGGTGCGTTAGTTTCTGCTTTATAACAAAGTGAATCAGTTATACAGATACATATGTTCCCATATCTCTTCCCTCTTGCATCTCCCTCCCTCCCACCCTGCCTATCCCACCCCTCTACGTGGTCACAAAGTGCCGAGCTGATCTCCCTGCATCCAGGGATCTCCAGAGAGAGATGCGTTGGTAGGTCAGTGGGAAACCCTTGGCCAGCTGAGAGAGCTTTTGCCTTGCAGTTGATTGTGTGTGTACTTTGTCAGCCCTGCGGCATCATTGTGTTTCCCCATCACTTCATGACAGGGAGCTTCCTAACAAGCAGGCCTTTGGGAAGGCACCTCGCCCGTGCTCAGTGCAAAGGCAGAGAGAGGAAATGTGGCCACACCACGTTTCTGCAGCTCCACGGTCTTTGCTTGGGGCTGCAGGGTTTCTTTCTCATCAGGCATTAGTAGGGGCCTCCAAAACCAGAGGTCCGGCCTGGTGAAGATCTTCCCTCCCTGAGGACCCCAGGTTTCCATGATCCATGAGCGGTCAGAGTGATGGGGTGCATTAATTCTGTTTGATATATGTTTTTCCAATAGTCAGCTGATTCAGATTCCTGATCAAAGCACCAAACGTGCCTCCAGGAGACTTTCAAAGGGGATTAACCCAGGCTTCCTGTTTACTGTGAGGCCTGTGCCTAAGTGAGGGGTTTTTCAGACCTGCCCGACGGATTGTCACTTGTGCCCTTTCCATCTCGGGGCCCAGGATGAGAAGGAGCGTTTAAGACACGTTAGGCCAGAGGCACCTCCTTCCCAGGGCCTCTGGGACTTGCTACTGCGCAGGCCAAGCAGTTTCAGCACTTCTGCTGTTAGGTCTGGATTATTTAACCAAGATGAGCGTGCACTGAGATGATGGGGAAATGGGAGATAGGAAGGTGACAAATACTAGAGCCTGGCAGAGGGCATGTTAATAGTGACTGTGTGTGGTTGGGCTCTGAGACGTTTCCTCACCTGGAAAGTGGGGAGTTAGACCAGAGTCTCTACATCCAGGATCACTGTCTCTGAGAAGCCGCGGACTAAAAGGACCAATATTAGAAAGTGGTGTAAAGATCAAGAAGGTTTTTAGGTGGGCTGGGGGAGGAGGAGGAGAGGAAGGTTACCTTCCTCCCTTCCCCTTCCTTCCTCCCTCCCTTCCTTCCTTCCTTCCTTCCTTCCTTCCTTCCTTCCTCCCTCCCTCCCTCCCTCCCTTCTTTCCTTCCTTCTTTCTTTCCTTCCTTCCCTCCATCCTCACTCCCTTTCTTCTGTCCTTCCTTCCTGGCCACGTGAAAAATATTTTGACTGAAAGATGAGTCAGGAACCAGCAGAGATGACTGACTGATGTTTCTTGGGTGTCTTGGAAAGTATGAGGTCTGTGATATTTTCAGAGGAGGAACATGTAGATACAAATAGACTCAGATGCTGACTGGAGACAAGGGCAGTATGTATGATAGCATTGTTTGAAGAAATGAAACGCTGGAACGCTCAATCAAATACAATATCCCTTTGCAACAGTGGAGAGCTGAATTATGGGATTTCGTTTATTGGACTCTTACCAGGTTACCTAATCCTTTTAAGTCCACAGCTAGTCATACGTTGTCCTTATACATTGTCATCCCCACTCTGTTTTCAGAGTAAAGTCAGATGGTATTTTGGTTAACAGAGAGGGGGAGACAGAGGGAGAGAGAGAGAGAGGATAAAGGATACTTGCTCCATGTAGGCAAATGGTCTGAAACAGTCATCCCAACATATCTGAGGCAGCTGGCTTTGTTCCAGGCAGTGGTTGTAGCACCGGGTCCCTGCCTGTGTGTCACCACACACCAGGCATCGCAAACACGTCCCAGGTGGGATGACTGTTCTAAATTTCCTCCACGGGATTTTATCCTTCCAAGTTTGTGGAATGAGTATGGTGGACAGAGGACTCTGGGATGGAGAAGGGCAGAAGAAAGGAAAATGTGCATGTGCATGGGTTTTGCTAAGACTGGGGAAGGTTGGACATGGGGGGACGTCTTCCCCTCCACTGATCTAAGTGCAACTCAGCCAGTTCATATCTTCATTCAGGACTGAAAAAAGACTTGGGAAACATTAGTCTTAAAACTGCGTGAGGATATGTTTTTGGATTAAAGTATTGGAGTTGGTTGTCTTGGTGGGCTTAATGAGCCGTAGAGCTCTCAACTTCCCTTTGTGCTCTAATTACAGATGATTTCGTTATTCTGAAACGTTGTTTATAACAACCTACATAGACAAATTGTGGCCCAATCTCCATCTTGTGCTGTGTAGAAGAGACTCGTGCAAGGTGTTCTTTTGCATCCCGCCCATGAGAAGACTAAACTCTCAGCAGAACTGGTCTGCAGAGTGATTCACACTGGGGTTTCTGCTTTCTTGGTAGCGCCGGCAGGTGGTGGGGTTAAAGGCCTTCTCCGGGGTGTGCACAAATGCCTACTCTGGGCTAGGCAGCATACAGCCTTGATGGGACAGAGTGGAGAAAAATAAAGGAAAGACTTCCATCAGAGAAGAGAGAGGAGGCCAGCAAGAGTGTGTATCAGAGGCGGGAGAGACTTTTTACCGTATTATAGCTTAAACAGATGGGATGATAGTGAGTTTTTCCAAAACTCCTTCAAAACGCATCTTCCCAGCTGGGCTATTTTGTGCTTTGATTTTTCTCAGGCAACCTAAGTGCCCTGCCCTCCTCCTAAAATCCTGATTGGATTAGCATCCTTCATCCATTGAGCATCTCATTAAAAATGCTCACCCATTGTAGGGTGGGGATCCCCTCAAATGTTTTGTTTGGATGGTGGGATTCTGGGTGTTTTTCTCTCCGTTCTGAACCTTATGTACTGTTGTATATTATTTTAAAATAGAAATTACTCTGTTAAAAAAACCCTTCCGTTTTCCCAAAGCTCATTAAAGCTAAGCAGGATCCTCATCACCAAATGATGGTTTAAAAACACCGTTTGGTGATTAAATTATAAATGAAGCAAAAACACAGGGGCTAATTTTTCCCAACAGGGAAGCGATTGCAAATCTATTTTCTACTTTGTTGAAAATAATATATTTGGAAAATTATTTTGTAAAAAAAAAAAAAAGAGCTTCTTCAAGCTAATGCTGAAGGATCTAGGGCTTGGAAAGGAATTCACGTAAAACGGGTTCACACTCAGACTTACCATGTGTTTGGACTTGGAAGTTATTTTCCCCTGGCAAAGGGGGAGAGGTATGGTAATTCCCAAGGCTTGAGCTTGTACCTCAAGTGATAGGACCTCCCTGGGTAGCATCGTCTTTGACACCAAATGGGGGACATCGAGACTACGGATCCACTGTGGTTCTGAACAGGTAACACTCATTCCTGACGGCCTCAAATTGCAAACTGGTAATTAGCCCAGCTCTTCCCCATTCAATCTGGATGTACCTCCTGGGTGTGATTCTCCTAAGGCTTATTTAGAGTAAAAAACACCATACTAATCAGGATTACTAACCAGGATTAGCAACGATGAATAACAACCCTAATAAGTGTATCATCTTTGCGTTAGATGGGGGAGCTGGGCTTGGTTGACCTCATTTGAATTGAAGTCGTGGTTTCTGCTGAGCTGTGCTGTCTTTAATTGGCAGTAGTGTAGGTGGCTGGGTGAGTGAGGGGCGGGACCTGGATTCTTTCCTCTCCGTTCCCGCCTTCCAGGGAGAGTGCGGTGACTCCAGCCACGACGTGGTTTTTGCACAGTGCGTGTTTGGTTTGTTTCTGTTCTTTTTCCTGGCATGCCATTGAAAAGACTACAAGCATCTCCAGACCAGGGACCTGATCCTGAAGCTGGTCTGCAAGCAGAGCTTCTGTGTGTGGTTCAGTGCATGCAGCCTGCCGATGGGGCTGATGCAGGGCACGGAGGATGCTCACAGAGACTTGTAGACAATAGGGTCATAATAAGCGCTAGACACTTAGCATCTTTTGAGCTCAGAGTGGGGCTCAAGGGCTAAGCGGCTGGGTGGTAAGAGCTTCGCTTCCCCCAGGGAGCATGTGCTCCAGATCTCTGGCTTCCAGAGAACCTGGACCCCAGAAAGGGAAGGATGACTCTGGTCCTGACCTGCGGCTGAGGAGGAAAAGCAGAAGCCCCGTTTGGTCCTCTCATCAGCACGTAGCACAGTGCTGGCTGGCTGGTTAGTCTCCAGTCGTGGTTGCTGGAGAAGAGAGCCAAAGCCCAGTGCAGTAGCTCACATGCTGTCAGGAGGACATGGTCCCGGCATTGGAGGAGGTTAAGTCCTGGGTGGACTTAACCTTGCTACTTCTGAACCTGGGATACATGGAAGGGTCCACAATCTGAGGAAAGAGATGAATTCCACTGGATAAGGTCTCAACTGGGTTTATTTTGCCCTCAGGGGATATTTACATTCTTTAGAGACCTTTTTGGTTGTCACCACTGGGGTGGTGGTGCTACTGGCATCTAGTGGCTGGAGACCCGGGATGCTGCTGGTCTTCCCACAATGCACAGGACAGCCTCTGCCACAAAGAACTGTCTGATCCAAAATGCCGAGGCTGAGGAACCCTGCTCTGGAAGATGAGGGCTGGGTCGTTTGTTAACGTGAGTTTTCATCTGTAGTCACAGAGCTGTGAGCTAGATGATTTTTAAGTCCCTACCTAGCTCTTGGCTTTTTTTTTTCCTTAAAAAAAAAATGGGCAGGGATTTGGAAGATGAGAGACATGAAAAAGTTGGGAAATGAGGATTGCTTAGTTTGAGAAAGAGAAAACTGAATGGATCCTTACTAGCCTTGAAGCACGGATTTTTTTTTTTTTCACATAGAGTAGCAGACAAAGAAATTATTCTCTTTTGGAGGCAATAGAAAAAGAAATGGGTTAAGTTGAGCAGGAAAGATTTGAGTTCAATCCAAAAAGGCATTTCTGTGTGTGTAACGATGATAAGAAATTAGCCTACGTTCCTGAGGAAAGTTGTCAAATCACAGTTCATGGGAAACCTTTAACGAAGTGAAGTCATGTGTCTGGGATGATGAGAATGACCTCGAATCTAGAGCAGGGTCCCTTTGAATCTTGGCAGCCTGAAGCTCTTTCGTCTTCTTCTTTACATATTCCACTGAATAAACAATTTAACTATTGCTTTTTTTTTTTAGCATTAACCCTCTAGTTTTCATCTGCTCACCTCACCCACTATCTATTCACACCTGTTAGTTAGTAAACATTTACATAGTTGCTGACCCTCCACCCACATCTTTCCTGCTCATCCCATTTCCATCTTTTGTCCTCGTAGGATCACTGACAGTTGGTTGATAGCTTTCCAGAACACATCGAATACCATCCTGTGATGGTGAAAGGCCAGGGGTATAAACAAGAGCTCATCACTCCTCCTACCAGTGTGATTGATGCCTTGGCTTGGGAAACTTTTGCAAGTCACATTAGCATTGGATCTTGCTGTCTTATTGGATTGCAATGCCGTATCTAATTTGCTGACCAGTATCATTATCCTTAGATCTTTCTTGATGTTCCTCCAAACCTCTCCTGCCTGCCAAAGTCCTGTGATTGAGATGATTATTTCCCTTGGAAAGTATTTTCCTGATGGATTTGATCTGGGTGGTCTCTGTCCTCTGTTGGTTACAGAGGAAGGAGGGAATAATTCGATGTCACTTCTCTGCAAAGTTTGAATGAAAAAGAAAGGAGAACATAGGGTCTTCTTCTCTTTCCTTCCCACTGTCTCCCCCACCTTACATCTTCCACTTCCAGCCAAGGGGTTATTCCCAAGCGTCCTGGGCACAGTACCTGTGTCTCTGTGTGCAACAGTTATTTTCATTTAGAGAATTATTCTGTTTTAGGACCACAGGCTCTATGCTTCCCCAGGCCAACCATCTTGCAGTGTTTTTTCTTGGCAAAAGTTAGAGAATTCGGATGCTTTTGTAAGAGCTTGTCCCTTACAGAATGTGTCTTCCCATTGGTGGCTATTTGTATCATATTTCCTGATGCTCTGTTTTTTCCCAATTCTACTAATTCAGAGTTCAAGCTCTGAAGGCAGTCTGAGCTGGGTCTTATCCTCACTCTGACACTCACCATCTGACCTTACAGGAGTTACCTCACCTTTCTATGCAGCAGTTTACTCACCTGTAAAGTGAGGTTAATGATAATAATGACCATAGAGGGTTCTGATGAGGATCAAATGAGATAAGTCACTCAACACAGTGCCTCGCACGTGTGGTCACACGAAAAATGTCAACTATGCATAATAGTTTCCCAACGAGGTCTGAAGCAAAGAGGAAGAGGTTGGAAGTTGAGATGGCATGAAAACTCCAGAATTCCCAGATATTGTTATGATGACATCAGCTTCTCACCCATCTCTCCATCCTAGCTGGCCCAACTGTGACCTCACTTGTGATCTTGGATGGACACCCATCCGTGGACCCTGGAGGAGGATACCAGGGGAGGGTCCCGGCCCCAGGAGAAGCGTGCCCTTCCTGCCCACGCTGCCTAGCTCTCCCTCCCGTAGTTCATTGCCCTCCGTTGTCACCTCTTGCTGGAGATCATAGCCAGCTTTCTGCAGGGTGTCATTCTTCCCTCCAAGTCACAATTGATTTTCAAGCCCACTTTGCTGTGCTCTGATTTCAGATGTGGTCTAGGAACCGTCTATTCATCCCGTTTTAGACCAAGGTTGGTGTCTGGTCTCTTCTACTCTGGGAGAAGTCACTTGTGTAGATATCAGTCTCCCCCAGGCTGGGAAATGGATCCTCTTGCCCCTGGCTTTCAGATGCTGAGGTTTAACATTTGCCAGCCTGGAAGCCTGTACCTAAATGACATCAGCGGTTTCTGAGCTGCTCCTTTAACTCCTTCCTTCCTTCCCAAGCCCTCTTCTTGTCTCGACGATTTAGGGGATGGGACTTTCTGAGTAGCCTATCAAAGGAAATGTGCAAGAATTATGAACATTTACTATGGTTTTTTTTTTTTCCAGTTTCATTTAGATATACGTGCAGAAGAACTTGGCACTGTCTGTACAAGATCAGGTTCTTGATACCCCGAGAGCTCATTTGGCCCAAGACCAATGCTAACCTCATACTTCTTTTATCTTTTTCTGTTTCTTTGGCCGTGCAACGTGCATGCGGGATTCCAGTTCCCTGACCAGGGATGGAACGCGTGCCCCCTGCAGTGGAAGCTAGGAGTCTCAACCTCTGGACTGCCAGGGAAGTCCCACGTGGTCCTTTAATCTTAACGGGGGAATTCTGGGGTATCAGGGCCCACAGGAAACGCTAGGATGTGGAAGCAGGATGGGAAGGCTTCTGTGGCTCTGGTCATAGAATCTGGCTGGGGAGCAAAGCCGGGTGAAGAGAAGGAGAGGCCAAGCCATGGGAAAGGGGGAGAGTTTGCAGATTCAGTGGACAGCCGGGGACCCTTCTCTGCTCCCCAGACCCCCAAAGCCCGGATCTCAGCCCAAACCGCAGATGAGCCCAGAACCTCTGCTGCCCACCAAAGATTGCATACACCTGATAATCTCCAGGATGTGTCAGACCTGAGCTGAAACTGACATTTACTCTTCTCTGTATCTGTCTTGACGTGTGCTTATCTGTGGCGGGTAGCTCTTAGCAAAAAAGCTGGGCCCAGTTCAATCTCTTGGCGTCTGTAGCTCACAGGCCACCAGGGAGCAAAGGAGATGGACCACACAGCTGAGAGTCAGCTGTTGTGTGTCCCCGTCGGGACCTGCTGACTCCCATTCCTCTGAAGTTTGTTCTGCCTAAGGTGATTTTGTTAGTTCTTAGGCCAGCAGAAAAATCCAGCTCTGTTTCCTCCTGTTCAATTCAGTTCCATTTGAACTCCAGTAGGAAAATCCGTCATCGGTTGTCAGTGACTGTGATGACCCTGGGACCTGATGGAAAGTATGGTTTCTGCCCTCAGAAAGCTCCAAGTAGCAGAGAGGCTACATAAGACAAGTCCAGTGGTTTTGTGTGCTGTGTGCCGGGACAGAGAGCAAAGAAAAGGCAGGAGCGCTGCCTGCCTGGGCTGGTGCGAGGTGGGGTGGGTGGGCAGCATGGAAAGAGGACCAAGAAGGCTTCTCGGAGGAGGTGAAAAGCTGAGAGACAAGTGGGAGTTAGCCTGGCAGACGTCCCAGGAGGCCGGAAGTGTGAGAGACCCTGGTGCGTTTGCAGAGCTGCTGCTGCTTTCACCCGTGTGGGTAAAGTATGGGCTTGGGAGCCTGGCAGGGAGAGGAGGGGAAGGGCAGGGATGAGACAGGAGAGGCAGGGACATGGCAGATCTCGAAGGACCTCCTGGTTTTCAGATCACCAGGTGATGGGGGTTTGTATATGATTTTGCAAGACTCCTGGCCACCCCAGGTGGGGTAGGTGTGTGGGCAGCACGGAAAAGGAGGGATTGGAAGCTGGGAGAAAACCCAGGTCATTTGAGACCCTTCACCCTGAGGTGGTCAGAGCTGTTTGCTGAGAAGAACCAAGGACCTCCATTTCCCACAGGGACACAAACACACTTTGCTGTGTCGGACGGACAGTTCACGATGGACCAGGACGCCAAGCCCAGCTCGCCCCATACCCACGGTTGGGAGCTAGCTGTTCCTAGGCTCTTTCTCTAGGATAGATGCTTGGAAGAGTTAATAGAATAAAAAGAGAAAGAGAGCTGCTGCTCTGGGGTGTGTGAAAAGATCTTGTGAGAGAAGGCAGCCCGGAAATCTCAGGCAGAGAGCGGAGGAAGGAAAAGTGTGCAGAATAACAATGGATTGTAGCAGAAATGTGAACGCTTGTCAGAGAGGACGCGTCTGACTCTTCAGGAGGGAATAGCAGAGGAGAGCGTAGTGGCTGCTTGCAGACAAGAAACGGACAGGGGAATTTCAACAATCTGCATTGAAATCATTTCCGCTTGTGTGTGGACCCAGGCTAAGTGTTGGGGATGATACCGAGTCTAACCAGCGAGGAGGGTGGACCTTGACGGGTCATCTGTCACCATCAGTGATGATTCAGGCAGAAGCTTGGTCACAATACACGCTAGGAAACAGCATCTTTGATGGTGTTGTCCTGGGCTGCAAAGGTGTGGGAATTTATGGCTGAGGGCTGACATTTATTAAGCACCTAGACTATGACAGGTACAGTGTTTAGAGCTGCACGTGTCGCACCGTTAATCCTCACAGCAGCCCCAGGAAGTAGATCTTATTATTAGCATCCCCGTTTTATAGACGAAGAAACCAAGACACAGAGCTTAGGTCACTTGCCCAAGGTCACACAAGTGAAGTGAAGGGCAGGGACTCCAGACAGTGGCTCCAGGGCCATTCTCAACCATACTGCTCAGCCTTCTCTGAGACGATCTAGGTAAGCCAGCTAAGCCAGGTAGAGGATGGAGAACTGGATATGTGAGCTGGTCAGAGCTGTTCCCGAGCAGCTGGAACATCTTGAGTGCATTTAGGGTAACAGGGTCTTAGGAAAATCCACACGAGAAAACCCAAACCAGGAAATCCCAAAGGAAAACAAACAAATGACAGAGCGTAGCCTTGCTGGAGGCAGGGAGGCTGAGCCTCGTGGCGAGGAGGGGTGGGCAGGAAGGGCTGAGAGGAGAGCGTGTGTCAGCACAGCAGGGCCACTGCCGTGCACTCTCCCCAAGGCCCCATCTCCAGGGCTCTCTGCCCTGATGGCTGAAGCCTGACTGTGCAAGACCAGTTCATCCCCGGCCCAGGAGTCCCAGGGCAGAAACGGTCACAGAGCATTGGGCCGGTGGACCCCTCCTCAGGTCTTCTGCTCCACGCCCAGCCTGGCTTTGACTGCACTCACCCATTTCACAACATGTGAGGTTTCTGCTCACGTAAACCCCAGGGACGGCGTGGAGAAGATGCCGCTGCTTCTTTTGCTAGGATAGGACTTTGTGACACGATCCACGTTTCTTCAAATGTTTCCGAGGTCTGACCCTCATGCCTTCCATGATCTCATAGACTGTGAGAATTGGAAAGAAGTTTCCACGTAGAAACCGTCCTAGGATGAGAGGTGCAGGACAGGGCCACCAGCCCGTGGGTGGCAGGGACAGAAGGAGATCCCAGCTCTCCTGAGTCCTGCCCAGCATCCTTTAACGAGCTGGTTTTACCCAAAGTCTGCTTTTATGACGTGTTCCATTTAGATAACCAGTGAGGTGGTTAGTTACCAATGCAGAATCGGTGAGTCCCTGTACTAACAGTTTGTCTTTTGGTTTGTGTCTTGCTTTGTTTCCCGGTTTTCTTTTTCTCCTTTCCTCTCCCCATCCTGCCCGCTCCCCCGAGACCGACTTCTCCCGGGTTGGCCTCCTGGGGTCCTCAATTCCTTTTTCTCCTCTGAGTGGTTTCTGCTTCTTGTTTCTCACTTTCATGGTCTGGCTCCTCTCTTCTTCCCTCCCCTCCCCCCTCATCTCTCTCTCTCTCTCTCTCACACACACACACACACATGCACACATACACACACACACGGACACGCACACACACACTGGCTCAAGTCCTCTCTCTCGATTTAGAGAGAGACAGAGCCAGACTGCTTCATCCTCTCCCCCTCAGGAGTGCTAAAACACAGTCCATCTGTTGTGGGTCTGCTGATTATTTGAAATTTTGCCTTATGGAGGAGAGGAAGTCTAGGTTTCCTCTATCTTCTCCCTCCTCTCTTCAAACATGGGAAAGTGGAGATTTCGCACCTAATAAACACATTCATAAAAAGTTGGCAGGGAGCAGGGAAGCCTGATGGATTTTTCCCCGTGAAGGGTTAGGGCAGCGCCTTCGCAGTCGAGACCCTTAGTTTTTGGTGACTGCAGCCTGTGATGTGTGCTGGTTGCGGCTTAATCACCAGCTCGGTGAATCTCTGTGGACATCAGCATTCCTCCTCTGGATTATTCTGCCCACGTCAGATTGTAGAGATCTTGGCAGTAGGAAGACCAGGGATAGAGGCATCAGTCCGTGACCTCGGGGCTCAAGTATGATGAGAGGGAGCCCCAGGGCTGGAGCCCCAGACTTTCAGATCAGAGTGGCCTGGAGTGGAGTGGGGAGGGAGTGACCTTGAGAGCACGGGGAAGGGGAGGGTCTCCTAAGGATTCATTCTGTACTGATGGCCCGGGAGTGGAACCCTGTGGGCCATCTCCATGGAGGCTGCTTTCCTACCTTGACCGTGCAGGATGAGTCAAGGCAGTTCAGGTACCATCGTCTCCCCTCATCCCCCTCCTGGGCCTATCATCTCCCCAGGAGCCTCCAGCTCTCCGGGGAGCAACCTCCCATGGGCTCTGCTAACTTGTGTTCTCCATCAGCTCTAGTACTTACCCACTTCTTCCCAAGTCTGGCTCTTCCGAACCACCGGTCCTTTTGCTGGGGCCCGATATCAGGCTGGCCCTCTGCAGCCCAGGCTTCTCTGTGCCCCATCTGTCATGCCCTACGTAGACCAGAGATGAAGGGCCTTCCGTTTTACCCCAATTTTGTGTGTGTGTGTGTGTGTGGTACGTGGGCCTCCCACTGTTGTGGCCTCTCCCGTTGCGGAGCACAGGCTCCGGACGCACAGGCTCAGCGGCCACGGCTCACGGGCCCAGCCGCTCCGCGGCATGTGGGATCTTCCCGGACCGGGGCACGAACCCGTGTCCCCTGCATCGGCAGGCGGACTCTCAACCACTGCGCCACCAGGGAAGCCCCCCAATTTTTTTTTTAAATTTTTTTTGCCTGTGGCGCATGGCATTTGGGATCTCATTTACCCAACCAGGGATCGAATACGTGCCCCCTGCATTGGAAGCACAGAGTCTTCACCACTGGACCACCAGGGAAGTCCCCCATTTCACCCCAATTTCATTACGAGGCCTAAGCCCCAGCTTCCCTCTGCCGTGCCCCTGCCTCTCTTCCTTCTGAAGCATGAACAAACATAAAACAGGGGCCCAGGAGACTGAGATTCTGGTGGGACTCTGGACAAGCACCCTCACAGCAACCGTAAGACGAAGCTGTAAGACCAGCCCTTCCTTCTTCATGGCAAAGCTCCATTTTGAAAATACATATGACGTCATTTTCAAAAGTATAGGATGCTATAGGAAGGAAATATCTTCTAGTCTTAGTGTTTCAGGTCTTTGAGTTTGCATTTTTACGGCTGGGTTGATGAATAATGTTCTATAGCCATCCCCGGGGAGCCACAGCCCAGAGTTTTTTGACTGGTGTCAGCAAGACTGCTGGGAGCTCTGGAATCAAACACTTCTTCCACAAGGATGGAACCCAACATACAGACATTATTAGCCCTCTCATTCTAACTCCCCGAGGTAATCTGCCTGCATGGGACTGAATTATTTGGTATTTTCCTAGAGATGGACAGATCCTTGCCTTTCCTGAAGCAGGGGCCAGGGGATTGTAAAGAAAAATGACACTTCCTCCTGACTCTTTTGGCCCTTTCTGGACAAAATCTTTACCTAGGGCAGAACAGCCCTCCTAGGGGGTGTTTGGATATGAGTAAAAATTTTGGGATTGTCATTGGTGCCAAAAGCCAGGAGTGTTAAGCATTCAGCTATGGTTTATCCAATCTGCACTGTGAAAAACCGTTGCACCCCAAATGCTGAGAAACCGAGCTGGGAAACCATAAAACCACAGAGAGAGAGAGAGACGGAAATCCCTTCAGAGGCCAGAATTCCAACACCCTCCTTTTGCAGAGGAGAAAACCTTGGCCTAGAAAAGGAAAGTGGTTTGCTTCAGGTCACGCTGCTAGCTGGTGGCAGAGCTGGGACGGGAGCCCAGCCCTCGGGTTCCCAGCCCAGTGAGCCTTCTGCAGTGTCGGTGCCACATGGGGAGGGGAGGGCTGCAGTCGCGAAGGCAGGCTCGCCGGGCATCGACCACGCTTGGGGTGGGTGGGCAGAGGCTGTCAGGGCCACTCGGGCGGCTGGCTGTATCTGCAATTCTGGGTTGACTCACTGCTAGGCTCGCTGCTGCTCGGGCTGGTTTGGGGCTGCGGCATCCGATCCAGGAAGAGGTCTGCTTGCTTTGTTCGCGTGTTCCTCCTTCCTCCGGGAAACACCCCCAAATGGCCTCCACGTTTAGGAGAAACGTTAGTGAGCTCAATGAAACGTAGCGGCTTCCCTCGGGATGGAGGTGGGGCTCCCGTGGTGATTGCCGAGCTGTGTACGCTCTAAATGATGGAGACATGCTCTGAGGGGTGGACGGCAGGAGGCCGAGGTCTATTCTTAGCTCCGTTGCTATGGGATGCCAGGCAGGACGTTGAGGCTCCTCGTTCCCTTTGGCTCCACCAGCCCTCGGCGTCCTGGCATCCTGCACCTGCCTCGGACGTGGCCAGTCCTGCCTCTTCAAAGTGAGATGTACCAGAGCCGGGGGGGGGGGGAGGGAACCTGGGGTGTCTACATCTATCAGTGTCCAGGCAGGAGACGAAACAGCGCATTCAAGGGAGGTCATTCAAGAAACCTCAATAAAAGAAACACTTTCTATGGGGGCGATCAGGTTAAGGGCACCCAAAGGTCACAGAGCCCCTCCATCTCCCCCTTGCAGTCTCTCTTATCCCTTCAGAGGGGAGTCTCGGGATTGCTGGGTATCTTCTCTTTCCTCCTCTAAATCTCCTGTCCATGCTTTTACACCTGTTCTGTAACCTCAAGGTGATAAGGAGTATATCACCTGGACCGCTGAGCCTCAGGTAAGGGCAGCAGGACAGTGGGGCTGCATGCTCGTCCCCTGCTGGGTCATTGTAGGCTGGCCGTTTTCCTCCCCGAGGTCACAGCACCACACAGCTGTCCCTCTGGGTCTGGGAGTCCTTCTTCCTTCCCATCCTTTAAAGACTGAGGATGGAGGGTCAGAACCCGGTCTCTTCAGGGAGCGGAGTCCAGTGCGGGGAGGCACCTGCACCCCCGGGGGTTACTGCATGGTGAGGAAAGTCTTCAGGGACCTGAAAAGCTTCCAGAAGCAGAGACATTGCACGTGAGTCTTGACTAGGTCCGTGGACAAGGTTAGTACTGAAGTTGTAGGCAGAAGGACCGGCATGTGCAGAGGCATCATAGAAAATGAAAACGACAAGGCATATTTCAGAACTACAGGTTCTTATGTGATTGTAGATAGTAGAACCCAAACTCAAAGTAGTTAGAGAGAAAAAATGTGTTGCTTCCAGTTGCTAAGAAGTCGAGGGGCTGCAGGCGTCACTGGGCCAGGTACGCAGAGATAATCATCAGGGCTCTGTGTCTCCCTCCGTCCATCTCAGCTCTGCTGTTTTCTGTTTGCTTTTCTTTTTCTTTTTAAAAATGTTTATTTGGCTGCTCCGGGTCTTAGTTGCGGCATGGAGGCTCTTAGATACAGCATGCGGGACATAGTTCCCTGCCCAGGGATCGAACCTGGGCCCCCTGCATTGGGAGTGCGGAGTCTTATCCACTGGACTGCCAGGGAGGTCCCTCTGCTGTTTTGAGGTTCACTTGATCCCAGGCAGCTTCCTCTGCTGTGGAGGGTGGGATGATGGAGGCGAGGAGAAGGGAGGAATCACTTGTGTAGTTTTGGCCTCATGTGTTTCTTGGAACGTGTCAATCTAGAGAGAGACACTTCTCTCCCAGCCTCTGTACAGTCAATATTACAAGAAGTCAGTTCTGCCGAGATCACAGGCCCTCCCAGCTGGGACGAGAAGGAGAAACTTTGACAGGGTCCTGGCCCGGATCTCTCCTTGGGAAGGATGCAGGTCCAGAGTCAGTACCCCTGGACCCCACTGAACAGGTTCCCACAGGAAAGAGAACTTTTATTACCTGAAGAAAAGAGGCAGGCAGAGCATTCTGGGAAGACCAAAAATACAGCCGCCAAGCCCTGCTTCACGGATGTAGCTGGGGTGCAGGCTGTGGATGTGGGGAGGAGAGGGCATGGGATGTCAGGGGATGGAGCACAGAGGGCAAGGTCCAGGCAAGGACAGCCTCCCCGAGAGCACTGGGGAGCCCCTGAAGGATTTTAAACAGAGGAGAGATTTAGTCTGATTCGTATTTTTGAGGCATAATCTAGAAAGCAAAACTACTCTCCACTAAAAAAAAAAAATCTTTAAAAAATCCTATAATACTTCCTAAAGCTGAAAAGAAATGCATTTGGGATTATCTGCTATTGAAGCCCCCCTGCCCTTCCCTACCATCCATCCGGAGGCTGGCTGCATCGTCGGACAATTGCATCAGGAGTCTCTTCCTCGCATGCGCTGTGATCCTTTGAAGTTTGGGGCTAGAGGGTCAGGGCTAAGGTGCCTGATGGCCAGGCCAGGCTCCAGTTCCGCCGTCTCTGTGGAGTCAGAAGCATTTGCAGAGTGAGTCACCCCAGGGCCCCCGTCATGCTCAGAGCGGGCGCTAAGCCACACGCTCTGTTCTCCCCTTGGCGAGCATCACTACTGACACTGCCTAGTTACACCATCACTTTTTATTTGTCAAGACCCACCTGTCTCGGTACAAAATAGAGACTGACAGTCGGCTGGGAGTGGACGTTTATCAGACTGGAGGAAGAGAGGCATTTTGCTAAGAGTTGGAGTAGCAGGAACAGAGGGTTCTAGAAGTGATGGAGGGAGAATGGGTAAAGACCTGGACTCTGGAATTGGGTGGCTGGGTGCAACGCCAGACACTGGTCCTTACTGACCTGGGGTCCTGGGGCAAGTTGCTTTAACTTTCTTATATTAAGATAGGAGATAAGTTCCTACCTTCTAGTGCGTGCAAGATGGGATGAGATCACTCAGCACAGTGCCTGGTCAGGAAGTGTTAACTGCGATCAGTGGCACATTTTTCTAGCCTCTGATTGGATGGGTCCCCATTTGTGGTTGGGTGGAGCTTGCCAGATTGGTGCATGTAATTCTCCTCTGATGCTGGACCATGCCTGGGTGGTCAGTTAGGTGGGCCAAGCTTGGACAGAGGAGGCGAGGACGTTTCATAATGGTCTTGGCCTCAGGGGGCACGTCCTCCTGGCCTTCTCAGAATCTCGCAAATTCCCTGCCTGCCTGGAAGCAGTAGGGATCATTACGGAGCTGGGAGGGGTGCGTGGTTGATTTAGTTTGCAGAAATACTTGGTGTGCAAATATTTTCACAGGTTCCTTATTTATGAACTCAGGCTGCAGATTGGAAACCTCAACATTTTAATATATTGCCTCTCCTGGGTTCATACGTATTGGACATGAATGGCTTATTTATACAAAAGTGAGTTTTCAGGATGATTTTTTTTTTTTTTTTTTGATTCTAGTGCTGTGATTTTAGGGAGCTTATACATGATCTTTCTTTCCTAGTTTGGACCAGTTGAGAAGTAGGACCTCACAGTTAGAAAGGTGGAGTTACCGTTGGCATATTTTAGAGATAAAGCTGAACTAGAGGGCAAGCGTGGCTGTGGTCACAATGGGCCCTCTGATATTTCACCCTGAGTCACACTTGCCCATGTGGTCCCAGCCCGGGTTGGATGCACCCAGCCTCTGCCCCACAATCAAGTCTCTTGCCACGTGGAGCAAGAGGAGGAAGGGGAGAGAGGCAGCTGTGCCCTCGTATCACCCCATCCAGAGCCAAACCGGCCCCTTCCCAGGGCTCCCACCTCAGGACGAGCACAACTGAGCCCCTGGTTATTCAGGCCAAACGCCTTCGAGTCTTCCTGACTTCTTCTTCCCATCTCACGTCTAATTTGACAAGACATTACAGTGGGGCTTCCCTGGTGGCGCAGTGGTTGAGAGTCCGCCTGCTGATGCAGGGGACGCGGGTTCGTGCCCCGGTCCGGGAAGATCCCACATTGCTGCGGAGCGGCTGAGCCCGTGAGCCATGGCCGCTGAGCCTGCGCGTCCGGAGCCTGTGCTCCGCAACGGGAGAGGCCACAACGGTGAGAGGCCCACATACCGCACACACACACACACACACAAAGAAATTACAGTGAATAAATATATCCCAACAAAGTGTCTCCCTTTCGACCACCCCTCAGCTCTCCCACCACCTTCGCCCGATCCCCGCATCCTCATTTCTTTGCTCTGACAACCTAAGTCTCCTCCCCACTGGCTCTTTTCTCGCACCCTCTCAACACAGCCACCAGAGTGTGGATTTAACACTGTAAATCCGGTCATGTTACTCCTCTGCTCTGAAGCCATAGTTTCCCATTAGAAGCAAAATCTAGGCTCTTTCACTTTTGCCTCTAAAGCTCTGCGTGGAGACCCTGCCTACTGCCCTGACCTTACCTTCTCATACCCTCCCAGCTCACTCCCCAGCCACCGGGCCCTTCTGGGGTCACCTGAGCACTCCTCGCTCTCTCTTGCCTCAGGACCTTGGCACATGCTGCTCCCTCTCTGGGAGCATCTTTGCTATCAATTTATTCAGGTCACTGCTCGGCTGTTTGCCTCCTTGGAGAGGCCGCCCCTGCCCACTCTTCCTAAAATAGCTGCACTCTCTGTTACTCTCTTTTCTTCGGTCTGGCTTATTTTTAAGCTACTTATAATGCTTATTGGTTTGGAACTTTGTTTGATGTACTGATGTTCTGCTGGTGCCTAGCCCTGGGACCTGACAGAGTGGGAGCTCAGGAGGTGCACCCTGAGAAATCTGTCCTGCAGCCAGGCAGGTCTGAAAGAGAAATGTCAGAAGAGCTGAACCACAGCTGCTCAGCTCCTTGGTCCAGACTCACCCATCAGTTCAGCCCTTCCTCCCTGTGCCCCACGGCAGGAGGAAGCTCCTTGCCCTGTCTTAGGGAGGCAGTTTAGCATTGCAGCTATGCTATTGGCCCCATTTTACAGATGAGAAAACTGAGGCTTAGTTTAAATACACTGCCTGAGGTTACATGCCGGCTTACATCTCTGTGCTCCTCACCTCCCCACTCAGCTCTACTGTCTTTTGGCTCCTGCACTTCTCATAGCTTTCCTCTTTAATCCTCATCACATTCCTATGAGGTGCCCATTTTACAGACAAGGAAGCAGAGGAGAAAGGCTTTGGGGGGGGTTAAGTGACTTGAAGTGCCACAGCAGAATTTGGATGGAGGCAGATGGACTCAGAGTGTTTCCCCTCCACCCTGGCTCCATGTCTACTGCTTCTCCTCGGGGAGCAGAGGCCTAAGGTGCCATGATGCCTGGTGCCGCTGTGAGGACCAGTGGGGCGAACACACGTTTAGCTCTGCATGCAGCCCTATGTCATACAGTTGGCATTTCGGGAGCAGCTTCTACGGGCCGGCACTGGGCTAGTTCCTGGGGATGCAGTGTTGAAGATTACAGAGTCTGTGCCCTCAAGGATGCCAGTCTAGTAGGGGAAACAGAAGGGTAAAACCGAGCAATTTCACTGCAGTGTAGTAAGTACTGCAATGTGGGATGGGGAGCCCAGGAAACGCCGAATCTAGTCTTGGGAGGTCGAGGAAGGCTTCCAGAAGAAGGTATCTGCCTGGAGACCTGGAGGGTGGGGTGTGTCTTCCTAGGGTAGGGTGCCCGCCCGTCAGAGGTGCTGCAAAGGTGTGCTTACCTGATGTCCCGTCGGAGCTGGCCCTCTGAGCACAGTTGGTCTGCAGCCGCGGTCCCCAACCCCACCAGTCTCTCCCTGGGACTCGGCAGAACCCAGGGGTGCTGGTACTTTCTGCAGACCCACCTCCTGCACCCACATCTGCTCCCACACCCCCAGCCTTCAAGAGCCCTCTGACCCAGCACGACAGGTGCTGACTGTACCGTTTTCCCTTTAGGTTCCTATAGATGCTTTCAGGAAACTCAGGCTCCTGAATGTAGACAGGTGGGAGAATCCACAGGGACTCTGGAAATGCAAGAAAAGAGAACTAGAAAAAGAAAATGCGTTGCAGATTTTTTTTTCTTGGCTTCAACGGACTCTCTGGGTCAGGCCTGAATAGGATGAACCGCCTCTTCAGAGATAGTTTTAACTCTCCACTGGTGAGGTTGTGTGGACGAATTGGAGATTGCAAACCACTTAGAAATGTAGGTCTTAGGTATTCACAGCGATGGCGAGCTGCTGTTTGTTTTGCCTAATTGAACTGAATTATTTAAAATCTTCCTTTTTTTAGGGATATAGTACAGAATATAATCATCTAGAATTTAGGGATATAGCATAAACTATACTAATCTAGAATAAAGCAACCAAAAATTTTTGGTTCATTTATTTGCTTCCTCAATGGAATAAGACTGTTATTCTTTTTTTTTTTTTTTTTTTTGCGGCATGCGGGCCTCTCACTGTCGTGGCCTCTCCCGCTGCGGAGCACAGGCTCCGGACGCGCAGGCTCAGCGGCCATGGCTCACGGGCGCAGCCACTCCGCGGCATGTGGGATCTTCCCGGACCGGGGCACGAACCCGTGTCCCCTGCATGGGCAGGCGGACTCTCAACCACTGCGCCACTAGGGAAGCCTAAGACTGTTACTCTTTAAAAATCTCTTCTATAAAGCATCCACTGGGAAGGTTGTGTTGCTCAGTGGTTAGTGCGCACCCTTCCTTCACCCCACACCTGACAACACCAGGGAGGGTACCTCCCCCTTTTCCCACTATTTCTCCACTGCTTCAGGAAAAGCTAAAATGTAAATATATATTCTTACTCATTCCTTTTGAGAGAAAAAGCCCATTCTCCACACTGCAAAAGCAGCCTTGGCTTCATAGCACTTCTTGCAGAAGAGGCAATATATGGCTAGTAGTTAAAGACTTGAGTTTGAGCTCTGGCTCTTGGTTAAACCTCTATCAACTACTTAATCTCTCTGAGCCTGAGTTATCCATCTAGAGTGAAGGAATTAGAAGAATCCCTGCACAAAGTGCAATAAAGATGGAATGAAATAATTTGTATAAAACTATCCTACCTGGCACATAGTAAAGGCATACAATTTAATTAATAATAGTAATAATAATAGTGAAGGTAATAGTCATAATGCTAATAAACTACAGGAAAGGCCTCAAAGCATTTTATTGTGAGGTTAAGGCATATGCGACTAGTCCCATCGGAGAGCTTGGAAAATCATGACTTCGGTGGCCACAGGTTGGTAACGACTCTTAGAATGAGAAACGGGACCCAGGCATCCTGGAAAGGAAACGCTTGCCCTTCCGGCTCCCTGTGCCCCCCTCCCCCTGTCCTGGGCTCCTTCACATGGTCAGGGCCCGGAGGGAAGGCCTGCGGGTCTGTCCCTGGTCAGAGGAGGCAGAGGGCTTGGCCGCTCTCTCATCTGTAATCAGAGAAGAACTATAATGAGACGGTAGCAAATCAGGAAGGTATTGATTTCTCCAGCGAGATACATCATATCTGGAATCAATATGGAAGAAAACAAAGTGGTGTGTTCTCTCCCGCTAAAGTCTCAAGTCTGTCCTGGGTTGAGCAGTTATAAGAGCTGTTATCAGCCCTTGGGACCAGTGACCCTGCTGCCTCCTGTTGCCATGGTCCCCTGAGGGCACACTTCCATCACCTTGCTATCACGAGGGATCCCTTTTCTGCTGGTCAGTGCCTTTCTGACTTGCGTAAATGGACTGGAAGAAAAAGGAAATTCATGGACCAAACCCTAAAGTTTCTAAGATTATGTTGTACTGGATCTCCTAGCCTCCCTCCAGCAAAAAAGTCCCTTATCAAGAGTCTCAGTAGAAGAGGATTCAAAAAGAAACACTGTTTCACATCACACAAACCCCGTATTTCTTCCATATGATTAAAGAACTTAGAAGATACAGCAAGCATGGAATGCCCATAGAATTACACTTACTGAACTATAAAAATCTATTTAAAACAATGTATTGATTACTAAGTGCTTTCATGTATGTTTTCTTATTGACTCTTATGACAATTCTGTAACGAGCAAGCTGGTGCTCGTTAAGCAATTTTACATTTTGCAAAATCTAACGATTACAATTCTAGATAAGGAGACTGAAACTCCATGGGCTAAGGGATTTAGCCAAAATGTTACATTTGTAAATAGAAAAAACTTGGCCTCAAACCTTGCCCTTTGACCCCCATCCAGTGTGCTCTCCAGGTAACTGAGTCGCTTCGAGTTGAGGGACGTGCACCTGTTCAAAGTCACACACAGCCCAGTTCCTGGTCCTCTGCTCCTTCCACCATGACGCCACTCAGCATCTACATTCAATTGCCTTAGAGCCATTTCCCTAAAGAGTCAACTGGTTTTTATACTGGCTCCCAGGTTAAAGATTGATTTCTTAAATCTCGGAGGAGAAGGGAACCTCTGCAAGTCTATCACCTTGTCTGTCTGTGGTTTAACCTTCAGTGACCTTCAGATGGAAGCCTATGGATGGAAAAGAGTTTTCCTGGTTTTCTGTAACCGACTCTTCCATTTAGTGACCCTGGAATATCAACCCAATCCACCCGTGCTACGTGTTACATCCACAGTCCCCTGTGGGCTCCTCATGAGATCTGTGAATATCGAATTCCCTGTGAAACTCTTGGGGCTGTCAGGATGCTCTGAAGAAAGCTCCACAACCATCTCTTCTCCCCACATAAAAACCCCAATTCCTGGGCTTCCCTGGTGACGCAGTGGTTGAGAGTCCGCCTGCCGATGCAGGGGAGGCGGGTTCGTGCCCCGGTCCGGGAAGATCCCACATGCCGCGGAGCGGCTGCGCCCGTGAGCCATGGCCGCTGAGCCTGCGCGTCCGGAGCCTGTGCTCCGCAACGGGAGAGGCCACAACAGTGAGAGGCCCGTGTTCCAAAAAAAAAAAAAAAAAAAAAAAAAATCCCAATTCCTTCCACTCATCCTCCCAGAAATCCCTTTACATTACAATCCCTCTTGCTCGTTTCCCGTCGCTCCTTCAGACCCTGCGTGACTGGTCTCGGACACATTTTTAGAGCGACACGGCCACTGTGAGCTCTGTGGTCTAGAGCCTTAGTTCTTAAACTCTAGTGTTCTTGAGACTCACGTAGGGAGCTTGGTAAAATGCACATGACAGCCTCCAGCCCTCTCAACTCTGATTCGGAAGTTCTGGAGCTGAGGCCAGGAGGCTGTGTGCATCTTGGATCAGTTCCCTTGGGAATTCTAGTTCAGGGAGCGCTTGGAAACCAGCTCATGATCTGAGCAGAAACTTTAAAGGACTACAGAGAGAGACATGGGTTCTGCCACCCAGCAGGACTCAAAAACCTCTTGTTGGCTAAATGAGCATATTGGGCTCTGCAGAGTGGATTGGCACAGAGCTTGTTAAAAAGTGTCTTTTCTATTACTTCCAGGCACAGAGGAGATGAGTTTTACATGCTTCTGAAAGACAGTGGGCAGAGGGCTTTTCCTGCAGATCTACAGTCAGGGAAACTGAGATTTGGTCACTCTGTGTTCAAGGTCTATAAAGAATGGCGTATGACATGGTCTCAGTTCCACAAAAGAATAGGCAAAGGAACTCAGTCTAAAACGGAGTCCCACGTTGCATACAGACCAATTACCTCCCTCGATGTCGCGGTCACAGACATGGGAAAGGTCACTAACACTATTGCTGTGGCAGTTCAGAAAATTAAGTGGTCACCTTCAGCTGGGGAGTCCTGGAGGACTCGGCCGAGATGAAGGCTCTGAGCTGGGGCTTCTGGGATGAGTCTAATTTGGAGGTGGGAATGGGGAGCGTGCTCCAGGGGATGGTACATGATGGAGTGAAGCACATGTGTGAGAAAGTAACCATAGTGAGTGCACTTCGGAGGGCAAGGAGAGGGGAAAACAGCCGATGTAGGAAAGTTACATGTATATCTTTTTACTTAATTCTCATGACAGTTCTAAGGGAAGTTCTTACAGGGAAGGTAAAAATAGTTTCACAGTATGGAAGGAAGTTCAGAAGAGTAAAGTAAATAGCTCAGGATCGCACAGCTAGCACAAGGCAGACCTGGGGTTTGAACCCAGCTCTACGTGGAAGCCAAGACTACCACCATGTCACTGACTCACTTCCCCAATAAAACCACCAGAGAGCCCTGAATGTCGACCTTAGGGTTTGGTGTTCAACCTCTGGACAATGGGTGCCTTGGTCTTAGAGGCCAGGTTCCATCCCAGGAGTCTGTCAGGTCGCCCGCTTCTCCAATGTTTCTTCTGGAACTGTTACCCTGGAGAAAACTACACCCGTCCCATTTGACCTTTCAGACCCTGTTGGCTGTTTGTCATAGACAAACCGAGTATCATGGGAAAGCAGGTGGAGAGTTGCATAGATTCCTTCTTCAGCAGCAATTGTCTAATTAATACTGTCACCACATGGCCCAGTTACCCTGTCAAGAGCAGGCAAGTGTCAGCCGTGCATGCTTGGGTCAGTGTGTGTATAAAAGTTGTTGATAAATCAGCAGCTTCTTCATGTGAACAAAGCCTGCATCTCCAGCTGACATCCTAATTCTAGGGCTCAGCAAACCCAGAGCAAGGATAATGGAACTTCCTGCTTGTGAGTAGCAGACTAAGCTACTTACAAGCTCCATGTGGCAAGAATGGCCATGAAGATATCTCTGGTTAATGCATTTCGTCAGGGATTTTGTTACTGCTTCCTTGCCTAGGAGTTAGTGGTGAGGGCACTTTTCCCTCCAGTAATGGATTTGGTGGGACATTTCCCAGACAGGGCAAACACGACAGGGGTGGCTTAAAAGTGACTCTCTGGTCCCCCAATAAAACATATCTTCATTGTGTAAATGAGATAGCAGTTTGGAAAGGAATTTATTTTAGTGCTTTCCAAGTTTTCAAAGTGTTTTCCCAGGTCATTTAATCCTTGCAAGAGTCCTGGGAGGTCTCTATAATCATCTCCATTTTGTAGATGAGGAAACCAGGGCCCTGAGACATTAACTTCTTGACCAAAAGTTAAATAAGTATTAGAGGGTATGGGTTCGACCATTGGATCCTACGACATATACTCTTGTTCAGCTGTTTGCTTGTTTGTTCGTGCTTCCATTCATTCATCCATTGACATTTACAAGACCTACTATGTTCCTAGCACAGACTTAGTTTGTGGAGGTCCAAAGATAAAAATGTGAAATACTTCGAACTCCTTGAATCGAAGGCCAATAAAAGGGAGCAAGTCAATTATTGGCTCATCCTTTGGAACTCTAGCTGGTGTTATTTCCACTCACATTTTAGTGCAAATAAACAATATCAGGAATCCATGAGTCTTCTGGCCAGTTCTCCAGTCCCTAAAGATATTTTACTCTCACTTCCTCATCTGCACACGTTGGGGTGTTCTGTTACCAGCTCTGGGTCAGTAATTTGCCTCCGTTCAATATTACTTACTTCCCAGATGCATACATTTCCTTTCATTTGGTTCCTAAAAAGAAAATCTTCAGTGTGTCTGTGTGTTGAATCGACATCATTTTCCCACCTGAGTCATCCCCACAATGGATGTCCCTCACTTCCTTTTTTCCTAGCTTTCTTGGAATAGATGACGTAATTCCAAATGGCCGTCATCTCAACGTTACAGAATAGCACCTGCTTCTCCATCCTTTGTGCCCCCTCTGAAGTTAGTTGGCATGTTTCCTATCACACCCATACAGTGCCTTGGATTAGAGGTATATGCCTCCATGCCCTATCTTCTTGACGAGACGCTAAGCTCTCTGAGGGAGAGAATCATGGTGCTTTCATCACTATACCCTCCACAGAGCCTAGAACATTCCATGCTAGGTTTAAAGGTCTCAATAAATACGTATAAATTGAGATCCCACAGTGCCAGGTTCATGTCTTCAAACCAGCCCTTCTCAGGGGGGCACTGTGAGTGATGCCCAAGTGCCCTCTACCCTAAGGAGTAGGAACCCATCCACCACCACCTGACCTAGAGTTTCTCCTCAACACCCACAACCTCTCTAGCCGTGTGTTTGCTTTTCTCGTTCCCATGTTACTTGACCATTCTTGAGTTCTTCAGGCCCTTTGTTGAATAGAATTTCTCCTACTTGGAGTTAAGTTGGAGTCTTTGAGCAGAGCATCACGGTACCTTACTGGCCACATCTGAGGGCCTGTGCTGGTCCAGCTGTGGTAGTTCTGTATCTTGCAGGTGTAGTCTGTGTGGGTGTTGAGTGCTTCTTCAAGAGAACACTCAGTAAGCTGGTAAATGGAGGGAAGAACACTGATTCCCCATAGTAGGGAGAGAGCCCCAGGGAGTGAGTGGGGCATGACCTCTTCTGTTTAGGTCAAAGACATGGATGGGATGGGGAACCCAGGGTGGGTACTGCCTGGGACTAGAGGTGGGGAAATACTTGGTTTGGTTAGTCTGGGTCAGGATTTTTATTACCAAAGTCTCAGGCTGCTCTGAAGGCAACATTACAAAGTTCCTTGGATCTCTTGAGATGGCTTATTTAGATATACGTGGTTGAGTCAGTCCCTTACCCTCTGTGAGTGTGCCCAAGCAGACTGTAGGTGCCTATATGGGGACAGTGCCATTCGTTCTGCAAAGACTCCACCCCTTTGGGAAAGGCTGTCACTGAGGTTGTTGGAGTTGACCAGGCATCAGGAATCTACATGCATCTCAGGCTGTGGGAGGCGAAGCTGGTCTGGGGAAGCCAAGTTTATTACAACCTTAGGAAACATTGGCCTATACCTGGACCCCACAGCATCATAAGGCTAAAGAAAAAGAAACCTGGACGCGGGCTTCTTGGAAGAGTGTTGTGTTGGAACAAGATGCTTAAGCCCTCCATCCTTCTGTTTCCCCATCTGTAAAGAGGAGACACTGGTTTCTAAATACTCATAAACTGAGAATTCCTTGGTGATCCAGTGGTTAGGACTCCCCGCTTTCATTGCTGAAAATGGCCCAGGTTCAATCCCTGGTCTGGGAACTAGGATCCTGCAAGCCGTGCAGCATGGCCAAAAAACCAAAAAAAACTCATACACCTTCAGGGACCAGGTGGGTAATGCCATTGAGAGAAGTGGGCCAGGTGTAGTCCAATAGGAGGTGAAGAGAATTGGACAGTTCAAGGCCCACATAAAGATTCTCAAATTAAAAATGTCTCAAGCCATGGTTTTACAAACTCTAGTCTAAAAGTGTTTGGGCTTCTCCTTGGAGGAAAGATAGTATACAAGTCCAAGTTATTCTCATCAATCACTTAATGAGCCAACGGCATTATTTAAATGCTCCCATGGATAGAGTCCCATACCATATGCTGAAGAAGAATGAAAAAAAAGAATCTTACTCTGTGATCCTATATTTGAGGCTTTAAGTATTTGGTCTATTTGTGTAGACAGATGTTCATCCATCCATTAATTCGTTAATCCATTCATTTATTCATTGATTCAAGAAATATTGATCAAATATCCATGATGTGCCTACCTCAGAACTATAAACCCAAGATGGGTTTAACAGTGGTGATCGAGAACACAGAATCCCTGCCTTCATGGAGGTCTCATTTCTTAAATTCATGTTAGCCCTGTGAAAGGTCCAGGGGGACATGGTGAAGGCTAAGATGTAGACAGAGACCTACGTCACCCCATTCCAGGCATGCAGTGGTGGCTGCTGGATGGGAGGCATGTACCAAATCCTGTGGCAGCAAAGAGAATGGGAGATGATTCCCCTAGGAAGGATCAATATGGGCTTTCTAGACTATGTGATTTTTTTTGGGGGGGGCGGGGGTGTGTGTGTGCACACTGCATGGCATGTGGAACTTCCCCAATCAGGGATTGAACCTGTGCCCTCTGCAGTGGAAGCATGGAGTCTTAACCGCTGGACCACTAGGGAAGTCCAAGATGACATGATGTTTTTATAAGTCTGGATTTTGCAGGTAATACAGTTCACGGGGAGTGGCTGGGGTGAGTTTTAAGGGAAGAAAAATTTGCCAGAACCAGAGGTGGAAGAGGCTGGGAAAAGATTGTGATATCAGGGCAACTCTATGAGATTAGAAATGAATTACAGGGAAAAAAAATGTAAAAACACAAACACATGGAGGTTAAACAATATGTTACTAAATAACCAAGAGATCACTGAAGAAATCAAAAAATACCTAGAGACAAATGACAATGAAAACACGATGATCCAAAACCTATGGGATGCGGCAAAAGCAGTTCTAAGAGGGAAGTTTATAGCAACACAAGCTTACCTCAAGAAACAAGAAAAATCTCAGATAAACAATCTAACCTTATACCTAAAGGAACTAGAGAAAGAAGAATAAACAAAACCCAAAGTTAGTAGAAGGAAAGAAATCATAAAGATCAGAGCAGAAATAAATGAAAGAGAAACAAAGAAAACAATAGCAAAGATCAATAAAACTAAAAGCTGGTTCTTTGAGAAGATAAACAAAATTGATAAACCATTAGCCAGACTCATCAAGAAAAAGAGGGAGAGGACTCAAATCAATAAAATTAGAAATGAAAAAGGAGAAGTTACAACAGACACTGCAGAAATACAAAGCATCCTAAGAGACTACTACAAGCAACTCTATACCAATAAAATGGACAACCTAGAAGAAATGGACAAATTCTTAGAAAGGTATAACCTTCCAAGACGGAACCAGGAAGAAATAGAAAATATGAACAGACCAATCACAAGTAATGAAGTTGAAACTGTGATTAAAAATCTTCCAACAAACAAAAGTCCAGGACCAGATGGCTTCACAGGTGAATTTAGAGAAGAGCTAACACCCATCCTTCTCAAACTCTTCCAAAAACTGCCGAGGAAGGAACACTCCCAAACTCATTCTATGAGGCCACCATCACCCTGATACCAAAACCAGACAAAGATACTACAAAAAATGAAAATGACAGACCAATATCACTGATGAATATAGATGCAAAAATCCTCAACAAAATACTAGCAAACAGAATCCAACAACACATTAGAAGGATCATACACCATGAACAAGTGGGATTTATACCAGGGATGCAAGGATTCTTCAATATACGCAAATCAATCAATGTGATACACCATATTAACAAATTGAAGAATAAAAACCATATGATCATCTCAATAGATGCAGAAAAAGCTTTTGACAAAATTCAACACCCATTTATGATAAAAACTCTCCAGAAAGTAGGCATAGAGGGAACCTACCTCAACATAATAAAGGCCATATATGACAAACCCACAGCAAACATCATTCTGAATGGTGAAAAACTGAAAGCATTTCCTCTAAAATCAGGAAAAAGATAAGGATGTCCACTCTCACCACTATTATTCAACATAGTTTTGGAAGTCCTAGCCATGGCAATCAGAGAAGAAAAAGAAATAAAAGGAATACAAATTGGAAAAGAAGAAGTAAAAGTGTCACTGTTTGCAGATGACATGATACTATACATAGAGAATCCTGAAGATGCCACCAGAAAACTACTAGAGCTAATCAATGAATTTGGTAAGGTTGCAGGATACAAAATTAATGCACAGAAATCTCTTGCATTCCTATACATGAATGATGAAAAAAAAGAAAGAGAAATTAGGAAACATTCCCATTTACCACTGCAACAAAAAGAATAAAATACCTAAGAATAAACCTGCCTAAGGAGACAAAAGACCTGTATGCAGAAAACTATAAGACACTGATGAAAGAAATTAAAGATGATAACAACAGATGGAGAGATATACCATGTTCTTGGATTGGAAGAATCAATATTGTGAAAATGACTATACTACCCAAAACAATCTACAGATTCAATGCAATCCCTATCAAATTACCAATGACATGTTTTACAGGACTAGAACAAAAAATCTTAAAATTGGTATGGAGACACAAAAGACCCCAAATAGTCAAAGCAATCTTGAGGGAAAAAAAAAAAAAGGAGCTGGAGGAATCAGACTCCCTGACTTCAGACTATACTACAAAGCTATAGTAATCAAGACAATATGGTACTGGAACAAAAACAGAAATATAGATGAATGGAACAGGATAGAAAGCCCAGGGATACACCCACGCACCCCTGGTCAACTAATCTATGATAAAGGAGGCAAGGATATACAGTGGAGAAAAGGCAGTCTCTTCAACAAGTGGTTCTGGGAAAACAGGGCAGCTACATGTAAAAGAATGAAATTAGAACACTCCCTAACACCATACACAAAAATAAACTCAAAATGGATTAAAGACCTAAATGTAAGACTGGACACTATAAAACTCTGAGAGGAAAACATAGGAAGAACACTCTTTGACATAAATCACAACAAGATCTTTTTTGATCCACCTCCTAGGGTAATGGAAATAAAAACAAAAATAAACAAATGGGACCTAATGAAACTTAAAAGCTTTTGCACAGCAAAGGAAACCATAAACAAGACGAAAAGACAACCCTCAGAATGGGAGAAAATATTTTCAAACGAATCAACAGACAAAGGATTAATCTCCAAAATATATAAACAGCTCATGCAGTTCAATATTTAAAAAACTACCCAATCCAAAAATGGGCAGAAGACCTAAATAGACATTTCTCCAAAGAAGACAAACAGCTGGCCAAGAAGCACATGAAAAGCTGCTCAACATTACTAATTATTAGAGAAATGCAAATCAAAACTACAATAAAGTATCACCTCACACCAGTTAGAATGGGCATGATCAGAAAGTCTACAAACAACAAATGCTGGAGAGGGTGTGGAGAAAAGGGAACCCTCTTGCACTGTTGGTGGGAATGTAAATTGATACAGCCACTGTGGAGAACAGTATGGAGGTTCCTTAAAAACCTAAAAATAGAATTACCATATGATCCAGCAATCCCACTACTGGGCATATACCCAGAGAAAACCATAATTCAACAAGACACATGCACCCCAATGTTCATTGCAGCACTATTTACAATAGCCAGGTCATGGAAGCAACCTAAATGCCCATCAACAGAGGAATGGATAAAGAAGTTGTGGTACATAGATACAATGGAATATTACTCAGCCATAAAAAGGAATGAAATTGGGTCATTTTTTGAGACATGGATGGATCTAGAGGCTGTCATGCAGAATGAAGTAAGCCAGAAAGAGAAAAACAAATATTGTATATTAACGCATATATGTGGAGACTAGAAAATGGTACAGATGAACCGGTTTGCAGGGCAGAAATTGAGACACAAATGTAGAGAACAAACGTATGGACACCAAACAGGGAAAGCAGCGGCGGGTATGGGGTGTGTGTGATGAACTGGGCGATTGGGATTGACGTGTATACACCGATGTGTATTAAATGGATGACTAATAAGAACCTGCTATATAAAAAAATAAATAAAATTATACCTTCCCTTTTTTTTTTTTTTTTTTTGTGGTATGCGGGCCTCTCACTGTTGTGGCCTCTCCCGCTGCGGAGCACAGGCTCCGGACGCGCAGGCTCAGCGGCCATGGCTCACGGGCCCAGCCGCTCCGTAGCATGTGGGATCTTCCCGGACCAGGGCACGAACCCGTGTCCCCTGCATCGGCAGGCGGACTCTCAACCACTGCGCCACCAGGGAAGCCCAAATTATACCTTTTAATAAAGAAAAAAAAAAAGACTGTGGTACCGGGGAATGAAATTTTGAGGGATGGAGTATGAAAAATAGAGCTGGGTGATGGGCAGGTCAAGGGCAATCATGCCACCGTGTTAAGGACTTTGGGTTTTATTCCCTCGTCATCGAGGAGTGGGGGAAGATTTGGGGGGGGGACTGACATACTCAGGGTCTCCCTATATCCTCACTCTCCGTTTTCTCTCCTGCTTCAGGGAACAAGCCTCTTTCTGCCCACACAGGCTGAGGCCGACTTTTCTATGGAACTCATGACCTTGTCCCCTTAGGATTCTTCTGTCCTATGTCCTCATCAGCTTCTCTCTCCCCTGCATTTCCCACATTTTCCTGTTTGGCTGGACTCTTCTTCCTACAGGCATGTTCAGTTCCTCCTCCTAAAATCAAAACAGAAAATCTCCTCTCAGCCAGACCCACAGTAGTGGCTTAACGATCACGATGTTAACTATTACTGCTGCTCTTTCAAACTATTGCCTTTTCCCTTTGGTCACGTGACCTCGTGGTCCACATCATAGCCACCTGCTGCACCTTCTCCCCGCTCCCTGATTCTGAACCCCCTGTGATCCATCCACCCCGCCCCCACACCCCCTGCCAGCAGGAACCCGCCTCTTCTCCCAGTTGCCATGCGCAGTGGCCTGTTCTCAGCCGCTGTTTCCCCAGCCTCTCTGATCTTCCAATGTGCTTGATCCAGGAGCTTTCTGGAGCCCCCAGGGTCGGCTGCATCAGTTGTCCCCCACCTGTGCCCAGAGTGCGTGTGGGCGCCTCCTTCTCACTCTTCTCGCTTTCTGGCATTTGGCTGGAATTGTCTATGTGGCTGTCCTTGGGTCCTCAAAGGCCAGGGCCACACTTCACCCATCTTGATCCCCAACACCCAGAATAACAATACCTCGAGCTGCCTATTCCGGCAGCCTCTAGCCCCCTGTGGTCACTGGGCACTTGACATGTGGCTTGTCTGAACTGAGATGTGCTGGAAGTGTCAAATATACATGAATTTCACATATTTAATACAAAACCATAAAACATCATAATAATTTTACATTGAGAACATGTCAAAGTGATTATAGTTTGGATAGACTGGGTTCAACTAAAGGATTATGAAAATGAATTTTACTGTTTCTTTGTACTTTTTAATGTGACTCTTAAGATGTTTTAAATTACCTGTGTGTTTCCCGTTCTATTTCTGTTGGACGGTGCGGACTTTGACCATGGCCCGGAAGAACAAGCCCTCAAGCCATGACTATCGAACTGAATTGAATTGAGTTGGAACTTCCTTCCCTCCTTTCGGTGGGGACCCTGCTCCTGCATCTCCCCTCTGAGTCTTGGTCACCCCCAGGTCTGCGCCCTTGTACAGCCCCTGGGTACCCAGCATGGGGACATTAGCCTAAAAGGATGAATCAATGCGCAGACCCATGCTGGTATTTTTTTTAAACAAATGAATGAAACTTTAAGAATTGAGGAAGCCCCCAGCAAATGGTGAGAAGCTGTCAGAGGCTTCTGCGGCGAGGTGACCTTCCAAGGAGGCTTTTGGAAGCAAGGCACACAGAAAGCCAGGCTGGCAGCACAGCCCTCTTCTGCCCACTTACATAAAGGCTGCTGCGAGACGCAGAGCAGTATTTTAAGTGCATCGAAGGTCGTGGATTGAAAACCGAGAGGCCTTGAAATAGAGAAGTGTTTGCTTTCGTAACAGCGGGTGTTGCTTCCCTGGCGGGCCAGCCGGGAGGCCGGGAGGCCTGGAGGCCAAGGAGGCAGCGCCAGAATCGGGAGGCCCTTGAGAGCAGAATCCAGGGCTACTTCTGGGAGGAAGCAGCTGCTAGCAGGGCCCAATGCCCACCAGAGTTCTCTCTCTCTTTTGAGCCCAGAGGTTCATGGTCAGATTCAGCAAACTTGGGGTCTCTCACTGTGGTCTCAGCTTGTTCTGGAATCTTGATTATGCCTCTCACCTCTCAGGGCCGTGGCTTAAAAGCCCTTTCCTCTGCCTTCTGAGAGCGTGGGAGGATGAGTGTTAATATGATGAAAGGGAGTGAGTTTCTCTAGGTAAATGCAAGGTCCCAGGTAGAGTTTTTTCAGCAGGCAAGCTGGAACACACTTAACCAACTTGAGATAATCCCCCAGCTCTCTCTGCCCCAGTCAATGACAGGGCTTACGGTTAAATAATGATCTTAATAATTACTGCGGATTGGTACACCCTGTGTCCCTGTCCCCTTGCCGGCCAGACGCACCTGTGAGCTGGACATTAATGTGAGCATCATACAGGTGGGAAGGCTGATGCTCCAATGGCCCCGCAGGTAAGGAGAAGCCCTGGGATCTGAACCTGTGTGTGTTTCATGATCTTTTTCTTGTTATGACCTACACCTCTCCAAAGAGCCAGTGGCCCCGAGGTTGTGATACGTGTGTAGTTTTCATTCAGCAAATATCTTCCAGCCTGGCTGTATTTGGCCCAAGAACTTGTATGATTAGATAGGTAGATGGTAAACGGTAATCCTTAACATTTAACTGTTCAGTTATATCCCTAACTGTCTGGAAAAGTGAACTGGACAGGGATATTTTGGCCCATTTCACAAACGGCTAACCCGGGTATGTTCAAGGTCACACAGGGAGTGGCTGAGTGGCCAGGCTGAGTGGTGTCTGCGCGGTGACCATTAAAAGGAGATGTCCCTTCCTTCTGCAGATTTGCAGTTCAGACGGGCACCAGACACACGCTCTCAGAACAGAGGATCTGGTCCTTCCCAGGCTACCCTTGAGGCTGGGGGAGGTGGCAGGGCTGCTGCCTGCGTGCTGGCGTGCCTCCCCCCTCATGAGTGCCATCTGGGCATCTTGTGTGGTGGTGGCATCCTGTTCTCCCTGGCTTGTACCCTCAGCATGGTCTCTCCACGGTCTGAGAACCCATGGCTCAGGATTGCGGTGGCTTAAAAGAAAACACACGCGAGCCTTTCGGGGGGAGGTGGAGGGGGTGCAATGCATCTTACCTTGAAAATTACCTAGAAACAGATGAATCATCATGCCCTCTGCTTCCAGGCAAGAGCACACCTATAGCATCCCAGACAGTGTGTTTCCGTTCTTAATGGTCTGTGTGAAGATGATTGACCAGAGCCTCTTGGGAGGCAGTCCCTTATACCACACCTGAAACTCGGAGGAGACACGGGGGATATAGGCTTCTTACTGAAGAACTTTAAGAAAATGATGGACAACGGCTGCCTCCTGTGGCCGACCAGGCAGATGCCGTCAAGTACTGAGCAAGCACCACGGGACCATGCCGAGACCAGAGACATGCATGTAAAGGTCAAGGTCAAGGGCTGGTCTGGAGGCCTTTTGTGGAAGCCCTTCATTTTGCAGATGGAGAAACTGGACACCCCAGTCAGTGGTTCACCCCGATCAGAGGCCAGATCGGAACACTTAGCGACGCCTCTCCTGCTCTCTCGGAAGGTGTACGACCAACTCGTCAGAGGTTCTCCACTCAGGCTGCACTGGGGGCCTTGTACACACACCCCTCCCAGAGATTCTGAGTCAGCTGGTCTGCGGTGGAGCCTGAGATTTTGTTTTTAACCTTCATGGGTGATTTTAATGTGTGGCCAGGGTTGAGAGCCACTGACCTGGGTGCAGACTGAAAGGCCAACCAGGAAATCAGATGGAATGCACCAAAGCTGAGTGACTGTCGGCTGTGGGCACGGTGGGGTCTTGGGTATTTTGATACGTCTTGGGGACGCACAGACCTATAAGACGTGGTTCCTGCCTTCAAGGAGCTTATGGCTTATTTGGGAGGGAGATAAGGCAGATGTGCTCTTTACAGGTAACACACATGACGTATATAAAGTAAAATAAAGCAGAGCTGCGTGGTCACTTGTCAGCAGTATTCAGGTGCTTGAGGTCAAGAGAGCCACCAGGGACCCTGGCATCGCAAGGTGATGACCTAAGGAAGGAAGTCTTCGCCCCTTTGTCCCCACGTGCCAAATGGCCTGAAGCAGGGTTGGAGCCCTGTTCCTGGGAGGTGGATTTGCCCCTGCATGGTGTCGGTTGTCTTGCTGGAGAGGAGAGCTCACAGAGGCGGAGGTGGTGGCGGGGCAGTGGGAAGGGCTGGCGCTGCACCCTGGCTGCATCACAGGGTGACTCAGAGCCCCTCCTGGCACCAGCCTTCTCCCGCAGTGCAAGCTGTTCTTTTGGCTTCTGCAGACGGGGCTGTCTCTTCACTTCTCCCCCAGGACTGAGGCCAGGAAGGAGGGGTGCTGCGGTGTGTTTGTTTCCACCCCCTCTTCCCCTTCTCCTGGCCCAGGGGTGGGAGACAAGGAGTTCTGGGCTCTGGGTGTCCTCCCTATCATACTTCCCGGATGTCCCGAGCCCTGCTTAGCCCCGCAGGACACCAGGCGTGTCGGACAGGTGACCAGGTGATGTGGAGCTTGCACAGAAGGCTTTCCTGAAAAGTTACCACCTAAAACTGGGTCAGGTGGACAAATGCTGAGGGAAGAGTGACAGCCTCTGAGGAATGACGTGGCCTGAGATGGTGCAGCACAGAACTTTTGTACAGCACTTGAGAGCCTGAAATCTGTCCTCACAGCCAGCCTGGGAGCAAAGGGTATTCCTTTTTTCCTTTTTTTTTTTTCATCTGAAGCTCAGAGAAGCTAAGTCACTTGCTGGAGGTCACATAGATGCTGAAAGGCGGAACTTCAAACCCTAACGTGGGTCTTTGGTTTATAAGAGTTTTAATAAACCATATACTTGTGCTAGTTTTCCTGGACTCTCATTAGACGTAGCACATGCCGTATTTGAAACCTTCCTTGGAATGTCACATGCTCACAAGCGCTTAGGATGATTGGTGACTCAGGCGCCAATACTTTAGAAGGGCTAATAGGCAGGTGAGACCCTAAGGTGGAGGGTGTTTTGTCCCTCATCGATCAAATATTTGTTATTTGTCATATTAATCATAGCTATTCCTATTCCTACATAGTCTGACATATATTACCTTGAAGCATATGGAATTGCCATCTGTGTTGGTCCAAAATGGTCAAGTATCAGCAATATTTTAAGGTTCAACCTAATGTATCAAAGGTGCCAAATAAACACACGTTACTTGATTTGAGAGGATCTAGAACATGGTTGGGGGAGGGCGGTTCACGTCGTCAAAGCAGACTGAGCTTCCCCCACCCCTGTGGTGGAGTGGTACCTCCTCAGAGTCTTGCTGGAGATTAATCAGACACCACTGAGCTTCCCCCACCTCTATGGGGGAGTGGTACCTCCTCAGAGTCTTGCTGGAGATTAATCAGATACCAGTGAGCTTCCCCCACTCTATGGGGGAGTGGTACCTCCTCAGAGTCTTGCTGGAGATTAATCAGATACCACGTATACAACAGCTTGCTTGACTCGGTGCCTAGGAGATTCTTCCTAAATTAACTTTATCTGTATGGACATAAGCCCTTGTCCCCTGTGTGACATAGACAATTCAGACTTGTCCATCCAGGAAGACTCCAGGCACCTCGGAATCTAGTGGTTGGACAAACAGTATTAAGAGTGGGACCCCAGAGTCAAAGTGCCTGGGCTGGACTCTTGGGTCTGCTCTGTGCCTGCTCTGTGACCTTGGGTAAGTTACTAATCTCTCTGTCGCTGAGTTTTCTCATCAGTAGAATAGGAATAGTAACATACCGACCTCACAGAGTAGTGAAGGTTTAGATCATGATTGCAAAGGACCTAGAATTTTTCCTGGCACATAGAAAGTGCTCGGTCCTTTTTAGCTGCGACTTTTATAGTTATTCTTAGTGTTTTTTAAATAAAATTTTTATTGAAGTATAGTTGTGTTGACTTAAAAAATATTCACAAGCTAAAAGTTGAAAGTTATGTTTTATGTGGCAGCAATTGTTAGGACTTCAAGCCCAGGAGGCAGCATCTCATATAGCCCTGAGAAAACTGCTCCGAGGAGGTGAGGGAGAGCTAGGATATATAGGAGTTTTGTAACAAAGAGCAGGTCGTCTGAACACCAAAAAATGATTGTTAATTAAAGAAAACCAGATATGTCAAGTTAAGGAAGTTAGCGCTTTTCTTTGTATGGGAAGATGCAAGAGTCTGGGCTCACTGAGATCATTCCGTTGATATGCACCTCAGCTATCTGGGGCCAGTATCCCGTATTTTCATATCCTGAGTTTCCTCAGGTTCACCGTGGGGAGTGGCTGCAGTCTGAGGGCTGCTGGGTGGCAGGTATGCTCTGTTTCCTTCCTGAGTGCCCTCAGGGTTCCCTGCTCACCATCCGCTGTGGCTACAACCGCCGATGACAGTGACATCCTTTGTTTACTGATAAGGCAGGCAATATTCCATTTCTCAGTTGATTTACAATATTGTGTTAGTTTCAGGTGCAAAGTGAATCAGTTATACATAGCTCCACTCTTTTCAAGAATAATTATTCTTAGTATTCCTATCCCTTGGACAAGGGAGCATTAGCCCCTGTCCCAAAGAGCTCAGAGTCCACTGGGAAAGACAAGATAGGAAACCAGCACTAGTCAGCCAGTGTGACGGCAGAGCCGCCCATGACCCTTGGAGGGGACAGCAGTGCGCTTCCTCCTTGCAGAGCTGGCGACATAGGCATGAGGCGGTCCTGATGAGTGGCATGTGGGTCCCAAGGTGAGCGTTTCTAGATAGTTTTTTGACTGCCTCAGACACACTGATGGGCTCTCCGGGGCCCAGAGGGTCTCCACACTTAGCCTACCTCACTGACTCACTGACTTGGGGGCTGGAGGGCAGGGAGGGTGGACCTGAAACCGTGTACCTCAGATTGGGGCTTGAACCCACTTGCCGGGGACTTGAACCTGGCCAAAACCCACGGTCTTCCAACTGAGATCACACACCTGGTTTCAGGACTTAATGAAGCTCAGCTTCTTGATGTCTCATCGCAGAAAGTATTCAGTGAGAGACAAAGTGATAGGTAAGAAGTGGATTTATTTAGAGAGAAACACACTCCACAGAGAGAATGTGGGCTGTCTCAGAAGGCAAGAAAGGCCCCAGGTTATGGGGTTTTCAGTTTTTATAGGGGTGGGTAATTTCATAGGCTAAAGAGGGGGAGGAGTATTCCAGCTATTTCTGGAAGGGGCGAGGATTTCCAGGAAGTGGGCCATCGCCCACTTTTTGATCCTTCTGGTTGGCCTTGGAACTGTCATGGCGCCTGTGGGTGTGTCATTTAGCTTGCTGATGTGTTACAGTGAGCGTACACTGAGGCTCAAGGTCTAGTGGAAGTTGACATGTCCGCCGTCTTGGACCCATTTGGTTCTAATCAGTTTATGTCATGTCCTTGGGCTGTGACATTCTTTCAAACGTTGTGCACTGCCCACTTCCCTCCTGTTTCAGACCCTCCTGGAACAATGGGAGCCTAGCAGCTCAGTCCTGGTTGAGACCCTTCAAGGCTGAAGGGAGGAGTGAGTGAGTGACTGGGGACAAGAGTGTGCAGATGAGATTATGTAAACTTTCAGGGACCTGTCCACAAGCCACCATTCAGGGCCAGCCCTTACCTGGAAACTGATCTCTCTGATGATTGTAGCTGTGGCCCAGGACGTCCCTGGGGTCAGTGAGAGGGCACAGGTCTGCTTCCTTCTCTGGGGGGGATGATGAAGGGGGGCTGTTGCTGGCGAATTTAAGGTTCTTGCCTTGTTGCGAAAGAATTCAAAGACAAAGTAATAGGTAAGAAGTGGACTTAGAGAGAAGCACACTCCACAGACAGAGTGTGGGCCCTCTCAGAAGGCAAGAGGCCTCAAGATATGGCATGGTTAGTTTAATGGGCTGGGTAATTTCATAGGCTAATGAGTGGGAAGATTATTCCAAATAGTTCAGGGAAGGGGTGGGGATTTCCAGGAATTGAGCCACCGCCCACTTTTTGGCCCTTTACTGTCGGCCTTGGAACTTTCCTGGTGCTGGTGGGTGTGTCATTTAGATGGTAATGTGTTACAGTGAGCGTACAATGAGGCTCAAGGTCCACTGGAAGTTGAATCTTCTGCCATCTTGGACCTAACACTGTTCTAACCAGTTTTTGTCATGTCCTATGACTATGTCATGCTTATAAAGGTTGTGCCCTGCCCCCCTCCCTCCTGTTTCAGGGGGACACCCTCTGATGCTCTTTGGCTAAGTCTGCCCACCGGCCATGCTGTGGTCTCCACCACACTCATCCCAGCTCTCACGACTCCCAGGAATTCTCTTCTTCTGCTATTTGACCTCACCGTCAACATTTTGATGGAACGTGAAGCTCATCACCCCTTTCCCCTCCACTCTCATCCATTTCATGTTCTGTTTCTGGTTCTCACGTTCCCTCTCTGGGTCCCTGGGAGTCAGCAGCTTCATCAGATCAATTCTGAGGGATGGTCGCACCTGTCAGCCTGCAGAGAACGGGCCTCAGGGGGAGGACAGCCAAGTGTCAGTGGGGACGATAAAGACCACATCTGAGGACTATAAGGACCACATCTGGACGTGGCCCTCTGCAGGGGGGCCTTGTGATCGAATGTCCTCAGAGTTTCACCACCGGAGTTCATTTGTGCCTCTTTTATGGGGGTGGGCAGCCCATCACTTACCACAATTCTTTATTTGTTCCAAAAAAACAACAGACCCCTGCTCTCAGATCAGGGCACCAATGTCAGCGACCACCTTTCCATAACTCAATAATCAATGATGTTTCTTTGAGGGAGGGGGATTTCAAGTGGATTTATGTTTTTACATTGTGTGATTTTTTTTTTTTTCCAAAACTGCATTTTGGCCTCTTTGTGTATGACTCCAGGGCAGCAAGTAAAAGACAACAGGGTTCACTCAATTCATGAATATTCATTGAAAATTTACCATAAGCCCGGCACTGTGGGGGTGCTGGGAGTTCAAAGATGACAAAGACAAGGTCGTGGTGCTTGAGGATCACACAGTCCAGTAAGGGAGACAGGCGTGTAAATAACAAACTAGGCAGCAGAGGGACGGATGCTATCAAGGGAGAGTGATACGGAGCAGGGCCCTGTGGGGCTCCTGGGCACAAAAGCTTTTCTGTGTCCCCCATTTCTTGATTACAGGCAGTAGGCTTCATTCAGCCTCCATGACCTTCCCTGAGTTCCAACAGGCAGGTTCAAACCGTTGCTCATTAGGGAAGTGAGGGGATGCAGAGACAAGGGTGGAACAGTTAAGAGAAACAATAGTGCAGCCTTGGGGCAGGGTCCTGGTTTCTCATCAAAGCATATACATAATAATATCTTTGAGCTGTTTTGCAGATACTGAAACCCCACCAGGTGGGAGAATTTAATGGTATGCTGCCCGCCAGCACATAGACCCCAGACCAGTTGGAACCAGGGTGGTGATGCTGACTCTTGATTACCTCACCACCAACCACTCAGAAGAATGTCCACAAGCCGATCACGCCCTCTTTGAACCATTACGTAAAACTCCTCACGACCCCCTCCAGATCAGGAAGCGCAGTTCTGAGGACATTAGCTCCCTGTGGCCCCCTTTGCCTGGCAAAGCAATAAAGCTGTTCTCTTCTACTTCACCCAAAACTCTGTCTCCGAAAATTAATTCAGTGTTGGGGTACAGAGGCCAGATTCAGCTTCAGAAGTCAACAATTAATACTTCTGCAAGGATGATGATCAAGGAAGTACTCCCAGAGGAGGGAATCTTTCAAGCTGGCCTTGAAAGGATGAACACCACATCTCCCTAGTTGGAGAAGAGAGGGAAATTGTTCCAGGCAAAGGGAGCCACTCAGACAAAAGCAAGGAGGTGTGGGAAGGCACGGTGTTGATCTCAGGTGACCTCAGCATGCAGCGGCTTGAAGCAGGATTTCAGTTCCCTGGCCAGAGACTGAAGTCAGGCCGTGGCAGTGAGAGCACTGGATGCTAGCCACTAGACCACCAGGGACCAGTGGCCAGTGACAAGGCCCTGGCCTGTCAACTTTGTAGAAATGAATTTCCACAAAGACAGAAAGTAGTGAAGCAAGTAAAGTGTTTATTAGGAGGAAAAGAGTACGTGTGAATAGACTCATGCGGGAGGGCTCAGAGAGAGATCTGTGCCCTCTTAGCAGTTCGAATCACTTTTATGGGGCATTTCTTCCGGGTGTCCTTTGGCCAGTCGTCTTCCTTTGCCTGGTTCTGAGTCCGTATTTGGTTTATCTCAGGGTCCTCCCCTTTGTGCGAGCATATGTCTTAGCCAAGATCATTCTAGCAAAGATGCCTATGGGTAGGTTGACACCACCTACTATGGGGTGGCGCCCCGTCCCTTTTTGACCCCCGAGGAGCCTTTCTGCGCATGTGTAGTCAGGAAGGTCTCCTTGACCTCGAGAATGAGGGATATGTGGTTTCTTTATCTCTTATCTGGGCAGGACTCAGCTCCTGTCTGCCCCTGTCACTACTGTTGTCTTAAAGGGTCCACCAGAGGCAAAGTCCAGCTACGTACACTGTGTCTGTTGTTATTTCTATCCGGAAGCGTAAACAGGAAGCTGGCTGTAAATGTCTAACCTGGAGCCTCCGTATCTCCTGCCTTGGTGTGTTCATGGAGCACACAGGAGGGCCAAGGCCGCCACCCATGGCTGCAGCTGCCATGCCCTGCACAACCCCAGGGAGACCAGTTATCCAGGCTGTGATATGCATGGAGTCCGGCAAAATGGCGCTAGACAGAGGATACACAGGAGGGTGGGTGTGTGGCCAGGAATCTCGGGAGATCTCACGTTCATTTCATCTGCTGCCTTGGCTATCATTGAGGAGTCACCCAGCAAACGCTGGGTGAGCAACTATTGAGTACTTGGGATTTTACTGTATGTCTGCCATTCCTGTCCACTCCACAAGCAGGGGCGACTGAGACCACCTCTAATAATACTCAGTCATCCTGACCAGCACCCCTAAGACCCGGGACACATCATTAGGTCACATTTCAGGGACAGGCAGATGTCAGTAAGTGGATGGAGCCCCTGTGCCTGGCATCACAGATGTCTTAGAGCAGCAGGGAATGGTAGTGATTATCTAATTCAACCTGCTGGCCATGGAAATGAGGAACTGAGGGCCAGAGGAGGAAGTGACTTCTTCTGTATCACACGACTCCATGCTTTTAGAGCCTGGACTAGGAGGTAGGTCTCCTACCTTGAATCTCAGTGAACTTTCCGCCCAGTATCTGAAGAATTGTAGTGGGGTGCCGTTGGTTTGTCCTTCCCAGGATGGAGGATGGAGACAGTTAGAGTAAACCCAGCGGCTAGGATAGGCAATCCTTGAAATCTCAGTGACCTAACACAATAAGAGTGTCTCACCCCTTCATCACAACCCAATATAGGTTGGGTGGTTCTCTGCTTCTGGGGCAGTTACACAGAGGTGAGGGGGCTCCAGCCTGTGGCAGAAAGAACGGGGAAAACACATCCACTCCCAGCTGCCTTAGCTGGGGCTGTAACACACATCCCATTGGTGAGAACAATAGACAGATTGCGTCTACACGCAAGGGCGCTGGGAAATGCATTTTAGCTGTGTTTCCAGGTATATAAGACGGGTTTAGTGAGCTGCCAACCAGCATATGCCACAGTTATAAGGTTCAATGTCTATGTCGTAGCTGTGACCCCTAATGCTAGCCGAGTGGTGACGTGGTCTTTACTCCAGAGCCTGCCCCCTCCTTCTTCTCCATGTTCCATCCCACAAGGCGGAACTGTGACGCGGAGAAGGCAGGGACCTGGCCAGGGTCACCCCCAGCTGCAAAGGCCCAGGACTTGAGCCCAGGGGTCCTAGACTTCAGGAAGCTCTCCCCCTCCTCTCTCCAGATAGACCCCAAGATGTCTTCAGGTAGCAGAGACCTTCTGCTACACCGAGGCCTGTGTTCATCACAGCGCACCTGAACTGGTTGGGTGCGATGGAGGAAGGTGGCCAGTGGTGAGGCCCCGGGGGAGGGAAGGAGAAAGGAGAGGGGAACAGCTGTGTCCCCCGTCTATCAGCCACACTTTCCTCTTCCTCTGTCATGGAATTGTTTCTTTTTCTTGACAGCGCACACCACGGCTTGGAGCATTTGTGGGAGAGAGCAGCAGGTCCAGGGCTCTGGCTGGGACGTGGGTGGGTGTCTGGGTGCCGTGCAGGGGCTCTGCTGCTCTGGGCTCGGCCTGGTTCTCCCAGGGTGCAGAGCAGAAAGCAGCCCTCCTTCTCGCCCCCTGGCACCGCAGATAGCATTACCTGGGGAAGGTTATTTTGGGGAAGGCATCGGGGTGGAGAGGTGGGCGTTCAGTTTCTCCCCCTGCTCAGTCTCCTGAGGCCCCTGAGATAACATCAAAGCCCCTTAACCGGGGTTAAGGGGTCTTCCTGGGTATTCCATCCACATCCTTCGGAAGTCCCTACCTGCCACCGTGATTCCCCCCCTCGCTGCCTTCCTGCAGCACGTCAGAACCATCACCACCTCCCTCTGGAATTCCTGCAGGCATTTCGAGGGCGAGACCAGGGCATGAAAGATTTGATTTGAATCGATTCTGAAAACATACAGCTGATATCGCCTCAAGCAGTGAATTGTTTAGAACTACAATGCCTTGTTCTCTTTAGAGATCCCTTTTCAGTTCCGGGGTCCCCAGCCCCTAATCTTTAAGCCCTTTTTACTAGCAGCCTTAATTCAGGCTGTTGAAGCATCAGTACAACAGACCTTTTTTTTCTTTTTTTGAGAAAGAGGATATTATAATTTCTTGAGCTCCTGGGTGACAGGCACTGCACTCATTGCTTTCATTTACTTTATTATCTCACTTTATCCTCAAAGAAAGCTGTGGTCAGTTACTGTATGAAAGGCATCTGATTGGACACTGCACAGGCCAAAGGTGACTTTAGAATGGCTGCATCCCTCCAGGAGCTCAGCCTAGAGGCCATGATGCTTTGTTGCCGTGGTAATTAGCATCATCGTGGCAATATGCCAGCGACGTCATCGTGGCAATATGCCAGCGACGTCCTGGTGACTGAGCTCGTATGTCGTGCCAGGCAGTGTACAGTGTACAGTGTACAGTGCCTCATCCTGTGTATTCCTCACACCACTCCTAGGAGGTAGGTGATATCATTAGACCCATTTTACAGGTGGGTAACCTGAGTCTCGGAGAGGTGAAGCCACCTGCCCAAGGCACTGGGCTGGTATGTAATAGATCTAGTATGTAACTCATGTCTGGCTGATTCTAGAGTCAAGATACTGTCACAAATAATGCAGATAGAAGGCAGAACCAGGAAGAAGGAGACACCAGTTCCAAATGGAGCCCGAGGGAGAGGGAGAGGTGAATGAATTCTCACGAGGGAGCTTGGGAAGGTGACCTAGATGCGTTTGAAATTGAGCTGGTCCTTAAAATCTTGGCCGGGCTCCCAAAGGCAGTTCCGTGGGACGAAGTCCACTGGCAGAAAATGCGCTAGAGCCTGCTGGGCTAGAGCAGTGGAGGGACCAGTTCATGGTTTCCCCAGTTGTCTTTCCAGCTCTTTCAGGAAGGGTTGTTACAAAGATATGGATATCTTTGTATATGAAAATGATTGCATTATTATAAAGAGCAGGGTTATGCCCTCCCATTTCGCAGATGGGGATCGTTAAGGCCCTGCTCAGATTGCTATGGTACAGAGAAAGCTTCCGGCCGGTAGCAATGGGGCTACGGGAACCTTTGGGAAACGCTGCCTGCAGGTCTGGGAAACCCAGGAGCATTCCCTGGTCCATCTGCTCGGGAGAGGGAGGAAGCAGCAGCTCCCAGGATGGGCTGCAGGGCACCGTCTTACACGCTCACCCACCCTCAGTTCTGCCCTGAGTTCTGAGCTTCCCGGCAAAAGCGAGTCTTTGTATTGTAATCTCAGGCACAGCTTGAGCCATTGTTCCTGGAGCTTCCCAGGCCTTTCTCTGGAAGCCGAGTCTCCAGGACCCAATGTGGGGAGACAGAACTGCCCACTCCCCTCAACTGACTTTCGTTCCCTGCTACTCCATGCCCGGGGCCGGGACATGCTGCCACCCCTATGGATAAAGGCCTCAGGTTTCTTCTCTGAAAACAAGCAGAACTGAGCCAGAAAACAGCCAGTGACTCACTGTCATTGAGCAAGTGAAGTATTATTGAAGCCGTGAGGTGCTGAGGACAGAACAAGTCCAATTCACCGCAGTTCTTATAAGAGAGGCAGAGCAGACGAGACAAACTCTTCCTGGCTGCTGGGACCTGTGACTGTTGGGACAGGTCGGCCAGGGTGTGTGGCATCTTCCTCTGTAGACCCTTAGAATAAGGATGGACGTATCGGATTCCAGGAAGAGGGGCAGTGAATCCCGAAGGGCACAGTTCACCACGATCTGGACCCTGGGGACAGTATTCTCCACCCCTGCAGGGGGCAATGCTTCTCAGATTTTGCCCCAGATCCCCCGGGGGTCTTGCTACAATGCAGATTGGGATTTGATGCTCTGGGCGGGGTCTCCGAATCTGCATTTCTAACCAGCTCCCAGGGCTGCCTGCTGCTCTGGGGCTGAGGACCCCACATCAGAGCAAGGAGGTAGAGAGAGAGGCAGCAGGGTCTCTCCAAAGCCAGGGGGTTCCAGACTCAGGTGTGATGATTCAAGATGGATTTTTTTTTTTTTTAAATCCTGGGGTCTGCATCTGGGGGTGGAAGCGGTGAGGACCAAGTGTGGGAGGAGAGTGGATTCTGTCTTTGCAAGAGGAGCCAAGAGCTACTAAGAGTCTGGTTCAGCAGATGAGCCCAGGACCCAACCCCCACAGACTCCTGTGTGCCTGGCCTCCAGACTGGCTCCCGAGGGGGTGCAGAGCCTCGCCGGGGGCGGGGCGTGTGGTTCTCGCTTTCTCCATCAGGCATACCTTCCAGCCTCACTTGTTAAGGACAACACACTCTGGGGACGGCAGGAGGCTCTGAATACATGAGAAGCCCAGGTTGTCGAGTTTGTCCACAGCTGTCCTTTGTGACGTTTGGAACGTGTGCCCCTGGGGGTGTCGGGGGGTCTGCGCTCCTGGGACAGTGTCACCTGCACCAGCACCACGAGCGCTCCTGGGAATGGGAGCCTCTTGGATTGTAAACAGTTGGTCCTTGTGGGGAGGGGAGTGAAACTCGCCCCTTGGCCATCTCCTTCACACCATCATCAGCTCCATGGTCCTCCCTTCAGCTGAGGAAAAGGTAAACTTCAGCCCAGGTTGCCCTACTTCTTGCAAATCCCAAATCATTAGGGTTCCCAACTGAAACCCCCAGAAAACTGAAGGGTCCGTACCATTCATTAAGGTCTGTCTCTGCAGCCTCAGAGCAAGATATAGTGGGGTGGATCCCACCAAGACAGGTGCTCAGGCTGGAGCCAGGTAGGGGTCAGTGTCTAGACTTCTTTTCTTTTTAATTTAAAAAACAAATGTTATTATTATTTATTTTTATTTATTTATTTTTGGCTGCATTGGGTCTTTGCTGCACGCGGGCTTTCTCTAGTTGCAGCGATTGGGGGCTACTCTTCGTTGCGGTTCGCAGGCATCTCATTGCGGTGGCTTCTCTTGTTGCGGAGCACAGGCTCTAGGCATGTGGGCTTCAGTAGTTGTGGCACGCGGGCTCAGTAGTTGTGGCTCACGGGCTCTAGAGCGCAGGCTCAGTAGACGTGGTGCACAGGCTTAGTTGCTCCGCGGTATGTGGGATCTTCCCGGACCAGGGCTCAAACACGTGTCCCCTGCATTGGCAGGCGGATTCTTAACCACTGCGCCATCAGGGAAGCCCAGTGCCTGTAATTCTTGAACCCCCTTTCAGCGCAGGCTTCCCTCGGCATGATGGCTTGGCGGGTGCAGCGGTCTCACACCGTCCACCCGCCCCCTACAGCCTCTGTGTATCACAAACCCTGCTCTGCAGCCGTCGCCCCAGGGCCCCAGACCAGCGGTTATCAGCTCTGCACGATTTTGCTCGCAGGGGACGTTTGGCGATGTCTGGGGACATTTTTGATTGTCACAGCTCAGGGCAGGTCCTGCTGGCATCTCCTGGGTAGAGGCTAGGGATGTTGCAATGCACAAGACTGAACGATCCTGTTATCATTCCGGATGACCCACAAGAAAGCATGATCAGGTCCAGTACATCATTAGTGCTGAGGTTGAGAATCCCTGCCTTAGACAGGCGTCCAGGGGGTCCGGGCCGACACGGGAGAGCTGGACCCACAAGGAGGCCAGCTGGACTTTGCGAGAACACTCGCCTTAGGGTGAGGGGTTGGGGCGTATTCATAGGATCCCCTGAAAATCAGTGTCCCTGTAACTTGCTCTCTCATGCCCCGCCTTTGCCGTCTACCTTTCACTGTCATCGGATCTGAGGGGTGCTCAGCAGGAAAGAGGTTTAACAGGTGGCTGTGATCTAGCAGGTGAAGGGTGGGGAGCCAGGGTCTTCCCTGGGGTCACACCGCATCCTGGCCATCCTCACCCTCGCCCCTGGGTCAGAGGCAGGCATTATATGGGGAAAGGCATAGGCTGTGGACTTAGATGGGCCTGGGTCTTGGCTGGGTGCCCTTCAGAAGGGAGTTCATCTCTCTGTCCTCAGTTTCCCCTCAGTTTCACGGACCCAGGCATCTAACCACACGAGGGTCTAAGCAGAGTGGGTGCTCAGGAAATGACAGTTAACAGAGTAATAGGCACCAGCACTTCTATGAAGGGCTTGTTTGTTTTCCCCTGTTAACACTGGGTGACCAGGAAGAGGAATTAAGTGTGATACTGGGAATCTAAGAGTATCACTGAAGATGCAATCATTGCAGGCAGAGAGTCAGAACGCATGCTAGACAAAACAGTCCCAAGTGTTCTGCTCGCCTATCTGCACGCTGAGCCATGGATTTTTGCCAAACCTCAGCCCTAGGGCAGGGGGCGTCAGAGATGGGGGAGTGGCGCTGGTTGGCCAGTGTACCTGCACCTCTGTGGATACTGTAGGGCAGGTAATGTGCGTGTAAGGCTGGGTGTCGTCAAATGAATTTCATTCCCAAGCCACATATAAGTGCTTTGGGGCTTAGTCTCATTTTGTGTTTTGTGTTTCTCAGTCTCCACTAGAGGTAAAGGTGCTGGCTTTCTATAAATACCATGTTTTGTCATTCATTTATTTTTACTTACCTATTGCCTCTTTCCCAAAAAGAAATCTGAGACAGTTCACCACTAAGGATTGGATGATACAAATAAAGGTATAGATACAGGTATAGTAAGCTTACTAAAGCAAGAATATATTTGTATAACAGGATTAAAAGTTATGTTAATTCTTCAGTCTATTCTAATCACTGTGATTAATCATCATGTGTCTCTGAGCTTCCAGGTGGCCAATGTAAAAAAGGAAAGAGGACAAAATCACAGGACAACATTTTTACTTGTGACCTTGAATGACAAAGTGGACAATTTCCCCAACCACAATTTTACAACAAACGCAGAAGTGGTTTTTACAACAAATCTTAATGAAAGCTGAGGACATAGTATTAACCTGCAGCTTGGTGAGGACAGATTTGCAAAACTCCTGAGGGCAGACAATGCTTCCAGGCTATAGCTTGATAGGGGACAGAACTTGGAATGCCCAGCGGAGTAGGTGTGTGACCATATTCTCTCCCTAAATGTAATTTCTCTGGCTGGGCTTTTTACCAGGAGTTGTTTACAGATACTTTGAGGTGTTACTTCCTTATGAGCCCCTGGAGGCTGGGCTTCTATTTCATAGACAGAGAACTTATAGGAAAGTGCCCATCCCTGTTCCTGGCATCGACTGGGAGCTCTGTGTTCATCTCTTTGTTTATTTGTTCATCTTTTCCATTTGTTCTTCCATCCATCCATCCATCCACCCATCAACCCATCCATCCATCCATTTATCCATCCATCCATTTATCCATTTATCCATTTATCCATCCATCCATCCACCCATCCATCCGTCCATTTATCCATCCATTCATTTATCCATTTATCCATCCATCCATCCATCCATCCATCCATCCACCCCTGCCCTAATTTGGGGAAACAGAGTGGGAAGCTGTAGTGGTTGACATGTGACTTATTTAGATGAGCTTGGATGTCTGTGAGAGGGAGGCTGCCGTCCTCCATCCCTCATAAATGCCTTGGTCCTCACCTGGAGCTGTAAACTTCTGTGGGACAGAGCAGAGATGAACAGGCCTGGCTATTCAGCAGGGAAGATGTTGGTGATATATGGACAGGCCAAGCTTTGGAAGAAAAATCTGTATGGCCATCCGCAGAGTGCCTATCTAATTAAATGAGAGCCATGCTGCAAAAAAAGGCCTTATGTGTCCTTTCCATACATGGAAAACAACCCATCGGTGGTTCCATTCTTAGCTGTATATTTGTAATTGAGGCCATGCTTGTTTGCACAACCAATTCTATAGGTACAAGTCAACTTTTTATTTCTTTTCAGCACTCTGCTATTCAGTTACCAAGACACATCAAGTGCTTAATGTTTCATCTAATTCATCCTGCCGATCCTTTCGCAATGTGACCTATGTCTTTGTTCTTGATGAAACCAATCACATGACCAGATTATGTCTGAAATTCCGCTCTGAGCATCATCTCTCTCCATCTCCTGGGCAGGTGTAGGCACACCCATAAACACACACTCGGGTGCACGCACACGTGTATACCTTTGAAGGCTCCAGGCTTCAGAAAGATAGAAAACAGCTTACAGCAGGTACAAGCACCTCTAATCTTCTGAAATCCCCCGTGACAGCGCACATAGCTAGCACGACTTGAGCAACCAAATTTGAATTCTCGAGGAGCTGTGCTATCCTGGGTAAAGAACTTTCTAGGTTTTCTGAAAGTTAACCAGAACATTTTTTTCCAGTTGCCCGTGCTACCGAAAATATTTCTATAATGCCTTAACCCATTTTTTTTGCCTTAGTGAGAATTACAAATAATTGAACCTAGTCTAATGACTAAGGCTCATTTTCGTTGAGGACAGAGGCTCATTAAAGCCTAAAGGAATAGGATTTTGGAATGAGACGAATCTAGAGTTGGATTTCGGCTTTTAATGTCACTTACAGGCTATGAGATTTTAGGCAACCTGACAACTTTTATTAGCCTTGGTTTTGTTTCTGGTCTGCAGAAATAGAGGTGATTGTATTCACCTTGCAGGGCTATAATTAGAGTCAGAAATCATGTCAATAAATTGCCTGGATTTAGTGTCCTGCGTGTGGTAGCAATTGCTGTTTTGGCTTTTCTTATTCCAGAGAGCACTATTTGGCTCAGAGCAGCTCTGAGAACATATGAAAGGAAAGGAACAGGAGGTTGAAATTGAGTCAAACATGGACTGTCCTTAGGACGGCCTTCTGAAATGCTGAATTCTCATGCCCAAACCGATGATCTCATTATTTATAATATTGCAGTATAGTGGGGTGGGCTTCCCCGGTGGCACAGTGGTTAAGAATCTGCCTGCCAATGCAGGGGACACGGGTTCGAGCCCTGGTCCGGGAAGATCCTACATGCCGCGGAGCAGCTAAACCTGTGCGCCACGACTACTGAGCCTGTGCTCTAGAGCCTGCGAGCCACAACTACTGAGCCCACGTGCCACAACTACTGAAGCCCGCGTGCCTACAGCCTGTGCTCCACAAAGAGCATTGCCACTGCAATGAGGAGCCCACGCACCACAACGAAGAGCAGTCCCCACTATCTGCAACTAGAGAAAGCCTGTGCGCAGCAACGAAGACCCAACGCAGCCAGAAATAAATAAATTAAATAAATAAGGGAGGGAGGCGGGCAGAATCGGACCTCCTGCACCAGATCTTGCAGCTGCCGTCTGGTCCCTGGGCCACGCTGGTCCCATTCTTCACTCAGTGTGACGGTGGTTGCTTCCGTCTGGCAAAATGCCCTGCTGTGCAGAGAGAAACTTGAAGAAGCAAAAATAATAAAAAAAAAATAAAATAAAGAAAAGCTCCTTGGGCATCTTGGGTCATCTAGTAGCTTTTAAGGCCAAGAACATCTTGATGAGTCATCAGCAAATCATAAACACATGGACGGCAGTTCATGGCCTCGAAGACATCTAGATGCAAATTTAAGGAGGAAGGTGTTGACAGACTGTGTCCTTGGGAAGCTACCTGCTTAGCCCAGGTGGTTCAACATCCATGATGGGAAGCTCCAGATAAGGGTGGCAAGAGGGACAGTGGCTCCCAAGAGTGACAGCGTCCTGCATTTCTAAGAACAGAAGTGTTTTCTATCAGTTCTGTATTGGCCAAACCACAATGTACAACCAAAACCTCAGAGTCCACCCGATGGAAAAGAGCTGAGGCCACTTACATGCCTTTCTTCCCTCCCTCCTATTCAGAACATTGCGAGAGCATCCCTGACATCTTCAGCTCATAAGGTGTATGAGGGACAAAACTTAGAAGATGGGGAACTCAGAACCTCCCAGCCTATTCCCAGTCTCCCAAGCCTACTCTGTTTTCCAAGGCTGGATTTTCAATTATTAATTAGTTAATCACAAATTAGTAAATAATAATCAATAAGTGATAGGATGGCATTGTGACGTCTCCTGTGTTTCTAGAAATGCTAAATGGCTCTCCCCATAATAGATTCTCCATAAATATAATTAAATGCCTGCTATATGCCAAGGGCTCCGCTGGGCACATTGGAAATCACCGAGAAGCCCTGGGTCCCAGCTCCTCCAGGGGCACTCAGAGGGATGGGGGACGCAGGGGGCACCATGAAAAGGCCACCGGCCATACCAGGCAGCAAGTGTCAGGCGATTGACTGGAGCCACTGGACTAGGAGCCACTGGACTAGGAGCCACGGGACCAGGAGCCACGGGACCAGGAGCCACTGGACCAGGAGAAAAGTTAGTTGGGGATTTGTTCACTCCTTGTGGACTTTGTGCATCAGTTACAGCGGGAGAAATACTGGTTGGATAAGCTATGTATTCCAGACGGCAACAGTTATTAAACCTTGAGGAGAGATCTTTAAGGGAGTCCGAACAGATGTGGAGAGGAGGGATCGTTCTCTCCCTGGAATTTTTTTTTTTTTTTTTTTGCGGTACGCGGGCCTCTCACTGTTGTGGCCTCTCCCGTTGCGGAGCACAGGCTCCGGAGGCGCAGACTCAGCGGCCATGGCTCACAGGCCCAGCTGCTCTGTGGCATGTGGGATCTTCCCGGACCGGGGCACGAACCCGTGTTCCCTGCATTGGCAGCCGGACTCTCAACCACTGCGCCATGAGGGAAGCCCTCTCCCTGGAATTTTGTTACCAGGGTCCGGTATCACACTCATGTGCACAGTTGGATCTGGACCACTGCCACCTCCCCCTTCCCCCAGGACCCTCCACCCCACCCAGTCTCCTGGCCCATGGAACCTCTGACACCAGAGGGCCTTCCTGGACATGACCAGTCCTCATTACTTTTAGAGTCGCTCCCTGATCACCTGCCAGATACGCTGAGCCTTGACGTGGCCTCTGAGTTTCCTGTGACAGGCGTGCTCTGTTCAGCCTCCTCTCTGGGGTTTAGCCAACCGATCTCAAAGGGGTTCCCCCAGGCTTCCGCTCCCTCCCTGTTCCCTCCCTTGACCCTCCCACAACCTTCTTCAAAACACTATTTGAAAACAAATTATTCCCTCCCCTAAATTTCCCTAAGTGTTTGAAGCACCATTGTTTAAAGGAATGAGCTCTAATTTGGGGAATAGAGAAGCATCCATTCAAAGCATGCCTTAGCCACTTGCTTGCTGTGTGGCTTTGGGTAGATAAATTAACCTCTCTGAGCCTCACTGTCTTCTGTAGAACAGAGCTGCTCTGAGCACTCTAGGGTGACATGGACAAGGCATCTACCACGTGGCGGTAACTTCATTTCTTCTCACACTCAGAACTTGCACTCACGTGGAGTTAATTCAGTTCACGGGCTGCCCCTGTATGAACATGTGTTATGGGCCGAGACTGTCTCATTTAACCCTGCCAACTGTTTTTGCGATGTAGATACTATTTTCACCATTTTCTAGATAGGATCGCTGAGGCCAGAGGTCCGGGATGTGAAACCAGGTCGTCTGAGGCCTCCCTGGCGCCCTTCCCATCAGCTCTCACATCTGCTTCCTGATGATTTGCTTATCTCCTTACAACTGGCCGTGCATGTCCTCACGTGTCCTCGGCACAAGCCAGCGTGCAGGGATGGATACGGAGGAAGCCCAGGGCCCTGTCCTCAGTAGCCTGCTGTCTGCTTGGTGAGAGGATGAATTACCAAGAGAGGAGGTGGCGTGTCCTTGCTGAGGGCAGGACTGTGCTTTTCTCTTACTATTGGCATAGGGCCTCCTCCGGTGGCAGCCAGCCCGGGGCTCACCCCGTCACCTCCACCGTGGAGGGCAGAGAGCGGCCGAGGCTGGCTGGGAAGGAGACAGGCCCAGGACAGCAGCCTTGGGCATCTCAAGGACAGGTGTGGGTCTCAGCTGGGGCCCTTCCAGAAGACTCCTTTTCATGGCTAACATTCCTGGCAACAAGGTATATTTCTCTAGACATGAAGCTTTAAACTAAGTTATGAAGGAGGCAGAAAGATAGGAAGATGCAATCCTGATGCTCAGGGAGCCCCGGGTCCGGGAATAACCCTTGCCAGGCTCTAGGGAAACAGCCTCTGGCATGCAGGGCAGCAGGGTGGGGAAGGAGGGGTGGGCCTGGCTGTCTCAAATGAGCTCCGTGTGGTCTTAGAAGGACATGGTCACTGGCCCAGGAGTCAATGGGAGGAGGGTGACGTATTGAGAACCAGAAGGGCCTTCTTCAACATTAGGCCCGTAATGGACAGAAGGGAGTGGCTGAAACGGTACCCCGACTGCATTGGCAAGAACCCGGCAGGTCAGTTAAATGACCGAGGATCCTGGCGACAAAGTGAAGGGGCAGCTGGAGAACTGGAAAAACACCATGGGCTCTGGGTCTGTGTAGACATTCCAACCTGGGCGGGCCATGTCGCTCCCAGCCCCGGTCCCCAGGGAGGGCGGGGGCGACTCCATGCCGGCTGCCTGCCCTGTCCTTTGCTGCCACCCCTGGCCTGGCTTCTCCCCAGGGTCCCAGGGCCTCACCCACATGTCAGGAGAGAGATTTAGAGGAGATAGTCCTCTCACCTTCTACGAGGAGGCACCCTCCCACCCTGGTGGAAAACGGCGCTGAGCAGCAAGGCCTGCATGCCAGGAGAAAGGGGTGGCCCACATCCCAGCCTGCGAGTCCCAGACCAGCTGCCCTCACCATGGGACACCGGAGTTTACTCCGGGATGATCTTTGCATTTTCTGGACCTGCAGGACCTGGCGAGGGACGGTGGTCCCTGGTGGTCCTGTCCTGCAGCCTGACCCAGTTCTGGTTAAGAAGCTCTCCCATGTCTTGTTGAGAAGAAAATCAACAAACTCACTTTATATTCCTTCCCTGTGTTTTTAATTCCTTCCCTGTGTTAAAATAGTCCTTTAAGTGGGCTCTCCTTTCTGAATGGTAAAGGGAGGCACAGAGAATAGTATGAACACGCCGTGTCCCCCAGCGAAGCAGAAGCAACTGTCTGGATGTGGGGCTCTGGCTGCAGGCCAGGTGGACGTTTTGGAACCAGAATGTCCCTGTGGACCACTGGGGCCCGTCAGAAGCAGCCCCTTGACCCACTCAACAGGAGTCCGGGTGGGAGGCCTGTGTAGGGCTGGGCTTCCCTAGTCACGAGCTCCCAGGGTCTTCTGACACGGGTGGTCGGGGACCACGCTTGAGAGTCTTTCCTAGGACCCGAGATGCTCCTGCGTCCTCTGGCCCTTCCCCGCTCAGGACGCACAGCACCTTTCTTAGATGTTCTCTCTCTGCCCTGCTCAGGCTCCCAGCCCGGGAGTGGTCTGCTGGCATCCTCTGAAATACCTGCTCCCCTATTGGTCGCCGCCATAGTGGGTCATGGATGGGGCCAGGCTGGTGAGCAGAGAGGAGGCCCCTTGCAGGGCTCCTGGACGTGGGAGCCAGGCTGCAGCCGTGCTCTCCGAGCCGGGTGCTCTGGGCCTGGCCCCCCTTCTCTCCCTGCCCGGCAGCACTGGGTGTCTGGGGCAACCCTGAGGCAGAGGGTTCTGGGCCCTGGAACCTCTCTGCAGGGCATGACTCAGCCGCCTGCATCCTTGGGCTGCCTCGTGTCTCCTCCTCCCGCATTGGTCTCCCCGGCTGCTCTGTTCTCTTAGCACCCTGAGCTCCCTTGCTCTGTCTCCCGATCTCCTGTCTGATCTCACCCCACTGAGAACCCAGCATCCAGCCTCCAGAACGGAGCTGGGAGGCTATGACTAATGCACTTGAAGGTGAGTCATCCGCTAAATATAAAACGCCGCTCTCTCCCTGCATATGCGAAAGCCGCCAAGAGGCGCGCGTCCTTTCCACCCAATCCGTCCTTCCCCGGGGGCGGTTGATCCCCCTGAAGTTGACTGTGAACAACATACAAATAAAGCCCAGAGAGCAGCAGGGGCCGCCCGTCTCTTCGTCCTTGGCCTTCTCTGCTCGTCTCTGAAGCCGGTGCCTTTCCTGCTCTCGGAGCTGCTCTGGGAGGAATGGGTGAATTAGGAAAACGGGGGCCTGGCCTCACGGAATTATGAAGGAGCACAATTTACCTCCAGGACTTGCCCTCTCCTCTTTCTGCCCCGTCCTCTTTTATCCTCTTGCAAAAGCAAAGAGGAGCCTTTAAGCACACCTGAATCTTGCAGGAACCAGGTGACGCTAAACCACGCATGACTGATGAGTTGATGGAAAGGTTGGGTTCGGGCCCTGCTGGGGGACAGGTACCCCCTTAGTGCCACACACGTTGCTTTCTGCTTGGCCTGACTGCCGTGGGTCCTCGTCACCTTGGACTGTGGTGACACCTTGCAGTATGTATGTGAAATATCACATGGATCTTTAATGCCTGACAGTTTGTGATCATTTCAATTAATTTTCTCTACCCTGTGCGATAGGTCTACCATGCTTCTCAGTTTACAGACGAGAAAATCCAAGTTCAGAAAGATGAAAACGACTGTCCAAAAGCACAATGCTAGCAGCATTAGAACCCGGATTGAAACCAGCATTTTATACTTCTAGGCTAAACCAGTAAATTTTAAACTTTGATTCCAACCCATAGTAAGAAAAACATGTTATGTCATAATGCAGTGAACACACACACACACACACACACACGTGCATAAGCAGACACATATACACGTGTGTGAAACAAATATGTGGGTAAACAAAACTTTGCTATCTTCTAATTCTATTCTATTCTATTTCTTTCTTTCTTCTCTGTTCTAATTTGATTTTAAAAATCGTGCAGCCCACCAAATTGCTTTCATGACTCTCTGTAGGTCTTTCTCTGCAGTTTGGAAAACACTGGGCTACAGCATCCTAAAGCCATGATAATTGCTGCACTGAGCAGTGTCTGGAAAGCTGAGTTCTAATCCTAGGGCAGGAACGAACTCTGTGACTTTCAGACAAGCCTCTCACGTCCTGGGCCTTCTCTTCCTAAAGCCTGTGGTGTAACCGAGTTTTCCTGAATGACCTGGAGGCCCAGCTCACGTCTTTCTTTAATCACTGCAAGCCCTATGCGTCTGTCTCTCTCCCTGGGGAGAAGGGCAGGCACCTGTCCCAGCTGTGTGCGTCACGTGCGTTACCTGTGCACATGTGCGTCGTAGGGGGCAATCTGGCAGGTGTCCTCAGTTGTGGCAGCAGGGCACGGAGAGAAGAGGCAGTTTCTCTGCTGGGATTCAGGACCTGATATGAAATGGCACATTTTCTCATGTACAATGTAATGTGAGCTCCCTCCCCGCGCTTTTATCTTTCCTTTCTAGGGGTTCTGAAAGGCCGAGGAAAGGCCACTTCAGTGGAGATTAGGAGCTGTGAGTAGAGAGACAGAGACAGAAGGAGGGTGGTGATCAGTGCGCACGTGTGTCCCACTCGGCAGGACCGGTCCTGGTCTCCCCTCTAAGTGGCTGTGCGCCCTGGGGCACAAGCCCTCCCTCTGTAAGCTCGCACTGGCCCGGAAGGACTTGGGTGAGGTCTCATCCAGCCCGGAATTTCTGGCATTATGTGTGTACGTGGTTGTGTCAGGGAGGAGGGAGAACGGGCCCATGGGTGATGCTCTTTGTGAACGAAGGGTCCAAGGAACCCCCTTGGATGAGAATCGCTTCGTCTTTAATAACTGACACGCCCCGTCTTTCTCCCCTTGACCTCATGCAATGGTGTTTATCTAGTTCTAGTGAGTTTCAGACCTGCATATTGGTGGCTGTGATGGCTATGCTCCGTGCTAAGTCCTGCCAATTACTAGAGCAGAGTGACGGCACGAGGCATTTCCTATCCTGTGGATGCAGCTTCAGAGAAGTGATGTGCTCGGGTCCCAGGCCAGTCGGTGGCCGGGCCCTGTGGGTGATGTCACTGCATCCAACCCTGAGGCCAGCCCATCCCTCCCTGGGCACTGGTTGCTTTCCTCACGGTCCCTCATGCTCTCAGACTTGAGGATGAAGAGTGTGTGAGGCTGGTAGGCCTCCCCCACCTCTGTGCATCCCAGGTGGACCCACTGCCAGGCAGATGTGCCCTTCCCCGGCCCCTGGCTCTGTAGATCACGGCCCCCAGGCGGCAGCGTCGGCCGCAGCGTCCCCGCGGTCCTCCACAACAGGCTGCTAAGGCCCAGCTCCACCAGCAGCAGGCATGCCGTCTGGAGGCCCTGCTCTGGCTCACCCTTCGCCTCTCCTGTGGGACACTCAGTTCAGGTCGTTGGGCCTCGTCCCCTCGGCCGTTCCCGCCATTCTGGGAGAGGGAGCCTTCCTGCCACGGTCCGGAGGCCCTGGGCACACAGGGAGCAGAATCCCTTTGACCTGCATCCAGGCTCTTCCCTCCTCCCTTGCCCACGGCGCCACCAGAAGCCCCTGGAGCTCGGCTGTCTAACGGGCTGCAGAATGCACAGACGGAAAGAGGCTCTGGAGGGTGGTCTTCGTGCCCCCTCCGGGGGAGCCACAGACCTGCTGGACGACCACAGCAGGGAGGATGGGCTGCACCCCATGTGGCCGGACTCTTGGCCCCGTGGCTGCCCCCTCCCACCTGCTCCTACCTGCATCCTCTTCCTGCTGCCCTCCCTCCACAGGGGACGCTGCTGCCTGGCCTCTCGTGGGGGCAGAGCCTGGCACTCCCCTTGAAGAGGCAAGACGAAGAGGTTTACCATGCTGTCACGCTCCCTGTACTTTGTCAGAAACGAGCCGCTCCAGTTCCTTCATCCAGCCCGCGTTTATTGAGAGTCTACTATGTGCCACGCACGTCCCCCAGCCTGCAAATGCATTTGCTCACAGCAGCGTCCTCTGTTCATCTTCAGCTCAGGAGCGAGGTCAGCCCGGGAAGGCAGGGTACCTGCGAGCTTCCGCCCATCCCAGGGACGGCACTCGGCAGAACGCACAGTTTCCACCTCCCGTCCTGGTTGCTCTGGCCCCAGGAATCAGGGAGAACGGTGTGTGCCCCGCTGGCGGGTGTGAACAGAACACTGGGGACGTTTGAGTACCTGGGGAAAAGGAACGTCCACCTGCGAGATTTCTTGCAGCGGGAGAAGGAGGCACGATTATGTGGGCTGAGCGGGTTCAGAGCAGATGCGACAGGTAGAGAAACAGGGATGTTTCTCGGGTGGGAGAAGTCTGTGTCACCCCACCGGTGAGAGGATACAGGTCTGCAGCGCTTGGCCAGCCCGGAAGGAGCCCCTTGCGGGAGGTCCACGTGGGAACGTGGAGCCCCATCTCCTAGTGTGTCCTGCGGACTCGACAATGCCCCTGCCAGCCCTAGAGGCAGCGACAGAGAAGTGAGACCCATGGGTCTAGGTGCCCTGACCTCTCTTCCGAGGAACCCAGGCTCTGTGGGCCTGACACCTTGGCCTTGCTGAGCCTCACCTTAACCCAGACGTGGTCTCAGACCTTCGGAAACTGCCCACCACACACCTGTCATGACCAGCACCTGCTTTCTGCCCGGACGCTGCTCCTCCCTGGGAGCCGGGACACGAGCTGCTCTCCCAGGGAGGCTGCTCCCCCCCGCGGCACCCGGCACGGGGTCTCTAAGGAGGCTGGTTCCCTCCTGTTGCCTGGAATACAAATGAGTGAGGGGCTGAGGAGGAGAGAGAAGAGGCAAAGTCCAGGGATCTGCCCTTAGAAACGTATGTTAGTCCTTACAGAAACCTTTGCAAGGAGAAGAGCTTGCCCACTGTTTCAGGCCAGCTGTCTTGTTTCCTTTCTGTCTCCGGCCCGAGTGGAACAGGCTAAGTTGCCTCTGGGAGAGCTGGAGGGAGGGCAGTGGAGGTCTAGAGATGCGGAAACAGAGGCCACCAGAAGTACCTGCACCCGTGCGGTGCCCCAGGAATCAGGAGATGGATGAAGGTGCGACCCGCACTTCTGACTGGGTAACGAAGTCCAGCAGCCAGAGTTCGTCCTTTGTCCAAAGCCCTGGTCTCCGCATGATGTGTGGTCTTGTGGGGGAAACAGCAGGAACTCCGAAGCCAGGCCACCCTGTGTCTGAGTCCCCGCTCGGTCACATACCAGCCGTGTGACTTTGAGTCTGGGGCAGGCTAACCACTCTGACCCTCAGTCTCCTCATCTGCAAACGTGTCATAACGACACCCACCTCCCACAGAGCCCTGAGGATCGATGGAAGTGAGGCATATTTCCAAGCACCCAGGACAGCCTGGCCCTGACCGGCCTTTGCCTGAAACACAGCCATGGGCATCCGCTGAGACCCCCTCCCTTACCTCCTCAGACCTGCTTCTTCCCATCAGCAGTTTTCCAGCTTGGAATATTCGCCTTCTTCACTTTGGAGAGTGAGGTGCAGGAAGGTGCCTGTCTCCCAGAAGGGGATGTGCCCTGGATCAGAGCGCAGAGAGGCTCAGAGCCATTAGTTCAGGGGTCCTCTCTGCAGGGCAGCCGAGGACCGGAGGACGGCTCTTGTCCCCCCCGCCCCCCCCACCCCCCCCCCCCGTGCCCAGAGAGCCACCGGACCTTGCTTGATGCCTTGCTACGCCTGGTACCCATGGAGTGATCTCTGAGCTAGAGGCATCTCGGCCCAGCCCTTTATTTTGTATTTTGTCCAGCCGGGGAGCCCAAGGTGCCTTTGGCGCCGACCCGCTTGGTTGAATCCACAGGACGCACCTGCCCTCTAGTGGCCAGAGAGAGAAAGGCATGGGCACCCCCGGCTCAGCCAGCCTGTCTGCGGCCAGACCTCAGTCACTGTGGGTGACGGTGTGTGGTCACCTGGACACGCGGCAGCCCCACCGCAGCCCAAACTAGACCGACACATGGAGGTCATTCCCTGGACACACGCCAGACCCCAGATGTGAGGTTTCCCTCACCCGTTCATTCGTTCATTCATTCAAATATCTATGGAGTGTTCACTACCTGTGTGTTGGCGGGGGTGGGGGTGGGGGGGAGGTTCTAGGCAGTAGGATCACAACGGAGATCAAGACAGGCAAGTCCACCCACTCATGGGGTTTCCACTCTAGTGGGTGTGGTGTTTGTCGGGCATGGGTGGGGGGCTTCTCAACCCTCCCCTGGCTTAGAGTTAAGAAACCAGAAGACACCAGCCAGGCACCTGATTCATGCCAGGACCTCTCACGTCCCTTCCTTTTTTAAAATGGTCCCAGCAATTAAATGATACATCATAAAAGAAAGAGCACTGAATGGACAGTTGGTTGGAAGGGGTCTGAATCCTGCTTCCCACTCACTAGTCCTGGGACCTGGGACTCATCATTGATCACCCAGCTGGACCTGTCAACTTCCAGGGTTGTGCCGGGAGCTCATGGACCAGTGATGCTCAGAGCACATGGCCCCTCGGGCTCTCCAGGGCTGATGTGGGCACAGCAACCTCCACATGACCTGTGGCCACGGAGGCTGGAGTGCTTTTCACCTGGAGTTTGGAAGGAGTGATAAAAGACTCTTTTTGCTTCATTATTAAGAGAAGGACATAAACTCATAAAAATTAATTTGATACAATTTCTTTAGCTTGATACAACTTATTTAGCTTCACTGTGTGCTGTGTATCAGTCATCTGTTGCTGCGTAACAAACTACCCCCAAATTTAGTAGCTTAAAACACGATGTTGGGGAGCCTGATTCCTCCAACTCCGTTTTTCTTTCTCAAGGTTGCTTTGGCTATTCAGGGTCTTTTGTGTTTCCATACGAATTGTAAAATTTTTTGTTCTAATTCTGTGAAGAATGCCTTTGGTAGCATGATAGGCATTGCATTGAATCTGCAGATTGCTTTGGGTAGTATATTCATTTTCACAATGTTGATTCTTCCAATCCAAGAACATGGTATATTTATCCATCTGTTTATGTCATCTTTGATTTCTTTCATCAGTGTTTTATAGTTTTCTGAGTACAAGTCTTTTGCCTCCTTAGGCAGGTTTATTCCTAGGTATCTTATTCTTTTTGTTGCAATGGTAAATGGGAGTGTTTCCTTAATTTCTCTTTCTGATTTTTCATTGTTGGTGTATAGGAATGCCAGAGATTTCTGTGCATTAATTTTGTATCCTGCAACCTTGCCATATTCATTGATGAGCTCTAGTAGTTTTCTGTTAGCATCTTTAGGATTCTCTGTGTATAGTATCATGTCATCAGCAAACAGCAACAGTTTTACTTCTTCTTTTCCAATTTGTATTCCTTTTATTTCTTTTTCTTCTCTGATTGCCGTGGCTAGGACTTCCAAAACTATGTTGAATAATAGTAGTGAGAGTGGGCATCATTGTCTTGTTCCTGATCTTAGTGGAAATGTTTTCAGTTTTTCACCATTGAGTATGATGCTTGCTGTGGGTTTGTCATATATGGCCTTCATTATGTTGAGGTAGTTTCCCTCTATGCCCATTTTCTAGAGAGTTTTTATCATAAATGGGTGTTGAACTTTGTCAAAAGCTTTTCCTGCATCTGTTGAGATGATCATATGATTTTTAAATTGAGAGGTTTTTTTTTTTTTTCCCTTTGATGTACGCGGGCCTCTCATTGTTGTGGCCTCTCCCGTGGTGGAGCACAGGCTCCAGACACGCAGGCTCAGCGGCCAGATCATATGATTTTTATTCCTTAATCTGTTAAGGTGGTGTATCACATTGATTGATTTGCATATACTGAAGAATCCTTGCATGGTGTGGTGGAGGGAGAACCCTCCTGCACTGTTGGTGGGAATGTAAATTGATACAACCATTATGGAAAACAGTATGGAGGTTCCTTAAAAAACTAAAAATAGAATTACCATATGACCCAGCAATCCCACTACTGGGCATATACCCTGAGAAAACCATATTTCAAAAAGAGACATGTACCACAGTGTTCACTGCAGCACTATTTGCAATAGCCAGGACATGGAAGCAACCTAAGTGTCCATTGACAGATGAATGGGTAAAGAAGATGTGGCACGTATATACAATGGGATATTACTCAGCCATAAAAAGGAATGAAATTGCGTTATTTGTAGTGAGGTGGATGGACCTAGAGTCTGTCATACAGAGTGAAGTAAGTCAGAAAGAGAAAAACAAATACCGTATGCTAACTATATGGAATCTAAAGAAAAAAGAATGGTGCTGATGAACCTAGTTGCAGGGCAGGAATAAAGAGATGGACATCAAGAATGGACTTGAGGACATGGGGAAGGAGAGGGAAGCTGGGGCAAAGCGAGAGTAGTATCGACATATATACACTACCGAATGTAAAATCGTTAGCTAGTGGGAAGCAGCAGCATAGCACAGGGAGATCGGCTCGGTGCTTTGCGATGACCTAGAGGGGTGAGATAGGGAGGGTGGGAGGGAGGCTCAAAGCGGAGGGGATATGGGGACATGCGTATGCATATGGCTGTTTCGCTCTGTTGTGCAACAGAAACTAACACAGTATTGTGAAGCCATTATGATCCAAAAAAGATCTATTTAAAAAAAACACGATGGGGGCTTCCCTGGTGGCACAGTGGTTGGGAGTCTGCCTGCCAATGCAGGCGACACGGGTTCGAGCCCTGGTCTGGGAGGATCCCACATGCCGCGGAGCAGCTAGGCCCGTGAGCCATGGCCGCTGAGCCTGCGCGTCTGGAGCCTGTGCTCCGCAACGCGAGGCCGCGACAGTGAGAGGCCCGCGCACCGCGATGAAGAGTGGCTCCCGCTTGCCGCAACTAGAGAAAGCCCTCGCGCAGAAACGAAGACCCAACGCAGCCAAAAATAAATAAATAAATTTATAGAAAAACAACAACAAAAAACCAAAAACACGATGTCTTATTATTTCTCACGATTTCTGTGGGCTGACTGGGCTTGATTGGGTGGCTTTTCTGCTTCACATGATTTCTGCTGGGGCTGGAACGACCAAAGTGGCTCCTTCACACACGTGTCTGGCTGCCCTGCCGGGATGGCTGGACCGGCTGGAGGAGAAAGGATGGTGGTGAGGACCAAGCACCTCTCTCTTCATGGCGTCTCCAGCAGGGACCTGGACCTCCCTTACAGTGGCTTTTCATAATGTGCAATTCAGCAGTTTTTAGTGTATTCAGAGTTATCACCACTATCTAATTCCAGAATATTTCGTCGCCCTAAAAAGAAACCCTATACCCGGTAGGAGTTATTCTCAGTTTCCTACCTTCCGTTCCCCTGACCCTGGAAATCACTAACCTTCTGTCTCTCCAGATCTGCGTATTCTCGACATTTCATATAAATGGAATCACACAATAGGTGGCCTTTTGTGACATTTTCTTTCACCTAGCATAACGTTTTCAGGGTTCATCCGTGTTGTAGACTGAATCAGTGTTTCATCTTTTTATTGAGTATAGTTGCTGTACAATATTATGTAAGTTTCAGGTGTACAACATAGTGATTCACAGTTTTTAAAGCTTATATTCCACTTATAGTCACTATAAAATATTGGCTACATTCCCTGTGCTCTACAGTATGTCCTTATAGCTTATTTTATACGTAGTAGTTTGTACCTCTTAATCCCCTACCCCTATGCTGCCCCTCCCCGCTTCCCTCTCCCTACTGGTAACCACTAGTTTGTTCTCTATATCTGTGAGTCAGTTTCTTTTTTGTTATATTCACTGATTTGTTTTAATTTTTACATTCCACATATAAGTGATATCATACAGTATTTGTCTTTGTCTGACTTATTTCACTAAACATAACACCCTCTAGGTCTATCCATGCTGTTGCAAAAGGCAAGATTTCATCTTTTTTATGGCTGAGTAGTATTCCATTGTGTGTGTGTGTGTATGTGTGTGTGTGTGTGTGTGTGTATACTTATCCATTTATCTAATGATGGACACTTAGGTTGCTTCCATATCTTGGCTATTGTAAATCATGTTCTATGAACATTGGGGTGCACGTATCTTTTCAAATTAGCATTTTCGTTTTCTTCAAATATATACCCAGGAGTGGAATTGCCGGATCACATGGCAGTTCTAGTTTTAATTTTCTGAGGAAGTACTTCATTCATTTTTATCCACTGTGAGGATAGACCACCTTCTATTTATCTATTCATCAGTTGATGCACTTGGGGAGGATTTTAGGACTACTCTGAGCCAATCTTGAAACCTATAAATGACGAGTAACTTTTTCCATTTCCCGATCCAGTTGCTAACATGACAAAACCACTGACTGAAGAAGGTTACGTGCAGGGCCTGTGAAGGTGAGGCGCGCGGTGAGGCAGAAATGGGACGGGCGTGAGGGAATCGGGAGCTTCATCCACTAATGAGGAGAGGAAAGTCAAGGTCATCCAGGGACTCTTTGTGCAAGTGTTATCGAAAGTGGGGTCTGGCTGCTCACCGCTCAAAAGCCAGTAAAGAGTCAAGGTTGGTGGAAGGGAAAGTTTGCTTTATTTCGGAGGCTGGCAACCAGGATGGGTGGGGAGGGCGGACTCGTGTCCAAAGGCTGACTCCCCCATTGACAATCAGTGGACAAGAGCTTTTAAAGTGGAGTTTCAGGGGTGTAGAAGCAGAAGAAGGGGGCTACCTGCAGAAACAGCACAGTCAGCTCTGACGGTCATCTTGAAATTGGTCCTGCGGTGGTCCGACCAGCATCATCTTGATTGTTCTAAGTACAGTTAGTCTCCAGTTCCAGGGTCGGTTTGTTCCCGTTTCTTTGAGGCCAGTTCTCAGAGCTGTGGCCTCTTATGTCATGGCTACATTCTGGTCTTCATATAGTTAACTCTTCCACCTGCTGGAGGTTTCAGTGTCTATAAGACAGCTCACAGGATACGGCTCAGAATATTATCTGTAGCCCTTGAGGAGGAAGTAAAGGTCCTTGACTTTGCTTACTGACTAAACTATTATTATTTGGTCTCCTTTGACTGCTTTCCTTTGCTTCTGCATGTTCTCACTTCTCTGATTTAACTTATTCTTCGGCTAAAGATTTTCTACAGACAGAAGTCAAGCGGAGGACATGGGGGGCAAGGGCCACACGGTCCTGCTCCGTTTCATAAGGACTAAATCTGAACTCTGTCTGTAGCTCTGACCATGAAGCCATAAAGCCACAGGCTGAAAGGAGTGCTTGTTCCAGGGGTGGGAGAGAGCCCAGGGGTGGTTTCAAGCTTGTCTCCTATTTCCCCTGGAAGCCCTGCTGGGAAGCAGCCAACCACACTCCTTCCGGGAACGTGCGTGACCGTCGCTGTCCTTTGCACGACAATGTGCCAAATCCTGTTATTAATGAAATGAATGATGTCGTTGTCCTTGCTGGCAAAGGCCCACGTTGTACGAAGGCGCACTGCTTCGTGTTTTGCGGGGGTGGGGCAGGGGTGAGCCATCCGGACCATGAGCTCTCTCAGCTCAGCTTTGGGGGGAGGCCCTGGGGGTGCAGCCCGTCCCCTGCATGCCCTGCACTGCATCCGAGCTGGAGCATCTAAACGCAAAACAAGAAATGAGGCCAGAGCGCATCAGAGCCGCGGCTGCGTCCTCTTGGAGGGACAGATCCAGGGGGGCGGCGGGGGGAGACTGTGGTGACGTGTCAGGCTCCCTTAGAGCTGGGCAGGGCTCGCCGCCTGCTGGACAGACACTGCTGTCCACACTGGGCATCCTCCCCCGTGGCCCCCTCTGCACCGCATCGCTCCCGTCCACCTCACTCTTTCCTGTCCCCCCTTCCCTGTTCCCAAGGGTGGCCGTCCAGCCGCGCCTTGCTTTCCTCTGGCCCCTTGTCTGCACCCTGCAGTTGCTCAGGAGAGGAAAGGAGAACAGGAGAAAGGAAACTAGACAGAAATGGGTGTGGTTGAGGCAAGGAGGGCTGATTAAGGCAAATACAGACAGAAATGCGGGAAGCTCCTCAAAGAACATCATCTCCGACACACACATGTGGGCACACCCGCACACGCACACACGTGCACACACATGCATCCTCCCCTCATCTTGTCTCCAGGAATATTCTATTCAAGAGTGAGGTCCTCAGGTTTGGAACCAGTTGCCCAGAGTCCTGGTCGAGGAACGCACCTCCACTAGCCTGATGTGTAGCTGGCGGGGCTCTGGGGAAATTAGCAGAGCCAAGAGCGCCCCCCCCCCATCTCACCAGAGAGGCAGGTGTCAGAGGCTGCGCCCACCTGACTGAGTAGCCACTGCACCCTCAGCAGGATGGAACAGATGCTCGGAAATGCTTGTGTGTGTGGTTATTCATTTGGATGCCCTCCTGCACGCCACTCTCTGAAAAGTTGCGTCGCATAAGCTGGGACTCCCTCTTCTTATTGGGCAAGGCCACCCTTTGATTCTTTTCGTCCCAACAGAGCAAACCACGGTATCCCAGGAGACTGAGGGGACGGTGTAGTTCTTGTCAAGTGCGTGGGTTCTAGAGCCAGGCTGCCTGGGTTTGAGCCATGGCCCTGCTACTTAGGAGCTGTGTGGCACTGCACAAGTTACTTAACCTCTCTGTGCCTCAGCTTCCTCAGTAAAAGCTGCTGTTGAGAGTACTTAGCTCCTGGGTTGTGAGGATGACACCAGTTAGTGTGTAGCTGGTGTGTAGAACAGAGGGTGGCCCACGGCAATGACTTAACATGGTAGCTGGTATGTGAGAGTGTGTGTGGACCATTCCCTGCAACACAGGGTGTCGCCCACATGAGTTCCAGCTCTCTGACCTCAGGGAGGCATCCTGCCCCCCTCATGGCCTCAGAGGTGGCTTAGCTGGCCTTGCAGGTGGGCAGCCAGGGCTCTGTGAGTCTCGGGGTAACTGGGTAAAAGGGGGAGGTGAGGTTTTTATGCCTTTTGTTGCTTTGCTCGGGGCAGAAGGAATCCACGGTGACATCGGTCACAACCTTATTTTGCAGTTGTGGGATGTTGGAAGGTAAGCTTTTCCCTAAGCTCCATGACCTATAGACCCAAGGGGTATTTAATGAGGGGGAGTGGGCATCGCAGGAGACCCATGGTCTCCTCCCTCAGGGCAGGTCTGTGCCGTGCTCGGAGAAAGGGCATTAGACTCAGGTGGTCCTGCCTAAACGTCATCGTCCCGTTCTCTGGATCCCACCCGCTTCCCAGGGGTTAGGTGGCATCGTGGCATCTTGGGTCCTGTACAGGGGACTTTTCAAGCGTCTCCCATAACAGGTGTGAGGTTATCTACCTGTAACGGGTGGTATTGTGGAGACACAGGTGAGAGCTGCCCGCAGAGAGTGACCACAGCCTTCAGCACCGTGTTTACATCCTCCTGACATCAGCCTGGTAGATGCCATATGAGGTCGTTTCCCACGGGGAACTGACGTTTACTCTGCATGGCCAACCTCACAAGTTAACCTCCGTGGTGCCCACAGTGCCTGTTGCAGGGGAGGGAGGAAGAGGAAGCTTGTGGCAGAGGAAGGTCTGGCGTTAAACAAGGAAGACCACCATGGAGAAGGAAGTGGCCTGTCCCCTCTGAGGCTGGGAAGCGGGTGTGAGTTGCCGGGGAGGGCGAGGGGACCAGATTAGGGCGATGGCAAAGGAGAGCATCGGGCTGAGGGTGGGAGGGTCCGGCTGGACTCAGGGAGCCTTGAAGTCCCAGCAGAATCGCTTGACTTGATTCTATAGGAAATGGCATGGACTTACGTGGGAAGCCACACAGACTTGTCCTCTGGCTGAGGTCTAGCTGGGAAACTTTCCCAGGCGGAGAGAAGGGCACGGGTGGCTCACGCAAGCGGAGAGACATGTAACCAAGCGTGTCCTGCCGGCCCTGTCGCTAAACCAAATCCTCACGGTGGGGATTATCCATTACTTTGTGTAGTTCTTCAAGTCTCCTAAATCCTCTTGGTCCCGAGCATGGCTAATCCAGGTCTTACATACACGCGATGTTTCACAAGCCTTCACAGGACCGTCGTCTTGTCAGGAGGAGAAACGGAGCTCTGGTTTGGGAGCTGCCCCAGAGTCACCATGGAGCTGGACAGAGCATAGGCCGCCCGCCCCTTCATTCAGTGACCTGGCTTTTAAACCTGGTTCTTTCCCAGTATCTTAGACAGAGAGGAGGAAAGGATATACTTAAGAGAGGGCATTGGGACAAACAGCCATTTAAATTGCTTCTGCGTAAAGGCGGGGTGGGAATTCCTATTCCCCCGATATTCCTTCCCTGGGGCCGTGAGAGTGGCCGGGGCACCCGTCCAGGTGAGGAAGCCAGCCTCACGTCCCGGTCCCCAGTAAGTGTGTGAGTGTGAGCACGAGTGTGTGTGGGCCCGGGGCTGGGATCGCCCACAGATGAGAGCTCGGGAGTAGAGAGCTTCTAGCGGGTGGGGCCGCCCTGCCGTGGAGCCCGAGGACCTGTCGCTGGGACCCACCACCAACTCCAGCACCCCGAGCGGCCAGAGCACGTGGGGCACCAAGCAGAGGAGCCGGGGAGGCGCGACGGGGGTGAGTGGAGCCCTGGACGCACTGGGTGGGGCTGGGCTCGGGGAGATGGGGAGAAGCCAGGATGCTCAGAAGTGCTGCAGGCGGAGCGAGAAGAGGCGGACACGGGGGCGGGGGTGGGGGGGGGGCGCGTGCTGCCTCTCTGCCCCTCCCCGCAGAGGCTTGCCGCGCAATAGCCACGCCCCTCCCCTGGGCCCCGTAATCTGGGCGCAGAGTGATGGCCGATGGAATCTCCCCGAAGGGGACCGTGGGTGGTCGTCCAGTGTCCAAGGGTGGGACAGCGGGGCTGCCAGCCCGTGGCCGGAGGTCCTAGCCCCTCAACTCACGCTGCGGCGGAGGGAGGGCGTGGGCGGAGGGAGGTGGTCTGCACAAGACCCCCAAACCCCAGTTCTACTCCTAGGTGCTCGCGACGGCCCTGGTCCTGGAGAAGCTCTGGAATAAATACCCGTGGGCCTTAGAAAACAGAGGTAGGAGGGGGTGTGACCTGTTGGCGTCTTTCTTATGTTTATTCCACCCGGACTAATGCCAGACATTTGGAGGAAGAAGCGGTGGTGACCGGCAAGGCCTGGGGAGCTAGGTGAGGGAGGGCTGGGTGGCCGTGGGCCTGGTGGCCAGCTCAGCTGTCCCCCCTCCCCTTGCTTCTCCAGACCCGAGGCCGGAGTCCTGGTTTCTGGTGCACTGGTCGCTGCCAGTCACCCCCTTCCTAGCCTTCTATCTGCTCCTGGGGCTGACAGGTCCTCGCCTCGTGTCCCGTCGGGAGCCTCTGAGGCTGGCAGGACCCCTCGTGGCCTACAACCTGGGCCAGGTGCTTCTCTCGGGGGTACACGTTCTATGAGGTAAGGCCGGTGGGGGGCCCTGCAGTCCTAGGGTCTCTTTTGTGGGGGTGCCAGGGGACAATTAAAACCACGATCTTCCCATGCAGACAGCTGAAAAGCCTTGATGGGGATCTGCAGGGGCTGGGGTCCTGGGTTATTTTTGGCTGTGATATCTTCCCTATGGCGATACAAATCCCCATCGCTTACGCCCATTTTCCTTTTCCTGAAATAAAACAGTGGAGGTCGGTGGCAAGCAAGAATGGAATTCATCCTCCACCTGCACCTGTTTCTGCCGGACTCTGCTCATTTCAGCCCAGTTTTCTGATCCTTCCTGATGCCCGTGTGCGCTGGGTGCCTGCTTTGTGCCGGACCTGCAGGGTCACCGCTGCGTGAGGCACTCCTGCCCTCCAGGTGCTGGAGGTCTAGGGGCAGATGGATGCAGAAACAGGCGGTTGCAAGTCAGTGCGAGCGGGGCCATAGAGGGCACGCACCCGGGACAGGGCAGGCGGAGCAGCAGGGACCCCGCTGGGGTGTCCGGAGAAGCTTTTCAGAGAAAGTGGTCCTGGCGGCTGACATGTAAAGTGGTCACTGCAGCGAGGCCGTGCGCTGCGGCCTTTGTGAAGATATGCTCATCCCACCCTCTGTCACGAGGCACGGTGCAGGTAAGTACCTTGGCAGGTGGCAGGGCGCCCCGGCCGCAAGCTCGCCTCCATCCTTCCTGCCTCCATGCCAGCAGGGACCAGGCAGGCGGTCCAGCCTGAGGAAGCAGGTCCGGACAGCTCTGCCTTGTTCGTTCACCATCTCTCCCTTAGTGATTGGCCTGCCTTCCTTGCTCCGCACTGCTGCCCAAATGATCCTTCCCAGCCACCGGAAGGGTCTTGCCATGCCCCCAGCGGCCCTGATGTCTTCCTGGCCAGCAGGGCTGAGGCAAGGCTCCTCCACTGGGTGTACGGGGCCTCCCAGGTCCTCTCTGGCCTCAGCTTTCCTTTCCAGCCTCACCTCCCTCCACACCCCGTGGTCGCCCTGCTCACCTGCCTTGCAGCCCCGCTGGGTCAGGCCCAAGGCCCTGGCAACTGACTGTTTTCCTGCCAGAAATGCTCTTCTCCCCTGGTGCCCAGGCAAATCCCCACACGTCCTATAGACTCAGGCCTTTGTCACCTCTTGTGAAGTTTCCCTGAGTCCCCAGGGCTGGGTTAGTTGTCCCGTCACTTGCTTTTCACTTCTGCTGTCCGTGGTGGACGGGCAGCCCCACCAGCTGGCAAGCTCTAAATGTGAGTGTCTGCATCTCCCCAGCTCCAAGTTCAGTGACCTCCTTTGAGATCAGCCAGGGTGGGAGGATTTGCACCTTAGGAACGGGCAGACACTGCCAGTCAGCCCCTCCCCGCCGAGAGCCTGCTGGGCACTGACCAGCCGCAGCCTTCCCTCTGACCCACCCCTGTTTCATCATGTACACGTTCGTCTGTCTCCCCTCCAAATGGCAAAGTGCTTCGGGAGCACAGCCATTTCTTATTCTCTTTGTAAAGACAGGCCCCACATCACGTCTGGCACCACGTGGAAGACGCTGATACCTTGTGAGACATGTCCTAGGATTTGCCATTTAATTGTGGTGACAGATGACTGCTGCCACTGCGGTCCTCTGATAGTCTGCTGTGCCCATGTTGGCGTCCTGCTCAGAAGCCCTCCGTAGCTCCCTTTGCCAATATAACCTGAATGCAGAGGCCCTCGTGTAGGGGTTTTTATCTGTTTTATCATCGAGGTGGCTCGGGGCTCAGCGCAGGGCCCAGCGTGGAGAAGTGTTTAGGACCAGACAACGCATCATTGTCAAATGAGTAAACAAATGATAAAATTCAGGTTTCTTAAAGCAGCCTTCAAGACCCCTCGTGAACCGATTCCGCTCTCTCTCAACTTCTGTGGCTGCCCCTCCCCTGGTAGGAGTCTCCACTTGCAGCCCTGGAGAGTTAGGAGAGGTCCAGACACTCTCCTCCTGGCAGAAAGCTCCCTTTCCCTCCCCTCCATTTGCCCACGGTCTCCTCATTCTCAGACGGCTCCCAACTTCTGGGACATCTCCTGTTTCTTACTCTTCATCTGGCCTCAACCTTGAAAGTGAAGATGGTTTCGTGCATCCTCAGGGAAGCTCTCAGCTTCTCGGGGGCAGGGGGTGCTGACGTGTGCACGGCTTCATGTCCCCTCCTGACTTACGGTCTCACACAGGGTAGGTGCCCAGCGTGGGTTTGTGGTCTATATTTGCCCCCATCAGAAAAAAAACTGGAGACCAGCAAGATGTATGCAAGTCCTAGCCTGTGATCTAGCCAGTGCACAGAGTTTACCCGGTTGGCGATTGTTCACCAAGTGTCAGTGGGGGTTGGGGAGGGATGCTGGTGTCCAGAACATGTCCGGAGGTGACAGCAGCCTCTCGGGCCTTCAACCGGTCAGGCCCCACCACGGTGAGGGTGGGGCAGGTGTCATGACTCAATCTTTTTCTGTTCTCTTCCTGTTAGTTCATGGCCACCTCGCTCCTGGCTAATTACAGCTATTTCTGCCAGCCAGTGGACGACAGCCAGAGTGAGCTCGGGATAAGGGCATGGCAGGGAGTGGGAGGTCTGGGCCTGGAGAGAGGGTTCATAGGATGAACTTCATAAAAACCAGAACTTGACCCAAGAATTCCAGTGGGAGGTAGTGACCTGATTAGTTCAGTACGGGCTCAGAAGACCTCAGTTTGCATCCCAGCTCTGCCAGTTCCTTGCTATGTGAGTGTAGGTAGTTTATTACCTTTTACAGGCCTCATTTTTCTTATCTATAAAATGGGGATGATAACACCTACTTGATAAAAGGAAACAATTGGGAGAAGGTTGAACCAGCTGATGTATGAAAGTGTTTAGCCCTGGGCCTGGCACACCTTGAGTGAGAGTCCAGTGGTCCATATTTCATGACTTTTAGCTGTTCTCTCTTTCAACCAGAAGCAGAACAAAAGTCTTCCTTGCAGCAAAAAATAAATTGAGCTGAGGCGTAGCAAGTCACCAGGCAGTGATGTGGGTGTTGAATCAAGGGATACTGAACGATGGCTTAAGGTCCTGCTGTTCAAAATGTGGTCCACGGACCAGTGGCATCAGCATCACTGGAAGCTTGTTGGAAATGCAGACTCTCATGTCCCTGGACACCGACTGGGAATCTGCTTTCCAACAAACAAGATCCCGGGTGATCCGTGTGCTGGTTAAAAGCGATGACTTGGGAGATTGGGACTGACATAGATACACTAATATTTATAAAATGGATAACTAATAAGAACCTGCTGTATAAAAAATAAATAAAATAAAGTTCAAAAATTAAAAGAAAAAAAGAAAAGTTTTCAGCTAATAAGTGAAGGAGGAATGACACACACAAAAAAGTCATGGCTCCAGGCTGGGGCATGTTTGGAGAGAGCTTCTGTTATCACTCCCAGTAGCTTCTCTTCCTCTTTTCTGTGCTGACAGGCGTCTTCTTGCAGACAGGTGGGCACTGTGGGAGCAGGGGGTACAGAGGGATTGCCAGGGCGAGTGGCACCACCAGCAGGACAGTGGTCTGACTGCACGTCCCCTCCCTGCCCAGCAGGTGGCGAGCGGGTGCTGGCGGTGCTTCTCAAAGGCCGTTGAATTGCTTGGCACGGTGGGTGCCTGTCCCTTGCGTAGAATTACTTCTGTCAGCCAGGTCTGGGGTGGTTTTGAAGACGCTGTGTGCTGACATTTCTCTCCAGCATCCCTATTGGCCACTCTAAGGCTTAACTTAGAGCCGAACCTTGGTCTCACGACCTGGAGGATGAAGGGTGCTCACTGATGAAGGTTTGCCCCCATTAGCAACCAGCTTCTAGGTTAAGTGAAAATAGGAAGTTAAACAAATTTAAAAACCTGTTGCTGTGTGGCAAAGGTCATCAGACAGCAAAGGCCATCCTTAAGTGTTAGGAGGGAAAGAACCCCTTGTGAATTCTTGTGGACCCAGAAGGCTTGCAGGATTGCAGGGGTAGTAATAAAATCTCTCTCAAACGCGGGAAACCTTTGGGAATCTGCCTTATAATTGTCTGGGTCTTGGACTGAGTGTTCCACACCTGAGTTCTCTCCCAGTGCCCTGGGGGGTGGGGTAATATTGGAAAGAGCCCGATCTCTGAAGCCTGGCTGTGTTCACATCCCAGCTTGTCTTCCTATTAGTTGTATAACCTTGAACAAGTTACTTAAACACTGTGCCTCAGTTTTGCTGTCTATACAATGGAGATGAGTGTAAACCACACACCATTATGAATTTTATACATATAAGTTTTATACATACAGGCACACGGTAGGGGCTGTACCGGTGTTTGACTGGTGTTAAACCCTATTGGGTTTTAGCCTCCCCTCAGTACAGCTGGCAGAATCGCCCTGTCCTTGGTAGTTGAGGCCCCAGGAGAAGAGTCTGGAGGAACAATGGCCCCAGAGCTGACTCTTTGCTTTCTCCCCAGGTCTTTTTATTCTACGAAAGAAGCCCGAACAGCTCACCTTCCTGCACGTCTACCACCATGGCGCTGTGCTCCTCAACGGGTAAGTTGGGGTCACATATGTGCTGGAGGGTCAAGGTGAGTGAGGGTCTTGGGCATCCCTGCTCCAGGACTTGTGGGGCAGGCCCGTGTCTGCTGGACTGCGTGCCATCTCGGGAGGCTTGCATCCTTGTAGTATCATGGTTTGGCTCCCAGGTTCCCCTTCCCTGTGGCCATGACTCCTGGCCTCTGCTCCCGTTTTCTCTCTGTTGCTCCACAGCGCACCCTAGCCACCCTTCCCTAGTGTGCAGGAGGAGGCTGCCAGGAGATGCTCATAGCCATCAGCCCAGAGAGGGCGGAGGGGGCTGTAAGCATCCTCATTTCACATCCTCTTAACCCCAGCCCACCATCGTGACCTCAGACGGCTCATGCGGGACCTCCTCGTGATAGGACCTTCCCAGGGCTCTTGTCTGTGGGGTGTGCAGGGGTGCACCTTGAAGGATTGAAACCTGAAAGGGAAAACCCAAGAGCACGGCCAGGCCCAGCTCCACTCACTTCCCTCCATCTCCCCACCCCACTCTGTAGCCTTCTTCGCCGGGATGCTAAATTCTTTGGCCCATGTCTTCATGTACCTGTACTATGGACTGGCCAGTCTGGGGCCCTGCCTGTGACCCTACCTGTGGTGGAAGCGACATCTTACCATCCTGCAGCTGGTGAGAAAGACCCACTGGCTCCAGGGGCCTCCGATGAGCCCTGGCTTCTATTCTCGGCTGCACTAGTGACTTGTTTTCTGACCGTGAACAAGTCCTTCTCATCACTTGGTCTTCCTTAGCTTCTCAACTTGCAAAGGTCTAGTAACCACCTCGCTAGATCCTAGGACCAACCCTAACTCTCTGACATAATGTGGGGCTCAGATCAAACGATTAACACGCTTCGGGCCTCAGTCTCATCTCCAGTGAAATGGGAGGGGTGGGCTGGACTAGATGCCCTCAGAGGGCTAATGCCCTGCGAGTCTGTGGTCACTGATCCACCCCCCAGGGCCTGGGGGCCCTGTGGTTTGGGGAGCACCATTGCCAGGTGCAGGTGACAGCCTGAGCTGTCCTTCTCGAGGCTGAGGATGGATTGAAGTCATCATCAGTGTCAACATGGCACGGCTGGATGGGGGCCAATGGGAGACCAGACTAAGAGAAGGGTCAGGAAGGTACTTAGCATCACAGGTAGGAAAGCTTGGGGATGGCGCTTCATAGCTCTTCTTCTTCCTGAGCTGTGGGAGGCCTGCCCCTGCTGGTAGACAGAGGGGACTACAAGAAGTTCAAGGGGAGCACCCCTCCTGTTCCTTAGCACTGCTTTCCTTTCTCCGTCTTCTCTTTCCTCTCGCACTTCCTCTCCCCTGTGTCAGTTTGTGGCCATTGCGGCCCACTCCTCCTACAACGTCTTTGCTGAGTGCCCCTTCCCTGACGGGTTCAATGTGGCCGTCCTCCTGTACTCCCTCAGCCTCATCCCTTTTTTCCTCAACTTCTACCACCAGACATATCTGAGGGGCAACAGGAGAAGCTGGCTTAAGGGGCGGGACCGAGGACTGAAGCTAACAGAGCCATCCCCAGAGAGAGTTTGGTGGAAGATGGCGTGACTCACGTCCCACTCATGACGAGCAGATTCCTCTGGGCCCCGCACTTCATCCTACGAGGGAAGGACAATACTCGCCTCCTTCCAGAGTTGAGGAGAACAGAAATGGACCAGCTTCCTGAACTCACTTCTCCTGTGGATTTGTCACTGTTTGTACACCTCCTTCCTCTACTAGACATGATCCCCCCACAGGAGGGATTGTCTTACTCTCAATGTTTCCCAGACCTGGCACAGCAACTCCATAAATGTGCATTTAGATCCCAATCTTCCCCCACTGGCAGTCATGACCTCTGATGAGAAGCAGGGCTGAGAGCAGGAAGGAAGTCAGGGTTGGCTTGATCTCTCACCTTGCAGGCTGGGTCAATGACCGAGAACATCCAAGGAGTGCGGGTCTGTGTGATTTCTAGCATGGTTGTGCAGACGGTCCCCCTGCATATCTCGCTGTCTGTTCATGAGTGCCCACACATGTATTTACATAGTTGTATGATTCTGTGTGTGAGAATGGGGGGGCGGAGAGGGCTACACATATATGTCTGACTACTTGTTTTCAAATCACATGTGTGTTTCTGTTTATGATCTTCTCTGTTGATGTTTTTTTGCTTGCCTCTTCTGTAAATCTCGGAAAATGCCACACTAGCAAATAAAAGCTATTGGGATCCGTAACTTTCCTGTCCCAATGGGAGACATGGAAGTCCACAAGAGGTCTCCGAATACATGTTCCACGGAGAGCCTCCCAAAAGGGATGTGAGTAAAGGAGGGGTTGGGTTAAACAAACGCAGCCATCCACTTCACAGAGAGAGAAAGAGAGGACCAGCAAAAGGAAGTGTACAACTGAGGTTGCGTGGGATGGTGGAAGCAGACATCTGCTGCGCTGTTTATGACCGGAACTGGATGGGAGCCTGGAATGCAGTTTTCCTGGGAGCTGCCTCTATGCTTGCAGGATGCTGTTCTCCTTTATAATCTCTCCCCGTAGCTCTTCTCCTTCACTCGGGAAGTTCTTATTTTGCCGTCAGAACTCAACAGTCAAGAACATTAAAGACCTGCTGAAGTTTCCGCAAGGCTATTTGTGGACTATTTATCTATCCATCAGGTACTCTAGTTAGTTACCTCAAGGCCAGGCAGGGCTGCACCCTGTGGGCAGAATACTTAGAGAAAATTCCCTCCCAGTTATGCAGGATATGAACGCCTCCCACACACTTTTCCACAGCAGGTTAAGTGCCTTCGCAGGTGGGGGCTTATTTTAAGGCAATCATTTTTTTCTTTTTTTCTTTACCGCATAAGAGTAAGGTCTGTTCGTTTGCTTAGCAGCCAGGATAAGGGAAAGAGGAGTCACCCCAGAGTTCAGAGCTAACACTTGTCCTCTGTGGCTGCCTCTGACTGATTAAGTAGCACAAGAGGAAACGCTGTGTCCTGGATCACCTCTGAATGAAATAAGGTTTTGGCAGAGAGAGCCCAGCATTCAGCGGCATGGTGGAGAGGGTTTGGGGAAAAATTCTCAGTGAGCTGAAAGCGTCCATCCTTATTTTAACCTGCATTTTACTGTAATGACCTCATTCACAGCTGCTGGGCAGGGTGTTGTATATCGGTGTAGAGAGGTTGTGTGAAATTATAAAACACAAAGTTATTTGTATTTGTCAGGACACAGCCAGATTCCTCATTAACATGGCAGAAGTTCACGTCTATGAACTTTTGAAGATAACGGGAATCAGGAGTGCTGGTTAGATTTTTTTTTTTTTTTTTTTTTTTTTTTTTGCGGTACGTGGGCCTCTCACCGTTGTGGCCTCTCCCGTTGCGGAGCACAGGCTCCGGATGCGCAGGCTCAGCGGCCATGGCTCACGGGCCCCGCCGCTCCGCGGCATGTGGGATCTTCCCGGACCGGGGCTCAAACCCGTGTCCCCTGCATCGGCAGGCGGACTCTCAACCACTACACCACCAGGGAAGCCCTGGTTAGATTTTTAAATCTATAACAGGGCTGTGCTATTGCCCAGAGAGTGTCCATTTGCCAAGACACAGCGGCCCAGATTGCCCCGGGGAAGGTCACAGAGACAGAAGGGGGGTGTACCTCCCACGAGGGGGCCGGAGCTACTGGTCTGGGTCCCCGGCTATCACCTCGTAAATCAGAGCGCACCTAATTAAAGGAATGAAAACCACCCCACGTGGAGCAGCTTCCTGGTCCTCTCCCAGCTCAGAATTCGGTGAAGACCCCCTGCCTGTCCCCATCTGCATCCTGCTGTCCACTCAGCTGTCCGTACGTCCCCAAGGCTGCTGCGTCTGAGCAGGCTTCTGGAGCCAGGAATCAGAGGAAGAGGCCAGTCTCCTTTCTGTCACCCTGCTTTCTCTCCCTCTTTCTCTAGTTCTCTGTATAAATGGCGGTGAGGGGGGGATCCCTCGAAGAGAGAAAGCAGCCTCTGCCTTTGGTCTTTTGCCCCTGGGGAGACTTAGGGCAAAATGTCTGTTACAAAGGAGAACTTTAATTAGGGTTTGTGACTTCCGAACCTCAGATCAGGAGCTAAGACCTTATGGATGTGTGGTGGAAGGAGGGGGGAATAAACTACCAAAGAAATGAAAGATCTTGGCTTCGAGGCTCTGCACTGCAGTGGGGGGAGGGTGGGTGAGGACTCGTGAATAAAATTGGGGAAGGTTCATGTAAGCGGACCACACAGACCCATGATCAAGGGGACCATGCTGGACAGAGACAGCCCGGCTCCTCAGAAGCCACGGCTGAGGCCACAGCCTGCCTTTGCCCTCTTGCTGCCTGGGGAAGGGATGGGGCCTCACATCATCTTTTAGTGCCCTTTTCACGTCTAGGATTCAGTATAGGAGTTGCTTTCAGCTAAAGATATACTCTGATAGAGATGGAATGATAACCTATGTTCACTAAGAACCCTCCTTTTATAACCATTTAATAATTTAGCGATGCAACGTTAAACAAAAACGTAGACGCATCCCAGCTTTGCAAAGAATTTCATCTAAAATGTAAACGCAAAAACGTTAACCATCAGATGGTGAGATTACGGTTGTTTTCAATTTCTTTGTATTCCCTGGTGCCTGCCATGCCTGTCCTTTTTTGAATCATAAACCTTTACTCCTGCATTGTGATGAATTCAGGATACCTCAGCTGTTCTTTTTTCCTGAGAATTATGGAAGCGTCGATTGGATCCGCTCATCAGGCTTCATGCTGCGGTGGATGCAACCTTGACCCCACTGGTGACCTCTCAGTGCTTCCATACACACCTCAGGGGCTCGCTGACGCACTGGGCTCTGGGCGAGGGGTCGGACACAACCTGACTGAATTTGCACTGTAAGGACCAGGTAATTGCTTAAAAAGCCAACCTTTACCGGCTCCCATGGCTCCAGGGAAAGTTAGGAAGAAATCCAGCTGGTCTCAGTGTGGGAGGGGAAGAAAACTGAACAAAACTGATACATGATGTCAGATATGAAGACGGTTGAATCCAACCTTCCTGCTGGCTCCATTCCTGGGTTTGAAGTCAGCTCCCAGGACATGACAAGTGTGGACTCTAAACAGAAACAAAAACACCTTCTTATGAGTTAATGAGGACTTCCCTGGTGGCCCAGTGGGTGAGACTCCGAGCTCGCCATGCAGGGGACCTGGGTTCAATCCCTGGTCAGGGAACTAGACCCCGCATGCGTGCGGCAGCTAAGAGTCCTCATATGGCAACTAAACTAAACTAAATAAATAGATAAAAAATAAAAGGATCCCGCATGCCGCAAGGAAGATCCCGCGTGCTGCATCTAAGACCCAGCACAGCCTAAATAAATAAATCTTAAAAAAAACCCAAATAAACAAACAAGAACACTTAAAAAAAAAGTGTTAATGAAAATGCGATACATCCAAGAGGTAACTTTTGCCCAGGACCACGGACTCCTTTTGAATTCCTAGGAAAGGTTTCTTGGAATGAGACTTTAAAGAGGAGAAGGGGTCTTCACATCTGTAACAGCAGCGGGTCGGTGGCTGTGAATGGTAATGATCCCCAACCTACAGGCCTGTCGAGTTTCAAATGACCTTAGGATTGAAAAACTGTTCTTCTTTTTCTACCTCTGTAAGTCTATTTCTGTTTTGTAGATAAGTTCATTTGTAGCCTTTTTATAGATTGCACATATAAGCGATAGCATATGATATTTGTCTTTGTCTGATTTACTTCACTCAGCATGACAATCGAGGAATAAATTGGGAGATTGGACTGACATGTACACACTACTATATACAAAATAGGTAACTAATAAGGGCCCACTGTATAGCACAGGGAACTCAATACTCTGTCATGACCTATATGGGAAAAGAATCTAAAAAAGAGTGGATCTCTGTATATGTATAACTGATTCACTTTGCTGTACAGCAAAAACTAACACAACATTGTAAATCAACTAGACGGGCCCAGCCGCTCCGCGGCATGTGGGATCCTCCCGGACCGGGGCACGAACCCGCGTCCCTCAAACACTGCGCCACCAGGGAAGCCCCTGTTTTTACATTTCTAAAAAAATTTTAATTTTTTTAAATGGGAGTATAATTGATTTACAATGTTGTGTTAGTTTCAGGTGTACAGCAAAGTGTTTCAGTTATTTATATAAATAACTGAAATAATATATAAATACATATATATATAATATAAATACATATATATAATATATAAATCTGTATATGTTCTTTTCCATTATAGGTTATTATCAATACAAGATATTGAATAGAGTTCCCTGTGCTCTACAGTAGGTCCTTGTTGATCATCTATATTATATACGGTAGTTTGTACCCGTTAATCCCAAACTCCTAATTTATCCCTCCCCCTACCTTTCCCCACCATCACACTTTAATTAAGCACTGAACGTGTATGAGTAGCGCTCAGCCTACACCTGACAGCTGACGTCTTCCAGGGGCCTTTGCAGGGGTGCAGTGTGGCATACTACAGAAGAAACACTTGGTTACAAAAGCTCTGTGTTTTATATTAGCATCTGTGAGCCTGGAGACTTCCGGAAATGGGAGCTCGCTGTAAGGAGTTTCCAGCAGTCGCCGTGGCGGCTTTTTAATGACTCAGCTGGCTTGGCTGGACCAGTTCCCCAGGACTCCCTTCCCAGTCTGTTTTGGGTCCGAGTGGGCACAGGAGACATTTTGCAGGAGATCTGAGGGGACAGCTGTGTCATTTTCATTCTTGAAGGCTGGGCGTGTGCCTTCGTAGCTCACACGCTGTCACTCATCTGCCGACCCGTGTCCTGGGCGTGGGCGGCAGGTGGGCCATCCCTGGGGTCCTCACCCTCTCTGGTCCCTGAGCCACACGTGGGTTTGGTGCCACCACAGAGGGCTTCTCCTGCAGGACGAGCCTGTCACTGGGCGGGAGCGGGGTGGGGGAGGAGGCGGTGAGAACTGACAGGGGCGTCATCCTTCTGCCCCGGGGATGCGGCTCATCTGCGACCCCTGCTCGGTTGCCAGCCTCCGCCCCGGGGAGGGTCACAGCCCCGCAGCTGCACAGCGCCAGCCCCTGTGGTGGAGTCTTCATCACGCAGGCCTCTGGTCAAACCGTGCCTGATGCCATCTACTTGTAGGTACACCAGGTCCACAAACTCATAGAAAACCCTGATCAGAAAATGGAGAGAAGTCCCCTGGGGCATATCTCCAGGTGTGTGAGAGCTGGAGCAAGCAGGGGAGGGGCACCAGGGGAGGAGCTCCAGGGGAGGGGCACCAGGGGAGGGGGACCAGGGGAGGGGGACCGGGGAAGGGACTCCAGGGGAGAGGGACCATGGGAGGGGCTCCAGGGGAGGAGCTCCAGGGGAGGGGCACCAGGGGAGGGGGACCAAGGGAGGGACACCATGGGAGGGGCACCAGGGGAGGAGCTCCAGAGGAGGGGGACCAGAGCTCCTGTGCAGTGAGCGCTCAGAGCAGCCTGGCCCTAGAATGGGGAGTGTCACCACTGCCCAGGTGTGCTGTCCCTACCTGGCCAACCCTGGGGCCCGTTCTGAAGACCCACATCCCGGTCACCTTCCCTCCTTGGGTCAGCTCGTTGTTTTAAGATCATCAACTAAGAAATCTCAGAACAGAGATCTGGACTTCTTGGTCTATTAGGTGAAATCTCAGTTGAAATGTAAGGAACGATTAGGAAGTCTATACGTGCTCAGTGAGGTCTGGTCTTTCTTTTCTCTTTCTCCTCCTCCCCTCCTTCCCATTACACAATAAAACAGCGGGAGGAGAGGATAGTTGGAGATTATGTGAGTGTGCTGTCTCCAGCCTCACTGAGTTTGGGGATCTGAGAGAGGAGAGACCTCAGTGAAGTTCAAGGAGATGACACATCTTGTAGGTGAATGTGCTAACAGACAATGGCCAGACCATATACAGAAGTAGAACTCGGAACCACAGTCTGCAGAACCAGCCCAGGAAACCAGCCTGCCATCCACAAGCAGACTTGGAGGAAGTCAAACCGCCAGCTCTAGCAACTGGTCCAGGAAGACAAACAATAACCCCTATAACAATCGCTCCCCAACACAGGACCTGATGAATAACTGGCAGCTTCCCTAACCTTTGTCCCTGCTTCCAACTTAGGACCAATCAGAGAGAGCTAAGTTCCAATCACATAGGATGTTCCACTTCTATCAGAGTGTTCTCCAGGCCAACAGTTTCCAACCAGGGCACACCTGAAGCCTTCTCTTTTTCCACTGTCAAGCTATCCCATCTGTCTGCCTTTGAATCTCTGCCAAAACACAAGTGATGGGGGCTGCCTCCTGCTCTAGCTGGCTCCGAATACATGGCCTTTGCTTGTTCCCATTTGTCTGGTCTTTGTTTATTTTCACATCGAGAAGTCTTTGGGGCCTGCACAGGTAGTGGCCTTAAGGTCAGAGGGTGATATGGTCTGCTTATGCTGAAGAGGACCTGAGACATCTCCCCAAGTTTCCTGTGGCTTTGCACTAGCCCAGAAGGTAGGGTTGCCAGATAAAAGGCAGGATTCCCGGATACACTTGAATTTCAAAAAAAAAAAAAAAGAAAAAAGCAATGAAAATTTTTAGTGTAAATATGTCCTAAGCAGTATTTGGGGCATACTTATGCTAAAAAAGTATTCTTTGTTTATCTGAAGTTCAAATATAACTGGGTGTCCTATATTTTTATCTGCTAAATCTGGTCACCCTACAGGACAGCAACGAAAAGTTCTCATGCCTCACTCCCACAAGTTGCAAAAAAAGTTAAGAAAGAGAAGGAGAGAGAGCCCTGGTGGGGCTTTAAGAAGTTTCAGAGCTAATAGGAAGGGGAACATATTGGAGGCAACATGGGAAACCCTCCCAGGATTGAACGAGGATTCAGCGGCATCTCATGGGATTTCCAGGCTGGAGGAGGGATGGTAAGAACTAGAAGAGAAATGATTATTCTGGTGCAGGAGTATGAGATCAAGACATATGTAGGCCTAGAAGTGTATGCCTGCTTCTCACCAACACTGCAGCTGCATTTCTCTAACACACCTTCCCTGACGCCCACCTCAAGCTTCCCATCAACCCCAGGAAGAAGGAAAGGGTTTGGGGGAACTAGCCTGAATATGACTGTTATCAACCTGAAATGACATTTTAGGATTTCTAGGGGAGTGTGCTGACATTGCCAAAATGAACTGGTTTACCCGGAAGGGACGAGATTAATTTTCTGCAGTTAGTGTGGAGGCTCAATGTTAAAAAGCAAATCCAGTGATCAGAAAGTTTTAAGGAATTAACATTTTGCACACATGAGTTCACTGTCTGTGAGACTTTCAAAAATTAATAGTCACCGTATATATGGGCATCAGGTCTTTTTCAGCACCGATTGGAGATATAGGACACCTTTTGAAAAATAAAATCTCCCCATCCCATCCCCGGACTCTCACTCCTCCACCTGGCAATTTGCCTGGGGAGCCATTTTCTCCAGAGAGAAACGTTGAATCTCACTCTAGCTGGTCTGTATTAGGAAAACAGTAGTTTTATTTTTCATCTTCGAAATATTCAATAACATTATTTGATTGAATATACTTTTCAACCTTCATATTCATCCCCCGTTCCTTTAATACAGTTTTTTTGCGGTACGCGGGCCTCTCACTGTTGTGGTCTCTCCTGTTGCAGAGCACAGGCTCCGGACGCGCAGGCTCAGCGGTCATGGCTCACGGGCGCAGCCGCTCCGCGGCATGTGGGATCCTCCTGGACCTGGGCACGAACCCGCGTCCCCTGCATCGGCAGGCGGACTCTCAACCACCGCGCCACCAGGGAAGCCCCCTTCCCCAATTCCTTTAATGTTGACAAAACCTGCCTGAACTCCTCATGCTTAGACTCGCTGACTTGAAGGTTTCTTTGTTTTCCTGAATCTCCCTGCACAGCAAATTGATGATGATGATGAAGGTGATGATGGCCATGGTGACAACAGAGCCGCCCCTGACGGAGGGGCTGCTGGATCGCACTTACTTTCTGGGTGGCTGATCTGGGTAACAGCCCTGGATGCTAAATATTACCATCTCCATTTTACAAATGAGAGAAGGGAGGCTCAGAGAGGTTCAGAGACTTGCTCGGGGTGACACAGAGACTTGCTCAGGTGGTGGAATGGGATTTAAACTCGGAATTTTCTAAAACCCTAATCCAATAAGATACATGCACCCCTATGTTCATAGCAGCACTATTTCACAATAGCCAAGACATGGAAGCAACCTAAATGCCCATCAACACATGAATGGACAAAGAAGATGTGGTACATACACACAATGGATCACTACTCATCCATAAAAAAGAAAGAAATGATGCCATTTGCAGCAACATGGATGCAACTAGACATTATCATACTAAAGGAAGTAAGTCAGAAAGAGAAAGACAAATACCATATGATATCACTTATATGTGGAATCTAAAATAGGACACAAATGAACCTATCTATGAAACAGAAACAGACTCATGGACATAGAGAACAGACTGGTGGTTGCCCTGGAGGAGGGATGGAATGGGAGGCTGGGGTTAGCAGATGTAAGCTTTTATGTATAGGTTGGATAAACAACAAGGTCCAACTGTATAGCCCAGGGAACTATATTTGGTGTGCTATGATAAACCATAATGGAAAGGAATATTTTAAAAAAGAATGTATATATATATATATATATATATATATATGTATAACTGAGTCACTTTGCTGTACAGCAGAAATTAACACAACATTGTAAATCAACTGTACTTCCATAAAAAAATTTAAAAATAAATAAATCAATCCAGATTTGTCTAATTCCAAGGCTTGTGTTTTTCCCACACTGCCTCACTGCCCGGCCACCACATGTCCCTAATTCACGGGAAATTCCTGCATCCTTTGGTTGGCTCTAATTATAGTCTTTCTAAAAAGAAATGTGCTGGGCCTTATTCCTGGCACTGACTGCACCTCACCGGGAATGCCAGGCATCTTTAACATTTCATTTATTAATAAACACTTACGGGGCTTCCCTGGTGGCGCAGTGGTTAAGAGTCCGCCTGCCGATGCAGGGGACGCGGGTGCGTGCCCCGGTCCGGGAAGATCCCACATGCCGCGGAGCGGCTGCGCCCGTGAGCCATGGCCGCTGAGCCTGCGCGTCCGGAGCCTGTGCTCCGCGGCGGGAGAGGCCACAGCAGTGAGAGGCCCGCGTACCGCAAAAAAAAATAAAATAAAATAAAATAAACACTTACGTAATCCTGCTGCTGTGTGCCAGACGCTGGTTTGGGCAGTTTACACGTATTAACTCAATCTTTATAGGAATAAATGGTTATGGAAATAAATACTAGTTAAGCACTATTATTATTGCTCTCATCTTGTAGATAATGAAACTAAGGCACAGAGAAATTAAGTGACTGGCCCAAGGTCACACAGCCAGTAAATTTTGCAGAACCAGGAGTCACATCTATTGCCATGCAGTGTGACCCCCTTTCCTTCAGAGATTTGGACTTCTCATCCTAAGTTGTCCCCTGAGTGCTGAGATAGTGAGGGGAGGTCAGGGATTTGGAGTGTCACCAAAGAAAGGTCCTGGAAAAGCACAAATCTTTAACAAATATGTATCCTAAGACAAATATCATATGATAACACTTATATGTGGATTCTAATAAAACATGATACAAATGAACTTATTTACAAAACAGAAACCGACTCACAGATCTCGAACTCAAACTTGTTGTTACCAAAGGGGAAACGTGAAACATGGGGGGAGTGATAAATTAGGAGATTGGGATTAACAGATACACATTACTGTATATAAAATAGATAACCAACAAGGACCTGCTGGATAGCACAGGGAACTCTACTCAATAATCTGTAATAACCTATATGGGAAACGAATCTGAAAAAGAAGATATATATATATATATATATATATATATATATATATATAAAATATAAATCTGATTCACTTTGCTGTATACCTGAAACTAACACAACATTGTAAGTCAAATATATTCCTGTAAAAATTAAAAAATATATATATGTATCCTAAGTGAAAGCGGGCACAGCCCAGCTGTAGTTCCTGGCGACTCTCTGTTTCCAAAAAGAGGCTCTTTTTTATTTCTAGTGTTTGGTAAGTGCTCACGGCCTCCAAGAAGGCTCCTTCTTTTGAGATCGATAATCAAATTTCTAAGTCTGGTCTTCACTTTCCTCCCAATAGCTTCCTCTCCCCCTCACTCCCTGTTATCTCAGCCAAGCTGCACAGGCTGGACCAGTGCAGGGGAGGGAGGAACTGACAGGGAGCATCTCTGAGGAGGAAGCCGTCAGCTGACCCCACCTGGGAAGCCACACCACACCAGGCCTCTTGGAGTCACTTGGTTTTGACAAGATGCTGAACCTCCCACCTTTCAGAAATTCTTGTGTTTTGACAGGCGATGTCCTGCAAACTCTTTGGGGTTATTGGTCATTCACATCTTTGTTACTGGCTTTTCCCCATCAGGTCTCATCAGGGACTTGACATGACCAAGGGCAGGATGGGAGACAGGTATAGAAAGTTAGAAAGAGAAACACAGTGAAAAACTCTCTGCTCTACACTGGCTCAGAGAAGATGCCCTAATAGTGCATAATGATAACCAGCAGACGCCAGGCCTCTACCATTCACTTCTCAATAAACCTTTGACAATGTGCTTAACTGCGTTAACTCTCAGTTTCCACGTCTATAAATTAGGATTAATAATAGCAACGTCTCAGGGTTGTTACTAAGGATTAAACACCATAGTGTATGTAAAAGGCATAGTTCAAGGCCCATAACAAGAGCTCAAGAAATGTTAGCTATTATGATTATATAATAGACACCAGCTTAAATGCAATTTGCTATTTTTTAAATTTACTTTATTGAAGTATAGTTGATTTACAATGTTGTGTTAATTTCTGCTGTACAGCAAAGTGATTCAGTTATATATATACATATATATATATTCTTTTTCATATTCTTTTCCATTATGGTTTATCCCAGGATATTGAATATAGTTCCCTGTACTATACAGGAAGACCTTGTCATTTATCCATTCTATATGTAATAGGAAATTTGCTATTTTATGTGAACCCCATTAAAACCTATGAATTCCATGTTGTATTTCTCACTTTACAGATTAAAATTTTTTAAAAAACGATTTAGAGAGGCTAAAGTACTTTCCTGAGCCATGTAGCTAATAGTCAGAGGTGCAGAGTGGGACTCAAAGTCATGGTTTTATGCTTTCCAATGTCATGCTTATTACATTGCCTAGAGACAGTGTTAGCAATAATCTCTGTTTTGCCACCAGAACACAGGTATGCACAGTGCAACTTGTTCCTGAGCTTGAAGAAAGCAGTCTTTACAACTTGGTCATTGGTTTTCAAAATCACCCAGGATAGTAGAATGACATTAGGGAGCTGAGGGTAGCCAGGCAGTTCAAGAAATGAATCGCCATGGGGCGTTTGCCAGCCTTTTCTCCGTTTGCAGAGACGAAGGCTTGAAGCTGAGGTGAAGAATCCAATAAGTGGTGGCTGAGCACCATCTGAAAGTGTGGAAGTCCTTACTACAGTCCTCAATATCATATCCTACCAGTGGCATCAGCATGCTAAAAATAAAAAAGCGGGCTTCCCTGGTGGCGCAGTGGTTGAGAGTCCGCCTGCCGATGCAGGGCACGCGGGTTCGTGCCCCGGTCCGGGAAGATCCCACATGCCGCGGAGCGGCTGGGCCCGTGAGCCATGGCCGCTGAGCCTGTGCGTCCAGAGCCTGTGCTCCGCAGCCAGAGAGGCCACAACAGTGAGAGGCCCGCGTACCGCAAAAAACAACAAACAAACAAGCAAACAAAAAAATAAAAATAAGAAAGCTATTTCCCAAGATTAATAAAAAGAAAGGAAGAGGCTGGGAGGGTGGTGGTTTCAGCATTGGGTTGGGAAGGGGAAATAGAAGACGACAGACATTTAAGTAGCAGCAAATGAACACCGTGTAATTTCCAACAGTCAATAATGTCACGCTGCAAGGTTGGTGATTCTGCTGAGATAATTGCCATTCCCCAGATTCCTGTCTTTACCAGAGAAAGAAATGATTGCTGTGCGGGAGAAATCATGCTGCCTCTTGCTTCTTGAAAAGTGGCAGTAATTAAAGAGGGACCAGGCTCGGAATCCACAAATCTTTCACCTATGCCTGGGGACTTTCAGGAATAGAGAGACAGCTCCCAGAGAAGGAGAAAACATGACAAGCTCTACTCCACAGGCAGGGAGACTGGGATGCTCATGGTGTGATTCAGCCTTTAGAGCAAGTCTGGGTCTGAAAAATTATGACTTAACCCTATTGACCTCTCATGGTTTTTGGGTTTTTTTCCCCAGCTGCAAAGAGATTGTCCACTGGTGAGACCACCGAGCCTGGATTCTGCAGATCTGGGTTGGAAAGCAGGGTCTTGGGTTATTCGGTCTCTGCTCCTTATCTAGGGCAAATCTCCAAATGTTTGCTGACTGTAAATGAAAGGGTTTGCAGAGCCAACCGCTTAAGTTTCTTTCAGCTCTCAAAGTCCAATCCGAGGAGGCTCTTTGTTGCCTGGGAACCGTGTGGCAGGCAGAATAATTGTCCCTTAAAGATGCCCAGGTCCTCATCCTTGGAACCTGTGAACTTGTTACCACACATCTCAGAAGGGATTTTGCACATGTAAGTCAAGGATCACAAAATAGAAAAATTATCTTAGATGATATGGGTGAAGCTATCACAACCACAAAGGGCCTGAAAAGATGGAGGAAAGAGGCAGAAGAGCCCCAGAAGACGTGACACAGGAAGCAGAGGTTGGAGTGATGCAGTCACCGGCTTTGATGTTGAAGGAAGGGGCCACGAGCCAAGGAGTGTAGGTGGCCTCGAGGATCTGGAAAAGGCAAGGCAACAGATCTTTCCCTAGAGCTTCCAGAAGGAAGCAGCCCTGCCGACACTTTGACTTAATCCCAGAGAGACCCATTTTCCACTTCTAACCTCCAGGATTCTAAGATAATAGATTTGTATTGTTTTAAACCCCTAAGTTTGGGGTAGTTTGTTACAGCAGCCATAGGCTACTAATAGTAACAGGAAGGCCAGAGGCCAGAGATGAAGGTCACTAACTCCCACACCCACCACTGAGGGCATTTGTGATGCTCAGGCTGACACCCAGGGGATCCTGTTTCACTTTCCACCAAACTCGAGACCATGGCTATATCACTGGAGCAACAAAGAGAAAGTTCACTAATACAGTGACCCCACTGGTCGCTCCAGGCCACTAATGCAGATGATGTAGGACCTGTGCATGCATTTGTCAGCTGTCAGATTCCACAGGCTAGCTAGCACTAACAATACTAATAGTTATCGAGGGCTTAATATTCTCCAGCCACTTCATACTTAGAAGAACTACAGAAGGTAGGTACTATTAGTGTCTTTATCGGACAGACGGAGACACTGAGGCCGAGAGAGGCTGAGTGTCATAACGAACAGGTGGTGTCGCTGAGCACTCTGCCCAGACCTACCTCAATCCGGATCCAAGCTCATATCCTGGAGAATGTACTTCCGGCCCCTGAATTCCTCATGCCTCACAGCAGCCAGTAAAGCCACCAGACCCTCAAGTGGGGCTTGTCCTCTAGGACAGTGGTCCTCAAATTTCGGTGGCCTCAGAATCGCCTGGAGGGCGCCTTAAAACACAGATTCTTGGGCTTCATCTCCCCATGTTCTGATCCAGTAGGTCTGGGAGGGGCTTGGGAATTACATTTCTAATAATTACATTTCTGGTCCGCAGACCACACGTTGAGCGGCAAGCCTCTAGCCACCGCATCTCAGCCCCACCTCCAAGTCCAGGCACAGGGAAACTGTGGCTGAGCTCTAATCCTGTTCCACAACTAAAGCATCTTTTAATCAAATTAGAATAAAGAGGGTTTATTCTGAGAGAGACATTGAGAAAAATGGGTGCTGTCTAGCCTGTGGGAATTGTGTAGTAACCGCAAGTTGTTTATTTTATTTTCCAGACTTAGAAGGCATAGTCCTTACGTAAGAGTAAAACTGTTTTACATTTGCTTAGCACTTTTAAAATAAAGTGCTTTTTTTCATATGCCTGGATACATAACCTAAACTCATAAATATATCTTTACACCATGTGGGCAATAAACTAGCTCGACAAGGTATTGAATATAAAATACTCAAGAATGCCTTTTTTGATCCGAATGCCTACGCAGAGAGTTATGAAATCAGAGTTGCAGTTGTTATTGAGGGAGTGGAAAGCCAAATTCAAATATCTCTAACCCTAACAACAAATGAAGCTCCCAGTTCACGATTTCAAAGTTAAAGGATTTTCACGTTATATCGGTGAACACCACGGTGAGATGGGTTGAGGAAGGAAAGATGGACGTGGGAAAAAGAGAGACTGAGATAAATAGTCCCAATGCATCCTTAACCCACCAGCCGGAGGGAGCGGAGACCCTCACTCACCAGGGCTAGTCATCCCTTGAACCTCCCAGCCTTGTCCATCTGGGTCACTTTCCTTTCTAGTCTGGCCTCTGAAAATGCACTGGACCCATTAATGAATTTATTCCTGGATTATACTAGGGCAGGAGGAAGGGAGGGAGAGAGAAAGCCACGCTCCAGATGTGAGCCTTGACTTGTCAATGGCTCTCCTTTTAATCCCTCTGAATGGGAAACTGAAGCAGCCTTCTGTGGTCTCACTCAGGATCTGGGTCAATTTCAGCAAAATCTCTCCTCTCCTCTAACCGTCAGCCTGGCTTCCTGCTTCCATCTCTTAACACAGCAAAGACATCTCTCCCCCACCAAACACCCCACAAACACAAACACATTTGTTTTGCACGTGTGTTTTGCTTGGCCCTACCTTTGCTGCTTCCATCAAAAAGGAAAGGAAGGTCATTTCCAGAAGTTCCTTTCCCAAGGTGTTGGATTGAGGGGCAAGTGAGAAGGGAAGGGGTGAGGCTGGGGTGTTAAGGAAGAACAGCTGCTCCCCTCATTAAGATGTTTACCACCACAGATCCACCAGAGGAACATGTCTGGGAGAGAGGATGAGGTGAGAGAGGGCTTTACTGATTAATACTCTATCACTAATTACTGCATGATTACCTATCCTGAGACCTGTTACTCAACAGTAATGACCATAAGATCACATACTTTGTAACATTCAGCAGGAAGACCCAGCCTATCCATGACTTATTAATTGAGTCTTCCTCTTAACTTTTTAAAAAATTATTTTGGTTTATTTTAACTATGCTGCCGGCTGTTTGTCTCTGCTTGGTCCAGCCTAAGAATTTCTGACCCCTCTCCCCCGACTCCCAGCACCTGGGTGTTTCCTTAGAAAGACGTTGACCAAGGAGTCGTGGGGAGCTTGGAGAAAATAAGAAAACAAGTCTCCCCCAGTCTGGGTGTGACAGCTTCCCTTGTGGAGGAGACACTATGATGGTTTTGTTCAATTTCCTTTTTTAATGGAGAGGAGATGCAGGGTGATGGGGGTAATTTGAGATACCTGGTTTACCAGAGTGATGGGAAAAGGACAGGGCAAACAGCTCAGAGGACACTTCTCTTCCGTAAGAAATCCAAGATCTCTCTGTAGTGCCCCAGGCTGGGCTGGTGGAGCCCTGCCAGAGTGCTAGGGTCGCTTTAGAGAGGGGGTCCCCACAGCAGAAGCTTCTTCCCCTTGAGAGGAAAGAGCAGAGGCTGAGCTGAGCCTGGGCCGACTGGGTAGCACCCTGGCTGGTTGGCAGGGTGTGTCTGTCCAGGCTCTTCCCTGGAATCACATTTCTGATGAGGCTCCCTTGCCTATAACCCCCTCCAAAGCAGAGGGGCAAAAATCGAACTTTGACAGGAAAGACTAGTGACATAATTAGGACAGAATTTTATTTGTGCCCCTCCTGCCCCTTTAAATTTTATCCAACGGGGGAAGCTTTTCCCTTGACCTAGATAAAAATTCAGCAGATCTGCAAGTTTTTTTGGTTCATTTTTATATAATAAACAGAGCTACACTACCTTTAGGTCTCAAACATGATCTTAATTTAGGAATGAAAGCACCCAGTCCAATACATTAAATTGTTTCTATCCACAAAGTTTTTTTTTTTTTTTTTACATCTTTATTGGAGTATAATTGCTTTACAATGGTGTGTTAGTTTCTGCTTTATAACAAAGTGAATCAGCTATACATAGACATATGTTTCTATATCTCCTCCCTCTTTCATCTCCCTCCCTCCCACCCTCCCTATCCCACCCCTCTAGGTGGTCACAAACCACCGAGCTGATCTCCCTGTGCTATGCGGCTGCTTCCCACTAGCTATCTACCTTACGTTTGGTAGTGTATATATGTCCATGCCACTCTCTTGCTTTGTCACAGCTTACCCTTTCCCCTCCCCGTATCCTCAAGTCCATTCTCTAGTAGGTCTGTGTCTTTATTCCTGTCTTACCCCTAGGTTCTTCACGACATTTTTTTCCTTAAATTCCATATATATGTGTTAGCATACGGTATTTTAACCCACGGAGTTGAGGCCGTTTGTGTAGTAATAGATAACGCAGTAATATATAACCTGAACAAAGGGTCGAAGCAGATATAATTCACGACTTCCCGTATCTGGCCGTCCAAACGAGTCTTCACATTGTCTGCTTAGGTCGCATCTCCACAACTACTTGGGGTGTTTAGCTAATTTCAGAAATCCTCTTTCAAGTCTTCTCTCTCTGTTTCCCCTGCCTCTCTGCTCCAGAGTTGAATTCCTTTCTCTTGGTTCAATTGCGCTCAACATGTCCTTATTGAAATTCACAATATGGCTACGGAACCAGGCTGGGTGTTGTAAAGCGAATCAGAGATGAGTGTGGTCCTCGATTTCAAGCTATCTGCATCTCTATTATCTATCTATCTACCTTCCTACCTACCATCTATATGTATAGATAGATAAATGGTGTAGTAGATGCTATCTATATGTGGGATAGATGGACAGATAGATAGATAACCGACAGACAGATGCACACACACACACAGAGAGAGAGAGAGAGAGAGAGAGAGAGACAAAGATAAAGATATATTCCAGTGAGAGTAGATGGGGAGAAGAGGCTAAAAGAAGTAATGGATGGATAAAATAGAGGATATTGGCACATATGCTCTACAGAGACATAAGCAAAGCATCTGAGTGTGGAGGAAAGGAGATATCAGTACATCCTGCTGGGGGGATCATGACCTAGCAAGCTCCTCGTGATCTGTTTTCCTCCGCCACTCTACCCCAATCTCACAGACGCTTCCCCAGCCCTCTGTGTCAGCTACATTCACTTTCTTTCTGTTCTTCCAACCAGCCCTGTCCCTTCCACCCCAGGGCCTTGGGACATACACTTCCCTCCACCTGGAATAGTTTTTCTTCCTCATCATCACCTCAGAAAGCTTCCTCGGGTCCTAGGTGGGGTCAGACGCCTCACTATTCTCACAGCACCCTATATTCTAGACGTACCCCTCACAACTGTAGTTAAACAACCAACATAAAATCAGAGGCTCAGAGAGTTTTCTTTCCCCAGAGGGAGTACGTGTGTCTTGGTCATCAGTATACTCCCAGACCCGGGAACAACATTTTGTATCAATACATGGTAGGTACTCAATGAATATTTTTGAAGGGATCAATAAAGATGGCATTTAAAATTCTCTTCCTCCTCCCTTCCCTTTCATCTCTCTTCCAGCCCAGCTCTGCTTCCTTTCGATGCCTTACTTCTCATAATGTTCTCTCCTTTTGGTCTGCATACCTTGAGTCCCCTTGTGGTCTGCTAGGACTAGTGCCATGAATTGAGAGAAGATCGCTTATTTGTTTTCCCCTGGTTACCTCATTCTGGGGGATGTAACATAGGTGCTGCAAGTAATTCATTCAAAGGTATCGTTTGGAGTTTGTCTGAGAGGAGATGCTACTCAAATTGTGATGTGAGGACTGGAGCATTACCACCGCAGGGGGAGCTTATCTGGGTCTAAGCCCACCTGGGGGGTCAATCCTGCATTTAAACAAGACCCTCAGGTGATGATGCATGTCAAGCATCTCTGTAAAAGGGCTGAACTCCCAGGTTGGGTTGGGCAGAGAAGAAAGCGGGTTTCAGCTAGGTGATGTGTAGCTATGTCCTCTGTAAAGAGATGAGAAGGAGATGGAGTTAGGAGACAAAAGGTTTATTGGGAGGCAATAAAAGAACGATGAGAGAACCTGCAGAACTCAGCAGGGGACATCTTCAGACCAAGATGCTGTTCTGACACCTGTAAAAGGAAAGGGGAAGAGGAAGGGTTGGATGGGGAGAGTCTCAGGCAACAGAACCGGTCAGGTCCTTGTAACCCTGTTGTACTCACTCATGGCCAGGGGCTCCCAGGGAGGATGGTAATAGCCTCTGCAGAAAATCAGGCAGAATCAGGAGGTGATAGCAGCTGGGGGCTGTCAGCTAACTGCATTCCTTGAAGCTAAAAAGCAAGTTCTTTCTCTAAGGGCGATCCTGCAGTTATACCCCATGGCTGACACATGTAACATCTGAAAGAAATTTGACAAGAAACCTATGAAAGCTAGTAAATGTCTGGAAAGCAGAGTTAAGAAAGTACCGCATTAAAGGCTTGACTTACATGCTCTTCTGGGACTATGTATGTTGTACTCTTATTCTTCAGGGAGCAGTCTCCCCAAGGCCGCTGGAAGACAAGGTCCAGGGAACTCTTTCCCTTAGGGAGCCCGGGGAGAGCCTTTGTGAACCGACACGGCATCCCTGCATTTACAAGGTGCGTGGCTCAGTGAACAAGACAAGGCCCATAGGTCTCTGAGACCATCTCCTATGAGCTCCACAGCCCCAGGCTCCCCAGGGGCAAACCTGGTCCAGACTGGCAGCCTCTGAGCCAGCCGGAGAAGAAGAAAAACCCAAAGGAGATGGAGCAGGGACAGCACAGGTCTGGGGAGGGACGTGCAAGGCCCTGCAGATAATCAGTGATGCCTGAACACACTCATTTTCACTTTCACACGCCTTCCTCACTCATTCACGTCTGCAAGGACAGCCCACCGCACTTGCAGCGTTGCACACAATGAAAACATTTGCGTATGCCAAATGCACGTCCACCCTTGAGTTCACTTAAAAAAGCCACATGGACACACACTCCTCCGACCCTGACACAGCTTGTGAGTCCACACCCTGCTATTCCAAGCAACACTCGTGCACCCAGTACCAAGTTTCCAGAACACCCCCTGTGCACAGATGCATTCATGGACGAGAGGCTGTAAATCACATATAAAAACCCAGACATGCAAAAACACAGAGGTTTTAGGTTAACTTAAAACCAGAAAAAAAAAAAAAAAAAAACCCAGAGGCTGTGCCTCTAACTGTCGGACATGCCCTGAAGGATATTTCTCTCTTGGCCATAGATGTGAAAATCCAGGGCTGGGGTGGGGTAGATAACCAGGTTCCCTAACCCAGAAGCACTTAGGTGTCATCTTAGCCATCCTCCTGCCTCCTGCAGGAAGGAACTAAAGCTGTTAGGCCAGATGATGGGGGCAGGGAGCATCTGTATCCTTGTACCAGAAAGGGGGTCACAGGTTTCTACAGAGGACCGGGGTGGAGGGAACAGGGGTCCACACTCTGCTTGCGTGGGTTTAAATCCCAGCTTCGCCACTTTCTACCTGCGTGACCTCGAGCAAGTTAGTCAATCTCATTTTCCTCATCTGTAAAAATGAGGATAATAATATTAAGATTTGTGAAGTGCTGAGAATAGGCCTGGCACAGCAGAAGGGCAAAGTGAGTATTGGTTTCTATTCTACTCCTGAGAATTCTCCAGCCCTGGGGACTCCACAAGCTCCCGGGCACCCTCTCCTTAAGCAGCGCCACCCTCTTCCCTACCCAAACCTCCCTGCGGCCCCCAGCTCCCAGCTTCACCAGGCTAAAGGGCTCTCACCAGGATCTCTTTCTCCCTCCACCCCTTCCCTGTCTATGGTTTCTACAAATGAGCTATGTGGAGAGAGCAGAGAGGTTGTGTGTTGCAGGAATATGAAGGCAGACAGCGAATAACCAGACTCAACTGCCTGCCTGGGGCTGCCCCGCTGACCACCGCTGTCTGTGCTGGGAATCAGGGCTTTCCCAAGGCTAAGGGCAGGGAGATGCTGTACATTTTCAGTCAGTTACTTTTTGAGGAAAATGTATGTAGGGAGACGGGAAGAGAGATGCTTCTCCGTTGGCCTGGAGATATACACATACACGTATGTATTTTTCAAGGCCCATAGCTCTGCCCCGCCCCCTCCTGTTGGTAATTCTTCCTAAAGAAGAGAGAACCCTCATTCCTCCAAAGGAGAAATGTAAAAAGGACTGTCTTCTCTCATACTCCGACTCATCTCGAAGTCTCATGCCTCCAACCCAAGACAATTCATTTCCCCTAGAGTCCACTCGGCGTCCAGCGGGTTCCCAGGTGAACTGAAATCCAGAGCTTTTCTCATCTGGTTGCCCTGGGAGTTTCAGCGCGCTCTCGGTACAACCTGTCCCCCCATCCTCTCCACTCCCTCCCTTCACCCTCCCTCCCTCCCTCCCTCCCTTCCCAGCCTTCCTCCCAGGCTGCGCCCAGCTCAGCCCCTCCCTCCCTTGCCGGGGGCCCCAGCGGCGCCCTCCGGGGAGACACCCGCGGCCTCCGGGCCCCGAGGGGAGGCGCGGGGAGGAGGGGAGGGCAGGAGGCGGGGAACTGCGCGGGGTGGAGGCCAAGCCTGGCGGCTGGAGGTTGCATCTGCTGGAAGGTGGCTTTTGGCTGCTTGGTAACGGGCTGCCAGAGTCGAGAGAGGCAGAGAGCAGGGCAGCGGCTTCCTGACGTCAGGACCGAACGAGGAGAACGCGCCAGCCCCCCAGCCCGCCCCACAGCTGGGCCGGCCGCTGGTGGGAGAGGAGCCCGGCGCGGGGCGCCCAGCAGGGTGAGGGGGGGCGCCGGAGCCGGTCCGCAGGGGCGCAGCATGCCCCCCGCCCCCGGGCCATGGAGATCGCTCTGGTGCCCCCGGAGAACGGCGGTGCCATGACCGTCAGGGGAGGAGAGGGGGTCAGGGCCACAGGGGGAGAGCTCCGCTGCTCCCCGACGGCTGCGCTCAGCGATGGACTCAAGGAGCCAGCGCCAAGGGATCGCGGCGGCGCCGAGAGGGGCGCGGACCCGGGAGGCCGGCCGGTGCCACCGGTGCCCCAGGAGCTGCCCCGAGCTAGACGGCTGCCTCCGGAGGACGAGGAGGGACAAGGCGACCCCGCTCTGGGCGTGGCGGAGGACCAGGTGCTGGGCTCGGGGTCCCTCCATCACCAGCGCATCCTCATCAACATCTCCGGGCTGCGCTTCGAGACGCAGCTGGGCACCCTGGCGCAGTTCCCCGACACGCTCCTGGGAGACCCCGCCAAGCGCCTGCGCTACTTTGACCCCCTGAGGAACGAGTACTTCTTCGACCGCAACCGGCCCAGCTTCGACGGCATCCTCTACTACTATCAGTCGGGGGGCCGGCTGCGGAGGCCGGTCAACGTCTCCCTGGACGTGTTCACAGATGAGATCCGCTTCTACCAGTTGGGGGACGAGGCCATGGAGCGCTTCCGAGAGGACGAGGGCTTCATCAAGGAGGAGGAGAAGCCCCTGCCCCGCAACGAGTTCCAGCGCCAAGTGTGGCTGATTTTCGAGTACCCCGAGAGCTCGGGTTCCGCACGGGGCATCGCCATCGTCTCGGTCCTGGTCATCCTCATCTCCATCATCACCTTCTGCTTGGAGACCCTGCCTGAGTTCAGGGATGAACGGGAGCTGCTGCGCCATCCCCCGGTGCCCCACCAGCCCCCTGAGCCCCACAGGGGGGCCAATGGCAGCGGGGAGGCAGCGCCTCCCTCTGGCCCGACGGCGGCACCTCTCCTGCCCAGGACCCTGGCTGACCCCTTCTTCATCGTGGAGACCACGTGTGTCATCTGGTTCACCTTCGAGCTGCTGGTGCGCTTCTTCGCCTGCCCCAGCAAGGCCGAGTTCTCGCGAAACATCATGAACATCATTGACGTGGTGGCCATCTTCCCCTACTTCATCACCCTGGGCACCGAGCTGGTGCAGCAGCAGCCGGGGGGAGGCGGCAGCCAGAACGGGCAGCAGGCCATGTCCCTGGCCATCCTCAGAGTGATCCGCCTGGTCCGGGTGTTCCGCATCTTCAAGCTGTCCCGCCACTCCAAGGGGCTGCAGATCCTGGGCAAGACCCTGCAGGCGTCCATGCGGGAGCTGGGTCTGCTCATCTTCTTCCTGTTCATCGGAGTCATCCTCTTCTCCAGCGCCGTCTACTTCGCAGAGGCCGACAACCAGGAGACCCACTTCTCCAGCATCCCGGATGCCTTCTGGTGGGCAGTCGTCACCATGACCACGGTGGGCTACGGGGACATGAGGCCTGTCACCGTGGGGGGCAAGATCGTGGGCTCGCTGTGTGCCATCGCCGGGGTCCTCACCATCGCCCTGCCCGTGCCCGTCATCGTCTCCAACTTCAACTACTTCTACCACCGGGAGACGGACCACGACGAGCAGGCAGCCCTTAAGGAAGAGCAGAGCAGCCAGAGCACGGGGGCAGGACCGGCCGGCGGGGGCCAGCGGAAGGCCAGCTGGAGCAAGGCGTCCCTCTGCAAGGCTGCGGGGCCCCTGGAGAATGCGGACGGATCTCGAAGGGGCAGCTGCCCCCTGGAGAAGTGTAACCTCAAGGCCAAGAGCAATGTGGATTTGCGGAGATCCCTGTACGCCCTCTGCCTGGACACCAGCCGGGAAACGGATCTGTAAGGGAGGCCCAGGCAGACAGCTGGCCGTGGCCCGGGGACAGCGGAGGCCTCCCGACCCTGGGGATCTACTTTATGCCGCAGAGCGTTTCAAGCCCACACCGTAACCTACGTCTGTCCCCCTTCTTCCCCTGCTGCCCTTCTGCCTCCCCACCGCCACCTTGATCCCCTCATTTTCCCCCTTCTTTCCATGACACGAAGGGTCGCCTATTTTTAAAAAGTACCACATTCCGTGACGCAGGAGCTGCTGAAATGGTGAGCACTGTGAGATGGATGTATTTGTCGCCAGTGACCTATACCCAGCAGCGGGATAACCCAAACAAAAATGACTGTAAATAGCCCAGGTCCCCAGAGATTTTGTAACCCACCCCCCAACCAATATCCCTGCGTTCCAAATTTGCTTTACATATGATTATATTTGTGTATAGGGGAAAATATTATTTTTATGGCTGGCGAGTGGAGTTTTGTACAGTAGTTCAGATGGAGATATTTTGGATATATTTTCAAGACATATGTTGTATTTATGGAAGAGAAGGTTATTGTGATGTTCTCCTGTGATACTTATATTAGAGCCAGAGACCCTGGTCCGGTTTTTCTGGCTCCTGTGTCTGCAAGCCTCTCTCTTTCTTGAGATGTAGTGCCGGTGCTTTGCGTCTAGGGCAGGGAATGCTCTGGAAGAAAGGCAAGTCTAACTTTTCCTGTGCGCCTTAAACAATGCTTGCAACTTTCTTCAAAAAGCATTTTAATGATGTTGGAGGAAGACTTCTGATAATTCATTCTCTTGATTTTCATCCCAGGAAATAAAATATTACTTAGTTGAGGCAAGTGTTAGTTTTTCTACAGCTGATGTATCTTTGGAAATTAAAAAAAAAAAAGTCTGTCCCTTGCTGTTTCTGGTTCTGGAGTCAGAGCAAACCCCGCCTTGACTGGGGCAGAAAACTTGGAAAGCTCGTGATTTGATCATCAACAACTCTTTGCTGAGCACCGCCCCTCCCCCCCCACCGCCCCGTACCTTGAAGATAGAGGGGTGAATTCTGTTTGTCTCAGGTTTTCAGGACACAGGCACGCCTGGCTGGCCTTAGATCCAGCCATCAGCATGGAGTGTGGATGGAGCAGAAAGGCAAAGGATGACCAGACCCTCCTCCCTCCCTCCACCCCCCACCCCCGCAGTCCCGCTGTGGTCTCCTGGGGCTGGGTTTCCCAGCCTTGGTCTGCAGGCTTTAAGCCCTTCTTAACGTTGTTCTCAGCAGCTCTGAGGAACAAGCCTGGTTCTCCCAGATACGAAACCTGTTTGCAAAAGGGCAGCCCTGGTGTGAAAATCACAGAGAGAGGCGGCAGCACCTTTATATTATCCTACCCACCCCGTAAACTGTGGTGCAGCTGAGAAGGATGCTTTGCCTTTGTGGTGGCGGAGGTGGCCCGAGGATGGAAGGATTTGCTTGTCCACATTAAAGGCTGGTTTCTACAGATTGTAACCTTGCCCCGAGTAATCCCTAAACTCAGAACAAATCCCTTTGTTCCCTTGTCACTGGATGATTCTGGCAAAACATCACAGTAGGTGTAACACTGGCTGCAGTGTCTCTCTGGGGGCTTAGCTACCCGCGATGGGCTCCCGATTCCTGCTGTTGCTTTTTCTGTTGAATAATCCAGAGACTGGTGGTTTGGCATTCTCGCCAGGTTGGGCTGGTGGTCCACAGCCACATGGCTCCCACGACAACAGTGAGCTTGATGCCTAGTTCTGGGGTACATCCAGGTGTGCGGGGGGAGTGGGGGAGCGGCGGGGGGGGCGGGAGGGAGGATCTAGGAAATTGATGTCTGGGGATTGTGGATTTCAGTGAGATGCCGTCGCAGGAATAAAAGCCAGTGTCCGTGACTGCCCAGAATCATTTCCCGCGGGGAGCTGTGAACAGCATATCTGAGGAGGAAACAGACGGACTGTGCCTACGGGGCTCAGGTGTTTTTCATTACACACCGGAAGTAAAGGGAGGAGGGCAGAGACAAGTTGTTTGTTTATAATTTACAATCTGCCTAAAAGCGGGGCATCTGGCCAAAGCTCTCCTCCACACCGTCTCCCTGCCAAGCCCTCTAAGGCCGTGAAGCGAGCGCTTGTGGTTTAACGCACCCCTGCTGGCTGGGACTGGGGGTGGGCACGACTCGGGCTCCACCCTCCCCTGAAGATAAAAGAGGAGGTGCCGCCTTTGCCCTGAAGGTCATTTCCTTTAGGCTTGAGCAGCGAAGAGAGAACTGCACCTGCCCGGGTCTTAGATGTGTCCGGGTGCCTGACAGGTGTTGGTTCAAATAGACTGACTGCCTCTTTAGAATGTCCAGTAATGGGTACCAGCTTATACAAAGCCTCAGGGATGAGATCGTTAGTCTGTCTGTTTTGTGTGGGAGGAGGGGGCGCTGCCCTGCGGGTTTACAAAGGGGATCAAGGCGGTTCCAGAGGGACTCCAATCCCCTGCTGCAGCTTCCCATCCTGGAGGCCGTTGGTATCTGTCCTGGGGCACTGGGAGGGCACCCGAAGGCAGTGCAGGTATGTCAATCTCTCTGCCTTCTCAGTCCACCTGCTGCTATGATTCTGGAAATGGCCCGCTGTTTCACTCCAGCCTTCCCAGTGGTTTCTCTGTTCACGTGATTGGCAGGAAAGGAGGACGAATGTCAAGCCTTTTACCCGGGTCACCTGAGGCAAGGGGCCCCTTCCTGTCCTCTCTGCCCCTCCCTTTCACTGCTGTCATTGATTTTCCTTCCCGAGGAAATTAGATCAAGTGGCTGCAGCCGAACCTTTATCCAGATGTTCCTTCTGGGCTCCCACAGCAAGAAACCATCCCTGGGTTTATAATCCACCAGCTTTGGCAACCTCCACGCAGAGGCAGAAACGCAATGGTGTGGTGTGTCTACGTAAAGAAAGCCGCTCTCCCGCAGAGCATGCGGACCCCGGTTTGTCACCACCTACTCTTTCTTCTCCTGCCCATATGGTCACTGAACCCTGAACAAGGGTAGGTTCAGAAAGAAAAGTCTTGTCACGTGCTTTAAAGCCCCAGCTCCCTGATCTGCCCTGCCTGGGACACACTCCCTGGAGGGAAAATGAAACAGAGGACCAGCCCTGGAGGAATCTTCCCGTATTCTGGCGTTAGTGATAGGAGCACTTCCAGGCTTGGAGGGGATGGAGCAAAGTGGTTCTCTTTGGAGTGGAGAGTCCCCTCCAGAGATGGCAGGCTGAGCGCAGTGAGTGTGACCCTGGGGTGCTGTCCCCTTGGGCTGACCTCAGCAGTGCATATCTGCTCAGCAGCTGCTCAGTGTGCTGGGGATACTGGGACACATATTAAGATGCTGTCCCTGCCCTCATACGCTTCCAGTCCCATTGGGGAAGCAATCAGTGTAAAACAAATCAAATCATGCAAGACAGGGTGCGACCGAGCGCCTTGTAGAGGATTCCAAAATGAAGTGGGATGGGTCAGGAGGGGGAGGGCGAGGAGGAGGAGAGAAAGAGAAGCTTCTGGAGACCGTGAAGGGCAGCTGGCTAGAGAGGAGGGATGGGGTCCAGGGTTACAGGCTGATGCCTCTCCCCAGGACCCCAGTAGGAGTCCTGAGTTTATCAATGGCAGGGGGACTCAGCAGTTATTTAGGGCAGAGATTGGCAAAAGCTCTGAGAGGAGCCAGATAGTAAATATTTTAGGCTTCGTAGACCGTGAGGCAAAACTGAAGCTGCTATTGTAGGTATTTATATAACCACTGAAAATGCAGTCACTTAAAAATGTTAGAACCAGCCTTCGCTCGAGAGCTGTACATCCCTGTCATAACCATTTACCCGTCACACCGAGGCTGCCTCCTGGGCATCCAGTCATGCCTGGGAAGCTCTGACCTGGCTCCCTGATTTGATTTTACTTCACTGAACTTGCATTTCTTGCAAATACCACCCCTGGCTTAGGGAGGGGATCTGAGGCTGGGATTTCCTAGACCGGGGAAGGCTTTATGAGGAAGATGGAGCTATTTCTACCTCCTTATGAAAATTAGATTTTTCTAGGTGGCTGTGAGACAGGCTGCTTTATTTCTAGGAAGGAGGAATAAAATGCCCAACTGGACATTCTGCCCAGGGCTCTGGGCAGGGGGGTTCTCCCCCAGAGGCTGGCGGAAGTGGGCCCAGGTGGCCAGAGGATGGCTTCCTTCTCCTTTTGGCCCTAAGTCTTTTCCTGGACGTGACATCACATTGGGAGCCTCGAGGATGCCCTTGCCCTCTCCCTCTTCAGCTGGCTCTTCTCTGGCTGTAGAGATGGGCCTGGGCTGGCAGGGCCCCCTCACAGTGTGCGTGGTGGGAAGATGGGAATTGGCTCCAGCCCACAGGCCTCCAGACAGAATAAGATGCTTGCCACCCTCCCTTTTAATCGGCCGGTGTCTTCTGATGTCAAACTTTGCACCGAGCAATGTTTCAGCTGGAAGGAACGTTGCAGATAATCTGGTGGGTCCACTCATTTTAGAGAGGGGCAGGCAGAATCCCAGAGGGAAGAGGCCCCTTACCCAAGGTCACCGTAGTTAAAGTCAGCCGGGACTGGAACAGTCTCCCCCGAGCCCTAGGCTGGATTTCTCTGTGTGGTCCACTCTGCTCCCTCGGCGTCAAAGTGTCCCCATTCTCATTAAAGCTGCCTGACCTTCCCTCTGCCCCCGCCCCCAACATACCCACCCCACCTCCCAAGGCACGTTCCTGCCGCATCAGTTCATTTGTATCCAGTTTGCCTGTGAGGGCTGCCTCCTGGGTGCTTGTGAAACCCTGACCTGTCTCCTCCGATTTGATTGGACTCAACTCAACCTGCGTTTCTTGAGACTATGTCAAGGCAGTACAAGCAATGGAGATCCAGCTCTGTGATGGTCTGGTGCCCGCATGCAAGCAACTCACTGTACAGGAGGAAAACAGAAAACTTTATAATCCAGTGTCCTTAATACCCTCATTCACGCATTTCTCCATTCATCCAACAAATATTTATTTGACAACATTATTTACTATGAGGCGGACACCTTGCTGAGGTGCTGAGGCTGACTGGCAGGGATCTCCCCTGGTTGGTTTCCCAGGTTAGTGGGGAGAGCCAACCATCAACGAAGCAAATGAATAAAGAGATCACTTTTTTTTTTTTTGAGGTTTGATGATGCTTTTAATTAATTTATTTAATTCACAAGTCCTCCCTCCCTTTGGCCTTTATTTTTTTTTATTTATTTTTTTTGGAGTATAATTGCTTTACAATGGTGGGTTAGTTTCTGCTTTACAACAAAATGAATCAGTTATATATATACATATGTTCCCATATCTCTTCCCTCTTGCGAAGAGATCACTTTAAAAAAAAATTTATTGGAGTAGAGTTGCTTTACAGTGTTGTGTTAGTTTCTGCTGTGCAGCAAAGTGATTCAGTTCTACGTGTACATATATCCCCTCTTTTCTGGATTTCCTTCCCATGTAGGTCAGCACAGAGCACTGAGCATCACTTTTAAATAGACGTAAGAGCCAAGGAGGAAATGAGCAGATTGTAACTGGAGGATGGATGTGCTCTTTTAGAGGAGGGTGACGTGTACTGGAGGCAGAAGAAGACATGAAAGGAGGTGAAGAGTGCGGGACAGGGACGTGGGGAGCCTGGGGGCACTAGGAGGGTGTGTGTGTTTTCCTGTACAAGCAGAGGGCTGGTGGAGACAGATGTGGGGGTGGGGGAAGGGAAGCCAAGGCCCCCTGGAGCTCCAGACGGCCTGTAAATCCCAGCACCGCCTCAGGGGCCACTCACCGCTTTGGAGCAGGAAGCTGGCCCTGCCCTCCAGGTGGCATCCCCAAAAGAGACGCAGCAGACGATGTCACCAAGCAAAGCACAACGCGGATTCCTGCTGCAAGGCTGACGATGGGTTCCAATCTGATTTTAAAAATTTTAGAGGGTAAGTCAAGGCCCTCAGATGCCCCTTTGATTGTTTGGCCAATGAGCAGGAGACACTGGCAGATTTTCTGAGCCGTTGCCAAAAATCCAGCCGGAGCCATCCGGGGCTGGGAGGCAAGAGGTGGGAGCAGGGAGGCAAAAAGCCCTGGAGGCTAGAGCTTCTAGGGGACGATTCTAAGACCAGGAACAGGAGCTGAAAAATCTAAGAGGGGCTGAGGTGGGTCCGGAAGAAAGCCTGGTGGGAAAGCTGAACTTCTGCAAGCAAAGCCTGTCATTGCCTGGAAGTTCAGAACGAAACTCCACGTGTACCTGGAGGGTGACCTTGGCTTGGACCCCACGAGCAGCTCCTCTGTGCTTTCAGAGCTGAAGAACCTCGGAGGACAGCGGCTTCCCCCTTCAGCCCACCTGCACTCCTCACTCCTTCCAGGTAGGCACCGGTTCTTGCTTGCATGTGTGGGAGCCCCTCCTTTGGGGGACACGGAGAGACATGGGCTAAGGACCCGGAAGTAAGCGCTGCCCGCCCGGGAGGTGTGCTCAGGGCCTCCCTCCTCTCACCCTGTGGTCCGTGTCCTCTCCTGCGTGGCGTCTGTGCCCAGGAGGAGTCACTTCTGCCTCCTACAGGTGCCTGGCATCTGCTAGCACAAGCTAGCCAGTCTTGGGTACAGTGGTGGGGACAGAAAGGAGACCGATTCTGCCCTCAGGACACTCAGACACTGATGTGGTCAGGCGACACCTGCCTGTACACGCGGAGACACGTGCAAGAATGCAAGACTCATGACAGGGGCTTCCCTGGTGGCGCAGTGGTTAAGAATCCATCTGCCAATCCAGGGGACACGGGTTCGAGCCCTGGTCTGGGAAGATCCCACATGCCACAGAGCAGCTAGGCCCGTGAGCCACAACTGCTGAGCCCGCATGCCAAAACTACTGAAGCCTGCGTGCCACAACTACTGAGTCTGCGCCCTAGAGCCCACAAGCTGCAACTACTGAAGCCTGTGCGCCTAGAGCCCGTGCTCCGCAGCAAGAGAAGCCACCGCAATGAGAAGCCTGGGCACCGCAACGAAGATTAGCCCCTGCTCGCTGAAACTAGAGAAAGCCCACGTGCAGTAATGAAGACCCAATGCAGCTAAAAATAAATAAATTAATTAAAAAAAGAGAATCATAGCAAACAAAACTAAAAATAAAGCCCAAGAACCAGCTTGAAGTGTCCCTGGGAAATGTGATTGTGTGTAAAGGTTTCGGGGGTGTTGATCTAAGCCCAGGGGAGTTATTTGGGCTGGGACTCCTGGGAGAAGTGATCTCAGAAGCAGAGTGAAGGAGAGAGAACATTTTTTAAAAAAAAATTTTATTGGAGTCTAGTTGATTTACAATGTTGTGTTAGTTTCAGGTGCACAGCACAGTGCATCAGTTATACGTATACATCTATCTACTCTCCTGGAGATTCTTTTCCCACATAGGTCATTACAGAGCACTGAGTAGAGTTCCCTGTGCTATACGGTAGGTTCTTATTAGTTATCTATTTTATATATAGTAGTGTGTATATGTCAATCCCAGTCTCCCAATTTATCCCTCCCCCGCCCTGGTAACCATAAGTTTGTTTTCTACGTGAGAACATCATTTAATGCTTAATAATCTACATCTTCCCCGTTGTCCATCCTCCCGCCCCTGGGAGCCCTCCTGTCAACTCCCGCAGCCCTCTTCTGTCACTCATCGCTCTGTCCCTTGAGTGTCTCAGGTTGGGAGGTGGCCGGCTCACAGCACACGGTGTCTTGTGCCTCGCTGGCTGTCAGCTCCTGAACGTGGCCTTTGATACAGGTCAAACCCATGTGACCCCACAGTGAGACTCGACAGTGACCTTGCTGAACGCTGAGTTTTACATGGAAAGAATGAGTTTCGCCTTTTTTCTTAAGTCTTCAATTTTACAGTGATTGGTCTCCTGACACATCCGAAGGCTGCTTTTAGGAGTCTTCAGCTTCTTATTTTGATGATCCTATAAATACTGTTTCAACACAAGATCTACTCTTTGGGAACTTCTAGGTGCTTGACTGCGACGCTATTGCAATGTCGTGTTTATCAGCGATTTCCAAATCACTGTGATAATAGAACTGAAGATTTAGACAGCAGCTTTGCTCCAAAGCATGCAAACTGCTGTCCCTGTGGCGTGTTTTGTAAACAACTGAGATGACTCGAACATGAATGGGTACCTCTTGGTGATCCATGCCAGTGACAGGAAACACACAGAAGATGCCCATGTATGCTTGCGTGCTTTCCTCCCCAGCTGCCAGCTGATGGAACTTCCTATTCCTGCAACGCTTTGCACTTTTAAATGGATGTCCCTTAGGAAGTGGAAGCGAGTGGTCCCAATTGTGCTTTGGTGGCCAAGGCACCTAGTATCAAGGACGAATTTCTCACAGAACATCCCGGTTGGACCGCTGACTGTAGTTTATGCTTCTGTTTCTCTCTGCATAGTGTACACATTGTTATAACATTATTGTTTATTTTTCTTCTTTAGTTGTAGTGAAGTCACCTGTAAATCTCACATCATTTCCACATCAGTTTTTTTTTTGTTTTTTTGCGGTACGCGGGCCTCTCACTGCTGTGGCCTCTCCCGTTGCGGAGCACAGGCTCCGGACGCGCAGGCTCAGCGGCCACGGCTCACGGGCCCAGCCACTCCGCGGCATGTAGGATCGTCCCGGACCGGGGCACGAACCCGTGTCGCCTGCACCAGCAGGCGGACTCTCAACCACTGCGCCACCAGGGAAGCCCCCGCATCAGTTTGAAATTGTCTGAAATGGCAAAGTCACCTCCTCCTCGCCCTCCTGTGTTCCTTTCACTGTCTGCCTCTGGTCCACCCTACATAAACTTCCCAATTAGTCTCCCCAGAAGACAATCCATGTGGTCAGGTCATTCCCAGGCTCCTAAACTGAAATGAGTCCAGTCCCTTTAGCCTGACTTTTGAAGTCCTCCGTGCTGTGATGTTAACCCTTCCTTTCCAGCCTTTTCTTTGTCTACCTCATCCACCCCCGAAGGCACCTATGCTTCGTAGCTACGCTGGACAGACTCGTGGCTGCCGCTGACCCCATCGGTCATCCTCTTGGTTGGAATATGGGTGACTTATTTTCACCCACTGAAATCCTACTCATCCTTCAATGCACACCTCAAGTATCTGCTCCTCAAAGGGCCATCCCCAGTCTGTCCAGTCCAAAGCCATGTCCCCTTCTCCCGTGCTCTTATCATAAACACATTTTGCCCCAACATGGTAGTTGTTTCCCTACCTCTGGCCCATCGCAGTTCAAACTCTTCCTTCACATCAGGAATTGGCTGGTCTGTCATCTTCCTAATCATCTCAGTGCCTAAAATCGGGCCTGGAATACAGCCGGCACTCAGTGTCAAGGCTGTTTGGACTGAATTGATCGTCCTTTGATTACTTGCCTGGACCATGGAATTAGGTCCTGGGCCTCCCAAGCCGCTGGACATACAAGCTGGTGTCGTTATCTCCATATGTGATGTATTGATGAGGTATCTGCTGCAGGTAGGGAGCTGGGTTCAACCCGTGGCCAGCTGTTCGGACGTGCAACCAAATACAATCCCTCTGGCCCTCCCACATGGGATGTGGTAGAGCAATCCTGATACAGACACTTTCAGGCATCTAGGAAGATGCAGGACTCCGTGGGACAGTGGCCATTGCCCTGCCTTCACTCACCTGTGTGTAGTCCAGGTGAGTGATCACATGGTGGATTTCATGTGAGCTGGGACTCCTAGCAGTAGAAAGACGAGGGTGAGGATTCAGGGGAGTGTTTCGGGGACCAGGAAAGAGCCAGGGAGGGAACAGACAGAGGATGAGCTGAGGGCTAGAGGTGGAAAACTGGGAAAATTGTCACTCTGGGTCAAAAGATGTTGGTGAGGATAGGGTGACAATACGTCCCATCTGCCAGGGACACGCAGTGTATACCTGTGGCTGGTCAATGAAGTCTTTTGATTGTCTCTGACACTCCATCCCCCTCACTCCCCAAATGTCCCAGTTTGGAAGATGAATTGAGGGGTCACCCAAGCGGAGGTGGGAGTGGTAGGGGACAGTCTCGCTCTCCATCATTCTCTGCTGTCATTTTCAGGGGGACCCCTGGGTCACCAGGTTGGTTGACCTGCAGCAGTGACGTCTGCAGGGCCAGGGGCAATCAGGCCACCAGGAATTTTCTGAGCCCCCAGATGCCAGGTGTTGTGCTAGACACTGGTGTTTAGGCACCTGTAAGACATTAGGGGGCGCTGTGTGGCATTTCATCCACATCCTCAAGCCCAGTCCCACGTAATATAGTTCTCCAACCCCTGGCCCAGGACTGGGTAAAACCTTTAGAAGTTCTAAGCGGAGAAAAGAGCAGGATGCTTCCCCATATGTAATTCAAAACAAAAACAAGACTAACTGAAGCATAAATATAAGAGAGCCCCCATCCTGCTAGTATTTTCTTTGATTCTTCTACTGAAATAGCGTGTCAAGTTATTTTCGAAAAAAAAAAAAAAAACTTGTGATGCCCCCTGTTGAGCTGGTGCCCTCAGCTCAGGTTGACTCTTCTTTTTGGGTAACCAGGACCCTCCCCATGCCCGCCTTGGCCACATCCCGGGGCCCAATCACGGGCACAGGCAGTTCTGTCTGGGTGGCTTTTCCGAGTGGGAAATGGTTCCAGATGTTGACAGCTGGAGGCCACCAAGGCAGACCTGGGCTTCCCCACAGCCACACAGAGGCCTTCGTTCTGCGGCTTTGAAGGGGCTGCTTTGATGCTACCCCCAGCAAAGCATGGTTGGTTGCGTCTTTTCTGGGAAAATGCCGAGAGGCGAAGCTGTGGATTAAGTCTCTACTGTGAATTAGTGATCGCCCCTTCCTGACACTGGACCTGGACCACCCTCGTGCTGTGAGCAGCAGAGGGGATTTATAGAGTGTGGACACTGAATTTCAGAGATGGAAGGGACTATTTCTCTGAAATAAAGGAACAGTGATAGGATATTATAGTGAAAAGTGTACATGAATGAGACAGTTGAAGTGTATGAATAGAGTATGTGCATGGGGTCCAACTATGAACCCCTCAGACATTTTTAAAGCAAATGTATATGTCACAGACCTTCTGACACATACATAAATATTTAAAGAGGTCATCTTGGAGAAGACCACGCATGTCACCAGAAGATGCTGTCTTTGCTCAAAACATTTTGGAATTCTCCTTCGGGAACACATTCAGACCCAGTTCCTGGAGTTGACAGAGATCCTCTCATCAAATGGCAAGTTCGCACTGAAACTGAAGTGACTGGCAGTCACTCACACTTTAGTATGAGCTAGTTAAATCAAATGCAACTTAGCTCTAATCTGACAGTCTAGGAAATGGGAGTTTAAGCAGAGGGTTGTGGGGAGAGGATAACTTGGGTCCTCTAGGGAGCAGCTGGGGGGTGGGCTGTGCCCCAGGAGGTTGAAGAAAGAAGGGCTGGGATGCAGGGACGGAGGATGGGGGAGGGCTAGGAGGGCATAAAGAGGAGCCTTGGGGCCAGCACATGAGGAGGCATGGAGGCAGTCAAGTGTTTGGTTAAGGGAGAGGTTTGGAGGCAGGTAGACCTGAGTTAGAATCCTAGTTATGTCATGGGCTACGTGACCAAGTGCAAGTGATAGGTTTCTAAATGGCTTATGATAGAACAACTTTTTTCCAACCATAAAATAAATTAAATAAATAAACAAAAAATAAATAATCATAGATAAATAAATAAAATAGTTATTTCCAACCATAAAATGGGAATAATAACAAGGCTTTCTTTCAGAGTTGTCAAAAGGCAAATGTAATAAAGTACATAGATATTGGTTTGGAAGAAAGCCCTCAATAAAGGTCCGTTATCATTATTATTGTTATGTAGGGTTCCAGGAGAGAGCTTGGAACAAGACTGCCCCTTTCACGTGGGAGCACTAACGAATTTATTTTGGCCACATGTATTGAGCTCTAATAGCTCCCTGCCGTTCCAGAGCTATGAGATGTAAAACGATGAACTGGGGGGAATTATTTGCCCACAGTCTACTGGGTATCCCAAACTAAGTGCACCAATGACAAAATCAGATGTAGGAATCAGATGTTCGAGATGGATCTGGAGGATGGAGGAGATTTACACGGGTCGGGGCAAAGGGACGATCCACGGGCAGGATCGGGGTCTGAGAGTGGACCAGTCAGTGCTGCAGAGTGGGAACGAAACTGCCCCATCCTAGCGTACAGGAAGCCCCAAATGTACTACGTGTGTCTCACCTTATCTCAGCCCAGCTCTATGTCCAGTGCAGGACTGAGAACCGGGCTTGCTATCGACCGTCGCGGGGCAGTGTACTTTACAGGTCGATATCGTAATCAGTTTATAGTGATTCAGACACAGCTTTAAAAAATCTCCCCGTTCACAAACGTTTCTTGTGAGCTACACAGGAAGAAGAAGATAAAAAAGGCCATTTCTTTTACTATTTGATTTGCCCAGCCTCAGAAACTAAACCTCTCTCAGACTGCCTCTTGTCTGGGACAGGAAGCTATTTGCTTGGATAGTGAAAAAGGCGTGAACATTTGACTGTAGCAATGTCCCATGCGCAACTTAATATTCAGATTCCAATGATTCAAAGCCTAAGCACCTGGCCTCCACCTCTGCATCCCTGCTGGAAATAAGATCCTCCCGAATTTGTTAATTCCCCCCATGTTTCCCCTTCGGTAAGGGTAACAGTAAGATTGGTTTCAGGATCTGTTTCTGTTTTGTAAAAAAGTTCATTTGTATTATATACACACTACTATATATAAAATACCCATTTGTACCATATACACACTACTATTAATAAAATAGATAACCAACAAGGACCTACTGTATAGCACAGGGAACTCTACTCAATTTTCTGTAATAACCTATATGGGAAAAGAATCTGAAAAAGAATGGATATATGTATCCATTCACAACAACACTGTAACAAGACACTGTAAATCAACTATACTCCAATAAAAATTTTAAAAAAAAGATCCCTCTGAGATCTCAGATCAGGTAGAGGACCATTCATTCATTCATTCTTTGATGCCTGCAGGCATTACAGCCTAGAAGCCCAGGTGGTCTGGAAGTAGAATGTGAGAGCTTGTTGTCTAGCTGAAGCCAATTTTCTGTATAATACTCTTTGTGTTTGTCATGTGGGGATAATAGGACCTTCCTCCTATGGGGGTTGTGAGAATCCAATGAAATACCGCACGGTGAGTACTGAGCACGTGGTCCGGCAGGTGGTAGATTGTGAGTAATGGTGCTCATCGTGGTTGTTCAGCCTCTTCTATGTACCAGGCACTGTGCTCAGCGCCATGAAAGAAGCAGAGCCTAAGCAGGAGGCCTAGATGGTTACGGAGCGGGCAGCAGCTCTGAGTTCATTCCCATGTCCTTTCCTTTTCCCGGGGTTTATGGGCAGGTCCCCCACTGGAGGGGATTTTTAATCCCTTACATCTTAGCCCTTTTTTTTTGCGGTACGCGGGCCTCTCACTGTTGTGGCCTCTCCCGTTGCGGAGCACAGGCTCCGGACGCGCAGGCTCAGCGGCCACGGCTCACGGGCGCAGCCGCTCCGCGGCACGTGGGATCTTCCCGGACCGGGGCACGAACCCGCGTCCCCTGCATCGGCAGGGGGACTCTCAACCACTGCGCCACCAGGGCAGCCCCATCTTAGCCCTTTCCTGCCACCTCTTCAGCAATCCCGTCTTCCTAGCGCACCTAGTTTCCTTCCCGGCACTCACCATTTTCTTAGGATACTTGTTGGCTTGCTCACTGCTTCTTTCTCCTACTGGAACGTAAACGCTAGGAGAACCAAGCCCTCGTCTGGCTCATTGACGTCCTGCATCCCAGGCACACGGCAGTGTTGAATAAATATCTATTGGCTGACGGACTCCTGAACAAAGCCCAGCAGGTCTTGCGTGGTGCAGATCGGACAGAACGACTAGATTTAAGCGGTTCCTTGAGGACAGCAGTCGTGTTTTCTTCTGTTATCTTTCTTGGCCCCCACAGAGTTCTGGGCACACAGTGGAGCATACTAAATACTTGTTGGTGGATTGATTAAATCAATAGCAACAAGAGGTGTACCTGGATGGGGTAATGAGTCTTGAAGACAAGAATTATGGGTCTTAAAGACCAAAAAAATAGGAAATTATTTTTAGTGTCGGGGAGTTTTTTTATTGTGGTATGTTAGGGACAGGAGATTTATAGTCGTTTTTACTGTTTATAAGTTTAAAAATATGGTATGTGAGCTTCTGCAAGAAAGCTGGAGGTTTCACAAGTTTCCATTGCTCTGAAACAGAGGTGACTTCCAGCCACGCTGGCATCCACCCTAGAGCCTACGTGACATTTTATAAATTGTTTATCAGCGCTGAGCTCCCCAGAGCTTGCTCTGCCGTTCTCCAAGATGCTGGCTGACACCTCGGACAGGGGAAGCCAGGATGTGTTTTGACAACCGAGTGGTTTCCTTAGCAAGCTGACGGTGTCCTCAGGCAGCTCAGCAGAGAAAGCTTTGGCTTTCCAACGAGGACGGTGACGCTCAAGAGGCTTCCTCTCTCGGAAGCACATGCTGAGTCCATCCTCAGACCGGTATTTGGATTTGCCTGGGCTCTGTGAAGCCAGCCTGTCCGTTTGAGTGCAAAGCAGGCTCAGGCCTCTCCGCTTGGCTATTTTACTGAAGAAAAGTCAGTGAACTTGGAGCACAAACCCCCAGAGACCACAGGAAATAGGCTCTGAGTCCTTTCCAAGAACACAGACGCGAGCTAAGCACCGTGGGGAGCAGATGGACGGTGAAGACAGATGTCCGAGGGCAGCGTCCACTTTCCTGCTCGTTACTACTCGCTGAGCACCTACTGTGTGCCATGTTCCCTGGGGGACATTTTATGACATGATCCTCAATCGCAGAAATAACCTTGCCAGGTTGTAGAGCCAATGACAATTAGAGAAACCGCACAGCTAAGAACGGGCACAGCTGGATTTGAACTTGCACTCTCTGCCTCCAGACCGAGGTCTCTTTCCGCCTGGCCATCTGGTAAGGCTGTCCGGGGTTGACCATGGAGGAGTTAAGATCCGTTTGGGTAGGGGTAGAACAAGGAAGAGGCAATTTAAAGGCAAACACTGGATTTGAAGCCTAGGAAAGGAGGGGCCACGTCAGGGTAGGGTGGAGCTCAGTAGCAGGAAGGGGACATCCTGCCAGCGAAAACCTGCAGGTACGTGTGCGGCGTAGGCACAGGAGAGAGAAGGACGGACCACTTTGCTTGAGCAGAACGTTTCTGAGCCTTGGGGAGGGCTCGTGGGAATCATTGGAGCCAAGTTGGAGAGACAAGTTGAGGCAGGGCGGTTGTAGCCGTCGCATAGCAGGTGGGGTTTGGAACTGATCTTATACTTCAAGGGGGGGCCCCTGTGCAGGTGTTCAAGAGGGAGAATTAACCTGATGAAAGTGGTATTTTAAGAGGATTGGCGAGAATGTCTCGGGAGATCTGGGGCCGGGAAAAACCAGCCATGAGGTTTTTCAAGGGCAGAGATGTGAGAAAGCTCCTATGTCCCATTAGCTGCTCTGAGAAAGAGTTTCTCTCCCTCTCTGCTCACCTCCATCTCAGCACAGCTGCCGACGTCCTCCCAAAATAGCCGAGGCAGTCCTGCCCGTCCCAGGGGTGCTGATCAGCTCTCGCTGGGCCTATGGCTGACCCCCTCAGGCCACAGGCCCACTATGTCTAAGGTGGCCCAGCCGTGCTGGGCCTCACAGAGCCGAACATGACATTGTCCCGAGCCCAAGGGAAGCCTGCCCATGTACTGCCGTCGTGGGAGTCGGGGGAGGGGAATACATCTTTTGCGCTCTTGCTAAACATGCTACTGAGCACTGCAGAAAAAACTGGGTGTTGTAGAACACAGTTCATTGCCCTTGTCGCATTGGGGAAGGATGGCAAGATGGTGCTTCTTGTTTGTAACGGGAGACCAACATCCCATGTTCCGTAACATCACACTCATCTTTTGCTAGAAAGTTGTCCATAAAGTACAGGCAAAAAGTCACGATTTTTCTCCCCCTACAGTGTAGTCAGGGCTCCTGGAAAAGACAGAGTTACTTTTACCAAGAAAGAAGGTGCCCGTTCCCCGATTGTGGGTTGCTACAAGCACCCCAGACTCAGGTGACACACAGCAGATAGGAGTGTGGTGTATGGGAATGGGGGCAGGGGAGGGAGGAGTCTGGACCATCTGCTTCCCTGTTCTCCCCACATCAGAGAGATGGCTTCAGCCTCTGAAAACTGTGACCAGGGGATCAGGCGACATGGAGTGGGGTCAGGAGTTCATACAACCAGAGAACTATAGGATCAGAGAGTATCAGAGCTGGATGGTGTCCAGCAATAGCAGTGGTTCTCAGATGTCAGGATGTATAAGAGTGACCTGGGATGCTTCCAAAACTCCAGATTCGTGAGAACCCCCGCCCCAGGGCTTCTGACTTCATAGGTCTGAGGAGTCTGCATTATTTATTGGAACTCTTTGTTATAAGCGACGGGAAACGCCGCTTGTATGATTTAAGCAGAAAAGGAGCTTGTAGAGAGAACATGTGTGCACGTGGAGCTGAGGGAAGCTGGGCAGGCAGAAGCGCTCCTGAGGATGCAAACTCTGGCAAAGCAAAGGAGGAGGGACCTCCTAGAGACGGTCACCTGGTCCACCTGATGGCCAAGCTTCAACCCCACACGAGGGGACTTGCGTGCGGTCACATGCTCTGTGCTCCTTCAGAAGGGTCTTTTCTCAGATCTCCTTGTCACCAACCTTCTGAGTTGGGCCATTCTAGGTCCTTGACTATGAGGCCCAACTCGTGTCCATTTCCTTTTGTAAGTCTTTCATTTCAGATGATCTCCCCTTCCAGGAAAAATGGACAATTGTTGGTCCATTCGCTAGAGAGAGGTTTCGTGTTACACACTTGGGATGTTTTTTTGATCCCTTTAATTATGCAGTGTCACTGTGGGCTATTGTATGTTCAATCCTTACAATAGCTCTGGAAGGTTGGTGTCCTATTATCATTCCCACTTCACACATAAGGAAGCTGAAACCCAGAGAGGTTGAGTCACATGCCCAAGATACACAGCAAGTGATGGCCCAGCTGGAATTTAGCCTGGTCGTCCTGGCTTCAAAGTCTGTGCTCTCCTACCCACCGTACTTCACCTGGACTCTCCTTCTTCACTGGAAGAGCTCTGAGTTTGTGATATATGATAAATCTCAATCCATCAAATCTGGAAGTTTTTTTTTTTTTTTTTATAAAATGGGCTTTGACTGGGATGCCCACTGAATCACTTGATCCTAGATACCTGTGATGAGTTACCCATTGCCAGAGATCCCCATGGTTTACATCCTGATTCCATCAACAATCTCATTGTCTGTGTTATGCCTTTGTCTTTAGTTATAAGTTCACTGTCTCTAGATATAGCCCATAGTTTCGTTGAACAATTATAGTTAGAATATCTTTTTTGTCTTAACTCTCAAAACTATCTCCTTGGTTAAGTGTAAGGGAATCGCACTTCTCCTGTGTCTTGCAAAGGACAAAATCAAAGGCATCTCTCAGCCACCCACCATCGACAAGCAGGCTGTAGTTAGCTAATATCTACTGAGCATTTGTGTTTCCCAGAGACTGAAATGGTCACATATATTAGCTCACGTAGCCCTGAAATCAACCCTATGGAGCAGGTATTACTATTATCTCCATTCAGGACCATACAATGGACAGGACGGGGATATTTGCTGAAGGTCTCATAGGAAGCAAGTGGTCTAGCCAGGATCTACAGCCAGGCAGCCTGGCTCCAGAGCTTATCCTTCTTGCCAGAGCTTAAGCTCATTCTCTCCTGCGATGTCAGCAGAGAAGATTAATTCATCCATTCAACAAATATTTATTGAGTGCCTACTCTTTGCCAGGTAAGGAAAACTGACTGGTCTCTGACGTCAAGCAGCTTGGCCTAATGGGAAGAAAGACACTGATCAAATAACAGTACACATCTACGTGAAACTGTATGTGTGAAAGAGCACAAAAGGACATGTCTACCGTACCAGGTGAGTGCATCACAGGACGATTTTACCTGGTCAGGCAGGTCGGAGCTGGAGCCTGAAATTACAAGGGCCCTTACTAAGGACTGCTAAGGACTCAGTGAGGAAACCCCAGCTTTGGGAGCCTTGAGTGGAAGGAAGAAAGAAGAAACAGGGGAGGAGGCTTCTTCTTATAACCCTCCAGGCAGCCCCTCTTCCTTCTTCTGTCACCTGCTGCTTTTTCCAGCCCTGAGGTTGAGCTCCTGAGGGTAGTGAAGCCGCTGGGGCTTCCAGAGGTCACCCTGGAAGTGCACCCTTTGCCAGGATGACAACACAGCGTCAGCATCCATTCTTGAAAAGAATCAGCCTTGTCAGTCACATCAGATTCGCTGGGTAGAGCAACGGGCATCAGGCATGCAGACCTCAAGGGAGCTGGGATCCTGGCGGCAGGTCCTAGAGAGACGGACATGGCCCTTCTCCTCTGCTTGCCGGGTGTGTCTTCTGTGGCGAAGTGAGGACAAGCATGGACCCCTGATGCCTCGTCACTTCCAGAGATTGATGTGCGTGTCACCACATTTGTTCATGGGGGAGCTTTGGAAACTCGGGGACCACACAGGTGATTTCCAAAGCATTTTACCACGTGGGTACAGTGTACTAATTTGGGGCAGGATGGAGAGAGCTTCTCTCTCTGTCACCTCGAAGACCCTTGATGGATGAGGTATTCTAAGTCTTCGAGTCCTTCAGCTCAAGCCCAGCTGACATCTCAGGGCTCAGGGGCCCAGAAAATGGGGAGATTTCATTCATGTAAAGCCAATTAAAGAAAGGAGACTGATCAACCCAAACCAACGAATTCCCAGAGGGGCAAAGAAACGTGGAGGAAAAAGAGAGAGCAGATGGAGGTGTGATGGGAGACAGATAGTTCTCGGAGTTGTAGGGAGAGGAGGTGAGAGGTAACGTGGGGGTGTCACCGTAAGTGGCACCCCCTGCTCACTGTCTCCACACTTCATAAATGAGCCACTTCGCCAAGTCCAAGTGTGAGATTACTCGGGGGACAGGCTGTCAGCCTCTCCAAGATCAGGGCCAGGACTGATAACCAAGGCAGGATGCCGGGAGTTCAGGGCTGGCCAGATAGTCAGCTTCCAGTTTATCAAGCCCAGGGGATGACACTTTCTTCTGGACCTGCCAGCCAGAGTGGTTCCACTGCCCTAAGACTGTCTTTTGAACAACCAGGTGGCAAAAAACTAAAAATGATGAAGAGCTGTTCAGTACAGCGTGCCTCCCCTTAAGAGAGACCTGATTAGAATAGATGGAAACTTCTGTTCAGAGTTAAGATGCTGCAGGAATGGGGCACAGTTGAATTAGTCCCACACCTGGAGCCAGCAGACAAAAGGGCAAATCCCAGCTTCACTGCTTTACTAACTGACATCCTTACGTGGTCCCTTAAACTGTGTGGCTCTCCAATCTCTTGGTTTTAAAACGGAGTTAATGCTATATCCGCCCCACAGGGTTGTGAATATTTCATAAATGACATATTTTAGATGCAAGCACTTTTAAAAACTATAAAATACTTTGCAGATAAAAAGAATTACTTCCAGTAACCTGAAAACCTGAAGTAAAAACAGTAAGTGGACTGTGTTTGTGTCCCCTCTCCTGTGACAAATCCAGAGCTGCTTTGCACATTGCATTCCACACAAATGGCACCTTTAGGAGCACACAGTGAATGATGTTTCTTGTAGCAGCTGCAGCGGTGCCGAGTCAGGTGGGAGGAGATCAGATTTACACGAAAAGCATTTTAGTTCACGATTCCAGTCTCTGTGCCATGAAGTTATGAGATCAGCAAAACGTTCACATGAAGCTTGCATCAGTAAGAATAAGTTAGATTATGCTGCGTAACAAGATAGCCCTCAAATCCCAAGAGCTTAAGGCACAAAGCTTTATTTCTTACTCATATCATGTGGCCATAATGGGATAGCAGGGGCTTTGCTCATTCTAGTCACTCAGAGACCAAGGGTGACAATACAGCTCCATCATTTAAAAAAAAATAATTTTATTGTAGTATAGTTGATTTACAATGTTGTGTTAGTTTCTGCTGTACAGCAAAGTAATTCAATTATATATATATGTATATATATGTGTGTGTGTGTGTGTATATATATATATATATATACACACACACACACACACACACACACACACACACACACACATACATTCTGTTTCACATTCTTTTCCATTCTGGTTTATCACAGGATATTGAATATAGCTCCCTGTGCTATACAGCAGGACCTTGTTGTTTATCCATCCTATATACAATAGCTTGCATCTGCTAACCCCAAACTCCCACCCCATCCCTCCTCCAGCTCTCTGCCTCTTGGCAACCACAAGTCCATCCTCTATGTCTGTGAGTCTGTTTCTGTTTCATAGATAAGCTCAGTATTTTAGATTCTGAACATATTTTAGACACGTGATATCATATGGTATTTGTCTTTCTCTGTCTGACTTATTTCACTTAGTATGATAATCTCTAGTTCCATCCCTGTTGCTGCAAATGACATGATGTCATTCTTTTTTATGGCTGAGTAATATTCCATTGTATATGTGCCACATCTTTATCCATTCATCTGTCAATGGACATTTAGGTTGCTTCCATTTATTGACTACTGTGAAAAATGCTGCTATGAACATAGGGATGCAAGTATCTTTTCAGATTAGAGTTTTGTCTGGATACATGCCCAGGAGTGGGATAGCTGGATCATATGGCAACTCTATTTTTAGTTTTTTGAGGAGCCACCATGCGGTTCTCCATAGTGTCTGCACCAATTTACATTCCCACCAACCGTGTAGGAGGATTCCCTTTTCTGATAGAGATTTTAAAAAATATATTTATTTATTTTTGGATGCATTGAGTCATCTTTGCAGTGCGTGGGCTTCTCATCGCGATGGCTTCTCTTGTTGTGCAGCACAGGCTCTAGGTGCACGGGCTTCAGTAGTTGTGGCACTCAGGCTCAGTGGTTGCGGCACACGGGCTTAGTTGCTCCACGGCATGTGGGATCTTCCTGGACAAGGGCTGGAACCCATGTTCCCCGCATTGGCAGGTAGGTTCTTAACCACTGCACTACCAAGGAAGTCCTGAGATTTTTAAAGTAGAGAAAATGGCTGGTGGGTTATAGAAAGTTCATTCTTATGTTTTCTTCAAGCCATTCCATCATTACTTGTTTGCTCTTTGACAAGTTCCTATCTGAATAGTGGCTGAGAGGGTTGAGTCTTCCAAATATGTAGTGCTTGATTTGCTTCCAATGGGGTTCAGGGCACACAACCTCAAAATATGACCCCTTGGTGTGCTGAGTATCTTAAGCTGAAGGAGTTTGAGTAAAATGCAGTAAGATCACTCTGACCTCTTCCTCTTCTCCCTCCTCCCCTGAAATGGGTCATAAGTCTCCCATGTGAAGGATGCCCTCCTTGTACCGGGAGGAGGGAAGAGTTTCTTATCAACGGAGATGGAATTTGGGGCCAAGGAATCAGCATAAACAAATCTTGTTAAACTCTTCTCTTCCCGTTACTTCTTTACCATTTGCTACCCAAGTCCAAACTCCTCTTTTTGTCAATTCTTTACAATTTTTTTTTTTTTGGTTTCTTTGCCTAGAAACTTCCTTTTCTGGTTACTTCCTTGGGTCTTCATTCTCTTGCGAAGGCTCCCATGGACATGTAAAAATTCCATAAAGGTTGTATGCTTTTCTCCTGTTAATCTGTCTTCATCAGTTTAATTTTCAGCTCCAGCCAAGGACCCTAAGAGGTTCAAGGAAAACTTTCCCTCCTCTACACTTCCCTGGAGGTTTGGGCATCAAATCACCTGCTGAAGCTGCATTTTAGGTGCTCGGAACTCAAAGTTCATAGGTGAGAAAATGGGACGTGTGCACAGTGCACTGAAAATCCCACCATCAAACGCCATTTAAAGAGGGGGGCCAGGATGGTTGGAAGGCAGCACAGCAAATACCAGCGAGATCTTTTTTGTGAGTTGTTCATATACTTGAGTCTTAAATTGGTCAAATCCTATTTCCTGCCTTAGTTTTCTTTGTCTATAAAATGTGGAGACGTGGCCTTCTCCAACCACCAGAGATGGTATGAAGACAAAAACACATTTAAGAACGGAAATCTCTGAGGTCTTTCAAAGGAAGTGAACTATGGAAATTCGATATATCCTCATCACTATCATGGGACTCGTGTGACTTTAAATTTAGAGGGAAAGAGTCTGGGTTTAGATCTCATCTCTGTCACTTGAACAGATTGTTTAATCTCTCTGAGCTCAGTTTGCAGACCCCAAAGTGAGGTGGCAGGGAACCTCTTCTTTCCTGTGGTACTCATCTTAGGGACATGTGCTGAGGACCAAAAGAAGGTGTCTCTGTAGAAGTCTTCATAAACCTCAGGTTTTTTCTAATCTGAGTTAGTGCTTTGTCCTTGTCTCCCTGACTCTTTGTGCCTCTGGGGAGTGAGCTCTGGAAGACTCAGGCAGTGACAGGGGAACATGGGGTGACAGTTCCCAGGAAGGCACTATTTTAGTGGTGGGCCTGGCTCTTCCCGCTGATTGTGGCGGGTGTGAGGATACGGGCAGAGGCTTTATCTCCTGAGCCCTGACCTGCAGTGTGATTCTTCTGGCCGCCCTTCTCACACCCTCTGGTGTCTGGCCTCATGAGCAGGGGGACATCAGGGGTCAGGTGGGCCTTGTGGAGCCAGAGGCCGCCTCCTGTAGGTGATAGGACCTACACAGCAAGAGGCCAATGGCTGAGCTGGAAACGAGGATCACAGAGCCAATGGGACAGAGACCTAAGCTCCCTGATCCAGACCATTCCAGCAGCTGGGAACAGAGGATTTGTCTTTTGGTGATGCTTTTATAAAATACACAGGGCTTCTTTTATATGGTGTTAATAATATATTGTACTGATAATGTACTTGTTTGACAAATGACCACTTTTTCATCCCTCAAACACATTTTAAAATTGCAAGCCTTTCCATTTTCTCTAAGATCAATATAAGACAAGGATGTCCACTCTCACCACTATTATTCAACATAGTTCTGGAAGTCATAGCCATGGCAATCAGAGAAGAAAAAGAAATAAAAGGAATACAAATTTGAAAAGAAGAAGTAAAACTGTCACTGTTTGCAGATGACATGATATATATAGAGAATCCTAAAGATGCCACCAGAAAACTACTAGAGCTAATCAATGAATTTGGTAAAGTTGCAGGATACAAAATTAATGCACAGAAATCTCTTGCATTCCTATACATTAACAACTAAAGATCAGACAGAGAAATTAAGGAAAGAATCTCATTCACCACTACAACAAAAAGAATAAAATACCTAGGAATAAACCTACCTAAGGAGGTAAAAGACCTGTACTCAGAAAACTATAAGACACTGATGAAAGAAATCAAAGATGACACAAACAGATGGAGAGATATACCATGTTCTTGGATTGGAAGAATCAATATTGTGAAAATGACTATACTACCCAAAACAATCTACAGATTCAATGCAATCCCTATCAAATTACCAATGACATGTTTTACAGGACTAGAACAAAAAATCTTAAAATTGGTATGGAGACACAAAAGACCCCAAATAGTCAAAGCAATCTTGAGGGGAAAAAAAAAAAAGGAGCTGGAGGAATCAGACTCCCTGACTTCAGACTATACTACAAAGCTATAGTAATCAAGACAATATGGTACTGGAACAAAAACAGAAATATAGATGAATGGAACAGGATAGAAAGCCCAGGGATACACCCACGCACCCCTGGTCAACTAATCTATGGTAAAGGAGGCAAGGATATACAGTGGAGAAAAGGCAGTCTCTTCAACAAGTGGTTCTGGGAAAACAGGGCAGCTACATGTAAAAGAATGAAATTAGAACACTCCCTAACACCATACACAAAAATAAACTCAAAATGGATTAAAGACCTAAATGTAAGACTGGACACTATAAAACTCTTAGAGTAAAATATAGGAAGAACACTCTTTGACATAAATCACAGCAAGATCTTTTTTGACCCACCTCCTAGAGTAATGGAAATAAAAACAAGAATAAACAAATGGGACCTAATGAAACTTAGAAGCTTTTGCACAGCAAAGGAAACTATAAACAAGATGAAAAGACAACCCTCAGGATGGAAGAAAATATTTTCAAACGAATCAACAGACAAAGAATTAATCTCCAAAATATATAAACAGCTCATGCAGTTCAATATTTAAAAAAAAACAACAACCCAATCCAAAAATGGGCAGAAGACCTAAATAGACATTTCTCCAAAGAAGACAAATAGCTGGCCAAGAAGCACATGAAAAGCTGCTCAACATCACTAATTATTAGAGAAATGCAAATCAAAACTACAATGAGGTATCACCTCACACCAGTTAGAATGGGCATCATCAGAAAATCTACAAACAACAAATGCTGGAAAGGGTGTGGAGAAAAGGGAACCCTCTTGCACTGTTGGGAATGTAAATTGATACAGCCACTATGGAGAACAGTATGGAGATTCCTTAAAAAACTAAAAATAGAATTACCATATGACAAAGCAATCCCACTACTGGGCATATACCCAGAGAAAACCATAATTAAAAAAGACACATGCACCCTAATATTCACTGCAGCACTATTTACAATAGCTAGGTCATGGTAGTGACCTAAATGCCTATCGACAGATGAATGGATAAAGAAGATGTGGCACATATATACAATGGAATATTACTCAGCCATAAAAAGGAATGAAATTGGGTCATCTGTAGAGATATGGATGGACCTAGAGACTGTCATACAGAGTGAAGTAACTCAGAAAGAGAAAAACAAATATCATATATTAACGCATATATGTGGAATCTAGAAAAATGGTACAGATGAACCAGTTTGCAAGGCAGAAATAGAGACACAAATGTAGAGAACAAACATATGGACACCAAGGGGGGAAGTGGAGGTGGGGTCTGGGGGGGTGGGATGAACTGGGAGATTGGGATTGACATGTATACACCAATATGTATAAAATAGGTAACTAAATAGAACCTGCTGTATAAAAAAATTAAATTTAATTTAAAAAAATTAAAAAATAAATTGCAAGCCTTTCTTTCCTCTCTTTCCTTTTCTTCTCTTTTCTCTATTTCATCAAACATCTATAAATCTTCTGCTATGTACCCCGGACTGTGAATACATAGAAATAACACCACCTCTGTCATCTTGGAATTGTAACGTGGCCAAACTAAGTGATGGATGGGTGAGAAAGGGATGAACGCTTGTTGAATAGTCTTATTTATCAGACACTGTGCTTTCTATTGTCACATATATTTAGTTAATTTAAAACTGTGAACAGCCTCCGTAAGGTAGCTGATGATAATAACAATACTCATATATTCATCTAATCCTCAAAATAACCCCCTAAGGTGACAATTGTGATTATGTCCACACTGCCCAGCAGGAGGGAATGATGAGGTGTCATTCAGGTCCCAGTTCCCTAAATACGGAGCCCACTGTGTGACTCTGCCCCAGGACCCCGGCTCTACGTGGTGGAGCTGAATTCCTGCCAAAGCCCGAGGCCTGTGGAGCTCCAAGCTCCCTTACCCTAAGCAGAAACCACCTCTCAGATGCTGAGTCCAAGGGGGAAATCTGCAAAATGCCCACCAGATGGCAGTATTTCCCAGTGCAACTGCCCTGGGGGAGCCGTGGAGGGGACCTGCCTGCAGAGTTCCTGGTACTGTGACACAGTCTCAGACAACTGTCCCTGGAGGAGCCAGAGTTCCGGTTCATACCATGCCCCTCCCTCCCCCAACAGAATACTTCCAAGGATTTCACTCTAGGAATGGCACATGTGGGGCTGTCAGAGGAACCGTCTCCTCCTCCCTCCCCAGCACCTCCTTCTCCCCATTGAAAAATCTGGGCGGTGGCAGCCTGCTCACTTTCCCACGAGCCACAAGTACCTGGGGAGTAGAGAAGCTGGACCCCGTCTGTGTTCAGCTTTCCTTACCCAGCCTGATTCCTCAGTGACCACCTCTGGACCATACCTGACTTTCCAGTTCTCCTCCTGTGAGATTATGCATTGGGATGGGGTCAGGTGGGGGCAGGGGCAGACAGTCACTGGTGGCCCAAGGATGAGATGCTTACTCAGCTGCTTATCGTGCTGCAGACTTGAGCAAGGAGCAGAGGAAGATACAGAGGCAGAAGGTGGGCAGGGGGGCCTGGGGTTCCCTTTGTGGTTTAATTCTACAATCTGCAAGACCCTTGGATCATCAAAGCAGCCCAAATGCAAATGCCCCTGTAACAGAGTAGGACCCTATGGGGTCTTCCCAGAACAGAGGACTCCCCTCATGTCCTCTGCCTGCCTCTTGTCTGTAGAAAATCTTTAGCCTCCTAGGCCTTCCCTGAGTTGCAAAAAGTAAATGTAATCAGAGAAGTGAGAAAATGCAGAAAGAAAGGAAAACAGCCAAACAAGACAAAATAATAATAGTTTATCCATTAAATAAAGTCAAGGACCTTTAGTTCCTCCTCAAGGGCTATAGATAGCATCCTGAGCAAAGTCCTTCAAGCTGTTCTGCAGATACTGAAGCCCCCACCGGGTGGAAAACATTAACCATATGCTGCCCACAAGCATGTAGACCCCAGACCTTCTGGTTGGAACTAGAAGGTTGATAATGTTGACTCCCAACTACCTCACCACCAACCAATCATAAAAATATCTGTGAGCTGATCATACATCCCACAGTCCCCCATCTCTCACCCTGTCTTTAAAAACCTTTCCCTGAAAGCCTTCAGGGAATTCGGGCCTTTTAAACACTGTCTACCTGGACTCCTTGCTTGGCACCTGCAGTAAATGCTGCATTTTCCTTCACAACCACCAGGTGTCAGTAGATTGGCTTTACTGCCTGCGGGCAAGTGGACCCAAGTTTGGTTTGGTAACATTACAATTTTTCTATTTCCTGAAGTCAAGAAGGTTAGTACACATGAAGTTATATTCCAGTTTAGAGAAAGATTTAAACACAACAACAAATACCATTTAAACAAAAGGCTTAATTTAGCCAAAAATGCCCCCAAATACATATCACACAGGAAGTGCATGCCTCATTGAAGAACACAGGACTTTCCAGGACTTTGGCCAACATCAATAGTTGGGACAAAAGATGATCAGAGAACGTGGTAAACAGAGGGTCCAGAGATGGCAAGGGCAGGGTGTGACTGGGTCTAGATTTAGGTCAACCTCCAATGACTTGGTAGCCTGGGCCTCCCACACAATGGGGCAATTCAGTTTCTTCCTGGTCCGGGATCCCCAGACCCAGCTCTCTCTCTGAGCACACTTGGATTGTTTATTGTCACATGATCCCTTCAGAGTGATGTTAAGCTATTTGTGACAATGCAACTAAATGTGGTATTTTTCTCTAAGTTTGGAGACATTCTCTCTCCAAGTGCCCTCCTTCTCCCTAACAGTCTTTCAAGGAAGAGTGTTATTTTACAGGCCCAAGAGAAGTTCATGCCAAGATACTGGGCCTATTCTTTCTGACATCATTACTGTCTGTGTTTATACACTGCAAAGTGTATGTGAAGAAGACGGTAGGGCAGAGTGGAAATCCCACTGGATTTGTAATCAGAAGACTGGAATTGTATCTCTAACTTTTCAGAGAGTTGGTTGGAGACTGGTTAACATCTCCATGAAAAGTTTCTACAAAAAAAGGGGCAGTAACTGTGCGTCTTACATCCCAGAGTTTGTTTTGTAAACCTAATGAGTTCATCTGGATGAAAGAACAAGATATACTATAAAGCGTTATCACTATTGCTAAGATTTCAAGTATTCTCTAAATCTCCTTCCAGTTGTATGGGGTTGCGAGTGAAGAATGTTGCTTCCATAATAGTAAACAAAGGATGTTGCAGCCGTAGAGCCATCACATTACAGACGACTCAACGGTGAGCCCTGAGGGAACTCAGGATGAGAAAGCACACAGGATACTGGCCCCAGATGCCTGATGCATATCAAAGGAATGATTTCAGCGAGCCCGGACTCTTGTATCTTCCCATACATAGAAAAGCACTAAATTCCTTGAGATGTCTGGTTTTCTTTAATTAATAGTAATGAGTCGATGTTCCGACCACCTGATCTTTGCTGCAAAAACTGCTATATATCCTAGCTGCTCCCTTACCTCTTCGTGGAACGGTCTCTCAGAGCTGGTCTGAGATGTTGTGTCCTGGGCTTAAGTCCTCAGTTTTGTCTGCCGAATAAAACATAATTCTCAAATTTTAGGCCGTGCATTTATTTTTCAGTCAACAGGGTTCTCCTTGGGAAAAGCAGAAGACACCTTCCCCAGGCCCTGGAGCAGGTTTTGCCCAGGATCTTGTCACAAGCTGCATTCATGGGGACCTGGGGAATTTTCGACAGCATGTTTTGGGGTGACTCCCCCATCACACTCCATCCGAGGGCCTCAACCACATGGTCCGGGCTCTCCGTGGCCTGTAGGGAGGAAGTAGCCCAGGCTCAGGTGGGTCCTACCCGTCCATGCTCTGTCACTGCTGCCTTCCCCACATGCAGTACACTTAGCCTTTGTCCTCGTTATACAGGGTGAGCAGAGGGTCCTTACCCTGCCTCCCCACCCCATGGCTTCTACCTCCTTGGCCCACCTCCTTTCCTCCCCCATCTCCTCTACTCATAAGAGCAGGTGACATGGCTTCCCAGAAAGTGCTAGTAAAGACCCTGTGCTCCCATCTGTGTTCCAAGCAATAGTCGCCCCCTCTGAGGGCCCCTCAGTAAACGCTAAGGGCCGGTTCACTCAGCTTAGCGATGAGAAAGTCCACTGCATAAAAGCAAATGACTTCAGGGACTTCCCTGGCAGTCCAGTTGTTAAGACTCCATACTTCCAATGCAGGGGGCATGGGTTCGATCCCTGGTCGGGGAAATAAGATCCCACATGCCACGCAGCATGGCCAAAAAAAAAAAAAAAAAATAGCGAATGACTTCAAACTCTACGGGTTAAGTCGGGCTGCACCCAGGTTAAGCCCTCTTTCTCCAAGAAGTGTTGCCGAGTCCAAGCTCGCTCTGCTCGCCTCATGACAGGCCAATAAGAGACAAGGTGATGAGGCAAGGAAGACGACTTTATTTGGAAAGCCGGCAGACCGAGAAGATGGCAGACTAGTGTCTCTGAGAAACCATCTTATCGGGGTTTGGATGCCAGTTTCTTTTATAGAATCAGAGAGGGAGAGGCAGTGAGGAAGTAGAGTAAAAAGGCCATAAGTTTTGCAGATATTCCCTGCAAATTTCCCTGTTAATTTCTTCTTTCTTGCAGCCGTCCACAGGCGGAACAGAGTCTGGACGTTTCCCTGAACAAAGGCACTTTGGTTTAACATTCATTCCGGCAGAGGGGCAGTGTTCCCTGAGGCAGGCCATTATGTAGAGACAGTATCCTTTTAGTGAACAAATGCAGTGGAGAGCAAAGGTTAAAGTAACAGAAACAGATCCAACGTGTAGTCAGATTTGGTTCTTCCCTGTTACAGAAGCTTCCAGGATTCCCCAGATCATGTCCCTCTGGAGTCCCTGTGCGCTTACCCCGTCCCCATATGACTCCATCATGACTCAGCAGAACCTGCTTTGTACCAGGGAGGTGTGGATACAGGTGCTGGGCTCCTGGGCAGGGCGAGGCTTGGTTTTTATTAATATTTACAGTTGCTGCCACCTCCACTCCCCACATATACCAAGCCTTGTGCTTGGTGGTCCATGAACGGAAGAAAGAGTGAGCATTCAAGGAGTTACAGCGAAGAGGTGAGGACCCCACCTTAGGGCATTCACAGCTTTACAAGTGGGACTGAGACACAGAAGTGGGATACTCAGAAGCTAAGTCACCCATAATAGGAACTTTTGAGTCCCTTCCAGCCCCGAGATGCTGGGAGTCTGTGGGTCAGTTACAAAGTCAGGGTTTTACCTAGATCCATCTTTGTCTGTTCTGAAGCGTTGCTGCAGTACACACAGCCTCCCTGGGTCGGATCTTCACTTTGCAGAAAAATTTAAAAGGCTGAAAGAAAATTCCACAGCGGCACACAGCAAGGGCCCCGTCCCCACGTTGCCCTGGCTCCAGCAGGTCTAGACGGCCCTTCCTTTCTCACAGGGATGGAAGGAGAAACAAGAGCAACCCAGAGAGCTCAGGCCTGGCATTTCCTACTTGTCCTGTGAGATGATCCGCTCTCTCAGGACGGCTGCAACGTGAGCTGCCCACCTGACATGCTCCACTGGGCAAACAGAACCAACTCCTGTGGCATCAGCACCCCTGGGTGTGGGCCAACCCCAGAGGAGCCCTGGAACCTGGGAGTCCACAAGCGCCTGATGGATAGAGTGCCTGACCCGAGACCCAGGGAGAGATTAAAAGGTAACGATGGGCAAGTGCTTCGCCCTGACCTCAGGCGGCCACCCAGGCCCAGGGGCATGGCAATCTCTCAAAGGCAGAAAAGGCAAATGCAGGAGATCCATATGGATCAATGTCAACACGCCACGAGGTCCTAATGGTGAGTGAAAGATGCAAGGTGCAGAAGGACGCAGGGAGTAAGCCATTGCCCACGAGACCTTTTTAAACAAGCGCATGCATTGGTAGCAACGTAGAACCTATGCGTGGGGGAGAGGTGTGATGACTTCCAGAGAACAATTTCCTCTTAGAGGGGAGGGCAGAGAGTAAGACAAGCTCTCCAGACTGGTTTCAGTGCTATCTGTAATCTTATTGGCAAACCAAGTATCCAGAGAAAAGGAATTAAGGTACACAAGACCTGTTCAGTCTCGGCTGTGGGTACGTGGTTTACTTCCTGAATATTTGAAAATCTTATAATAGACCGAAACTTAAAAAAAAAAAAAAAGGAATAAAGAAAAGATCTGGGGTAAGAGGATGAAGATAAAGAACATTCTGGCTGTGCAGAGCCACTCTATATCCGTCACCACCCCCCGTGGGTCTCTGTGCTGACTTCGTACAGAACCTACGAAGCCCAGGCCCCGACTCAGACTTATAAAACGGAGGGAGAACCTCAGAAGGTGAAGCCCAGGTAAGCCGGTTTCTGAGAGCACACGATGATGCGGACCCCACCAGGGTCGGACGAGATGCTGTGCCCACCAGTCTACCAGTCTACCCAACTGGAGTTTACACGGCAGGGCCTCCCAGCAAGGTCCTGACGCAACGTCCTCTTGCCCAGGTAGACTCTGCTGCTCTCATTTCAGAAGCCACTTGCTTATTAGACTTCTGCCCGGAGAAAATGGTTCCTGCTATTTTGGGGGACCCTGGGGGTGCTAATTTCTGGCCACGGGCAGTCAGAACCGCTGAGGTCCTACGGCTGGATAAAAATCCAAAGCCACCTCACGAGTTCTCTGCCTGGTCCGGATCTCCTGGAAGCACCCTGGCGTGATGCAGTGAGGACGGCTCTGTGTTCAGTAGCCCTTTAGGGTGTGTCTGTGGCTCTGCTGGGGTCCCTCAGCCCTCACTGAAGCCCTTACCTTATTTTGTCTCTTTTCCGACCTTCAAACTTCTCTTCTAAACTCATTTCCTCTTTTAGGGTCTGAGAGAAGGTGGAGGGAAGTCCCTGAGTGAAGCTACGTTAGTGGATACAGGATGGGATGGGCTTTAAGTTGCAGTCCTGGCTCCAGGGCTGACTGTGTTCTGTGACGTTGGATATGCTCCTCTCTGGGCTAAGAAAAGCACTTCCCCGACCCTTCCTCCATAGAAAGATGTTGTCAGGAATGGGCACTGGGGGAGGTCTGAACACCAGCACAGAGCGTGGCTCTTTCTCTTGGATCTAAGGAGCTACGTGGCTTTTAGATTCTCTACTCCTTCCTGGAGGGCGTGACACAATGCTATGTACGTTGCACGCTCCCAATAAATATTTGTGGATGAAGGAATGGGGGCATGAATGAAGTGCTCTGAGAAGTGCTCTGCCACCTGAGAGCCAGTGACTGTGATAATTAGAAAACCATAGCTGGAGCTGGGAACCCAACCCAGACGCTGGTCCCCAATGCCCTGGCTATCTGATGCGCTGTCCGGGCTCCCAGAGGGCCTGGACCTGAGCCAGGACTCGGAGCACTGGCTTCAAGCAAGGCCCCGAGGGAAAAGTCATCCATCACAGAAAGTAATGGTGCGTGGAAGCATTTATCTCCCCTCCCCCTCTCACAATCGCCCTCAAACGGCTGGTTTTTGGGAAAGAATCTGACTTTCCCAAGGAAGAAAGGTCAATTTTAGAACAGCTTTCTTTCTTTCTTTTCTTTCTTTCTTTTCTTTCTTTCTTTCTTTCTTTCTTTCTTTCTTTCTTTCTTTCTTTCTTTCTTTCTTTCTTTCTTTCTTTCTTTTTCTTTCTTTCTTTCTCTTTCTTTCTTTTTCTTTCTTTCTTTCTCTTTCTTTCGTTCTCTCTCTCTCTCTCTCTCTCTCTCTCTCTCTCTCTCTCTCTCTCTCTCTCTCTCTCTCTCTCTCTTTCTTTCTTTCTTTCTTTTCCTACACAAGCTGGCACCAGTACAGGACATTCTGCACTGGTCTCAGGCTAGGTATTCCTGAGCCTTCTTGGGCTCGGACCATCTTCTCGGCCCTCAGCCATTCCTGCCATCCCAGGTGTGATTTCCCCATTTCACTGTCTGCTCCTTCACTCAGCGTCACCCAATCTGGCATCCTTAATGCCCTCGGGGCCACTCACAGGAGCCCTTGGCTCCCCGGGGCTGATGTGACGGGCTCCGTGCTGGCCTCACTGACCTGCCCAGCATCCTTGTAAGTGACCGAGACTGGTTGGGCAGCTCTGCAGGAAAACCGACACTAAGAAGAGTCGTAGTGGCTCCTTCTCTCCCACATCTGTCTATGATAGGTGTGGGTAACAGGCAGCAGATTTTAGAACCATAACTTTTCAAGGCTTGCCACTGAAAATGTGATCCTGGCATCACCTGCGAACTCGTTAGACATGTAAAGCCTCAGGCAACATTTCAGACCCTCTGAATCAGAATCTGAAGTGTAACAAGACTCTAAGGGGACTTCGTGCCCATGAAAGTTTGAGAAGTACTGCTTTAGCCCAGTGGTTCTCAAAGTGTGGTCCTTGGACCAGCAGTGTCAACATTACCTGGGAACTTGTTAGAAATGTAAATTCTCAGGCTCTGCCCCAGATGTGCTGAATTAGAAACTCCAGGGCGGGGATTCAGCCCTTGGGGTGTCAGTAAGTCTTCCAGATGATTCAAAGGCACACGAGAGCCTGAGAGCCCCTGATGTGGAATATGCTTCCACTACAAGATCATCTGATGAGTAAGGAGGGTGGTACTGAGTCACCACGGCCAGTGCAGCCAGAACAATACCCATGGGCCACTTCGGGTCCCAGCAAATATAAGTGTTTCCGGGGGCCTCTGTTTCCTTCTTGTAGCAGAGAATTGGCCTTTGTAATGTGGAAGACACACATCTAGACATCCCAGGAGCTGAAAAGATGGGGAGGGAGGGTAGAGGGCAAATCAATGAAATGCAACCATGACTTCTGTCCCTTAAAAAGAGGGCTCCCCCCAAACCATCAGAATCCTCGGGCTCTCTAGTGCTGAGGCCATGGGGTCTGGGGCAGTGGAAATGGGTACCGTGAGTCCCTGGCCGTTTCTGTGGAAATAGAATGGGTATTACGATTCCCCAGTTCTGCCCACCATCCTCACTGCCACGCCACTTTCAATTAAGAAACAACTCAAGAGGCACCTGTGGTTTTAGAAACCTGAGTTCTCCTGTTCCATCCCCCAGGTCTCTCACAGCCCTGAGCTGCTCCCTGGGATCCAGGGTCCTCATCTGTAATACGGGGTTGGGGGTGGGGCGTGATGCTGGGTGAGAAGGTGTCTGGTCCTTCCTGGCTTTCTCTTCCTGGGTTGGTTTGGGGACAGCCTTGCTCAGAGAAATCAGGTGTGGGTGAGGTACCGCTCATGTGTCTTGTTCTTTTGGTGTCTATTTCTTTTTTTTTTTTTTGGCGGTATGCGGGCCTCTCTCTGTTGTGGCCTCTCCCGTTGCGGAGCACAGGCTCCGGACGCGCAGGCTCAGCGGCCATGGCTCACGGGCCCAGCCGCTCCGCGGGATGTGGGATCTTCCCAGACCGGGGCACGAACCCTCATCCCCTGCATCGGCAGGTGGACTCCCAACCACTGCGCCACCAGGGAAGCCCTTGGTGTCTATTTTTTTATATCTCTTATAATTGTCCTGTTAGGTATTTAATGCGTTCAAGAAAAGCCGATTCTCACTCCTATTGTTTCTTCATGGTGAGCTCATCTTTTTTTTTCTTTTCTCTAATATTTATTTATTTCTTTGGCTGTGCCAAGTCTTCGTTGTGGCATGCATGAGGGATCTAGTTGCCTGACCAGGGATGGAACCCGGGCCCGCTGCATTGGGAGCGCGGAGCCTTAACAACTGGACCGCCAGGGAAGTCCCGTGGTGAGCTCATCTTCATCAGAATTGTTTACATGGCAATCCTGGGCCACTTGGCTGTAGGGTCCCTGTCAATCAGCAAGGACTTTGCATCTATGAGAGGCCGTGTGGTGGGTATCACGACTCAGGACAAGCTTCTATATTGATGTCCTCCTCCATCACGGGCAAAGTGTATTTTTGGAAACTAAGCTCACGTTCAGCACAGCCTTGAGGTTTTCGTGGTTTCTCGTGAGAACCTTTTTCACTCGGAACTCTGAGTAGAGACAGACCGTCCTCGCCAGGACACTGGGCTGAAGGGGAGGGGAGGGATTTTAGAGTCCTTTTTACAGAGGCTACTGCCCTTTGCAAATGAGACAGAGATGTGTAGTTTCCTTCTGCTTGAGGACCACACTTTGACATAACGGTCTCAGGTCTGTGACTCCTTCAGGCATCTTCCCCTGTCCGGTGCCGGCCGGTGAAGCCTCGGGCTTTTAGGGCCCATTTCGGGGTCTGGCCCTCAGGTCTCTATCCCAGGGCTGTCGCAGCACAATATTCTTATTCCGGCTTTCAATTCCATTATTTCAGACATCTATGGATTTCCCTTTTTTTTTCTTGTAAGCCCAACTGCATATATAATTTTTAAAAGTATTTTATTGGGTTTTTGGTGTTGAGGAAGCTGGCATGACCTCAGCCCACCAAAGCCCCATAACGAAAAGTCTCAGATGAGCTAACGTTTCCAGGTTGCTTTCTAGACAGGGAAGTCCTTTACGGGATTAGTAGAGAGAGGCTTTTATTTTTCCAGATTTTCCATGGAGTTCTACTGATGCTGAACCAGGAACTACAAACTCAGAACATGCATTTTTAAGGTCAGAAGAGGCCCACAGCACCCGGGAGCTTCATTTTTAAGCTCCTCCATCATCAGCTTTGGAGCTGAAGCCTCCTCTCATTCCCACTCCCCACTGCTTGCCTCCCACCCCAGGCCCGGGAGCTGATCTAGCTTCAAACTCCCAGGCTGCTATTGGATTGGCCAGGGTGGGCTGACCCTGCCTGGTGACAGCGCAGAGAAAAATTGGCGACCTCCTTGAGGAGGATGGGGCAGGCAAGATCTGCTGTCTCCTGCAGCCAGAGACCTTTGTTGATCCTGGCATCAGCTTCCTACGATGTCAGAAGATGGATCCAGAGGTTTTCGTTGTTATTGGCTAATTGAGGTGGGAGGTAGAGACGCTGAAGAAGAGAAAGGGAGGAAGCAGCTTGTCTGGGGGATTTTTCTTTGTAGAATAGTTATTTTTAAAAAAAAACATTTATTTTGGCTGCACTGGGTCTTAGTTGCGGCACGTGGGATCTTCGTTGTGGCAGGCGGGCTTTTAGTTGCAGCATGAGGACTCTTAGTTGCGGCATGCATGAGGGATCTAGTTCCCCCACCAGGGATTGAACCCAGGCCGCCTACGCTGGGAGCACGGAGTCTTACCCACTAGACCACCAGGGATGTCCCTGTAGAATAGTTATTAATATGCTCCACGCTTACACTGAAAATGAGAAACTGATCTCAGAGAGACATCAGTGAGTGGTGGCTTGAAGCAAGATCTTCGTTCCCTGCCCAGGAATTGAACCTGGGCAGCCTGGATGAAAACCGGGAATCCTAGCCGCTAGTCTACCAGGGGCTAGAGGCTAGAAGCAAAGTTCCCCTGGCTCTTGCCCCATTTGAAAAATGCATTTCTCAAGGAGGCAAAAGCTGTAAAACCAGGTACAAAGTTTATTATGAGAGACACAGCACAAGTGGGAGAACACACAGAAAAAGGGTTTGTTTAATTAAGACAGAAGCAAGGCAGAGGTACACACCCGGAGAAAAAGGCCATAGGTATCCCCCCTAATGAGAAGGAATGCAGTAAAGAGACGGTTACATCCTTTATACAGGGCAGTTCTTCTGGCCTTTGTTTACCTTTGGCCAATTACCTCATTTCTTTTCCACACCTGACCTGCCCTAGGGCACTCCCCAGCATGCGTGCACAACTTTTTGCCACGATGGATTCCATCCCAGATGCCTGTCGGGGGAGGCTTGTCACCACCTATTCTGGGGTGGAGCCCCCGCCTTTTTGACCCCTAAGGAGCCTTTCTGCGCATGTGCAGTGTCTCCCTTGCCCCAAGGATGGGAAGTATGTGAACTCTTGATCTTTTGCTCAAACAGCATTTAGCCCCTCTCTGTCCCTGCCATGACTGTTACCTTAAAGTGTCCACAGGAGACAAAGTCCAGTTTTTTACCCCATTCCTGTTGTTAGTTCCTTCTCGAAGTACAAACAGGAGGCCGGCTGTAAATATCTAACCTGGAGCCCACCTGCTCCTTCCTCGGGAAATGTAAATCGGAGGCTAGTTGTAAATGTCTAGCCTGGAGCCCATCTATCACCTGCCTCAAAACCAGAGTCTTACTAATGTTCAGAGCTCAGATGGAAGGTATGTTTTGGCCTGGACCATGATTGCCATTGTCTTGACATGGAAGGAATAATAACACAAGAAATTAAGATCTTTGAGGAATGGAGGAAAGGTGGAAGGAAAGCAAACACATTGTATTCCTCATCTTTCATAGAGAGACATGAACAGGTACTGTCTAAGTAATAGACTTAAAATTCGAATTATAAGGGTACTTGCAATAAATGCTTATCTTAAAATAATGCTTCTAAGTATACTTGAACGTCTATCTTAAAAGTGAAATTATTTTAAGCATGTGATTTAATGTCACAAAGATAACTACCAGGGAAAAATTTAAAATAGCATAACTAATAAAAACTAAGAGATGGATGGGAGAGGGGAAGTAGTGGTTTAGAATGCAATCAATTCCTCATCTGTGACATTTGGTGGACACTGTTTTTGGTCGAAGTCTGATAAATCAAGGAATAGAGACATCAACATTTTATTTTAGGCTACAACGGCAACCCCAAGAGGACAAGACCTGGAAAGTGGTGATCGCGGCTGTTTCCAGAGGCAGGGGAGGGGAAACGTCCTCATTTCGTGTCTCTCTGTAATATAGTTATTTTTTAAGATCATGAACGTGCAGTTATTTCTACAGGAAAAAAAGCCATTTTTAACATGTCTGGTGGGTCAGTGATCATTGCGTTCTGGTCACAGCAAGATCTGGCCGGAGAGATGTTTTGATTTTCCAGCACCGCCAGATCTGTCCTCTTAAGCAAGATAAAGCCGAGGGAGCCGTGAAGGATCAGCTGCCTCTGATGTCACCGCTGGTGGAGAGGCAGCCAGATAAGACTCCTTCCTTCTGATGGGGGAAGCGTGGGAGTGAAAAGAAGAGGGTCAGGGGCCTGTCAAAGGTCGGGCTGCTGGGGACACAACTTGCTCATTTCAGGGTCATTCATATCAGGTCCAGGACGACTATCTAGCGAGTAAGCATTTTCCACCTAAAGAACAGGGAGAAGCAATTAGAGAGAAAGAGTGACGTTACCATATTTGCCTTTTGGTCCACTGGTCCCTACATTCAGTATTTGGCCTTTACTTTGGGGGCCCTAGATTGGACTTCTTTTTTTTTTTTTTTTTTGTGGATCAATAAAATTCAGTTTTATTTCTTTGACAATACCGTAAAGAATGGTATTTGTGTATATTCAACGAAGAGGAAGGCACAGACAAAATGATGGTAGAAAATGGTTCTTCACTAACATATTCGGGATTGTACTAATTATAGGAACAAAGTAAAGGGTATCATGCCATTAATATGAAAATTTAGAAAAAATCGAGTTAAAAAATAAAGTTAGCAAAAAGGTCTTAAAAGGAAATAGAAAAACATAATGTACTGACAACTTTTACATGAATTGGATAGTCTAGTCAAATGTCTACAAATGAGCAAATGAAAACGCCAGGAGGAGACATTTTAAAAGTGACTTTGCAAAGCCTTCAGGGAACAAATTAACTTTTATCTTATATATTCAATAAAATTTTTCAGTGAATGAACAGGTTGGAGTTTTTTTTTTTAAATTAATTATTAATTTATTTATTTTTGGCTGTTTTGGGTCTCCGTTGCTGCGCGCGGGCTTTCTCTAGTTGTGGCGAGCGGGGGCTACTCTTCCTTGTGGTGCACGGGCTTCTCATTGCGGTGGCTTCTCTTGTTGCAGAGCACGGGCTCTAGGCACGCAGGCTTCAGTAGTTGTGGCATTCAGGCTCAGTAGTTGCGGCTCGCGGGCTCTAGAGCGCAGGCTCAGTAGTTGTGGTGCGCGGGCTTAGTTGCTCTGTGGCATGTGGGATCTTCCCAGACCAGGGCTCGAACCCATGTCCACTGCACTGGACGGTGGACTCTTAACCACTGCGCCACCAGGGAAGCCCTAAATTGGAGTTCTTAATGTGTTTCAGTTAAGGAGTGGCCTGGAGTAAATAAAGACAAGAGCTGTGTTAGTCCGGATGCCATTCTATGGAAAGGAAGCCGGCCCAGCAAGGACAGCAGATTCCTGTTGCCTTACAGGGATGACCATAGGAGCCCCAGCTCCCGACTCTGAGTACGGGTCTCTTTACCCCAAAGGAAACTGAAGGGAAGAGACTTTCGTGGGGTCCCTGAAAACCACAGTGCCAACCCCACCCCCGAATCCTGCCGGATCCTCTCAAGTGTTTACTGTGTTCTCACCACCGCCTGCATCTGAAGAAGCTTCGTCTACAAGCCCTTGGTCCTTTGGGAAAGTTGGGGGATCCGCTGGATTTCCCCAGTGGGTTTTCAAGGTTCTGTTTTCTTCCTGATTCACATCAACAAAGAAAGCTGTCCTCTCCCTCTCCCTTAAGGGACCAAGGGCTTCCTTTTCTTTTTTTCCCAGATGGCCAGAAATGTATTCATTTAATTTTTTACCTTTCATTAAATTAGGGGATGATATTATTGGTAAGAAGAAAATTTAAGATACGATTGAACACTTAATTTGCATAAGTATTTACAAAGTCAGTGGCATAAGGCTAAATTTCAAGTCATTTCTAATAAAATTGCAGCAAACTTCAGAGTTTTTTTTTCCAATCTCAAAACCTTTCATTTATTTAATGTGTAGGTCATCTGACATTCTTCTTCTATTCTATTCCCCAGTCACCACCACGTTTAATAATTTCCAAGTGGGCTTCCCTGGTGGTGCAGTGGTTGAGAATCCGCCTGCCAATGCAGGGGACACGGGTTCCAGCCCTGGTCCGGGAAAATCCCACATGCCTTGGAGCAACTAAGTCCGTGCGCCACAACTACTGAGCCTGCGCTCTAGAACCCGAGCCACAACTAGAGTCCATGTGTCACAACTACTGAAGTCCGCGTGCCTAGAGCCCGTGCTCTGCAACAAAAGAAGCCACCACAATGAGAAGCCCGCGCACCACAATGAAGAGTAGCCCCCACTCGCCGCAGCTAGAGAAAGCCCGCACGCAGCAGCGAGACCCAACGCAGCCAAAATAAATAACTAAAAATAAATTAAAAATTTCCAAGTCCTGTCATATCATGCACTACTTATCACACTCATCTTTGTCCTTTTCCTAATCCCATCTAGTCTATACATTTATCATTTTATACCTAGAATCGAAACACTTTTCTAATTAGTCTCTTTTTTCTTTCTTAATTTTTATTGGAGTATAGGTGATTTGCCAAGGACTTCTTCATCGTGGGAGAATGGAAATGCTCCAGACTGTGCGGCCAGTGGGCAAGGGCACCGTTGTCTCTGGGAAGCACCTCTCCCTTCCCAAGCCCCTAACACCCTGGCCCAAACCATCTCTTTGTGCCCCGTAGTTGAAACTTCAACACCTCTGTCCTGCGGGTTCTTCAGTGTCAGGCCTAAGGGAAGTCGTTCGTTTCCTCCCCCTCCCCTTTCTTGTGCCGTCCACACTCACCGCTCTGTCTAGACACCGGACAAGGCCCTGCCTCAGTTCCTTTGCGTGGCCCTTCTCTTCCTGTGGTGCCCCTCTTCACCTCTCCACCCTCCCTGGTGACTTCACAGGCTGTTCACTGGTCCATTTTCTGGGCTGTAAGCACACTGTGTATTTCATTTCTCTCTGTGCCCCCCGGTGTTCCCTAAGGTCAGGGACTCTGTCCCATGGATCTCTGGGACAGCCCTTCACCCACAACCCATGTCCAACACACACCCCAGAGCCTCCGCAGCTCCGTAGGTGTGAATCTGAACTCAGGAATCCACAGTTTGAGGGCAATAGCCTTCTGTGGCCCCCTTTGCCTGGCAAAGCAATAAAGCTCTTCTTTTCTACTTCACCCAAAACTCTGTCTCCGAGAAACTAAAAAATGTGGGCAGAAAAGTAAAACTAAGTTGGATGGCACAAGACAAAAACTTTAAAGCTTGACGATGTGGCCCGAAAGTTACGAGAATAGGCCAACGCCCACACAACTCAAAAATCTTGACTCCAGGTTGGAAGCAGTGACAGCTTTCGGGAGAGGCTGGCTTTCCATCTACCAGATACACTTGCTGCTTCCAGGCTGCTAAGAGGCCAGCCTCGGACGAGCCCCTGCAGGTGGAGGTCTCCGCTCCCCCCGGCGGGCGAGCACAGAGCAGCACCGGAATGTTCACATGCCTGTCGACTAAAAACGTATATACGACCTAAAAGTTGAGAGGTATGTTTTATTCAGCAGACGCACTGACTTCAAGCCTGGGCTTGAAGGCTTGAGGAGGGGACGGGGGAGCTAGGATGTATAGGAGTTTTGCAACAAAGGGCAAGTCATAGGAACAAAAGGTTACTGTTAATAAAAGAAAACTAGAAATCTCAAGTTAAGGAATTCGGTGATTTTCTATGTCTGTGAAGATGCAAGAGTCTCACTGAGATCATTCCTTTGATATGCAGCTCAGCTATCTGGGGCGAGTGTCCTGTGTTTTCACAGCCTGAGTTTCCTCAGGCTCACCGTGGGGAGTGGCTGCAATCTGAGGGCTGCTAGATGGCAGGTATGCTTTGTTTCCTTCCTGAGTTCCCTCAGGGCTCGCCAGCTCACCCCTGGAGGGCTGCAGTTGCTGATGACTGTGACATCCTTTGTTTACTGATATGTCAGGCAATACTTTATTTCTCATTTCAGTCTCCTTTCCATCCATCACAAATGGGTGTAGTTTGGACCCTCTGCCCTGCTCCTGTCACCCCAGACTGATGTCCTGCAGAGAACTGGTCACCAAGACCAGTGTCACTGCAGTGTCTTCTCTGGACAGGGCTTTGAGCGGGAAGTTTCCAGCAAAGGCTGGAGGCTGGTGGTGAACCTCAGACATGGGCCTTGGGTGCCACCTGGTGGCCAAATGCCACATTGCAAACATTCCCCCTTAGGAGAGTTACTGTTCCACACAAACGTTTTAGATTCCTTCCCATCTTTAAAGGAACTGGCCAGGCTGAGGATCAGACCCATGAACTGACAATCGTGCTTCAGCAAGCTGAGCTCAGGAAATCCAGGTCATGGACAAGGGGGCCTGGGGAGATTGGAGGGATGTCCTCAGTGTGAATCTGCCTCTCAGACCCTGGTGAGGTGAGGCTGAAACCAAATCCAGCCTCTGTACCCCGACACTGAATTAAATCTCGGAGACAGAGTTTTGGGTGAAGTAGAAAAGCATAGCTTTATTGCTTTGCTAGGAGAAGGGGACCACAGCGGGCTGATGCCCTCAAAACTGTGTATCCGAACCGGAGGGGCCTGTGCGGAGTCTTTTTTTTTTTTTTGTGCAGTACGCGGGCCTCTCACTGTTGTGGCCCCTCCCGTTGCGGAGCACAGGCTCCGGACACGCAGGCTCAGCGGCCATGGCTCACGGGCCCAGCCGCTCCGCGGCATGTGGGATCCTCCCGGACCGGGGCACGAACCCGTGTCCCCTGCATCTGCAGGCGGACTCCCAACCACTGCGCCACCAGGGAAGCCCTATGAGCTTGGTTTTTTAATTAATTAATTAATTAATTTATAGATTCTACACATCAATGAAATCATATGGTATTTGTCTTTCTCTGTGTGACTTATTTAACTCAGCGTAATACCCTTGAGTTCCATCCATGTTGTCACAAATGGGCAAGATTTCATCCGTTTCCAAGGCTGAGTAATATTCCACTATAAACATATACACCAAAATTTCTTTACTCTTCATCCATTGATGGACATTTAGGTTGTTTCCATTTGAGGATCCTCCACATTCTTTTCTCACTTCAGCCAAAAATACTGGCCTTGTTCTGTTTCCCAGACGCAAGCTCAGGACCAAGAAACGAGGATCGTTTAAACAGCACTCCCTGCTGTCTCTGGTGAACAGGATCTGACCCATGAGGGTCACTGAGCCATTTCCTAACCATCCTCCAGGGCGCCCTACAGTGATGTCTGCGTCCAGCCTCACAGCCCTCCAGGGCATAAGTGGTACAGAGGCCGACAGGGCGGCCGTGGTGTCTAGAGGCCTCCGCTTTGCATCAGGGGGGTGGTGAGTGGTAAGGGTTAGCTCATCCCAGACCAAGCCCTTGCAAGCTGGCCTCCCAGAGAAGGCGGTGACCGCCTGCCCAGCTCCATGGCAACCAGCTACCACCAGTGCTAAGAGGTCAGTCTGGCTGGTGCTTCCCAGGCCTAAACACTGATGTGGCGAATCTGACCAACAGCTTGCCCTGTCACTCAACAGGACCCAAAAAGCCTGAACCAGCTCCCCGGTTCTAAGAGGGGAGGGCCTGGTGCTCTGCTGAGCTGGCCAGATGGGATGGGAGCCCAGGTCCTACCATGTTGTCCTGCTGTTGTATCCTGGCCCCTGATCACACCAGGCCAGTGCTTTCCTAATCAGACTCAAACCCACCACCCAGGAGCTGTGATGCCTGTCCTGGACCCTACACTTTTCTGGCACTGCCCTAGGAAGCAGGGAAAAGCGGGGATTGCTCATTGCCCCATCCAGTCTCCACGAGTTTCCCCAGTGGACGCTGCTCCCGCAAGAGGGCTAGGTTCACACACACTGTGTCTAATATTCTGCTGCATTTCCTTCTGGCCTTTTTTCAATACATATGTGCACACGAGTTTGCACAGGTGGGTCTATTAATTTATTTTAACATCTTTATTGGAGTATAATTGCTTTACGATGTTGTGTTAGTTTCTGCTGTATAACAAAGTGAATCAGCTATACATATACATATATCCCCATATCCCGTCCCTCTTACATCTCCCTCCCTCCCACCCTTCCTATCCCACCCCTCTAGGTGGTCACAAAGCACTGAGCTGATCTCCCTGTGCTATGCAGCTGCTTCCCACTAGCTATCTGTTTTACATTCGGTAGTGTATAGATGTCCATGCCACTCTCTCACTTCGTCCCAGCTTACCCTTCCCCCTCCCTGTGTCCTCAAGTCCATTCTCTATGTCTGCATCTTTATTCCTGTCCTGCCCCTAGGTTCTTCAGAAACATTTTTTTTCTTAGATTCCACATATATGTGTTATCATACGGTATTTGTTTTTCTCTTTTTGACTTACTTCACTCTGTATGACAGACTCTAGGTCCATGCCAGGTGGGTCTATTTAAACAAAACTGGAATCATGAGATAGGTAGGGATTTTTACTCTTACTATTGTTTTATTTGGGGTACATTTAGATAATTTACAAACAAGTTGCAAAAATAGTACTGAGCTCCCGAACACCCTTTGTCCAGCTTCCCCTAAGGTTAACGTCTCCGATATCCATGCTGTCTTTGTCAAAACATAAAAAATGAACATGGCTATGTTACTATTAACTAAATGACAGACTATAGTCAGATGTTACCAGTTTTTCTATTAGTATCCCTTTTCCTGTCCCAGAATCCAATACAAGATACTACGTCACATTTAAGCATCATGTCTCCTTCGTTTCCTAGTTTCTCAGCCTCTTTGTTTCCCATGATCTTGACGGTTTTGAAGAACACTGGTCACATATTTCGTAGAATGCCCCTTGGTTTGTTTTGTCTGATGTTTCCCCATGATTAGACAGAGGCTCTGTGTTAATGGGAAGAAGACCACAGAGGGGATGTTCCCCTCCCACCACATCATGTCCGAGGGGACATGACTTTCCACTTGGTCATGGGGGCATCTGCTAGGTTTCCCCATTGGAACCTTACTGGTTTTCCCTTTCCATATGCCATTCTTTGCTTCTGGGTCTTAAATATGTTTTATTCTGCAATATTATTTTAATGCCTACATAATATTTCAGAGTATAATTATGCTCTAAAAATTTAATTATTCCCCCATTGTCATGCATTTAATTGGCCTCTGGTTTCTGCATTGTACATAATGCTGGCTAAGGATATCTTAAGAAGACTGATAGGAAAATGATATAATAATTCTAATGCTTCAGAATTGGTGAGACCACATCTGGGGTTTTGCGTTCTGTTTCGGCCTTAGTGTTCAGAGCACATGCGGGTTTATGCGTCCTGGAAACCATGACTTATGAAGCTTAGCTGGGTGAACTGGGTCTATTTGGCATGTGAGTGGGCAAGGCAGCTGTTTTCCAATATTTGAAACACTACTGAAAAAGAGGTAGACTTATTCTCTATGACGACATTTTAGTCTTCATATTTAGCTAGGAGGAGGCATCACTTTTAGCAGAAGAAGGTGACGAATCGTCCAAGCTGGCACTTCTGAGGGGAAAAGGAGCATTAGTAGCAATTACACCTGAGCAACAGGCATAAACTGGGACTGTCCCAGGCAAATCCGGATGTTGATCATCACCCTGTGCACAGGAAAATCTCTCTAAAGAGCAGAGACATGACTGGGAAACAGAAAGGCTGAGTCCAGTGCTGAGTCCCTCCATCACTGGAAGCATGCTGTATTGTTAGGAATGAATGTGCAAGGATTTCCTGCTGTAGGTGGGAGCTTACTCGATGTCACTAGTTACAGATGACTTCCAAGTGGCTGGATGATCATTGGGTGACATCCTAGTTCTAAAAGCCCGTAATTCAACGGAGAAAATTATCACCTCTATTGCCGAGATGATAAAGTGAGATTCGCATTTCTTTCTTCCAGGTCCTTGTAGAAGCACAGTTCCCATTTGGTCCTCAAACTTGGCTTGTGTGGGCTGGGAGGAGAGGACAGTGCTGATGCTTGTAACCTGTAAGGCGCTAAACATTAAGTTCAGTGTCCTGTGTTGGCTCAGGGAAGGGTTCATCTGAGGTGTTGAGAATTCTACTGACTTATCCAGGGTGCACTAGTCAGACGTTTTTGATTGTAATAAACAGAAGTCACTGGAGATAACATGAGCCTGAGACTCAACTATATCTATGCCCTTGAATTCCACGAGGGATCCTTCTCTTGGTAAGAACCCTCACCACTACCTCAAACTGCTTATTCTGAGCTAATTTGTATTTACAGAAGACTTGCAAAGATAATCACGAGAATTCCCACATACCCTCTACCCAATTTTCCTAACATCTTACATAATCATAGCACAATGAATAAAACTAAGAAATTAGCATTGGTGCAGTGATGTCAACTGAACTGTAGATTTTATTCAGATTTCACCACTTTTCCTATTAAGGTCCTCTTTCTGTTCCGAGATCTAATCTCAGATTTCACATTGCATTTAACGGCTCCGTCTCCTCCCACCTGGGACAGTTTCAGTCTTGTCTTCTGTATCTTGACACTTCCAAAGAAGTGTCAGACATGACTGTCCCTCAGTTTGGGTTTCTCTGATGTTACCTCGTGACACCATTTTTGAATTAAGGCTACAGACCCTTGAGAAATGATGCTGTGTCTTTTCAGTGCATCATATCAGGGGATCCATGATGTTGATACATCCCATTACTGCAGGTGTAATCTTGATCTCTGTCTAAAGGTGGTATTTGCCAGTTTTATTCTCTCTAACATGGCTATTTTTCCCATTGTAATTGGTGAATTTACTTTGAGATCATACAAATATCATTTTTTTCTCCTTAAAAGTGTGCCCGCTAATTTTAGCATGGCTCATAAATCATCTTTTTTGTTTAAGCTGGATGAAATGAATTCTTGAAGAAAAATGCATAAATGCAGAGAGCCGACGTTTCTTTTTCTCTTTAGGTCTGCTTTATTCTTCTCTCTCTGCACGACTGTCTCTGCTGTCTAGGTTACTTGGTGGAGAGTGTGGCTGCCATCAGCACCTCTCATCTGTTTAAGAGAGCAAATGCCAAGCCCAAGTTCCTGGAGAAGGGACTCTGATTGGTCCAGTCCGGGTCAGGAACCAAACCCTGATCCATCAGTTTGGTCCCAGGGATGAAAGACCACATTGCTTGTATATGTCTGCATGGAACATAGACATGCTAATAGTATTAGCATGAGATGCAAAATCTTTGTGAGATGAGCAGCCAGTGGGTACCCAACCCATTCAGCAAGTCTGGCTGCAGTCAGAACTAGAACATGGGACCCCGGATTCCCAAGCAGTGTGAGTTTCCCTTCAACCCTCCACCCATGTTAATCTAAGACAACTTGACTTTCTGTCTTGATCAATCTCAAGCTAGAGTGGCATCTTATCCCAGTTCTTGGAAAGAAATATGAAATTACACTTGGGTAGAAGGGGAAGTGAATGGTTGAAGGTCCTTAATAATTCCCAGGACCTAAAGTTCTCCTTGGTAGATCTGTAGAGCTAAGATATCCATCCAGCTGTGTTACCCTAATTCTCTAGTGACATGCAACTAAAACCCAAAAGCTAATCTCTTAATGCTATTGACCCTAAAATGCAGCAGATTTTCAGAAATGGTTGGAAAATCTTTTCTGAAAGGAGAGATGCCTGGATCACATTCTTCAAGGAAGGAAAGCAAAGCATGCCTCTCTGGTTCTGTGGGGAGAGGAGGGAGGGGTGGGTGCATGTTGGGGGAAAAAAACAATGCTTTGCAGCACTTCCTGGAATCCCAATTCATATTTTCCCCCTGATGTCAGGAATGGAGCATCCTTTTCTCCTCCGGCAGCTTGGTTATGGCACTAAGAAATCCAAGATACATGGGAGGCTCTGTGAACAGAGCCTGGAACAGCTGGACCTTGCTGGACACAATGGCAAAGGCTGGTCAAATGGGGACATCTGGTTCCCTTCTGCAGAGGCTTAACAATGGCAGAAAGGCCATTAAAGATAATCCCATTGGCCACTGCCAGGCCAGGGGTCCCAGGACCCCAAACACTGGGCTGGGGAGAATTGGGTTTCTCTTCCATGGGAGTGGCGGTGGGAGGGTAGCAGGCAAGCCAGCTGTGCGCCTGGGCCTTTCTTGGGGGACAGCTTCCCAGGAAAGTTCGGGGATTGCCTGGAAGAGTCTGGAAGACTTTGCACATTTGTAATTTGGGGGCACAGCAACAGCCCCCAGCCAGAAACTGTAGAAACTCATCTTCATGAGCATTTCCTAGCCCACAGATGTTTGTTTCACGGTGACTGGGTTGAAGGATTCTCAGCTAGAGTTTAGCAGACTTGGGGTCAAGGCTGCTTCATGTCATATAAGAGCCCAGTTGTCTTGGGCAAAGCCTCAGCCTCTTCTGAAACTCAATTTGCTCATCTGTAAAATGAGGACAGTAACACCTGCTTCCCAAGACTCGTATGAACATTACAGGAAATCACAGACGTGGAGGAGTTTGCTAGAAAAACGGAAGCCATTTTGGTGACAGATGTGATCATTTCTAATAGAGTTTGGGATGCACACACCAAGGTGTGTGTTCTCCTTGTGACAGAAGACACGGAGAACAGAAACCCACAGAAGATTCCGGTGTCTCTGTCTTAGCCTCTAGTCTTAAACTTTAAAAAAACCATTTAGTCCTTTTTCTAGAAAAAGAATACTAGGCAAATAGACATGGTGTCTTAATGTCCACTCACTACAGAGAGACCAATGAGCAACATGCTGACCGGAAGGTTGCAGAAGAAAGGTGTGGGGTTAGTGGACCTAAGGATTGGGCTTGACCCAGGTCCAGGAAAGGGACCAGGAGCTTGTCAGAATCTTTATTTAGAGCAGGATGTGCTCACTGGCTCTCATGAGCAAGTGCTCTTTGGTTCCAACACACTTTGCAAATTCCCTGGGCTACAGCAGTATTAAGACACTAGTAACTAAACCAGTAATTTTCCAGTAACTTACCTTGTCCCCTTTATAGCCCCAGTCTCCTCCATACAGAGGGCATCTCCAAAGCCAAATGAGCAAAACACATAGTAACATCGTCTAAGAGGTTAAACTAAGTCTCCTAACACTGAAGTGTGTGGCAGGGGTGAACGGGGGCCGGGGTGGGGGACAGTTGGAGGGTAAGGAGGGGATTACTTGGCCTTGGTACTCTGGTCTGCAGAAGTACCCACAGAGCAAAGGCATTGGCGGGGGGGGGGGGCGGGGAGGGGAGGGTTCAGTCACAAGGGCCTCTTTGATAAGAGAACGTGACATGAGGAATGACTCTTGTATTTAGCTGTCTCCATTTTTGTCAGCAGGACCGTGAGTCAGAAGGAAAAGGGTCTTTTCCAACCTAAAAATAACTCCGAGGGGATGGAACAGTTGGGGCAGGGTTTGCAGATTGACCTTTTCTATTTCTGAATGCATGTGGCTTGTGGGTGTGTTGCGGGGGCAGAGGAAGCAGGGCGAACCTGAAGGAGAGCTTTGAGTCCCCAACCCTGATTCTAAGAAGCCATGGTGGTGAAATTAGCACTTGGCCGCATGCGTTAGTGGTGATGCCGCACCTGAAAGCCAGAACCCCAATCCTGCCCATCGCGGGTTGGCTAAGGACTCAGCATCCTTTACCCCCAATCTACTCTGCTGTCCACCTTGGTCCTCACCAGCAGGATTCTAGCTTCTCAGCCATGGAGGAGGCGTGGCTTTCACCCTCAGTCACAGTGCCCAGGTGCACCCCAACCCCTTCACAGGTGAGCTGCCAAAGTTTGCTCAGTGTCTAAAACTGGCATTGTGCTCATCGAGGATACGTACCGTCCTGGTGATGCCCAAGTGAACTGAGACATAGCACAGGTGAGAGGCACAGCATGAGGACAACCTGTCATCAGAGCACGCGAGAATCCTGCTGTGTGTGCCCGAGAGAAAACCGGGGCTGCAAAGTCACCACGAGATGATTGCAGTGATTCTGGGGTGCAGCTTAGTTCCTTCCCGTCTACAACCCCCAAATCCAGCCTCTGAAAAAAGTGGTTCCAACCACAGTGGAACAACCTGACAGATATGTTCAGAGCATCGTCGGGTCGCACGCTCTTTACCTTCCTGTCTCCCACTGGCCGGTCAGAAAGCAGGCTTTTGTCTGTGACCCCCACAGAGTGTAGCATCTTGCAGAGACTCAGAAGCATCTGGAAATCAAGCCGTAAGGACAGAGAGTAGGGCCCCCCTGCCCCCATGCCCCATCTGGATAAATCCTACCCGTCCTGGAGGCGCCAGCCCCACCCACCTTCCCCATGGGAACCTTCCCCGAAAGCTCCATCCTACACTGCTCTCTCCTTCCTCCCAAGCCCACACTCGTGCTGTGCGGTTACGTGCGGCACTTAACTGGGAGACTGTTCTGTGGTCTGCCGTGGTTTTGTGCAAGGGGTGATTTGTTACCCCAGCAAAGCTGGGATACAGTGGACAAGAGTGAGGCATCAGACCTGGTCCAAAAGCCGGCAAGCTGCTCGCTCACCCTAAGGCACAGCTTCTGGTCTGTGAAATGGGGCGCATCATACTCACTCGTGGGATTATTGCAAGGGGCGAATGGGTATGGAAAGCACTTAGAACAAGAGCTGGTATAGAATAGCTGCTTAAAACCCGTGTCTGGTGGGATAAAGAGGATGTAATTTGCGTAGATTCAAGGCTCTCCTCCTCCCCACACTCAGAGCATAACTGGTGGTCCCCAAATATAAGCAAGAGAGAAATATCACCGAAGTTTCATGCAGGGGCCGGTACCGCCACCGATGCAAAGATGCCACTGAGTGGCTGGTTAAACGGCCCGCCCCTAGGCGTGGAGTGAGGGGTAGGAACGTGATACTGACCTGCTTGGCCGGGTGTCTTGGGAGGTGGCCCGCAGTCAGAACACGATCTCCCAGGGGCCTGGGGACCATGTGTTCCATGACCTTCCAGGGGCCTCTTCCAGCCTCACACTCCATAAATCTGCATTTGATGAGGACAGACAGTGACTGGAGATGCTCCCGAGAGAGGCGGTGCCAGGAGCCTTGCCCAGGAGGGTCTGCCAGCGCCTGTGATGAAGTAATCGGAGGGGGAGGACAGCTGCTTCTGTCTCGGGACATGGATGAACTCAGTCCACACCCTCAGCAGCAGCCGGTGAGGGAGGGGAGCCCCCCCGCGAGGCTGCCTCGCTCTCGGCCAGCAAGCGAGGCAGGGAGAGGAAACCAGCTCTTTCCAGCCCTCACATCACACCTGGGGACCCCGATGCCCAGAGACAGGAAGGGATGGCCTGAACTTGCACTTTTGATCTGCAGCGGGATTCAAACCTGGGACGGCTGTCTCTGACTCCCATTCCACTGCGCCTGGGGCGAGAGTGGGTCTGGAGGGATCGTCACAATCCCTCTGAGAAGAAGAGTCCCCAGGTCTGGGGGGGTCCCCACAATTTCTGCAAAGTTCCCCAAAGTTCCTTGCCTCCTTGCAAAGGAGACTGGCCCCTGAATGCAGGTGACATCGTGAGTGCAGAGCCTCCTGTCTGGCTGGTTGGTTTGTGCCGTGATTGAGGCCATCGGCTCTTCTTTGTTTTGTTTTGTTTGTTTTGTTGTGTTTTGTTATTTTGCCGCGCCACATGGCATGTGGGATCTTAGTTCCCCGACCAGGGATCGAACCCACGCCTCCTATAGTGGAAGTCCAGAATCCTAACCACTGGACCACTAGGGAAGTCCCTGCTGGCTCTTTCTGAGTTTTTGTTGTTTCTCTGTTGAGTGGAGAGAATAATTTGGGGCCCATTGGACTTGAGATTTTGTTTTTTGAAAAGTCACTGAATCCCCAAGTTTCTAGTAGGAATGCCTCAGTTTCTAATAGGAACTCAAAAAATGTTTGTTAAGTGAATCGCTTCCTCTTGAGAATGTTCCGATGGAGTCCACCTGCCCCCAAGAAAGCACGTGGAGACTATACAGGTAGACAAGTCCCAAGACTCCAGAGCATGACCTTGGGGGGCAGGTGCTGGGGGTGGGAGAGCTGATGTGGTGGCCACACACGTGGGTAGGGGGAGGGGTGGAAGGGGGTTAGACCCCTCCCCCTTGAGGTCTGGCAGGTGCTTTATAAATGCTGAGAGCTGGGCCCCCATGTAAGGCGAGGCACTGTGCTTTCCTACTTTCTTCTGGGCAAATCACTTAATCTCATTGAACTGTTTCTTCATCTGTTAAAACAAGGACAGTAATTGCTCCCGTATTGGGAGGCAGTGCGGATGAGATAAGATGATGCACTTTCAAGTGCAGTGACCATGTGAGCTGTTACCACTCCGTTTGAAGATGACTGTTCATGCAGAGAGAACCTTTTAAGCTGACCCTTGTGATGGACTCCTTTTTCCCAGGGTCACTTAGAAGGATTCAGGGCTTCCAGGAAATACCCCCAGGCACCCCCTGCAGGTCCAGGCAGCCTCCCCGAAGCCTGGTGTCTGCTCCACACTTAGGGGCTGCTCTGCAGAGCTCCTGGCTGCACCTGGCAGCGCTGGTCCCCACTAGGGGGAGACAGTGGAGTGTCCCATCTGAGAGAGGAGCTGCAAGGGATGTGCAGCATTGCCTGCCTGACCCTCTCCTCTCCAACTGCCTTTTCTCCTGGTGGGTCCAACACATCTCTTTGGAAGATACCAAGGGGGACAGACTGCCAGAAGCTGGATGCTTCTTCCCCCGCCTCTTCTTCCTCCGTCCCACTCCTCCCCCATCCCCTCTCGCTCTTTCTCCTCCGCAGGCCCCTTCCTTACTAACTTGAACATTTTAATCAATATGGCGTCTCTCCAGGGTCTCCACACAGTCACTGCAATTTGCTGTGGTTCGGTGGGTGAATTTTCTTTTCCCTTCTAATGGGAAACAGAATCATTTCCATGATAGGAGCCGACTGGTCCGGAGAGGCCTCCACACAAAGAGCAAATCTGAAGAAAGGGGACAGCTGGCTGAAAAGAGAGAAGGGATTTGGGGAATTGAAATTCCTCATGATATTGGACTTCAACGTGGAAAATGCACTGCCCTGCATTGCTCAAATGCCTCTGCATTAGAGCAGAAGGGGTATCAGTTAATTTGTTAACTCTGGGTAGGAATTTGTGGCCCAGGGCTTTCCAGGATTTTCTTTTCTGGCTGGAGAGACACCCATTATGCTGGACCTGGGTCTGCGTTCATCTCTTCCCTTGTAGTCTGGGCTGATCTCAGCGATTCCTCTGCAAGTCGTTCCTCTGCCTTCAGGAAGGAAGACATTCAAATCACCCCAGAGAGGGAGCTGCCTCTAGTCACGTTCAGCCATCTCTTCAGGCGTAAGAACAGGGGACATCCTTGCGAGGTAGTGTGGTATATCGGCAGGAGCGTAGGACTAAGCTGGAAGACTGGGTTCCAGTCCCACCCTTCTGGCTCACCTGCCAGTGGGCCAGGAGCCATCAGGCTTGTGAAAATCAAGAAAGGAACCTTGCTAAAGTGTAGTTGGGAGGCCAGGAGAGGAACTCTCACTCAGAACCACTGGATGTCAAGTACAGACCCTGAAAGAAGAACCACGGACAGGAAAGAATCATCAATTAGAGGAAAAGAAAGAAAGAGAGAAAGGAGGAAAGACAGAAAGGAGGAAAGAAAGAAAATAAGTTTGGGCGAGGATGAGGAAAAATTGGAAATCTGGTGTACTGTTGGTGGGAACGCAAAAAGTGTGACTGCTATGGAAAACAGTATAGTAGTTTCCAAATAAATTAAAAATAGAATTATTATATGACCTAGCCATTCCACTCTTGAGTATATATCCAAAAGGATTGAAGGAAGAGCCTTGCAGAGATATTTGTACACCCACGTTCATAGCAGCATTATTCAGAATAGCTAAAAGATAGAAGCAATTCACGCGCTCATCAGCTGATGAATGGAAGAGCAAAATGTGGTCTATGTGTACAATGGAATGTTATTCAGCCTTAAAAAGGAAGGAAATTCTGACACATGCTACAACACAAAGGAACCTCTCGGACATTATGCTAAGTGAAATAATCCAGTCTCGAAAAGACAAATATTGTATGATTCCACTTATATGAGTCTCCTAGAATAGTCAAATTCACAGAGACAGAAAGTAGAATGGTGATTGCCAAGGGCTGGGGAGTGGGGGGGATAAGGGTTGTTGTTTAATGGGTATAGAGTTTCAGTTTTTCAAGATGGAAAGAGTTCTCGAGATTGATTGCACAATATTAATTGAATGTATGTAACAGTACTGACCTGTAAGATGATTGACAGGTTAAAAAATAAATAAAAGCCATGTTGGCTCTGACAGAGATAAGAACCATAGACTTACTCCTTAGTGGAAATCAGGTTAGGATGCGTTCCTGGGAGTAGAAGGTAGAAAAGGCAGGAGGGTCCTGGGCTCTGATGGAGCTCCACTGGTTGGGACAGCAGATGCTCCTTGTCAGTTTCACGGGTTTCACTATCTGGGCTGCGACGTTTACATTTTCAGAGGGGGCTAAAGATGACTGTATTTCCACATGGGCTGTAGGGCGCAGTCCTAGAGACAGGGGTGTGAGAGAGATGAAGGCTGCAGGGAACAGCCCTGTGATCTCTGACTCTTAAGATTACTTAGCTATACCCCAATAAAGATGTTAAGAAAAAAAAAAGATTACTTAGCACTTCAAGAGAACGGATGTTTTCCTAGCTTGAGCTAATAGAGGACAAGCATTGAGCTTGATGTCTCTTTATACCTCTTTTAGCCCTTTTATTCTATTCATCTCAGGCATTTTGATAGGCAGCTTGGCACTCAGTTCAAGCACACAATACTCGTCCTGAAGGGCTTTACAGTCTAGAAGCCCCATAGACAACATCTTAGCCTGGATATCATAGAGAGGAGAGTCTGAATCAAAAGGAAACCGAGCTAATTTAATTGGGAAGCAGGAATGAGAGAAAGGGTCATAAGAGGGATGGAGGGCAGAGCAAATATGAGGGTGTGTTATCATGTTGCCAATTTCTGGATACCCAGGACGGTCCATCCAGAAGAAGGAAGGCGAGACATGTAATGACCAGCTCCTGTGTCTAGTTGATCAAAGGTTCACCCAATGTGCATCAATCAGCCCCCTCGGAGTTTCAGGTTGACTACATGGGGTTACCTGGCAGGTCCCTACTGTTTCAGTGGGAAGTCCCAAGGTAGGAGCAGAGAAGGCAGAGCAGGGGCACGAGATAAGGGCTCTTGGGTTGTGCCTGCAGGGAATCAGCTGCATTTTCTGCAGAACAAGGAGCCAAGAGCTAGAGAAACAGATGAGACTGGGAGGATCTGGAACAAATAAAAATGACTGATGTCTATAAAGGAAAAGGAAAATTCGGGTGCTCCATTGTGATGCCTCTTTGCTTTTTGCTGTAACCCTATCATATCAGAATATATAAATTGCATTGTACAATTCAGCTGCCCTTACTGTTTAAAAACTCTTAAATATCTATCTTCATTTATGCACACTTTTTTATGCAGGAACTTTGCCTTCTAGAACTAAGTTAGCACGTAGGACTAGATCTTTTCTACATTTTCTATCTTCCAACTCTAATTTTGCTGTGAGTCCTCCATCCAGTTGAGTGCAGTCTGGATTGGAAATGCTTTGGATCTTTGTTTCTAAAGTAAACCTACTTTCTCACAACCTTTTTCTGATGCTCCCTCTACTACAAGGAGCCTCCGGTCACCATATTTTGACTCCAGACATTTCCCCGTCCCTTCTATGGATGTACCCTATATAAGACCACCCCTGCTGTTGTTGGGTCTCCTTTCTCCCATCCTTTCCACTTTTCTTTGAGATATTTTCAGAGTTTCACTCTCTAATAGATTGGTTTTAGGAAATTTTGTTTTTCCATTCTTAAGATGTTTGGAGAGATTTTTCTTCTAACTCCCACTGGCCACCCAACGTTTCCCCCAATGGCTCAGGCACGTCAGTCCTACTTTCTTACACTCTTAGCAACCTTCCAATGGTTGCCCTTGATAACTGTTTCTCTTCTGTCATTTTCCTTTCCTAGCACATGGGTGCCCCTGAAGCATGGTATGAGCCATTGGCATTGCTCCCTCACTATGTCTTATTTGCAGTATTTGGAGGATCTGTACTCACTTGCTCATGTGTTTTGAGCATCTTCCAGGGGGACTGAACTGGGAATCATGTCCAGGTAAATCAAAAGTGTTCAAGAATGTGTACATGTGTGGACTTCCCTGGTGGCGCAGTGGTTGGGAGTCCGCCTGCCGATGCAGGGGACATGGGTTTGTGCCCCGGTCCGGAAAGATCCCACATGCCGCAGAGCGGCTGGGCCCGTGAGCCATGGCCGCTGAGCCTGCGCGTCAGGAGCCTGTGCTCCGCAACGGGAGAGGCCACAGCAGTGAGAGGCCCGCGTACGGGGGAAAAAAAAGTAAGAATGTGTACATGTGTGAGTGGATTGTGCATCTGTATATGTCTAGGTGTCGTAGTGTCTGCCTGGATGCCAAATCCACTCGCAAATGATTCTTGGATTATCAATTTAGCCTGAAAATGAAGGAAGACTGTTTAACCCTGGGTTCCATTTATTTAGTACATCGTCTCTCAGTATCTTCATGGGATTGGTTCCAGGACCCTCACAGATCCCCAAATCTGTGGATGCTAAAGTCCGTCATATAAAATGGCATAGTATTTGTATATAACCTATGCACATCCTCCTACATGCCTTAAATCATCTCTAGATTATTTATAATACCTAATACTATGTAAATGCTATGTAAATACTATGTAAATGCTATGTAAATGGTTGCCAGGGCATGGCATATTCAAGTTTTGCTTTTGGGAAAGGTCTGGACTTTTTTTTTTTTTTTTTTTTTTTTTTTTTTTGCGGTACGCGGGCCTCCCACTGTTGTGGCCTCTCCCGTTGCGGAGCAACAGGCTCTGGACGCGCAGGCTCAGTGGCCATGGCTCACGGGCGCAGCCGCTCCACGGCATGTGGGATCTTCCCGGACCGGGGCACGAACCCGTGTCCGCTGCATCGGCAGGCGGACTCTCAACCACTGCGCCACCAAGGAAGCCCAAGTTCTGGACTTTTAAAAAGTATTTTTGACCTGTGGTTGGTCGAATCCATGGATATGGAGGGCTGACTGTACTTACTCTATACCAGGAATTATTCTAGATCCTTCTCATAAATTCATGATATCATTATTTTTATCGATCACAAAATTAACCCTGCACCTTCCCTCTGACCTTGTATTCCACCCCCAAGAGAAACGAACACATATGCACAAAAACACTTGAATAAGAATGTTTATAGCAGATTTAGCAGTAATAGCAAAAACAATGGAAACAATCCAAATGTCCACGAAAAAGAATGGATAAGCAAACTAGGATATATGCATACAATGAATAAAAGGAATAAACTAGTGATACGCACAAGCACATGAGTGAATCTCAAAAATATGTTGAGTGAAAGAGACCAACTACAAAAGAGTGTCATCTGTACGATTACATTTACATAAAGTTCAAGAATAGGTGTTATGGGCTGAATTATGTCCCCCCCAAATTCATGTTGGTGTCCTAACCCCCAGTACCTCAAAATGTGACTTTTTTTGGAGAAGAAGCCTTTAAAAAGCTAATTAAGTTAAACTGGGGTCAGTAGGGTGGGCCTTAATACAATACGACCCATGTCCTTGTTAGAAGAGATTAGGACAGACACACACAGAGGGAAGACAACGTGAGGACACAGGGAGAAGACAGCCATCCGTAAGCCCAGGAAAGAGGACTGAGAAGAAACCAGCCCTGCCAACACCTTGATCTTGGACTTTTGTTTTCTTCTCTAGCCTCCAGAATGGTAGAAAATAAATTTCTGTTGTTTAAACCGTCCATTCTGTGATGCTCTGTTGTAGCAACCTTGGCAAATTAATACAATGGGCAAAACTAATAAATAATAATAGACATCTGGAGTGTGGTTGACTTTTGTGGGAAGAGAGGTTTTTAAAAAAATTTTAATATTTATTTATTATTTTTGCTGTACCATGTCTTAGTTGCGGCACACACGATCTTTCTTGCGGCATGCGGGCTCTTAGTTGTGACATGTGAATCTCTTAGTTGCGGCATGCATGCGGGATCTAGTTCCCTGACCAGGGACTGAACCCAGGTCCCCTGCATTAGGGTCACGGAGTCTTTACCCACTAGACCCCCAGGGAAGTCCCAGGAAGAGTGTTGATTTGAAAGAGGCTCAGGAAACTTTCCAGGGTGATGAAAATGTTCTAGATCTTGGTTAAAGAGGTGGTTATTTGGGTGTATAACTGTCAAAACACATTAACCATATTCTTAATGGAGGTGCATCCTAGTGTATGTAAATTATACATCAATTTTAAACAAGAAAACATCTGAATTCATTTCAGTTCCAGCACTTCAACTGACTGGGAAGATGATAACAACATAGCTCTTAAGGGATGCCGCTAAAATGAAGTGAGCTAACACCTATGACACACCTGACGTGATATTTAGCACATAGGAAGCTCCCAATGCTAGTTCAATCAAAACCTGCCTTCACATCCTGGCTTCTTGCTCCTTTGAAATATTTTCTTTATGAAAATTAGTAAAAGACATCAAAGAGGCAAACCACACTGCTATATTCTTTTGTATGCTAACCTGCTTTCAGGTGGAGACCTCTTTCTTCTTTCAGTTTGTCCTAGAATCATCCCCAAGGACTACGTAGACAGGCCAGCATCCGACCTGTTCTGGGCTTACCCTTCACCTGGCAAGTGGCTCTGATTCCATCCAGGAAAGAATTTCACATATTCTCCTCGTGGCCACTGATCCCTTTTTGGCTCCAGTGTCACCCTGGAAACTGCCCCAGGAAGGGTTTGTTTTCAGGCATTCAGGGCAGCAGCGGTCTCTGATCTTGCCCACGTTGGCTTTTCTGCTGGGAAAAAAAGCTTGCCCTTTCCCCCTGGATTTGTGGAGTTGTTTTTTGGAGACCTGAAGAAAAGAGCTGTTGTGCAGCCGATCCCATCTGCAACCAGTTAATGGGAGGGACCTTTGTCCAGGGCCTCAGTCTGTTCCGGTTTCACTTAAGAAGTTAGAAAATTAATGCTAATGTTTAGCTTGATGTTTTTCACTGTGCAGAAAGGTAGAGCACCTGGAAGTGTCTGTCTTCATCAGCACAGTGGTCGCGCAGGAAACCAGAACCTTGTTCATAGGTATCTTCTCTTCACCCAGGTCATTCCCAGATCCCTGGAAAATGTAGCTATGTTTATGTGGGTGAAAGGGTGAGGGGCTAGGACAAGGATGACCAGAGATAAAATAGTATCTACAAACATCACTACCAACATGGATGGTGTCATTAAGGCCTGTCCTAACACACTGATGTTCAAACACCTTCCTTCTTGTCGCCATGAAAAGTCTGACCTGGCCTGGCTTTCCTCATGCCCCAGTATACGGTCTCCCCACCTATACAACCTACTCCCTTTGTTATTCAGCACCCAGCCGCTAATCTGGCAAGATTTGTCTCTTTCCTGCCCCTGTGCGAGCTATACTCATTCCCGTAAGAGGTCCATGGATGATCTTAGGGGTGGTGATACTCTCCCAGATGCAGGAATACATCTGGGAGAAGAGGCAGGTTATACTGAGGAATAGATAGCTCAGAAAGAGGCAAAACTGGGAAATGTAGAAGTGAGAGTAGCCACATTTGTTAAACCCTGAAGAGGTGGTCCAGAGGTTAGGACTTGCACTTTCACTGCAGTGGCCCAGGTTCAATCCCCGGTCAGGGAACTAAGATCCCACAAGCTGCAAAGTATATATATATAAAATAAAATAAACCCTGAAGAAGTTAGAAACTTGGGAGCTTCCAGGTTGGACAGGCAGGGAAAACCCTTAAGAATCTTTGAGTCTACCAAGAAAGCTTCTTGGAGTACCACTGCATTGCACAACTCAGAGGCACTGTACACATAGAGTAAAATGAAGTTGTGTAGCATGGTGGCTTTGGCTTCCGAGTCCATGTGGGATTTCAAAAGCCACTTGAACGATGTAAGAGAGAGAGAAAAAGACAGAAAGAGAGGGACTTCCCTGGCGGTCCAGGGTTTGGCGGTCCAGTGTTCAAGACTCTGGGTTTCCACTGCAGGGAGCGCAGTTTCGATCCTTGGCCTGGTAGCTAAGATCCTGCATGCCAAGTGGCATGACCAAAAAAAAAAGGAAAAACAGAGGAAGAATATTGCTCTTGACTGAAATAAAATGAAATTTAAAAAAATAAATAGAGAGAGATTATCTGGGGTGTATCTGTGCAGGTAACTCATGAGTGAATGAGGGAAGCTTGTCTACTGGTTAAAAAAAATACCTTCTCACAACTCACTTTGGACAGAAACTTTCCAGACTTCCAGGCCCATGTTTCTGTGAATCTATTTCCGCCTGAGACTAGGACCGAAGGGAAGAAGGTAAAGAAATGGGAATTGCTTTGCTGGGAGTAACGGAGGCCAAAAGGATGACTCAACAAAGCGATCAGACTCAGGAAAGGTCATTGTACAGACGGTGGCTGCCAGCTGTCCTCTAACTCCCATGACGGCAAAACAAATTTTTAACTCATGGCAATTCGTGACTCATTTTAGAAAGCTATTCTGCGTGGTTGACCCCATGCCAATTTATTTATACCCTAGTTAGCTCCTTAAAAGGATCTGAGGAGGCAGCAGTTGAATTTTTTAAACGATCAAGCAGCAAAAAGAGCACTGAATCAAGACCACTAAATCGCTGACCGTAGATCTGATGAAGTGGAGGGAGCTTTAGATAGGAGGTGAGTCCTGTTTATTCATTTTATAGATGCAAAATCTGAGAACTTAAGAGGTAAAGGGACTACACCTAAATCGCATAACCAAGTGGCTTTATTTTATTTTATTCCCAGAAAGAAAGCCCAATAATCCCAGGATTCTTTATTTGATATCCACGAACCCCTAAGAGGTCCCTGAATCCCTTGAATTTGTGTGCAAAATGTTATGTGTATCTGTAAGTCTGCTACTAAGTGGTTTGCAACAGTGCATCTGTATTCGCTATTAAAATATCCGAATGCCTCCATACTGGTTTCAAATCCAACTAATACTCCCCAACACCAGCTGTTCTGGCTTCTCTCTAGGAACCTCCAGATGTCCCCATGATCCAAGGAAAGAGCTAGTGTCTGGCTCGGCAGGGGCCCTCTAGGCCCCTCCCCTCTGGAGAACCGGGACCATGCTCCATGTTTACTATTTAAAAAATCACCCATGTGTGTGTGTGTGTGTGTGTGTGTGTGTGTGTGTGTGTGTGTGTGTGTGTGTGAGAGAGAGAGAGAGAGAGAGAGAGAGAGAGAGAGTACATATATGCGCTTTTCTGGAGAGAGGCCATATATACGCTTCAATTAGGTTGTTCAAGAGGTCTTTGAACCCAAAAAGATTGGGACCAGTGGTGCCAGGACTATAATTTCACTATGACATCTGGCTCTGTTCCCAATGCCTAATAGTGGACTCAGGTCTCTGAATTGTGCTTTGCCAACATTTTCAGAAAGGGTCGGGCAAGCCAAGAGTTCACAAGTAGTTGGATGTGCGCCGGTCGCCATTCCTGTGGTCTTCTCCCACTGGGACTGATGGGGTAGCGTAAGGAGTCCCAGGTTACTAGTGAAACGTATTTGGTCATATTTTTTCCAGTAAACATTTATTTACAGCTAAGTGAAGCCCTTTTCGGCTACAGCCAAACCATGTGCCTGTTTGGTTTAATGGGACCTGGACACAGACAGGTTATCATGGTGAACGTTCTGTATCAGAGGTCCGTCTCCTTTTTGGAAAAACATCAGGGCAAGCAGGAACCTAATTCAACGCAACTAAATATATATTTAGCACCTTTTGGGGGTGTCAGAATGGAGAGGATTGAAGAGCCAATAGTCATAAGGCTGTACTGTATTCCTACTATGTGTCAGGTCTTTGGCTAGGCTCTACGAAAGACTTCCGGAATCAGACCTGAAAAGAATTGAGATACATCTGGGCTGAATTCCTCATTTAAGGACAGGGGGACTGAGTCTAGTGCCCTTTGTCTGTAATCTTAGGACATTAAAGAGACTTAGAGGGGCTTCCCTGGAGCTTCAGTGGTTAGGACTGAGTGCTTTCACTGCCAGGGCCCAGGTTCAATCCCTGGTCAGGGAACTAAGATCCCACAAGCTGCATGGCATGGCCAAAAAAAAAGAAAACGAGACTTAGAGGTTATCTGGTTCTAACCCTTCTTTCTACAGGTGAGAAAACAGATTCACCAAGGTAAGTATAGCAGATTGGCTGACAAAACTAAGAAAGAATCTCAGCTTATTTCTTCTGATTCTCTGACCAGTGCCCTTTGTCATATCCTCATGGGAACTTTTCCTGCTTTGGGGATAACAGGGCTGGAGATGGGAGAATTATGAATACACAAGGCAAGGAAGGAAAAAGGGTGGAAAACAATGTTTCCTTCATCTGTCTCCTAATTTTGCCCAAGGCAGGTCCTATGTGAGTCCTGACCCCAACATTAACAGTCTTGGGCAGAAAACTGAGATTCCATGAATCCCAGTGTTCTTCACAATCCTAGGATAATACTTATGTACCTCTCAAGCTGTCATGAGAGTAAATGTAATTCTTTCTCAAGCTTCTTGCATTATGCTTGGTGTGTAGCATGGGCTCAGCCAACCTTAGTCCCCATGACCTTGCATATTCCCTTCCTTCTTGACTTGCCAAAGTTAAGTCCATTTCTTCAGCAAATAGAAGTTAAGGAGGACACTTTAGCGAGGACAGCTCTAGAAAATTGGAATTGTTGGCTTCGAACTCAGTGAAGATTTGCAAAACATATTGTCATGGTAGTTAAACTTCCCAAAATAAAATCCTAAGAAAAGAAGCATTTTGAAGCCACTGTATCAGCCCCCTCCCAAAATTTCCTTCCTTTTCATTTACAAATTTTATTTCTGGGAATGTATCCTGAGGAAATGACCATTGTAGTTTATGAAAGAAAACCCAAACTATCTAGCAATTGGACTGGCCCCAATCTCACAACAGATTGGTGACATTAAATATGGTAATCCGTATAGAGCAATACTATGCAGCCTCTTAAAATTGGGTTATTGAGATATATTTATAGTTAAGTTGCAAAGTTTAGAAAAACGTATGCTGTAAAACAGTGTTTTATATTTTAAAATATTTTATATATGCTTGCAAAATGGCATCTATGCATAGAATAGAGTCACAAATTATACAAGCCATATTGTCAACAGTGAACTGTCCTGGGGTCATTGGATTGTAGGTGATCTGTTGTCCCCTGTGTGCTGTTAGGTGTGGGGCAGAGGCTGAGCTCTGGTTAGCCATACTATGCCATTTTCCTCCTAGGCACCCAGGAAAATGACATTTCCCAGCCTCCTTGCTTATAGGTTAGCCATGGGTTTAATTCTGGCCAATGGAATGTGGGAAAAGTGACGTAGACCTGACTTTAGAAAATCCTGAGAATTCCTCTCTCTCTCTCTCTCTCTCTCTCTCTCTCTCTCTCTCTCAGCTTGTTGACTGGTCAAGTGATGCAAAGGATCTAGCTGAACGCTCTGCGACACTGGGAACAGCATCACAGCAAGATGAAAGAATCCTGGATCCCTGAGTCACTGCCTGAATGGGAGTCACCAAAGAGAGCCATTGTTCAAATTTGTGTGAATGAGAAATATACTTTTACTCTGTTGTGATTTTGAGTTTATTTGTTACAGGAGCTAATGGTAATGACCCTGACTTAACACATGGGTTTTCAGTTTTCTACATTAAATACATATCGATTTTGAAGTTAGAAAAATGAGCTATTAAAAAAGAATAACTTCCCATCCCTCTCTTTCTGCACGGCACCCACTACTTTAAGGCATTCAGGAAGATCTGCATCTTTAGACACCTGTGTGTGAAGGGATAACCAACCTTCCGCCCCCTCACACCCCACACAAAGGCGGTACCCTGGAAATAGTTTGGCAAACCAGCCATTCCTTTGCATCTGTACAGTCATACCTTATTTGAAAGTCATACCTGCTTTTCTTAAAATTAATTAATTAATTTATTTATTTTTGGCTGCATTGGGCCTTTGTTGCTGTGCTTGGGCTTTCTCTAGTTGCGGCGAGTGGGGGTTACTCTTCGTTGTGGTGCACGGGCTTCTCACTGCAGTGGTTTCTCTTGTTGTGGAGCACGGGCTCTAGGCGTGTGGACTTCAATAGTTGTGGCTCTCAGGCTCAGTAGTTATGGCTTGTGGGCTCTACAGTGCAGGCTCAGTAGTTGTGGTGCACGGGCTTAGTTGCTCCGCGGCATGTGGGATCTTCCCGGACCAGGACAGGGCTCGAACCCGTGTCCCCTGCATTGGCAGGTGTATTCTTAACCACTGCGCCACCAGGGAAGTCCCTTTAAGCTGCTTTTACCAGAAGCTTGGGGGGGCAGAGCTGCAAAGCCACTGACAGCTGATTTAAGGAAATCAGAGGCAGGCACAGATCCTGCTGTTTGGCCTGGGGCCCAGCATATGGTTTTGGAAAAGAGGTATTTGCTGTGGTTGGTTCTCAATCTGCAATTCCACTTAAGCCCCATGAGTTGCTTGATGTGAGCATGAAAGTGATCGCCGTGGAACAACTGGGCCAATAGGAGGTGATGCTGGCGGGGCAGGTGGACCTCACCTGTGCTGGACTGGCCCAGCCTCCAGGGGCAGTCACAGTCTCATGGTTCTCCCACCGCCATTTGTGAGGCACATAACTGAGGTTGGGACTTGTATCTGTTGGAATCAAAGTTTCAGAATCAGGGCAGTATGCTGGCTGGTGCCCCGTTTATGCCCTGAAGTCAGTATAGACTCCACTTCTGAGATGGACTTTGTCCCTTGAGGACCGCTGTCTCCCCGACCCCCTGGCCCCTTTGCTTCACCTCTCTGACTTCAAGGGTCAAACAGCCCCTGCCAAACCTGGTTGATCCTGCCTTTCCCTTTCCCTCTCTCTCAATCTCTCTCCTTTCTATTCACAAACACATGCACGCACGCACACACACACACACACACACACACACACACACCAGTTTAAGCCTCCATTTAAGACCATCATGATGAGTCCCTCGTAGAAAAGCCTTATTTTAAGGTTAAGTGCACACTTGCCACTCCCTCTGTTTCCTGTAACTATACCTGTGGTTGCTTTTTAAGAAATTGTGATGATATTCATGACTGAGAGACTTAGAAGATGCTGGGGCATTTGGGGACATGTCCTTTCATATGGCTTCCATCAGATAAGATTTTATCTGAAGAGACTTTTCACCAAAGGCTCCCATTCAAAGGAGCAGAAGAGAGCTGGCCATGATGCAGACATCACTTGACTCTTGACAGAATTCCTTGGTGAGCCGTGCTGGCTATTAGGCTCTACTCTTGGGAACAGGGAGATCCATTTCCTTCATCTTCCATGGGCCCACTTCAGGAGATTAATGGGGAAGGCATTCCTTCGGGGGTCCACCCCACTTCAGCAGTCCTTTTCTTTTTTTTTTTTTTGCTGTACGCGGGCCTCTCACTGTTGTGGCCTCCCCCGTTGCGGAGCACAGGCTCCGGACGCGCAGGCTCAGCGGCCATGGCTCATGGACCCAGCCGCTTTGCGGTATGTGGGATCTTCCCGGACCGGGGCACGAACCCGTGTCCCCTGTATCGGCAGGCGGACGCTCAACCACTGCGCCACCAGGGAAGCCCAGCAGTCCTTTTCTTGATGGGGCTAGTCACTCAGGGCTTCCCTTCAGGACTAAGAAAGCACAGCTCACTGTTGGTGGGCTATCATCAAACCTGAGTCTCCCCGTCTCTTGAATCTGCTTCCTTTCCTCTTCATTCTTTTTGTTCTCGGCAGGCACGCACCATCCAATGACAAGATGACTCCAAGCCTCTCCAGGAACCGTGGTCCTCAGCTTTCAGGACCCCAGAGAAGAAAGGTCCCTGCTCTTTCCCAAAGTCTATACATCCAACCACAGGGAAGGTCCTGATTGGCCCTTCTTTGGGTTATGTGCCCAATTCCAAGCAATTCACTCTGGCCTGAGGGCTGAAGTATTGCAATAGGCAGGCCTGGGTCACCAAGCACCCCTTTGGCAGAACGTAGGATGGGCAGATGGGTGTTGGGCCATCTACCTGAACCGCTTGGAATAGATTCTCACAGAAAAGAAGGTTTCTGTCACAGGAGAGGGATGAAAGACGTCTAGGAAGGCAAAAACAACACTCACAGGTACATTTTGTGCTTGTTAAACAGAGAGTAAACAGTGTGGTTTCTCAAGGATGTTGAGGTTTCAGAAAATCTTTGGCAGGTGGGATTGCCATTTGAGTTACAAAACTGTGGTAAATACTTATTATTTGTATTAACCTACTCTTTCAGATGCTGTAAATCTTAATCTTACTTTTTTTTTCCTTCTCTTAGTAAAAATTCCACAGATGTTTGCATTCAGGCTTAGATTTCATTCACTCTGATGTGTTCTATCATGCCGCCTGGCAATTAGACTCTCCTTCTTACGTGCTTTTCTATGATTTGACAAAGTCCAGGAATGAGTGTCTTGCTTTTGTCTTTCTTGCCATGGGACAATTGAAAGCAGTAGCCTTTGTCCAATAAAATTACGTTTTCTCTTTTATTTTTATTTATATATTTATTTATTTTTGCGGTACGTGGGCCTCTCACTGCTGTGGCCTCTCCGGTTGCGGAGCACAGGCTCCGGACGCGCAGGCTCAGCAGCCATGGCTCACGGGCCCAGCCGCTCCGCGGCATGTGGGATCTTCTCGGACCGGGGCACGAGCCCGTGTCCCCTGCATCGGCAGGCAGACTCTCAACCACTGCACCACCTGTGAAGCCCTTCTCTTTTATTTTTATAAATGACTTAAAAGAATGTCAACTTGGGTCAAGATTCCAGGGACAGCTCTACCCCCTTCTCTTATTGCTTTCTTTCTCTCCCTCATATTTCAAAATCTAGCTGTTTTTTGGTACCATTTTCAACTCTCTCCTCCTGCTCTTTTTCTTCCTGGCTTCAGAGAAAACCAAGGCCTAGGTGGAGGGCAAGTAAAATCAAGGCTCTCCATTCACCTCCTCATCCCCCCAACACCACCTCCCTTGTTACCCTCCGACCAGTCAACTCAGGGCTCCAAAAGAACTGTTCTCACATGGAACCAACACCTATGGGATGCCCAAGTTCCTAAGCGCCAAAGGGATGCATGTATAAGCTAGAATATAGGGTACGTATGTGTGTGTATGGGGGTGTGGAGATGCACTTCTGTTGGAAACAGAGAATAAAGCTAGAAAATGCCAGGACACTCCATCTAACCCAAGGCTCTAGTGACCCCCAAGGAGATGCCACAGACCACCAAAAACTCTATCTCCAAGGCACCTGGTATCCCGCATGACTAGCCCTTGAGAACACCTAATTTTGGCAAACTGCCGTAGTTTATGATCAGGAATTCTAGATCAACGCTTGCTTAATCACTATTTGTTTAAGAGTACTGAATGTCACACAAATCACCTCATTTCAACCTTTTAAGTATCTAATGGGTTAGGTATCACCGTCCTCATTTTATCAGAACGTAGACTAAGGTTTAAAAGAAGTTATATCACTTAAGTCCATACATCTAGTAGGTTGCAAAACTAGGTTTATTCCACTAGAGATAGAGTCAGAAAAGAGACAGAGAAAGAGTTGAAGAAATTGACTCACACAATTGTGAGGCTGGCGAGTCCGAAATCTCACTCTTTGATGTTACGGCCTTCAACTGATTGTAAATATTCATCACATCTATAAAATACCTTCATGGCAACATCTAGCGTTTGACCAAATGACTGAGGAACATAGCCCAGCCAAGTTGACCCATAAAGTCACACACTTCTTCCCACCACACACTTCTTCCTTGGAGGAGATGTGTCCCATTTAGCATAGCTACAAAACGGAGGCAGATTATTTAGGCTGCTTTGGATTTGGGGTGAAAAATAAACTTTAGGTGTGTTTCACCTCTGAAACGTTGAAGTTTGTTACTGTGGCATAGCTTATTCTATACTGAACAACTTAGATTCTCTTGGTTGTACGTAATAGAATACCCTTACTGTTTAAAAAAAACCGTGAAAGTCCAGAGAAGGCATCAATCATGATTTCAAGGACTTAGGTCTTCTCCTACTTCTGGCAGAGTCGTGTAGTAACTACCGAGAAACAGTTCATACTGTCGGTTTCGTGTAAGGCTGATTCTCTTTGTGGGTACGAGACGGCCGACAGCTGCAATCAGCACTGTGTGTGCAGAGAAATATTCTATGTGGACTGACTTAATCATTCTCAAGCCTGAATACACACAATCACCCAGGGGTATTTGAAAACATGACCAACGTCCAAGCCATAGCCCAGAGCAATTAAATCAGAATCTCTGAGGGGATGAGAACAAGGCATCACCAAGCTTCCCAGGTGAGTCTGCTGAGCGGCCAGTAGGGAGAACCACTGGCTTAAACAGACCAGTCAGAAGCTCCCTCTGGAATCCTGATGAGACGGAAAAGGGGAAACACAGAGGATCATTGTATAGGGACCAGAGTCTCTCTCTACTATAAATGTAAGGCTTAAATTGCAAATATTCCTGGCATAGAAAACTTGGTGATTTAAATATGTGTGATCATGGCAGAAACTTTCAAGAGATTGGGTTTTGATGGGGAAACAGGGGTCTCAAAAGGGGAGAAAATTTGGGGTTAAAAGATTGGTAAGGGTACCATAGGCATTTTCCTATTTTATTTCTTTTCCTGGTCTTAAATCTCATCTCTCACAGGTTGATTTTAGGCATCTGGACTTTCAAGCATATTTGGCAAAACTCTCGAAGTCCTTGAGGACCCCTCACTCTGCAAGTGGAAGTATTTTGACACAGATGTTTAGGAGGTAGAGAAGGAACCCTTGTTTTGATTTTGGATTATGGGCTGGGTGTGATCCTTCAGCTCCCAATCCCACCAACCGTCCCGTGGTCTCCACCATCCCTTTGTTCATTACTCATTTAAGGCAATGAGGATAATTTTTCAAATACTTATGTGAGCAGGAAGTAGATATGATGATAAGTGAAGCCTGACCTAAGAAGGACTTCAATTTTGGGGAAAAAAGTCAAGTTAACTATTTTCTTCAGAAAAACACAATGCACATAAACCTCCTAAATTTTTCCTTGCTAACCGATTAATTCCTCCCCTGTTCATGCAGAACTGCTGCCTTTGAGCTCCTTCACCTGCTGTAATTATCTCCCAAACTACGTCCAAGTTCTTCCATGCTAATGATGTCAAAAGCCTGGAAACTTTGGATTAATCCTCGGCCACAGTGTCTGTCCCTGCATATTTCTCTGGTCTGTCTCCTGATTTCTTCTAGGTGCATGCCTGAGATACCATTTTTCCAAGCTCACCATCTATGTAGACTCCCCTTGCTTGGTCTGTCTCTCTACACAGATTTTATCTTCTTGAAAGCAATGACAATATCATTCAGCTATTGATGTATTCTCCAGCTCCTATTAACTGTTTGGAACATAATTCACGCTTAAAAATATTTTCTTGAATGAATGAATATCAGTGAGTTGACCGACCATTCAACAACCTGTATACAGCTCAGTGTTGGCAGAATAACCTGATGAGTGTTTTATAATCTTGAAAAAGTCACTTTTTAACTTCAAAAGTCACTAAATTATTTCCCAATCTGAGAATCTCTTGCTGTAGGGACTCTCCACTTTCTACACAGGGCATCCTGGGAAATCTTGTAATAAAATGCACTAATGTAAAGCATGCCCCAATTTTCCCTTCTGAACAATGTTGTAATTTAGGAGATTACATTCCTGACTAAATACTGGGCTTTAGATCAGAGCTAATGATTGACTACATGTCTTATAGGACACTGTACAATAACAACAAATGAATAAAATGATTGGAAACAGCAAAGATATGTTTTCAATTTTATTAAATGGGTTTAAAATATGTTACAGAGAGTCACATTTTTATGAAGGGTATGGTCATTTTACTTACTTTATTAGAACTTAGGGAACTTGCTTGAAGATGATTGGAAATGGTCCAGCTCAATACATTTAAAATGCTTTGGCTGGTGCCTTTTATTCCCCATATAATTTTGTCTGAAGTGAACAGATGCATTCAAAACTATCCCACTGATTTTATAGCTGCTTCAAGCTCCGTAAAGGTTTTCACTGCATGGAGTTGCTACTGCTGACTGTAGGTAATGGTGACGATGGTGGTGATGATAAAGACTGTTTTTCTCACTGAAAGTAACTTTCAAAACTAAGGGCTAACCATCTCCCTCCCTACCTCCCCTGTTCTTACAAAATCTCCGCTTTTGAGCAGCTCAAGGGAATGATACACCCCCTGTCTTCTCTTGTGGCTTCCCATGGCATTGAAATGTCTTACAAACAATTACAGGCCATTCACAGAGATTTTTTAAGAGGGACTTCAAAAAACAATCTTTGGGAATTGTCAGGACCTGGACCTAGGCAGCTATCCATGTTTGATTCCTATGGCAGCCTTCCTTAGGTAAGGGCATTAAATAATTCTGAATTGGTGGACCAGAGCATTCTTAGGGTGGGTGTGGGGATGATTGAAGGTAGAAGAAAGAGAAGGTGGGATTGTCCATTACCTGTTCGCTTTTCATAGTTCCATAACCAAAATGTAAATGCCTTGATATTCAGATATGTAATTGAAATACTCTCCTTCCCCATCCCTGTCTGTCCCCTAAACACAGAAAGTACTCAGCATTCATCTAATAACTAATTAGTTATTGGCTTAACCTACTCCTTAGCTCTTTCAAACACAATTCAACTGAGTAAATTTTAAAGGTCTCATTGGCTTTATTCAATCATTCATGAATCAGGTAGCATCCAGTCTAGCAGATAAAAAGGAGCTCCAAGGAAATGAAAGGCAGAAAGAAGCAGGAACAAGGTTATTTGAGGCAAAAAAGCAGGTTGGTCCTTGCAAGGTTTCTGTCCTTTAGAGGATGGTCGGGGTTGATCCGACAGATTATCTAACTAGGAATGCTGACGAGGTGATTCCTGATTGACTGGACTCAGATTCCATTTCTGGGAGATCCGAACTTGTAATTACATTAAGTCTCAGATTGGTGATGTGGGGCTTAGCATAAGCAACTCCATTTTGGGCCTGTTGTCTTGCTTTTGACAGCTCTGTCAGGAAAAATTGAAAAGATACTTTAAATGGACATATATATCTGTATTTATGGGTGTCTTGACTAGCTCACCCATCCAGATTATCTTTCTCTTTCATTCTCTTTGAACTATTTTACAACCCTTTCAGCTGTATAAAACTGATATTAATGCATATACTTCTTGCATATTACAAATACATTGTGTCCAGTAGATTTCAGTTGATTGTTGCCCTGTGGGTGGACCAGTTTTGCATCTAGTTGTAAACTCATTTCACTTCCTTTACTTCATATAAACATGTGGTTATTTTAATTTTCCTTTGACCAGTTGTGACATCTTACTGGCTCCCTCATTAATTAATGAGTTAAGTAAAAGTCTTTGATGATATTTCATTTTCTGCTTAGACAAAAATCATGATTATATCCTCTTTAAAAAATCATCTTCTAATAATTTGGTAGTTGATTTTTGGCCTAAAATAGCTCATGTCCATCAAGAGGGGCTAGGTAAGGACCCTGGTAAATCAACAGAATAAGATTAGCGATTTATGTGTAGCTCTAATTTTATTTTCTAAACCTTCTATGTATAATTCGCATTGCACATATAGTCACATCCCTGACAATAATTAACTTCTAAATTGTTTATGGTTTACAAAAATGTTTTCACCTATTTGATTTATACACCTGTACCCTATATAATAATCGAACAAGAATTATTATAACTCTCACTTTGCAGTTGAGGAAGTGCAGAGGTTATGTGTCCTGCCTGATGTCACATGAGTAAAAACACAGATCTTCTGAGAAAAATTCCTTGCCTTTTCCACTATCCAACCATACCACACCACACAACACTACACCCCCCATACCTCAAAGTGCTTCTTGAAAAAATCAAAGTTAATTCAATTAAGTTCGAGACAATTTTAGAGTGAAGGATATTTTATTTGAATATGCCAATAAATTTCAAATGGATATTTAGTTGTGGTTTGTAGGTTAATTCTTTTTTTAATCATATTATTCAATTGAGCTATAAAATTGTTGCCAGGATAATTTATATAGTATGCATTTTCTGAAGGAAGAAAAGAAACTAACACTTATTAAATACCTGCAATGTGGTCTTTTTTAGCTTATGTCTTTTCATTTAACCTTCGAAATAACCTTGTGAGGTAACTTCCAAGTTCTCCTTTTACTGTTGATGTTGATAAGTAATACAAATCATCAGTACAGTTTATTGACCACTCATATATTATCTGATATATTCATCACAACCAACCTATCAGTTTGGTTGCATAAGTGAAAATTAAACCATAGGAGCATTAAGAAATGATTCCAAGGTCATAGAGTTAGGATTTGAACTTATGTTCGAAGGTCACATTCCTAACAACTACTTGTGGTTCAGAGTAGCCAAGACCATTGTTTGTTGGTCAAAATGACAGTGTCCATCCTGTGTGGGGTTTTGTACTCAAAATGCAGAAGAATAAAAAAGGTCTCTGGTCTTGGGTGTCTTGCTGTCTAATAGTGACACAGGATCAAGGGGACAGATTCGAGTTGAGTCTCCATAGGGACAAGGAGATTGTGACAATGGCTGGATGTGTAAGAGGAAAATCTTTCCCAGGTACCTAGAAGAGCCGGGATAAGAAGTCGTGAAGGTGAGCTTCCTGTTCACCCTCAACCCCCTAAGTTATCCCCACCCTTCCGTGTAGGGTAGACTTACCATTTTGAAGAAAAGGAAAAAGAGTTTCTCCTCCAACATCTCTATAACTTGTTCCAAAATGAACTCTTGTCAAAGTTTTGAGAAGTTATGGACGATGACATGTAAAACAACCCAAAGGGCTTTTCAGCTACATTTGGAGCTGAGTCAAGCACGAGGTTGTTAGATCAAGAGGCAGCAGAGAGTGCGTGATTCTCTTTCACCCCCCTCCTGCATCCCTGTCTACCAGAATGACCCTCCCATGGGAATGGACAGGACAGAAGGACATGGACGCTTCAGTGGATAACTAGGATCCAGAGAGGATGGGAGCTATGGTGGACCTCAACCTCCAAGTCAGGCCTAGGAGTCCTAGGAGTCAGGGCAGATTCCATAAAGGACCTTTTTTTTTTTTTCATAAAGGACTTTTGGAAGATAGTTTGTGAATTTCAGGAAGGGAGTGACCTGATCACTTAGGAACCATCTGAGTACAAAAAGGATGGACCTTGGGACTGATCCAGTGAGAAACATTTCTTGCTGGGACGTCAGGCAAATGTGAGATAAATGAAGTGTTTGGATTTCAGTCATTCATCTGTCAAATTTGCAGTTGTTGCAAGAGGAAATTAGAGTTTCTCATAGACGATTACACTTTGCTGTCTGATAAGGTCTGGAAGTCTGAGATTCTAGCATGTACGCTAGATGGCAATCCCCAGATTAGGGTTTCTGGAAAATACTGATGTGAAAAAATGACTAGTAGAGATGCTTTTAGTTTTTCAGGCTATGATGAAGTATGGTATTATGTCATAATACAGAGAATGTCATACATGAAATACATTTTGAGCACTGACGTCCTCTATCCACGTACCCTAACCGTTTTCTTTACAGGAATCAAACATATAAACCCTTACGTCCCATCCCCACCCTGTCCTTTCTCTGCCAAACCAGGAAAAGACTTTCATTTGCAGTGAGTTTTCCAATTTTTTTTTTTTTTTTTTTTTTTTTTTTTTTGCGGTACGCGGGCCTCTCACTGTTGTGACCTCTCCCGTCGCGGAGCACAGGCTCCGGACGCGCAGGCTCAGCGGCCATGTAGATTAGGTGCCTTGCTCGTGGCCTGGCTCAGAGGCAGTGTTCAATAGATGGTGATAATGTTATCATTAAAATTTATAACAACGCCATGGAGTAGGACTGGTTATTCTTTATACCATGAGGAAATGGAAACTCCAGAGAAGTTAAATAGTACGCCCAAGCTGCACAGCCGCTCCGCGGCACGTGGGATCTTCCCGGACCGGGGCACAAACCCGTGTCCCGTGCATCGGCAGGCAGACTCTCAACCACTGCGCCACCAGGGAAGCCAAGTTTTCCAATTTCTGAGAAAGGAAGAAAGTCCCCCTTTCTCGTGGTTCCCCAAGACTTCTTCTTCCCGAAAGGCACGGGTAGGTTCGATCAGGGGGATCGTTACCCTGTTGAACCCTGATCCCCTTCTGGTGATGGAATGCTTTCTGTTGTACAAACTTTCTTCACTGGCCACACACGACATAGTCTTGCATCAGGCTGAGAAAATTTTTTTCTCCAGTGGTAGACTATACTAGGTTTCTTTTGTTTATAAATGTGGGTTTTCAAGTTTTATGCGGGAAATAATTTTTAACTTTTTTTTTCTGTGGAATCAAGCACATCTCCAGCTCCCTTATGAAAGGTTACATAAACAAGCGGGACTGGAGGATGGTTTTTCTTCCTCAAAAATAAGGAAAAATGAAGCATTCTCCTCTTCTTCCAAGAATGGGCTTATATAGGCGAGTGTTCCCATGAAAAACCTCAAATAAATTGTTTCCTACTCGAGCATATGCCTGTGACCAGGAATGGGCCTAGAACAACTTCTTACTGGATCAGTTGTTTTGAAACTGTAAACAACAGTTTAATCAATCTGTCCTTGAGCTTATAGTTCACCAGAGGTAGGAGATTTTTCCATTTTTATAAACAGTAACCACTGATTCCCAAGGGGCAGGGGGATAATTAAGGGCATACAAACTACAGTAAAACAAAGAAAAAGGTCTTTTCATCTCCTTTTGGAATTACAATTTTTATTGTTCTGCAAAGAAATTGAATTACGACTGTCTTATACCATGACCGGTTAGGAGAGAAAGATATAGGAGCAAAAAAGGAAGAGAGGAATGGGAAAGCAGATGGGGGGTGGGGGACGGAGCAGAGTAAAAAGAAAAAACTGGGTCTTTGATCCAGTTATAAACAAAGATATAGAGAAACCGATCCAGATATAGCCAGGCTGAGACATAGACAGAAACTCTTTCATATAGAAAGAGACACACACATGCACATACACACAAACACTCCAAGAGAAATAGAGAAATAAACACACGCACTAGGCTTATGAACAGAGACTCAGTTAAATGAATTAGAAGCCCACATATTTTAGACTCACACACTGAGAGAGATGGAGAGAAAGTAAAGGTTAATAAAATGCTAGGGAGAAGCAAGAAGAAGTGGGGAGGATGTGGAAAATCCGGTTCACTGGGTGACTTCCTTTCTCCACATAGTGCCTTGGGCACCTTGCAGGGGGTCACAGAGCAGTTTTTATAAACAAAGGTTTTGGATCTCACCTCCAGTGTTTCTTAATTGTGTGCTGTCGCGCCAGCTTCTTACCCTCTCTGAGGTTCAATTTTCTCATGTCTAAAGTGGGGGGTAATAATTCCTACACTGCAGGGTTGTTTTAAGAGCAAAATGAGATCATGTAGATTAGGTGCCTTGCTCGTGGCCTGGCTCAGAGGCAGTGTTCAATAGATGGTGATAAAGTTATCATTAAAATTTATAACAACGCCATGGAGTGGGACTGGTTATTCTTTATACCATGAGGAAATGGAAACTCAGAGAAGTTAAAGAGTACGCCCAAGCTGCACAGCTGTCGTGTCGTAGAGCCAGAATCGACTTCAAATCCACCTGCCTCAAAAGCCCATGCTTGTTTCACTGCACCGGGGCTGACACTAACCTCATTTGAAAATGCTGCATCTGTGTGTGCACACGCGTGCCTGTATGCATTTGTGGTGGGGACATGGCAATATGACTCTCTCTCTAAACTTTAAAAATTGCTTAAAGTGGGGTGGGGGAGGATGGATTGGAAGTTTGGGATTAGCAGATGCAAACTATTATATGTAAAATGGATAAACAACAAGATCCTACTGTAGAGCACAGGGAACTATACTCAATATCCTGTAATAAACCATCATGGAAAAGAATATGAAAGAGAATGTATATATATATATATATATAACTGAGTCACTTTGCTGTACAGCAGAAATGAACACAACATGGTAAATCAACTTTACTTCAATAAAATAAGTTAAAAAAATTTCTCCAAGTGTTCAGGTCTTGTTATATAAAATTTCTTGGATTCTGTGTGGAATTTTTAGGTATTTCTTTAACTCTTCTTCCTATGTATCAACGGGGGAATTTAAAAAAATTTACAGTTCTGTGAAGTGAGGTTCAGGTAACCTCTCAGAGACACCATTGACCTTTCTGATTCTGCTGTCACGATCCATCTTGTATTTCTGGAACCATAGGTATGCATGGTGTGTCTGTAGCACTTTTCAGACAAGATGAAATAAGGCAAAGGCAGCCACAAAGCCCACACGTCAGAGGTTACTCTGACCCCAAACATCCTGAACTGGAAGGCTTATCCCACCTGGAAAGCTGTGTTCTGCCCCCTGGGTTAGAAGTTTCTCCCTAGGCATCTCATGTCAAGCGCAGCCATCGCGACATAATGTTTCTTTTCCTAACGCCTCCTAAAGGAACCAAACCATCCTTTCCAGGAACTTGTATTGAACGTATTTGCCTACAACACTGTCTACTATCAAATGAAAGATTGATGCAGAACTTTGCAGTGGAAGGATAAGGCTGCCACCATCTTTGTCACTTTTATCAATCTTAGCACCGCTGAAACATGGTGTGTCTCCCGTGATGGTGCAAAGGAATCATTCATCATAACCTAGGGATTTTCCTGGCCCAAAAAAGTTGAACCTGAATTTAACCATAGCTTTAGAGAAAACTTCCATGTATGGGAAAATATAGGGGAGAAAGAATCAAGTTAAAGGGCACCAGAAGAAAGCAAACAGAGAAATCTGGAATGTGGATCTGTCTAAAGGCCAGCTGGTCCAGCTGCTTTAACAAGGAAAGTATGAAAAATTGTTTGTCACAGGCAGGCACGAGGATGCTTGTTGACTGAGTACATGACTCCCTTCTGAGGACTCCCATGGAAGCCGATCTGTTCTTTGACTGTTGCTTTTATCTTTTTCTACTGTGTTTATATTCGTGTCCTGCCTCAAGATCAGGTCCTCTGCTCATTCATCTTTATCTCCCCTTCTTTCCTGAGATGCTGTCCTGAAGGCCAGAGGTAGGCAGTATGTATTTTTTGTTTCCTGTGTTTAATAGGCAATAGCTGTTCTCCTACACTCTCTTCTTAACTCAGCCAGAATTGTGAGAAAAACCTCTTCAAAGGTTGCTTATTTTCTTCCCTCAGAAATACTGAGTTCCTGTTCTGGAAAGGGGCTCATGTCCCCTTTTCCTCTTATGGCCTCGTTCCCAGGATGTGATTGTCCAGGGCCATCCAAACACGCCACCTGAAGGCCGAGTGTGGCCCCGTTGGCACCGAGACCTGAGCCACCAGCGAGCAAAGCCTTCAGACATCCTTTTCCATGACTATGTCAAAAAATGTTGTTTTTGTTCCCAACCTAAAATCTGCATGCTTGCACAATTTCTCTCCCTGGTCTGTGACAGTTGAATCTGCTCTGATCACATGTTTCCAAATGAGCATGGCTGGGCTGAGTCATCCGTGTGCATCCTGTCCCCACAGGGCCAGGTCCACAGCCCCTTCTAGCACATGGAAGAGCCACACATAAGGGCGCAGGTGTTGCTGTGTGTCGGTCTCTCCCAGTGCATGCTTTCCTCCCTCACTCAAAGGCATGGCTGTTTGGGATTTGTCTGACATCCTGCATCTGTGAAGGGAGAACAAATAAGTGAGGGTGGTCTTTCCCTGGGAACTGATAAACGAAATGTTCACATGTTGAGATGTAGGGAAGTCATTCTGGCTTATACATGTGTTAACTTGAATTTGATGCGAACTAAAATGGCCTGTGTGTGGTCTATCACACCTACAGTGTACGTGTGCTTTAATTATTAGAGAAAAGGACACGTTGACCAAAAGCAAAGAATGTCCATGTTAAAAATAAAGATTAAATGCCTCCCTTCCTGGGACACAAATGCTGGTCCTTCTTGGATAAGACCCCCTTCCTAGGTGCCAAGGTCATACTGATTTGCTGTGTACATGCTGGTTTGTTCTTTTTCTTTTTAAACCTTGAAGAAATGTAACCCTGGCTTGTTTAATGTTCTTGGTGAAGATATAAAACAAGATATAAAACTGTGCTGGAAACCCTGCTTCTCCAGAGCAGTTTCTCAGAGTCATCTGGGAAGTGGGCTTCCAGGCTACTCCTCAGTTTGGCTCAAAGAAAACACTTTTCTATTCTTATTACCCTTCTCTTACTTGCTCAAGCCGGCAGAGTGAAGGTGTCCTGGCTCTAGATGGACATCGCTAGCACCCTTTGACCTGCATCCCCGTGGGGTAAACAAAGGGTGGGGGAGGAGCTGAAAGGTCCCTCCCAGACGTGAGCTGCAGAGAGTTGGGCTCCGAGCGCAACAGCAGGAGAGTCATACACGCAGCTGCTACCTGCACTGTGCACTTCACCACCGCAGAATCTACCAGGCAGAGAGAGGTGGGGAGGGGAGGATTCAGAGGAAATGAGAGATAAGAGGTCAAGAGAAAGAGTGATATCTAAACCAGCCACAGCGAGGGAGCCGGCACCTTGCCCAGGGAGGCCTCCCAGGATGCGACGGAGGTCCAGGGTTGCTGGCTCGCAATCATAATTGCTTTCAAGGCTTTCCAATTGTTGTACCGTCCCTCTGAGATATCACCTTCCATTTGATCCAGGCCCAGCCGATACATCAGAATGTGTTTGTGATGGACAGAGGCATAAATACATACCTGCTGCCCACATTCCCTGAATTTTTGCTGATTATTGAGGCATATTCGGTGGGTGGTACAGTCACGTGTTGTACGTGCTGGTGGTCACTTCTCTGCCAGGTGTGTGCAAAGATACATGGAGGAAAATGCTCTAGAAATGCCATTTATTGAACGTGGATCTCAAGTGAGTGGATTTCTGCAGATGAGGACCCTGGGGCCCAGGAGGTGAAATCCCTTGAACACGGGTCCTTCTGTTCCTCTTTCACAAAAAGAGCTCTCTGCTACATCCTGAGCCATCCTATGCATCTGGGTGTGTACAAAAACCTAAACAGACACACGCACGGACTTTCTCCTTTTTAGTTTTACAAATATACAATAGTCTTTTGGTGAAAATTATTTTAGAGCGCAGCACATTATTTAGGAAGGCCCATCCTACTGCAACAGAGCCACTATGTTCCCTGCCCCCCATGTCCTCTGCCTGCCTTTTGTCTGTGGAAGAACTTTAGCCAAAGAATAAGTTTAATCAGAGAAGTGAGAAAATGCAGAAACAAAGGAAAACAGTTAAAGGAGACCAAATAATAAAGGTTAGTCATTAAGCATAGTCAAGGACCTTTAGTTCCTCCTCAAGGGCTATAGATAATATTCTGAGCCATATCCTGTGAGCTGTCTTATAGACACTGAAACCTCCACCAGGTGGAAGAAGTTAAGTGCATGATGACCAGACTGTAGCCATGACATAAGCTGCCACAATTCCGAGAAATGGCCTCAAGGAAATGGGAACAAACCGACCCTGGAACTGAAGACTAACTGTACCTAAAACAATCAAGATGACGCTGGTCAGACCACCCATGACCAATTTCAAGGTGATTGTCAGAGCTGACCAGGCTGTTTCTGCAGTAGCCCCCTCCCTCCACCTGTGAAAGCTCTTGCCCACCGATTGTCCATGGGAGTGGTCGGCCTTTCGACAGGCATCTGCCTTCCCTCCTAGTTGCCAGCATCTAGAATAAAGCAAACTCTCCCCTCCACCAACCTGGCCTCTGTATTGGCTTTTGAGTGGCGAGCAGCCAGACCCCACTTTTGGTTACACCATCGGGGTCACTTTTATAACCTAGGATAGCATTTGTATCAACTGTTTTGCACATTTAAATGAACAGGAACGATACTGATAATAGTAGCAAGAGTAGAAACTCGTTGTTTAAAACCTGCTGCCTTACCGCACAACAGTCTCATTCAACCCTGTTGTAACAGCCCTACGAAGAGACATTATTTTTATCCCGTTTTGTCACTGAGGAAACTGAAGCTTAGGGTGGTTAAGTAAAAGGTTTAGGGTTCCCCAGCTGGGCAGTGTGGACTCCTGATTCAAACACGGATTTTCCTGACCCCAGGAACCCAGCTCCCCACCCCCGTTCCTGACTCCTTGCCTTTTCTCCAGTTTCACCAGAACACAGCTCTAAGTTTACATGTGGGTTTCCCTCTCAGGTCCCTAAATAGCAGAGCCGGATGCCCTCTTAGTGTCTTCAGCCTTCTGCCGATTCTCTTTCCAGGCGCATGTCAAATACCATTTCCCTCTCCCCTCCCCTGGAGGCGCTGGGGCCAGCTACTCACTGCCTCTCACTGCGCGCTGCCCGCTGTGGCTTCTTTCTCCTCCTGAGTCTGACCTCTTTGGGGAAATTTTTAGTCTCTTTTTCCCCCTGTGGTTGTTTTTGTGTGGTTGCTTAGTTTACTGATCTTTCCTCTTCTGGTTTCAGAAAGGCCGTTGGACCACAGTGAGACTCCCCAGGGATGTGTGGTGCTGTCGTCAATCAGGCTCACCTCCCCACCGGGTTCTTGAGTGGCTACATTTGTCACGTCCCTCTTCGCTGGACTGGTTTATATTTTTAGCTCATTTCTTTTCCCCCTCCTTTCTACCTTTTAAACAAATTTTATTAGGCCTCTAAAATTTTTATGTAACCACTACTCCCAAAGCTTAAGCCAAGCTTCCCTTTTAAAGTTGGATGAACACCTCAGTATATTTGAAACGTTACAAAAATAGAGGTTTTGTTTCTGTTCACTTAAACCTTTCAACATAAAATATTTCAGACATTAATAGTAAGGTTTAGAGAATAGGATAAACATTTGGATACTCACCACCCAGCTTTATAAAATCTTAACATTTAGCCATATTTGTTCCAGAGTTCTTTTTCAAGAAAGAAAAGCAACTTCTAATTCTGAAACTTGGTAGTTAACAGAAAATAATTAAGTGGGATTCTTGTGTTAACTGTATTTCAGGACAACTAAACAGCCCCTGGAAATGAAGGAAGGTTTCTTGTTCTGGTTTGGTTTGCAGAGTACTTCAGTCTAATAAATGAAAGAAAATCGCCACTTTGTAACCTCTAATGAAATCGTCAATGGATGAAACTAACAAATGAAAGGTTGATGGGGAACTTCCCAGCGGAGGGATTAGGCTGCCAACACCTTTGTCACTTTTATCAACTTCACGAGACGGAAACATGGTGTGTCTCCTGCGATGGTACAATGGGATTATTCAGCATAACTTAGGAAGTGTTCTTACCAAAAAAAAAATTGAACCTGAATTTAACCAAATCTTTAGAGAAAACATCCATGTGTGGGGGATATAGGGGAGAAAGAATCAAGTTAAATGGCGCCAGAAGAAAACGTATAGATAAATCTAGAATGCGGAACAGTCGAAAGGCTGGTCCCAATCTTTTAACAAAAGAAGTATGAAAAAGGAAGGGGGCGGGGGGCGGGGAAGGAGAGCCTGCTCTTGATTTAAAGCAATTTAAGACACATTAAAACAAAACACAGTGTGTGGTCCTTGCTGGGGTCCTGATTTGTACAAGCCTAGTGTAAAAAGATTTTTTTGAGATGATTATGGAAATTTAATATCAACTAGAAATTTTAGATGATGCCAAAAATTGTTGAACATTTTGTTAGGTTTGATAATAGCATTATGGTTATATAAGAAAGTATCCAATTTTATTTATTTATTTTTTTTGCGGTACGCGGGCCTCTCACTGCTGTGGCCTCTCCCGTTGCGGAGCACGGGCTCCGGACGCGCAGGCTCAGCGGCCATGGCTCACGGGCCCAGCCTCTCCGCGGCACGCGGGATCTTCCCGGACCGGGGCACGAACCCATGGCCTGCATCGGCAGGCGGACTCTCAACCACTGCACCACCAGGGAAGCCCGAAAGTATCCAATTTTAGAGAGGACTACTGAATTAAGGCATTTGCTTTAAAACAGTAGCAACAACACATTACAGATAGATTTGAGGCCCCTAAGTAAACTCTCCTCTGATCTCCCTTTTTTTCCTTCCCTCACTCTCTGAATGTGATGTTTATTACTTCCACCCATACTTGTTTCTATTACTTCATGTGGATGTATCTATAAGTGATACTTAGTTTTCGATTCTTTGAAACTTTTGCAAACGGTATTCTGCAGCAGGTATCATTCCATAACTTATTTTTTATACAGCATTAGCATTTTGAGATGTATTCATCCCAAATACGTAGATGTGGCCACTTATTTCATTGCCTTATTATTTTCCATTATAAACATATTCCACAATTTCTTCATGGATTCAACTGGTTATGGATACTTGGGCTGTGTTCGAGTTGCCACTGTCACTAGCAATGCAGCAATCAACATTGCTGTATACGTTCTGTTGTTCACATTTTCTAGAATCCTCCTAGAAGTAGATTTGATGGGTTGAAAGGTATTTGTATATTTACCTTTACCAGAAGCCAAGAGGTTATCCTCTAAAGGTGTTATAACAGTTTATATGCCCAACACACCTTATAAAAATCTATGAATGTTTACCTATTTGCCAGCACTTGGGATGATCAGGTGTTTATAGAATAACTTCTAATCACAGTCACTTGGAGATTTTTCTCACATAGAGACTTGGGCTTTCCCATGCGATTCTCCAAAGGAAAGCATGTTGAAGTTTGGAAGAAGGATATACATTTATAAAGCAAATACACCAACCAAGTTGATGCCTATCCCAACTTCCCTGCACTGTGGCATCCTTGTACCGTAGAGTCATTCTAATCTCAGCACATTTACAGCTCTTCAGCCTGCGCTGAAATCAGGCAGCAGTCAGGATCAAAGCAATCCTTAGAGGCAAGAGCACCGGTGATCCTTGATGGAAGACTAGAGGTCACGGAGGAGCAGATGGCACTAATACCATGTGTCAAGAGGAAGGGCACAACCACCCAGCTTATGAGCCCTCTGCTAGTCTCTCTTCATAATCATGGAGGCTGGATGAGAGAAAGGCTGGGACAGAAGCCAGTGCACGTGTGACTGATGCGTTCAGGGGCACGATCAGCTATCTACCTAAGTTGCCGCACACCGGGCAGATTCATCTCATGATATGACAAAGGAAGCAATGAAAAGCAAACAGCTTAGAGTCCTTATTTTGAAAAAAAAAATCATGAAATAGTTTTGATGTACAAAAAGTATAAAGAATAATACAAGTATCTGCAATTGAAATGAATAAATAAAACATTATCAATATGATTGAAATCACCCACGATGCTCTTATCTTGAATGTGGTGTTTATGTTAATTCCCATGCATGTCATTCTACTTCTTCTTACAGGCATATGCCCCCTACGCACATAATACAGGCACTTACATGTTAAATAAATGACTGTTTCCTCTGTACATTATGCTATAACTTGTGTTTCTCTGAACATTCATCCATACACAGAGCTCTAGCTCATTCATTTTTGCTGCTGTATAGAATTTTATTGAATGGATAGATCATAATTTATTCATGCATTCACCTGTTAAAGGGCATTTAGAGTGTTCTGTTTTATTTGCTGTGTGGATGCTTGCCCTCGGGTGTATACCTAGGAGTGGGCTTTTTGCTTGTTTGTGTATGAGAATTTTCAGCTTCACCCAACCACTCTCTAAATTGGTTTTCCCAACGGGCACCCAGCAAAGTATCCGACTTCTGATTGTTCCACCTCTTAGGGCAGCACCAAGCCAACACTTGGTGCTGTCTGATTTAAACTTTTCTCCCCAATTTAAGGGGTGTGAAATGGTTTTATCAATGTGTTTTTAATTTATACTTCCTAATGGTTAGCTGAAATTCATGTACTGCTTCCTTGGAGTACTTGCCCATTAACTTTCTATCCGATTGTCTTTTGGGAGTACATGTGTATGTGTGTGTAATTTGTAGGAATTCCTTATGACTGTGGGGAAACAAATTCTATTCAGCCCAGAAATTGTCTGGGATTTCTCCTTAGGCCAAGGTAGTGATTTAAAAAATCCCAGCTTCTATTCCCCCTCCCAGTTCACCAAGAAGGAAAAAGAAAGGCATCAGGCATTTCAAAGCAGGCTGTGAAGCAGTAAGAAATAGGGAAATTGCCAGACTTGTTAAGAGATGTCTGTGCTCTTAATAGGTTTATTGAGGCATAGTTGGCATACAATTACTTTCATATCATAGAGAACAATTTCATACACTTTGATATATGTGTACACCCATGAAACTGTCATCACAATGAAGATGATGAAGTTCTCTATCCCCTCCCAAGTCTTCCTCATGTCTCTTTGTAATCTCTCCCACCCCCGTTCCCAGGCAATCACCAACCTGCTTTTTCCCACGAAAGCTTCGTTTGTATTTTATTGAATGTGTCATCACTCAGGATGCACTTTTTTGTCTTGCTGATTTCACTCAGAAAAATTATTTGGAAACGCATCCATGTTGTTAAATGTATCACTGTTCCATTTCTTTTCATTGCTGGGTAGTGCTCCATTGTATGGATGTACCACAGTTTGTGTGTTCACTTGCTGATGGACATTTGGGTTGTATCCAGGTTTGGACAGTTAAAAGTAAAGCTTCTTTGAATGGCCGTGTACAAGTCTTGTATGGATATATGCTTTCCTTTCTCCTGGGTAAATAGTAGTCCAACGGCTGGTAATGCATGTTTAACTGTTTAGGAAAATACAGAAATTTTCCAAAGTGGTTGTACCATTTTACCTTTCCACCCTCAATGTTCCGTATGAGAGTTCTAGTTTTTCTGTGTTTGCTAATATTTGGTGTGGTCATTCTTTTTTTTTTTTTTTGGGTGGTACACGGGCCTTTCACCGCCGTGGCCTCTCCCGTTGCGGAGTACAGGCTCCGGACGCGCAGGCTCAGCGGCCATGGTCCACGGGTCCAGCCGCTCCGCGGCATGTGGGATCCTCCTGGACCGGGGCACGAACCCGCGTCCCCTGCATCGGCAGGCAGACTCTCAACCACTGTGCCACCAGGGAAGCCCAGGTCATTCTTTTTTTTAAACTTTGCCATTCTAGTACGTGTGTACTGGAATAGCACCGTACATTCAATTTGATTTGCATTTCCCTGATGACCGATGACGTTGAGCATCTTTTCACGTGCTTAGTCCATCCATACAGCTTCTGAGTACGTATTCAAATCTTTTTCCCATTTTATGATTCAAGTTGTTTATCTTCTTATTTTGAGTTCTGAAAGTACTTTATAATATTCGGAATTCAAGTCCTTTACAAGATGTATGATTTACATCCATTTTCTCCAATCTGTCCCGTGTCTCTTCATTTTCTTAACATAGTCTTTTGAAGAGTAAGATTTCTTAATATTGATAAAGTTCAATTTCCCAATTTGCTGTTTTGTGAATCATGTTTTTCGCTGTCACATCTAAGAAATCTTTGCCTAATTCAAGGTCACAAAGGTTTTTTTCTTATGTTTTCTTCTAGAAGTTTTATAGTTTTAAGTTTCATACTTAGATCTCTGATGCATTTTGAGGTTTTTTATTTGTATATGATGCAAAGTATGAATTGAAAGTGTCTTTTTGTTTGTTTGTTTATTTGTTTGCTGTAGATACCCAGTTGTTCTGGCGCTGTTTGTTGAAAAGACTATCCTTTCTTCACTGAATTTGCACTTTTGAAAATCTGCACTGTTTGCAGATTTTGCACTGTTGAAAATTTGCACTGTTGGAAATCAGTTGTCTGCATATCAACCTGGAATCTTTATGCTGACCAAGTTCTCCCTTGGCTGGTGTCGAAATACCAGTTCCAAATTCTTGCTCTCTCTGAACAGCTGTCCACCACCTATTAGTCAATAAAATCTTTCCAAACTACATTTCAGCATTCTAGTTGCAATAACTTTTCAGACTGCTTCCCTGAAATTAGCCTAAGTCCCTCTGATGACCTTAGATATTCCCACATCTCTATTGATATGTTTCCAGACTGTCCTTTGGTTTCTTTAGCCTATGGATAATAGTTATTCATTTTGCTAATTTTTCTTAATTTCATTCTTACAGCTCCACAGATCCAACATAACACTCCCACATCTGAACACAATGTGATGTTAGAATTTCTGACAAGTTCTTGAGGACCAATAATCTTTGTTTCATCTCTTCTACCAAGTGACGAGACTTTAGTGGTCCTTACTGACATTGGTTCTTGGTAGACCACACTAACACCTCATATTTCCACTTAAGAACACAGCATCTAAAGTTCATTCATTCATTCATCAATCACTTTTGAACACCAACTATGTGCCAGGCACTTAGCTAGTGCTTTGGGGATAAAGAGATGGATAAGACATATTCTCTATTCTCAAGATATTTCAAGTCCAATATCTTCTCTACCTTTAGGTCTCAAGGCCCCTTAAACACTCCAAGGATCAATATCACCCAGGTTTCAGAACCCGGATCCACATTTTCTCCTCAGATAAGACAACTGCCATCGCTAGGAAGAAATGAGACACTTTCTGAGTCAAATCAGACATTCTAATCCAAGAATCATGGGATTTAGTTAGCAAAGACAAGTTCTGAGAAGGGATAAAGCAACCAGACAGGGCCAGATGTCCAAAGGCAGATGAGTCACCCAAGGTCAATGAACATTTCTCAGAAAAGAAGGGGAGTAAACTGGTGAAAAATTGTCTTCACCTTTTGACTGGGAAGTGTATGTGCAGGAGAGAGTGGCTACAATTAAATGTGAGCCTCAGGGATCAAAGTTCTCTTCGTGTCACCTTTCCTATGATGAGGGGTCACTGAGGGAGACGTAGTCCAGACAATTCCCGAGAAGGGAAATGAATCAACGTGAGGTTGCCCGTCCTCTGTGATGGAGGCAGGCTTTGCACACATCATGAACAAGCTTGCCGCAAAGGGCAGAGAGATGACGTGGCTGCTAAATGAAGCAGCTCTTTAAAATTTCTTGCTCAGCCGAGGCGCATCTCAGGAGCAAATGGAGAACAAAAGGGGGGCAGCCTCTGGCCTTAGCCAGAAGGGGAAGGCCTCCAGTGCCTTTCTCCAGGACAGCTCAAGCACTTCCTGCTTGGGGATGCAGCGGAGTTAGGGGTTGGCATCAGCTTTCCATGAATATGGGTATCTGGAAATTCAGCTGCAGCTGGGAGAAGGTGTCCAAGGCACAGACTAAGAGGAGTGCTGGCGTTAAGTGCGGCGGGAATCCAGGAATTAAATTCCCTTCCCAAAGGGAAGCGAGTGCTGCCGGGTGGCCAAGAGGGAGGGGTGAGTAGCACGGACCCCACACGTGGGTTAAGTGGCCTACAGTCAATGGGGTGTGATTCCAAGGGCCCAGGGAAGACCTCCTGCCTGAACTAATACCTCTCATCCATCAACTAGAGCCTGACGTTCCTTTAAAGTGGGGCATATACTTTCCTCCATAATTCAAGCTAAGGCTTATAATTAAAGCATCTCTGGGAGAGTTAAATTCACATTAAGAGTAAGCTAGATTTTTTTTAAGAGTAGTGTTGGAGGGAGGCACAATTATGAGTCTGGTGGAAGGGGAAAATTCACAGAAAAGGGAGAATCTGGAAGGCAGATTCCACCGTTCTTGGTGGCCAGCCCGATGTTGTGGCTAACAGGGCTGCCAGATTTGGCAAGACCAAGACAGAAGCACCAGGATGCTCAGTTAGATGGATCTGAAATTCAAATTTAACGGAGTGTCCTGTATTTCATCTGCAACCCCGGCCAGGGAAGGCGGGGCTGGTGCGGGGGAGTCCTATCTCATGGCCCCGCTCACACCCTGCCACTGTACATGCCTTGTAGATTCCTGGAGCCTTCCCTTGCAAGGATGAAGACAGTTGGGGAGAGGGGTGTGTCATAGAGAAAGCAGAACCACAGTACTCAGTGAGGAAGGTACATCACTGAGGCCAAGAAGTGTAAATCCCCTGAGGATGCAGAATATGTCCCTTCTCTCTGCATTCTTGGTACCTTATGTAATGCCTGTGCTCAGTACAGATACACTGAGATTCTTAAAAAATGTCAATAACAACAACCACAACAATAATAATAACAGACACACACATATATATATATATATATATATAGAGAGAGAGAGAGAGAGAGAGAGAGAGAGAGAGCGAGCTTACCACACCCAAGCTTTCCTCTAAACCCTTCACTGAAAGGCTGAGACCTTGCATAAAACCTGGTGCAAGTGACTCAAAAGGAACTTTGCTGGAAAAAAGGGAGGGGCTCATGAGACATTGCTTTTTAATTAAGTCGGTGCTTTCATTATTAATGTGCAATCCTTCTTCTTGGGGGGTAAACTTAAGGCAGGCCTCATCCTGGGTTTCCACTCAGCTCTTCAGCTCGTCCTCCTCCTAAAAAACAAAAGTACAAACAAAGCCAGTGATGTAATCCATTCTTTCCTTCCTCCCCTCTGTAACTGCTCCCGTGTCCACACAGCAGTGATACCTCACCCGGCTCTCCCAGGCCCCCCTCGCTCCAGGGCGCAAATACATAACCATGAGCGTAACGCAACGCGTTGTTAAGAGAGTGAATAGCTTTTGAAATAATTTCTTAATGCTTTCTCCGAATATAGGTGATGTGGGTTACATGGGAATTTGGATTATTCAGGCTGGTCTTTGCCTCCTTCCACACAGAGCCCCAAGCCTTGTTCCGTGGCGACATCACAGGCAAACGGAGGGGGGCAAGGGATGAGGTGCTTAAACCAGGAGCATCTCTAGCCTGGTGTGAACTGGCTTCAGATTTGCCAAACGGGGCATTTGGAAAGTTTGGCTTCATTACATCCGTCAAATCAGGACCAGGGAAAGCTCAGGACAATTTTAGGATTGGAGAAATTAGGTTTGGAACAACCGTTACTACTTTTTTTTTTTTGCGGTACGCGGGCCTCTCACTGCTGCGGCCTCCCCCGTTGCGGAGCACAGGCTCCGGACGCGCAGGCTCAGCGGCCACGGCTCACGGGCCCAGCCGCTCCGCGGCATGTGGGATCCTCCCGGACCAGGGCACGAACCCGCGTCCCCTGCATCGGCAGGCGGACTCTCAACCACTGTGCCACCAGGGAAGCCCCAATCGCAAACTCTTAATTTATCTCCCCACCTTCCCACTATCCCCTTTGGTAACCACAGGTTTGTCTTCTAAGTCTGGCAAACGATTCTTAACCGCCTGCCACTGTGCCAGGTGTGGGGTTACAGAAATAAATAATAAATCACAAGGCGCCATGTCTGCCCTCAGGGCAGCTTTGTGTAGTGGAGACACATGTCATTCATATAAAAAGGTAGCGAGGACATGCGTGCCAGGTACACACTGATGGCTGGTCTGATGAATGTTCTGGAAGCCTGCAGGAGGGTTGAGGCCTGGGGCCTGAGGGGGCCGGGCCTTTGTCAACCTCTTCCAGAATGGGTGCAAAGTCTGCAGTGGCGGAGGCTGGGACGCGGGCTCTCACCCCTGGGCGTGGGCTGCACAGGCTGACCAGGTGGACGGCACCCATGCAGCTGCCCGCGAGATCCTTGAAGACAGATTTACCAGTTGACTTGTAGCCCACTCTCCTCCGTGTGGCCCTGCACAGCACTTCTGAGGACTAGCCGGGGGAGCAGAGGGCTCCAAAGAGGTGTGGGAAAGGGCATCACTCAGAACTGCAGTGACTGCGGGATGCCTCAGGCACATCCCGCCCTCCCAGTCTCTGAGCACAGATTCCACCTCTGCCCCCGCAGACCCCTCAGACCAGAGGGAGGAGCCCCTGACACAGGGGAGGTTTGCATGCCCGTAAGTGCGCTCTGCTGACCTCATGCCCTGCAGTGCCTGTCAGGCTGGCTGGGAATCCGAAGTGGATACCAGCTCGGCCACTGAGCCTCCATTTCTTCCTCTGCATCCTTCTCCAGCTTTTCATGAAGATCTCAATTCCAGACACGGCAGGAAAATGAGAGTAGGAGGCAAGAGGAGGGAGGGAGAGACAGAGACAGAGATGGACAGAAGGGGAAGGATAAAAAATAGCGGTAAAGCGATGGTGTCGTAGTGAAGACTGAAAAGTGGAAACTCGGGGAAAAGGCAGGCAGATTCGTGTGTTAAACACCAAGCGAGCCCCAAGCCGGTCCCTTTTGCCTCCGTGTGTTTCGGTGGGGCTGTGTCTGCCCTCTCCAAGCTTGACACTGTCCATCCGGATCAATACACATTAACCAAGGAAAGTCTCTGCTAGCCACTGTACCTGGCAAACACGGGGCGCTCCAGGAGTGCATCTGGCCTTAGACAGGCATAAGCTTACACAATTTTAGGAAAAGAATGCAAAAATCAGACATACAGAACTAAGCACAAAATCATATTTGTTTAGACTGAGAAAAGAAATCACAGCAAATTAAACGTTTTAAAAAGCTGACATCTACAACAGACCTCCTGATCGGGAAACTAACAATATTTTTAGTAACATTTCCCCCTACATTCTCTTCCATCACCTCTTTACATGGCAACAATTTTGCGAAATCATTTTCTGTAGAGGGAAAGGAAAGACAATTCAGCCTTCCTCCAGCACAGTTGATTGTGATTTTTTAAAAAACAAATTTAATGTGCGTTCAGTCCCAGACCTCGTTTAACTCCGCCCCTCACATCACTGAAACCCTGATGACAAGCCCTCTATTTCCACTCTGCCTCAGTCCCTCTGCCCACTTTACAAGCCACGGAGGTGGGTGAGACAGAAGGACCCCCTCAGGACTTGACAGGTGCATCACTCTTACCGTCTCTCCCTGGCCACCCTGAGGGGCTTTGGAGATAGGAGAAAGGGCAGAATCACCCTTGTTCTCCTGAGTGAGACCCATGAAAGGAGGTGTAACTGGAGTTCGAGATCCCAAATGAAGGAAAGATGGATGCTAATGAACAACGGATGCCACCGTCTTCAGCGAATCAGCACATGTTTGTTAATTACGAAATATCCTGCAGCTCCTGTTCCGTGCCTGTACTTAGCTCTGGGAAACAGCAGCAAACAACATAGGAAAGACCCTTCATCCTGGCGATCCCCATTGTGCTCTCCATGGGTTGGATGACAGGTGCATGACCGTTTTGTCCCCCAGGCACCCTTTTAGTACAAGGTCACCAGGTCCTCCCAATCACCACCAATCTGGCCAGTGGACATGGTGGGGGGAACTTCCCCCTGTCCTGATCACGTTGCCTACCTCTCCTCCCACCACTGCCCCAGGATACTTGGCCAAGTTTCCTTTCCCAGAATGGGCAGTCACCCACTGCTACAATCATCCTGTTTTGGGGGTCTTACATAGATGGGGTTTTTCTATGTACGGTGAAAAGCTACACAGATTTATATGGAATGAAGCATAGAAAAATGAAAATGATACATTGCATAGTAATCTAAATTAATCCTAGTCTGTATGACAGAGGATGGAAAATTTTGGTACCATGATTTCTCTCTTCATGGTGATAGACTTAAGTCAGTTGAAATGTATTTCTGTACCACAATTTAAGCTTCAATAAAAGTTTGCTTAATTCATTGTCTAGTGACATTCAAAAGAAAAGGGTCGGAGAAGATAAAACCCAGCGTGGGTTGAAGTTTTAAGGGGAGATTCATATTATTCCTTCTGGACAGAGGATTGTTCACACGCCTACTTTTTCCCGTATCATCTCGTCCCCTCTCTGCCATCTTTCAATTCATTTCTATAAATCCCTCCTCCTCCGAGAAGCCCTCTTGGACTAACATGCAAGAAGAGACATCCTCTGACTCCACTGTGAGGTCCATCCCCTGAGCCTCCATCTGTCTCTTCAGGCTGTGCTGGGCACTCAGACAGTGAGCAGGCAGGGCAGGCGCTGCAGCCCCCTTCACGTTGGACTGTCCCCCCTGCAGTTCCAAATCACGCAAAGAACGACACCAGGACATGAAGCATCGGTTCTAAATTTGGGGGATGACTCTTAAAAATTGAAATTATTATTGTTACCTGCAAGAGAAGTACCCGTCATCTTCCTTTCCCTTGTGGCTGAGGTCTGCCTGGGGTCCGTTAGGAAAGAGTGAAGTCCCTTTATCGCCTGGTCCCTCAGTTCAAGACAGACTCGCAACTAGGACACATCTGATAGGTTAATTTGTAGAACAAATTTCTACCTGACATCTTAGGGTACCTTTTTTTTTAGAAACTGATGCTCCTTTTGCTGTGAATAAGTAGGCTTCTGTGTTATTTTTTTAATTAAAAAATTTGTCTTTTGTTCATTGTAGAAATTCTGGAAAATTCCCCAAAGCACAAATACGCATAAACATCTTCCATAATGCCACTAGCTGAGATAAGGACTGTTTGTGGGTTGACCCACATTCTGCCACTTTTCCCTATGCACACGTGTGTCCCCTAAACCCCAAGTCCCCTCAGTGTAGACCTTCTCGTCCCGTTGTGCCTCTCTCCACACAGGAAGTGTAGATATAACCTACAAAATTTAAGTGATATTATAGGCAGCGTATTGCAACCTGCATTTCTTGCCTAATAGCGTGTCACGGTCAAATCCCTTCTGTTACAATGAGATTCACTTGGAACAGGATCGTTCTGACCATATAGTGTGTACTTCATCACACAGGGGCACCACAGCTGAATCAACCACCCCTCCTGGTTGTTCCTTTAGGTGCCTCTCAGTGTGGCCATGTCACCAATGTTACAATATTACCACAATATTCACATCATTGTGAACATCTTTGATCATTTTCTTCCAAGCCGTCCCTAGAAGTGAAATTCCTGGGCCAAAGGGAACAGACATCTTTATAGCTTCGCACACACATTGCAAAGCTCCAAGAGGCCCCGTTCAAGAGGGGCAGTGAAATCAAGACAGCTCTGGACACTCGAGGAGGAGGTTGGGGGCGGAGCAGCCCTGATGATGACAGGCGTTTCCTACCAGGTGGCCAGTGCCAAAGAGGGCCCCAAGCTCACTGGGAAGGTGGAGCAGAGATGCTCAGCAGAGCTGTCCAGTACATCCCCCGAGAAAGGGGGGGACGGGGATAATGGCTTGAGCCTTAGAGCTCAGGCATTCCATATGCTGGGCAGGACCTTGGGAAATACGGCCCGAAGGTGTTGTCACACACACATCACCACGGCCAACCCTATTGATCAGAGCTTCAGTGATACTGTCCTCTGGTCCCGAGAGGCCAGAAGGTCCAAATCTTCTCCCCATAGCTTTGTCTACTTCTCTTGTATCCCCACTCCCTGTGTGTACTCCAGGGATCTGTTTGAGGAAGGCATAGCTCCGTCAACTTTCAAGCTGTCTTGTGTCCACCTGATTCACGGATCCAACAGCAAGTATCGGACAGGCTCTACTGTGTGCCAGGCAACATGCAAGGTCTGAGGGTTGGAAAGATGAATAAGACGCGCCCCTCCCGTGTATTTTAGTCTACTGAGAGATACCAGTAGGTAAACTGATTTACAGATCATGAAAATATGGTTGGTAATTTCTGTTTCTTTCACTCACATATTCTTAGAGTAACACCTGGCAAATCGTGGGGACTTGAAAATATTTGATGAATGAATACTTGAATGAATCAAATGCATTTAAAGGATAGGGTTGTACGCCTGACGTACAGGATCACCTAGGGGTACTGTTTATAAAGTTTTATTTTGAGATACAGTGTATGTGTTATAAAACGTACTCATTTTTAGTGTACAGTTCACTCGTTTTTAGTATATTCACAAAGTTGTGCGGCCATCAGCACATTCTAATCTTAGAACATTTCCATCACTCCCAAAGGAGACCTCATGTTTATTTGCGGGCACCCCCAATTTCCCAATCTTCCCAGCCCCCAGTCCTAGGCAACCGCTAATTTACTTTCTATGTCTGTAGATTTGCCTCTTCTGGGTAATTCATCTAAAGGGAGCCATACAGTGTGTGACGTTTGAGTCTGACCTCTTTCACTTGAACATAACGCTTTTGAAGTTCATCTATGTTGTTGCATGGATCAGTACTTTATTCCTTTTAATTGCAGAATAATATCCCATTGTGTAGATAGACCCCATTTTGTTCATCCGTTGATGAACATTTGGGTTGTTTCTACTTTTTGGTTACTCTGAATGATGCTGCTGGGAACACGTGTATACAGTCTCTGTGTGGACATATGTTTCCATTTCTCTTGGGGAGGACTGGCGTTGCTGTGTCATAGAGGGTACTTTGTGAGCTAGGCTTTAAAGAGGCATTTACAGATGGGAGACTTGGCTCAGCTTGACCGAGGTAGGGTCTGTCTGAGGCTCAGAAGCAGACACTCAAGCATGGCTCTCCGGGGACCCTTCCTAACTGGGGCAAAGCCTGAGGCTCTATCTCCTTTTACCCAGAATCCTCTTGAACCTGCACATTGCCCTTCAGTGAATTTTTCTTTTCAAGGCTGATCTATGCTTTCCCTTTTTTACAGGGAGTCGGGGTGGTGGAGGGTTTTCCCATACTTTTCTATTCTTAAAATAACATTATTATGTTTCCATAATATTGTACTAATGGAATATAGGTTTATCATAGAAATATCATTTTCCACAATCTAAATTTTAAACAGAAACTAAGAAAAGTAAAATGACCTAAAATATCACCACCCAGATCTAATCACAATTACTATTTTGGTGTGTATTCCTTCATAGATAGATAGATCTATATAGATCATTCTCTACATAGATAGATATTGATATTAATGTATAGATTTATGTTGTATATGCTATTTTGATACCTAGTTTTTCACCTAATATATCCTATCTTTTGTCTCTACATATTTTTATATTTAAGGACTGTATACTTTTCCATAGCCACAATGAGCCTTAATTTATTTAACTAAAGTCTTATCACTGAACGTGCGATTTGTTCCAAAATTTTTTGCAGTTATTAAAGAATGTTGCAGTGAATTCAACGTAATTACTTCTATACATATTAATCAGTATTTTTATAGGACATATGAAAATGTTATCTGAAAGAATGTTTCCAGACCTTCGGTTGATATTGGCCATTGGCCCCAGAAAGTTTCATCCAGTTTACACTTCTGCCAGTCATGTGTGAGAGAGTTTTGTTCCTTGCATTTCCACTAAAACTGTCACCATAAAAAAACAAACCCCAAATTTACCCACAGGCAGAAAATGGCATCTTTTGACGTTAAGCTATATTCTTTGATAACTAATGAGGATGATGACTTTTCACACATTCAGAGGCTATTTAAATTTCCTCTCTGGAGTCCCTGTGCCTTCTACGGAAGCCTCACAGGTCTTCCTTCCCGTGGCCTCGCCCGCCCCCTGCCCAGCAGACACACTCAGCAGCTCTTCCCCCACCCTCACACCTTGGGCAGAAAGCGAAGGGGATGCCAGGTGGCCCCTGCTCCACCTGCCACCGCAGTAAGACCCTGAAGCCCACTCCCATGGCATAGGAAATATCTCCTGCTGCCCACAGGGCGCCCGGTACCTATCAAGGTTGACTTCACTGACATCTAAACCACAAACCAGTGGGACTGAGTTTTACAACAGGATGGAAGTGCCGGCTTCTGGAACCCCATGTTTTGGCACCAGCATCCTTTGTCGGAAGGGCCAGTCTGTGGGTGGTGCCGCTCAGCTGTTCTTCTTTCCCTTTAGAGTCAGAGCAAAGGAAGTGAGATCAAATTATAATAGAAGGGATGCCAGTTAGACAAAAGAAGAGACTTATTGCCAAAGAAGCTCGCACAGCACTGCACCTAAGGACATCTTTGATGAGGGTGAGTCATCTGTGGGTTAATTGGATCCCTGCCTGGCAGTAGAGGATGGGCCTTAGCCTGAGCCCAAGGTGATAAGCTCTGGTTTAGCTCATGACCACCCTGGCTTCCTGCATGCTTTCCACCACCTGACAGCCTGTGGACCTTTCTTGGAACATTGACTTTAGAGATGCGGCCCCTTTGGGTCTCTCCGCCCCATCTTAGAATAAGCAATATAATCAGAGGTTTTGGTTTCTAGAATCCAAGAAACAGAAGCAAAGGTAATATATATCATTAAAGCCTAACGCTTTGTCAGGGTCTGATGCTTTAAAGGCTGTCTAAAACCTTCATGATAGCAGATGAGGCACCAGAGGGAAAACCAGCCCAAGGTTTCATGTTACATGACAGAGCTGGCTCCACACCCAGACATGTGTTGGCCCCAACATTCCTTTCTGTTGAACCATATCACTGAGGAAGCAATTTTAGTGCTGGAGGTGAGGGTATTTAAGGGTATAAACTCCATTTATGTTGTACAATTAGCAGACAATTGCCTTGGCCACCTTACTCTTCTTAGAGTCTAAGTATTTTCCTGATCCAGGCGGAGTGGGCCTGCCATGGGTCTCCTGAGGCTGGACTTCTTCTTGGTCCCACTGTTTTTTGGTTTCTCAGCCCTAAATATCCTCTATGTTTATTCTTTTACTTGCATTAACATGATGGTAGGTACTAGGCAAGGGTGGGAAACACAGATGGGGAATAAAAGATAGGAAGTCAAATCCCAAGCCCACAACTCACTAGCTGGGTGGCTTTGGGCTACTTCGTCAATTTCTCTGTGTCTCCATTTCTTCATCCGTAAAATGGGGACAAAAATAGCATCTTTCTCACATTATGGGTGTAAATATTAAATACTGAATAGTTTCAAGTATTTAGAATAAGCGTTGGTATAATAAGTCTAAAGGAATGCTAGCTTTCATTATTATGTGGAAATCAAGACTTGTATACGTGGGAAAAAACCAATATGCCTCAGTTCGCCATCCCTCCCTCCCTCTCTTCCTCCTTCCCTCTCTTCCTTCCTTCCTTCTTTCCTTCCTTCCTCCCTTCCTTCCTTTCTTCTCTTTTTTCCTCAATAAACATTTATTGAAAGCTCTCTACATGCCAGACACTATGTTAGGCATTGCAATACATGCATTGATTTCATTATATTCTAACTCTGGTGCTACCTGTTCTTTTCTGCTAGAGACAGACAGGGCTAGTGGACCTGTGTGAATCCCTAGCAGCTCTTTGCTAAAAACCTGAAGACACGAAGAGAGAAAAATTAACCAGAATGCCATAAATATAAGGAATCTGAGGTACCGTCTAATCTGAACATCTCCCGTCCTCACAGATGAGGACATGGCACCATCAGATGACACCTGACTTCAGGATGCCCCTCCGCCCATTAACCGGAGGCTCAGGACTCAACCTGTGGGTCCGGGTATCTCATCATCTCTTTCCATAGATGCTCCTACTTTTTCTAATTGAGAGCCTGGACAGATGCCACAGGGAGTGAGGCATCGGTGGGCCACCTGGTCCCAGCCTTTGTGCACTCCATCGCATGCTAGCCGTGTTTCTGCCCAGGCTTTCTTCCCTTCTTATACGACTGTGCTCACTGATCATGCTGCGGGATGGGGGAGGAGTGCCTTGTAGCTGGTACCAAAATCCAACCCCGACCCTCACATCTGGTTTGCAGATGTCCCTGTGACCTCAGAGATGCTGCCTTGCATGGGAGTGGAGACCTCTGTCAACTGGCCCCAGCTGTCCTCTGAGACACCAGACGTCTGGGACTAATGAGAAAGGCCTGGTCTACATCTTCAGCCCGCCCGCCCTGTGTTCCTGCTGCTCCTCACTCTCTGTGGTCTGCCGACCACCAGACACACCTAAAGCCATTTTCCTGGAAAAACCTTTCCCAGCTCTGATACGTATTGGCTGAGCAAACTCAGCAGTCATTAGCCTCTCTGGGCCTCTGTGCTCATTTGCCGTAACTGGATAGAGGCTTCCCGCATCCCTCCCAGCTTTGGGATAATGTGAGGTTTGTCTTCTTAGTAATCAGCACACTGCCGGGTATGTGTTAACTGCTGACCATGTGTCCAGTGATCTGCTAGGGAACATCGGCAGAGCTTCCCACCGTGTCTCATAGAGTTTCTCACGTATAAAGTGATGGCACAGCTCACCAGGACACACGATGAGGCCCCTGCAGCCAGGCCCTGCTCAGCGGCCACAGGAGCCGTCTGGGGACCTCTGGTAAACAATTGCCTCACAGCAGACAGGAGATGCTGTGACAGTCCAGAGGTTCCCCGTGCTGTCATTGTCATCCAGGGGTTTACACTCTCACCGGGGACGTGTGACACTCAAAACATCACTGAAAAGCTAGTGCTGCATGCTGCTTAGACCAGAGGGTCACAGTAACTCAGGGAAGGGGGTGATGGGTGAGGTAAAGGGGTCTGGGGGGCTTCCCAGAGGACTGGCAGGGGACTGGTACTTATTCCAGTCGATCTTGTGTTTTACTGCAACCTCAAGCCAAAGGAGAAAGGAACAGAATCAAGGGGGACTGCACAGGGGACTGCACAGAAGTGGCCAACTTCGATTTCGTCAAATCAACACAAGAGGCAGAAAGCACAGAGGACAGAGCCCTGTGGAGGGTCAGAGCCCTGGATTCTGGTTCTGACGCCACATCTGAATCACTCTTCGGCAAGTAGGTTCCGTCAGCCCTGGTACCTCTCTTCCCTCGTCTCGCAGTGGTGCTGGCGGGACCCTCCCAGGGGACCTCCCAGACTGCCGTGGGGTTCAGACAAGAGGCTGAAAGTACAGATCAGGACTGAGGGGCCAGGTCAATGTCAAGGTTGCTAAGGAGCCGTGGATCAGGGCAGCCAGTGGAAGCTTCGTGATCAGAGAGCGCTTTCCCTAGTTGGTTTATTAATGGTGTCAAATGCTCAGAAGGATGCCTCTTCCTAGGAAGGATTTACAAACAGTTACTGAATGAAAGAAAAAGGGTGACTTGAGCGACCTTCAGGACTGGCCAGGACTTGGAAGCTGGTGCGAGCAGCCCCTCCCCACGTGGATTGGGATGAGATTATGAGGGGTCATGAGGCCAGCAGCTAAGCAAGGAATAACACAGCAATCCTACTCTTGGGCATATATCTGGAGAAAACCATAATCTGAAAAGGTACATGCACCCCAATGTTCATTGAAACACTATTTACAATAGCCAGGACATGGAAGCAACTTAAATGTCCATCAACTGACAAATGGATAAAGAAGATGTGGCACATAGATACAATGGAATACTACTCAGCCATAAAAAAGAATGAAATAATGTCATTTGCAGCAACATGGATGGACCTAGAGATTGTCATACTAAGTGAAGTAAGTTAGACAGAGAAAGACGAATATCATGTCTTTCAAATATATGTGGAATCTTAAAATAGGGTACACATGAACTTATCTACAAAACAGAAATAGAGTTACAGATGTAGAAAACAAAATTATGGTTTCCAGAGGGTAAGTGGGGGGGAAGGATAAATTGGGAGACTGGGATTGACATACACACACTACTATATATAAAATGGATAACTAATAAGGACCTACTGTATAACACAGGGAACTCTACTCAATACTCTGTAATGACCTATATGGGAAAAGAATCTACAAAAGAGTGGATACATGTATATGTATAACTGATTCACTTTGCTGTACGACAGAAAGTAACACAGCATTGTAAATCAACTCCAATAAAAATTAAAAAAGAAATAACACACAGGGTGAGGCTAATGCAAAGGTAAACAGACGGCTATGAAAGACCACGGAAGCACCAGCTCCCCAGGACACATCCTCAGGTTTCCTGGGGGAGGAGCTTGGGACTGAGAGAAGCAGAAGCTATGAGCTGAGGGAGAGGGAGGGGGTGAGTGCACGTAGCTGCTTTGAATCTCTGTATTTCATAAACAAAACCAGATCCCTTCAGGGACCATCTCTCTGGATGAGTGGCCTCGGTCCAGCAGGGAATCCTGTGCTTTCCTTGATGACGACCTGCTTCAGCCACTGGCTCTCCAGGGGGCCCAGAAGCTCAATCCCCACCCACCTTCCAGAAACCTGATCGCTGACCCCGACCTCAAGGGAGACTGTGGTGGGCAGGCACTTAGAGTCCTGGTGCTCTCAGGTGGCCCAGGGCACCCAGCAGGTATATGCAAGAAGAGGTTTTTACTTGGATGTAATTTAGAACTTTGTTTTCCTAAGAGTGTTTGATTCTGTTCCTTTCTCCTTTGGCTTGAGGTTGCAGTAAAACACAAGATCAACTGGAATAAGTACCAGACTGGCTGTGAGTTCAATGGGAACCAGAGAGGGGGATTTAGAGCCAAGATTGAGAGGCAGTGCATGAGAAGGAGGTGTGTGCGGGCTCTGCAGGCTGGCTCCTCTCCTCTGTGCACCTGCCTCCCCTCCATCTCGCTTCTGCATCCCAAATCAGTGATGGAGGATTGCACCTCCCCCGAGGATGCTGTGCTCCACGGAGCAGGACTCTGTTCATTGCTCTTCCCAAGCCGTCCATCGAAGCCACCAAGGCTGTGCCCCAAATGAGCCTCTTTCCAGGGACCCATGAAAGGACTCCAGGCCTGATCTGTATTGAGAAGGGCTTGACTTTGCCTACGAGCACCAGCTCTCACCTCAGAGAGCAGGTCTGGGCTTCCTGAGAACCTACAAAAGCTATAGGGAGTCTCCATTAACATAGGGCTGGGAAAAGTGACAAAGGGACATGTGGGTTTCCCAAGGGAAGAGAGGAGAAGGGAATATTGGAGATTTAGAAACTGTCAGATGCCCACTCTTCCTGCTCTTCGTACGTCCTCACAACTGTGAAAGTATCATTACCTTCATTTTACAGATGAGAAAACTGAGGCTCAGAGAGGTCTATGGACTTTCCCAGGACCCCGCAGCTGTGAGCAGCAGAGTTTCGCTTCCAGGGCTGTCTGCGTCCAAAGCCTCTGTTCTTTCTGCTCTCCTGGGAGAAGGACAGACAAGGAACCAGAGCTCACAGCCATCCCGGTGCCATTTATGGTACCCCAAGGTGACACCCCCCCATACGGGACAGGGTTCAGGGCGTCACCCCACGGACTGAAAGAATGGTCTTCAACCAAGCCAGAGCCGCACTGGGGTTCTGAACCCTTCACCCTCAAGGAAAGTGCAGAATCCCTATGAAGTTTCCGAGAAGACTTCTTGTAAAAATGATGAAAAGATTGATACAAGTAAGAACCGAGGCCCAAAGGGAAATAATGTGGGGATGCTGGCTGGGAAAATGGACTGGCTGCTGATACACAGCCTGTGAGCTTTTGAAGCAGAGCAAACAGAGCAAACAGAGCAAACAGAGCTTTGAGCAGAGCAAACAGAACAAACAGAGCAAACAGAGCTTTGAGCAGAGCAAACAGTTCGTGGTGTCCAGCGGAAGCAAGCCAAGGGTGAGAAACGCCAATTCAGCTCCCGCCCTGGGAGGCCTGTGAAATGAAGTAGTCCAGTTCCAGGGAATCTAGCTGGAGGCAGTGTATATATTTTAAAAACTGACTTCTTAAGTCTCTTTTCAAGCCTTAAGCCTGGAGTTGTGGAATTCTGAGGAACACATTGGAGAGCAGACGGGGGCCGGGGGCGATGGATTTAGCTGCCCGGTTCATACGGAATGAAGTTGCTATGGCTTCTTCTAATGGCATCAGGTGTCCAGACATGACAGCAATACATGGAGAGGAGTATTTATGTAAACAAAAGAAATATGAATAGAAGGGAGAGAGTAAACTAAATATAAACTCTCAGTTCAAAGTCGCAGAGAGAACGGCCAGCGCTATTTTCGGAGGGGGGTGTGTAAGTGCACGGGGGGTTCTATTTATAGACAGAAGGTGGTATGTAAGCTCTGATGGCGGCCGGCTGCTTTGGATGGTGGGCTGTCCAACTCACGCTGAAGTGGCCTATTGTTTGCTCGTCCCCACAGGGAAGAAAGCAAGAGAGAAAGAAAGGAACAAGTACAGTTTTCCTCTCCTGCGCGCCTGCCTGTCTGCATGGCGTGCGTCTCTTCCTCACGCCTCTGCCTCTGTCTTCTGCACCATCCCTTCCTACCTCCTGTGCATCCTTGAAGGCTCAGCCAGGCAGTCTTCTGCATGAGGTCACCCTCAGGACCCCGACGCCCACCAATGCATTTCATCTGCTTTTTAAGACAATGGGCACGTGCACAGTTTACGTAGTTTTCTTTGGCCACTCTGCTTCCTCTTTGACTGTGCTGTGGGTTCGCCGAGGGCAAGGCTGGGCTTCCATTAGGAAGCTGAGCACATAGTAGAGGCCCCAGTTTGATTTGTTCGCTCAGTGAATCACTGCTCCGAAGGACACGTGAACTTGAATCCGTGTGCAGGAAAGGGATTTGTCAGACGCAGGGAGACGGGGCCGAGCCTGAGGTCTCGTTCAGATGCAGGGGGATGACAGCGATTACCGGAAATCCCGCCCTGCCCCCTCAGGACTTTGCACATCGTTCAGGGAAGGTTTCAGGATGATTGGGTTATGAATTTGGCCCATAGTTCTCTGCTTCCATGTGATTGCATACGAAGGAGAATTACAGACAAGGAAGAAATTGCTGCTCTTTGGGGTCTTTTTTTTTTTTTTTGCGTGTTTCCCAGAAGAGGGCAGCATCTCCCTAAGATTTCTCTCATCCGGTGGTGCAGCCCTTCCTGGCAGTCTTAGAAGGAATAGTGGATTCATTGGTAGCAGAAAATGGTCTCAGGTCCCTCCATTCGGATTCACGGGGGAAGGGGATAGCCATGGGAGAAGGTGTGTGTTGGGGGGGGGGTTTGGGGGAGGTGGCCTGCTCCCTGGGGAACAAGCTTTTTCAGAAGGTCACTTGCCCACAGTGGCTTAAGAACACGGTCCCATCAGAAGGCATTAGTGGGTGTTTGGAAACCTGGCAGAGCTTTTGTGCCCTGAAGCCCGAAGGTGAGAGTGCAAGGTAGTAGGGAGAGGGCAGTCTGGCTGGAACCTTCTGCCAGGCCCATCCTCACCAGTCTGGGCACCGGGAGAGCACACAGTTGCTTCCAAGGCAGGACTTTGGTGGGCAGGTGGGTGACTCAGTCACTCTGCTAGTTAGAGCTAGGACAAGCCCTGGGATCCGCTAACATCTGTCCACCCCTCCCCCACCACTAGGAAGGGACAAGGTCAAAGGTAGTGTCTGAACTTCATTCCCACCAACACCGGTTCTCGCCAAAATTAGAGACATTGTAGGGCCCCGGGCCATTGACTTGTCTTCACTTTTCAGTAAACAACCAGGAAGGCAGATGGGGGAGACCTCACGGGTGGAAATCGATGCTCGTGGACAGTTGCCTGCTCTCTGGGTCAGGTGGTGAACGCGTCAGCCAGGCAGGGGCGCAGCAGGCCAGGGAGGGACTCCAGGGCGGGGTTCCTGGGGCTGTCTTCCTCCGTGCTCTCTTTTCTCTTCTGGATGTCTTTATCTGCGGGCGGCATGTTTGCTGGAAACAAAAGAGCGGCAGCTAGAAGCGCCTTTCAAGTTTGGAACTGAAAGGATCTGAAGTTGGTGGAGGGAGAGGATCAGGTGGGGTGAGGTAGGTGGCGTGGTCCCGTGTGCCTGAATGACCGCACTCAGCGACACCCTCCCGAACTAGCCCAGATTCCCTAACTCTGTTCTTGCGTCCAGGGCAATGGGGACTGACGTTAAGAAAGCCTTCAGTGTCGGAAGTGTTGTTCTCCCTCGGTGAAGCCCTGACCTTGCTTTAGCAGGAGACCAGCCTTACCGTGCGACACCCCAGGAAGCACGTTTACCCTGTATGCTGGGCAAGTGGACGAAGGCAAACGCCTCCTTCCCTTCCACGCCTCTGGCTGGAGACCTCTGTGCGTGCAGGGAAATCAGCACAGTTGCTTGCAAGCCTCAGGAGGCTAGCCTGTGCTCCCAGACTGCGCCTTGGTTTACATTTGCCTCTTCCGGCTCCTCCGGATCAGCACTCACTCTGCATTTCCTGGTCTTTGTGGTTCGTCAGCCCCTTAACGTTGCTTTAGCTTCACTGGCGTGTTGTGTGTGAGGATGATTTATGAGTAAGAAGCCTCCCAACCTCTGGCATGCTGTAACTGTTCCTTGAATGTGGCTCCGTTGTGAGCTGCTGTCATCACAACTTATATCAAAAGCATCTCTTGCCCCCAGGACATGACTGTGTTTTGAAAGCATTTCTGTCCTATGTTGCTTGTGCAGATATCTGGGAGAAAGCTTCTTCCATTTCTGTTCAGTTTGTGGAGAAGGGTTTTAGCGATGCTTCCGTCGTACAGTCTTCAGCCCTGAAGCTCTTACTGTCTAGGCTCTGGTCCCAGTTCCACTGCCAAGCTGCCGGGCAACCTTGGACAAGTCACTGCCATGTTTAACACCTCATCTCACCAGCTTCATATTTTATCTCTGGAAGCAGAAAGAAAATGAAGTTTTCTGCCAGTAGGCTGAGAAAAGTCGTTCCAAATACAAACTGAATAGGATCAGAGAATCAAGGAAGCACTCGCTCATGGAGGTTGGTGAGTCAGCAGAAAAATATTGCCATTTCGGGTGTCCATCTGCCTATGTTTAACTCTTCATCTGAGAAGGGGTGAAGTGTTGGAAAGTGTTGAATATTGGCAAAAATGGGAAATGAGATCAAAGCCTCGGACCTTTGGGACAGGACATACCACTGCTGGCCCTTGTGAGGACAGCTGCTCTGACAGCTGTGCCCTCCAGAATATGCTGTGGGCATCAGCCTGGCAGCAGGGTCCCTGGCTGTGCCTGATACCCAATAGGGATGCTGTAAATATCTGGGAAGTGAGTGGACAAGTGACTGTCCCTGGTTTGGGCTGGTGCCACTTAGAGGGCATCCAGAGTGCAGTGGAGGGCGGGGCTTGGGCAAGAGGGACATTCCTGCTGCTGGATCATGGTGAGAGTGACACTTCAGGAGAGCCCAATCCTTTGGAAAGCCCTGTGCTTTAGTCCTGCGCTGACACCCCAACCCACGATGGAGAGCCAGCTCCAATGGCATGCAGAGATGCACGGAGTCAAAGAGGCAACCAGAGGGAAGGAAGGGACACAGCTTCTGCAAGTTGGTGCTGAACGAGACCCAAGACTCACGTTCAAGACAGCGCATAAACCCAGCACCAAGGAAAATTCTGCCTCTGCTTCTTTCTCTTCCATTGGACCCTCTTGGGCTGCCCTTTTTTTTTTCTTTTTTTAAAACGTGCCTCAGAGAACTTTCTTTAGGGATAGTTGAAATATTTCCCCATTTTTATTTTATTTATTTTAAAAATTTATTTATTTTATTTATTTGGCTGCGTTGGGTCTTCGTTGCTGCATGTGGGCTTTCTCTAGTTGCAGTGAGCGGGGGCTACTCTTCGTTGGGGCATGGGCTTCAGTAGTTATAGAGCACGGGCTTCAGTAGTTGTGGCTCGCGGGCTTAGTTGCTCCACGGCATGTGGGATCTTCCCGGACCAGGGCTCGAACCTGTGTCCCCTGCATTGGCAGGAGGATTCTTAACCACTGTGCCACCAGGGAAGTCCCTTGGGCTGCCCTTTTATGTCTTCATTTCCCTTGACCTAGGGAAAATTGACTTTTGCATGGAGTATAGAGCCCTATGAGTTTTAACATATATAGAATCATGTAACTGCCACTATAATCAGGATACAGGACAATTCTACAACCCTAAAGACCTGCCTTATGCTACCCCATTGTAGGTTCTCTTTCCCCATGTCCCCAGTCTCTGGCAATCACTGACCTTTTCTCTATCACTGTAATTTTGTCTTTTGAGAATGTCATATAAATGAAATCACACAGGGTGTAACCTTCTGAAACTAGCTTCTTTCACTCAGCATAACGCCCTTGAGATCCACCCGAGTTGTTGTGTGTATCCACACTTCTTCATTATTATTCTTTTTATGACTGAGTACCATTCCATCGTATGAATGGACCACTGTTTGTTTATCCATTCACCTGTTGAAGGGCTTTGGGGTTATGTCCAGTTTTGGGTGATTATGAATGGAGCTGCTATAAGTATGTATATACAGGTTTTTATGTGAATAGGAATTTTCACTTCTCTCTGTTAAATACCTAGAAGTGGGGTTACTAAGTCATAAGATATGTTTAACTCTATAGGAAACTGCTAACCTGTTTTCAAGAGTGGCTGTGATGTTTTGTATTCCCACCAGCAGAGTGTGAGAGCTCCAGTTCCTTTGCATTCTTGTCAGCACTTAATACTGTCAGCACTTTTTTATTGAGCCATTCTAATAGCACATGTTTTTAATTTGAGTTTCTCTTAATGGCTGTGATTTTGAGCATCTCTTCATGTGTCTAGTTTTCATCCATATTTCCATGTGGTGAAGTATTTCTTCAAACCTTTCCCACATTTTTAAACTGGTTTGTTTTTTCTCCTTATAATTGAATTCTGAGAGTTCTCTCTATATTCTGAATATAAGTCCTTTATCAGAGTTATGTTTTTCAAATTGTTTCTCTTAATGTGCCTTTTCATTCTTTTAACAGTGAATTTCAAAGAGCAGAAGTACTTAATTATGATAAAATCCAATTTCACAGTGTTTTATTTTAGGGGTCTTGCTTTGGTGTTTTATCTCAGAAATCCACGTCTAACCCAAGATTACAAAGATTTTGTCCTGTGTTTTCTTATAGAATTTTTAAGTTTTTAAGTTAATTTTTAAGGTTTTAAGTTTTACCTTTAGGTCTGTTGATCCACTTTGAGTTGATTCTTATATGTGGTGTCAGTCATTGATTGAAGTTCATTTTTTTGCATACGCATATCCAATTATTCCAACACCATTTGTTAAAAGTACTAATCTTTCTCCATTGAATTGTCTTTGAAACTTGGTCAAAAATCATTTGATCATCCATGTGTGGGTTTATTTCTAAACTCTCTATTCCACTTCATTCAACTATTTGCCAATCACTAAAAATACCTCATTGTCTTGATTACTATAGCCTTATAAGAAGTTTTGAAACCAGGGAGTGTAAACCCTCCAACTTGGTTCTCCTTTTTCATAGTTGTTTTGATTATTCTCATTCCTTTATCTTTACATATGAATTTTGAAATTAGCTTGTCAGTGTCTTAAAAAAAAGGCTGTGCTGGGATTTTGATTGGCATTGTCATCTTTACTATTTGAGTCTGTCTTCCCATTTAAATCTTCTTTGATTTCTTCTATCTGCATTTTGTAGCATGCAGATCCTATCCATGCTTTGTTAGATTTATACCTAAATATGGTCGGGCTTTGGAGCTATTATAAATTATATATATGTAAATTATACACATATGTATACAGATATATTTAATTTCAGTTTTCAATTGTTCATTGCTGATATCTGGAAATATGATTTATTTTTGTGTGTTGACCTTGTATGCTGTGACCTTGCTAAGTTTGTTTATTAGTTCTAGAAATTTTTTGCAGGTTCCTTGGGATTTTCTACATAGGCAATCATATAATCTGCAAATAGTGATAACTTTCTCCATGTCCAATCTAGATAACTTTCTTTTCTTTTTCTTTATTGCGCTAAGAATGCCTGTATGATGTTGAATAGAAGTGATGAGAATGGACATCTTTGCCTTGCTCCTGATCTTAGACCAGCAGCATTCTGTCTTTCACCATTAAGTATAATGTTAGCTACTGGCTTTTTTGTAGATGTCCTGCATCAGGTGAGGACGTTTCCTGCTATTCCTGGCTTGCTGAAACTTTGTCCTATGCATGGATATTGAGGTTTGTCAAATGCTTTTTCTGCATCCATTACTATTATTGTGTGGGTTTTTTTCCCTTTAGATATTAATATGATATGTACTATATTGATTAATTTTGGATATTGAATTCCTGAGATAAGCCCTACTTTGTCATGGTGAATTGTTCTTTTTATACCCATGCTCATTTTTCACATTATTTTAGCTGATACACTCTCTGTGGCCTTCCCAAAAGGTAAAGGTTTCTCATACCTTCCTGGGCATCAGTTCCTGAGATTATTGGACTGAGAGTTTCCTGAAGTCACATTGTAGAGGGAGGGGATGGTGTGATGTGCACATGGATAAACCAAGAAGTCCCTGTAATATAACAGGAATCTTTTGGATGAGGGACCAGAAGATCTCTGTCATTTCATGGCTTCTGTACTATTCCTATTCATGCTTGGTGGAATTTTTTTCCCCCATCTCATTCGCAAGACAGAAATTTTGTATGATTTTAAGTTCCAAATGACTAATCTAATAGACTAAAATCTCTACTCATTCATTTATTCAATAAATATTTATTGAGAGCCTATGATGTATCAGGAGATGTTCAATGCTGGGGATGCTATTATAGGTAAAAATTTAGTTCCCACCTTCATGGGACTTATAGTTTGGTGGAGGAACCAGACGTGAATCAGACAGACACACAGATGCTAATAGGAGAGAGTGCTGGCATACCATTTTATGGTCGTATATCATTTTTCTACTTCAAGGTCCTCAGTTAAGAATTATGTTATATTACAATTTCGTTATCTATCCTGATTTTTAAGACCATGTGTAGGCAAGCGGTTTAGTTCATGCTGGCTACGCATGATGTTAGGACTTCAACTTCTGGCTGAATTGATGATAAACAAAGGGAAAAATGATGACTCCATGAGAAAGACCCATTCATATGTTTCCTCTCCTCTTACAGAATGCCTTCAGTTGAGAGGATGCTCAAGAAGACAAGATATCTTGAGAAACTGCAAGAAATGTTATGGGGAGAAGTGGGGAAGAAGAGAGGAAAGTTTTCAGGCTAGTTGGACTCTGGAAATTCCAGTCCCCGCCCCCCTTACTCATACTGGGACCCCAAGTTGCCAAGTGAAAGCAAGAAGTAGGAGGAGAGTGAGGCAGAAAATGTAGTGAAATGTATCTTGGGAAAGGAGAACTGCTGATGCATTCCTGGCATTCAACACAAATTAGAGGCCAACCTAAGTCACATAAGGATTTAGGTAGGAGGGTCTCTGAGCATCCATGGGGGCAGTAGATATCTTGGATTTTGGGACTAGAAGCATTCCTAGAGATCTACTGGTCCAACCCCCTGATTTAAAAAATTAGGAAATTGAGACTCCAAGAGGGAGGTGACTTTACCTTAGAGTCATCTAGCAGGCTAGTAGCTGAAGTGGCTCTGAAACTTAGGACTGGGACTTCCAGAAGGGATCTCTCATCTCTTCCTCCTATTGATGGAGACTGAGACCCCAAACAGGGACAGGAACACAGAATCAGAGCAGCGTCATGGTCTCTAGACCCCAATGGAGAAAGGAGAAAGTTGGTAAACATAGCCATTCCTAATCCAAAGCTGGAAAGGTCAGATTACGTACTTACTGATAGTATAATGATTATAAGCAACATTAACTGAGCACGTACGTGCCAGGCACTGTTCTACATGCTCAACTGCTTTAATCCCTTCAACGGCGCTATGAAGTAGGTGCCAGTGTTATTTCTGGTTTATAACTGTGAAGACTAAGGTGCAAGAGAGGTTAACGAAGCTGCTTAAGGTGGCACAGTCAATAAATGGCAAAAGTGGAATTAAATCTAGGTGATCTAAGTTCAGAGCCAGCCACTTAGCCATATGCTAAAATGTTTCAATGCAGACTGAACACCACTTAGGTGCTCCAGTCCTAATTCCTCACACAGAAAAGCATTCCACACCTGATGGAACCAGATTTATTGCCACCTCCAACCACCTGGTACCTGCGCATCAGAAAACTTGAGCATCCTGTCTTCGAGGTGGGCCTCAGGACACAAAGCCTGTGTGCTGCCTTTGAAAGGAAAAAGTCTAGTGGTTCTAGAAACCACTCATGCTGAAAAGAAAGCTGGCTGCTGACCCCAAGTACCAGTGTTCCCTTCTCCCACTTACTCTAGTGCTGTTGGCAGTGCGCCAGGGTCTCTAAAGCACACTCAGTCTCCATTCTTTTATAATTTTGTTCCACCATTGTTAGTCTTCTGGGTATTACCCAGTGCCCATAAAGCATATTAAATTAATTTCTGCTTCCTCACTTGACATTTATATTTGAGAAGCAACTCTGTGATGGGGCAGGGAGGTTGCCTGGAAAAATGCTAAATTAATATCCAGTTGAGAGACGGGTACCAGCTTCTTTTGATTACATAAGATATGTGCCTCTTCAACTGTCTGATCATAACTGCCTACTGTCAGTTGGAACAGAAGCTAACTGCCCCCTCTAGGAATCAGATGATCTGATCAGAATCAGAAGGCTTTCTTCAAAGAGGATAGACTCAGGGTTTTCCTCATGCTTTCTATACCCATGTCCCTGTTGAGTACTGATCAATATGGCAAGGAAGGTTCCTTCACATTCCCTTCAACAAAGACTTATGGAAAGTAGGAAGGAGGGCGGTCCAAGAGAGGGACCAATCACTGCATCCCTCACATCAATGTTTGCCATGTATTACATTGTATTTCCCGAGCCACCTGCTTGATTTCATCTTGTAGAGATCGGTGTTGCCATTGTGTCCTCTTGAACTCACCCTGACTGCTAGGAATGGCCATGGGATAGTGTGGAGGTGGGCGAGATAGTGAGGCACACACTGGAACAGTCTCCCCAGAGAGTTGCCATAGCTGCGATACTTCCCATTTCCATTGTTTCCTTACATTTCAAAGTATTTTTACATGTGCTATTTACATATACATTCACCAGATGTTTACTGAATGTCTACTGTGTACCACGTCCATATCTCAAGGCAAACAGTTGGGATACAGTAGTAATAAATACAAACGAAAGAAGTTTGTCCTCATGAACTTACGTAGAGCAGAAGTTATCTCAAATGCTTCTCATTATGATGCGTCAGGGAGGCTGGACCAAGAGCTATGAGTCTCCTTTATGATTAAGATAAACCGAGGCTCAGAGAAGTTAAACGTCCTAATTAATGTACACAACTAGATAGTGGCAGAGCCCTGGAAAGCCCAGACCACCTAAATCCTTCGCTATTACTCTTTCCGGCATAATGTTCTCTCTTGACTTGCACCATTAAGGCCCTGCTAGAACCTCATGAAGTCATTTTGATCATCACCTTCCATTTCCTGTCCCCCATTCAAGCCTCTCGGCAGCACCACATGTCAAGAGAAGAGGGTTTTGCATGTTCCCACGGCACCCACCGTGGATTTGTTGTTGTGATTCCAACAAATCACAGCTCCCTCTTCCTTGAAATTCTGTTGTGTCTTGAATTTAAACTCTTCATGCTACGAGCTCATTACTTCCCGTCTTCCTCCATTCTCCATGGAAGTGAAGTGAGGCATCTCTGATGGACCTGAGGACAATCCCCAAAGCTCCTCCTCTCTGGAGCCATTGACAGATGTCTAATCCAGTCCTGACTTGTTTTGTCTCAATTAATCAGCAAACTGTAGTGAGGGTTTAGTCATTTTCACCCCTATTTTAGTTCCTCTTATAGAGTTAAAATGACTGTTTTACCTATAAGACAAAAATTTAATGGCTAAAACAAGATTTAAGAAGTAATATCACCTATATGCGGAATCTAAATTTTAAAAAATGACGCAAATGAAATTACTTACAAAACAGAAACAGGCACACAGACTTCAAGAACAAACTTCTGGTTACCAGGGGTAAAGGGTGGGTGGAGGGATAGACTGGGAGTTTGGGATTGACATGTACACACTGCTATATTTAAAATAGATGACCAACAAGGACCTACTGTACAGCACAGGGAATTCTGCTCAATATTCTGTAATAACCTAAATGGGAAAAGAGTTTGAAAAAGAAGTAACTCTGGGACCAGTTGATAAGTTCACAGATGGGGGATTTCATGGTTTGTTGTTAGAATGAGGTTTTGGCAAGCTTCAGTCCAGCAAACAGTCTTTTAAAAAAGAAACTAGAACAAAAAAATGTTCAGAGGAGTTTTAACATAATAGAAAGAGATGAGAATTCAAGTCAAAACCAAAGTCAGTCTCAGCTCTGCTGTTTACTGTTTGTCTTGGGCTGACTGTTTAAAAGTCTCTGTGCATTTATCAAATTCAATTACTAAAAGGCAAAACAAATAATACCTGGAAGGGTTTTTATTCAAGAAAAGGATAGAATATTTGTAAAAGGGATTTCTCCACCATAGCATGCAAGGTAAACAGTAGCGATTGGAATGATGGTCACTATTGCTAGTTGTGGAATGGAATAGGGCTGCAGTATAAACTCATGGATTATTTTATCACAGTCTGTTTGCAGACTTCATTTTTGTCTTCCACCTCCAGAGTGCCGGAATAGCTTGCCTGTGGCCTCTCCTTTTCCCTCCCTAATATGGCAAAGACACCTGGCCCATTTCTCATGCAGGAAAGTATTAAAGCTCTAGCAGGTATCTCCATGACAACAGAGATTGTTTTGTTTTCCCTGTATCCTCCGTACTGGGAACAGTCTCTTTCTTACAGCAGGCATCCAAAGATATGTATGGGAAGGATGAATATATCAGAACTTGCCTCAAGGCCCATGGGAGAAAGAGATGCAATGGTTGAGCCTTTGAATGGGGGAGAAGTGTTGATACTAATGTTACAGGAGACAAGGAAGGCTTTGTCCTGGCATGTGGGTATATGGCTTGGGCTCTGAGGCAGACAACCTGTGATGTCTGCTAATCCCAAGGTCCCAACCTGTCCCAGGACTATCCCATAAACTGAACATCCATGGTCTTACAGATTCTGACATGCAGGAACTACAAGGGCTCTTGTCCTCCAAGCTGACCTACCGTTGGCTTGTACGACGAGAAAACTGAGGTCGAGAGAGTCACCCAGAAGCAGAGCAGAGACTGGAATCCAAGCTCCGGATTTTTAGTGAAAAAGACCCCTTTTCCTTCCAGAGGAAACATTCCATCATTTGAAAACTAAATGCTGATTGTTTGTGCATTACTTTGCCTTGTTCAAGTGTGGAGAGAAGAATTGGTTTCTTTCAAAGTTTAGTGGTGGTCTTGTTTATAGGGGAATGCTGGATAGCCGAAAGATTTTACCAAGAAATCGCTGGGTTTCCTAACGATCCCTTGGTAATATTACCGAGGCCATCTCCTCATCCAGCCCGTGTGTGTTTTTCCTTCCCTCTTGAAATTGTCAAACTGACATAATTAACTAAGCTGTTAGCTAAATAAATCACTGGATCCCAGCAAGAATTTTTACTGAGATATCATTGCCCCCGCACCACACTGCATGAAGGACTGTCAACACCGCGTTGATAGATGTATGGCAAAGGATTCTGTTTGAGAGACAGCTCTCTCCTTCTCCCTGAGCATCGAACATGGCTGGCAGGCTACAGAACAGATGTCATGGAGCGTATGTGAGAAACCCACCAATTCCTTAGAGTATTTTGATCCCACAAGGTTCACGGAGCCTGAAGGCACATGGTATGCTGACTGATAGCCCAGGGGTGGACTCCAGTCCTCAAGTAGAAGCTGCGGTTACTCTGCAGTTCTTTTTTTGTAGAGAACTGTGCTCTGACACAGGGGATGCACTTACTAACCTCCAGAAGTCTCTGACATCCCTTGAGGTAGACGAACACACTGTTATTGCTTTACTTTTATTTTTAGGAATATTCATTTGTTAGCTCTTTAAGAGCAGGGCCCACTCCGTCTTTTTTTTTTTTTTTTTTTTTTTTTTTTTTTTTTTTTTTGCGGTACACGGGCCTCTCACTGTTGTGGCCTCTCCCGTTGCAGAGCACAGGCTCCGGACGCGCAGGCTCAGCGGCCATGGCTCACGGGCCCAGCCGCTCCGCGGTATGTGGGATCTTCCCGGACCGGGGCGCGAACCCGCGTCCCCTGTATCGGCTGGCGGCCTCTCAACCACTGCGCCACCCGGGAAGCCCCCACTCCGTCTTTTGATCTATGTGGCTCATCGCAGAGCCATCTGGTAAATATGTGGCAGTGTTCCTCTTTTGCTTTCCATCCCAGCTTTCCTGTATTCCGGCAGATTGACCAATGATTGAGGGTGTTTTGGAGAAGAGTCTTATTAACAAATGAAACCTTATTTGAATTTCAACAGGTAAAGAAACAGAGGCTGAAAGATCACGACTGGGGTGGTCAGTCTGTCAAGGAATTCAGAACGCCGAGGCACCAGGCCCTCGGGTGATGGACGGCTGCTCCTGCACTCGGTTTAATTAGAAGCATGGCTAATGGCCAGAGACTTGGAAGAGAGATTATAGATTCATTAATTAGGTTCATGTTTACACCTTGATTGTCAACTGTAATCATTTGTTTAACCCGAGGTCTCTTTAGTTCATTATGATCATTATTGCTTGGCTGGAGTTTTACAGTTATGAACGAGGAATCTACACGTGAGCCTATATATTCCAGCAGGAACCCAGCCTGACAGTATATGTTAATGTAAGGGGAGTTTCCTTTAAATCTTTGTTTTAATCCTCAGTCATCTTTTATTTCAGAGCTATAAACTGTGCCCAATCAATGAATGCATTAATAGTTGCCCCTGACAACTGATAAGATCACCCACTTTGAGAACATCAACAATGTCTATCTCATACGCATAAAAATTTTCTAATTTTCCAAGGGGCTTGGGGATTATCAACTCATATGAGAGGACGCTATGAAATCGAATTTGGCTATACAGTAAGTTCCCTACATACGAACGAGTTCCGTTCTGAGCGTGCGTTCGTTAAGTCCAACAAAGTTAACCTAGGTACACAACTAACACAATCGGCTATATAGTACTGTACTGTAATAGGTTTACTATACTTTTCACACAAATAATACATAAAAACAAACAAAAAAATAAAAAAGGCTCCATTTTTTTTGCATCCTTGGGCAAATGATCACAGAGAATCTCCCACTGAGTCAAAAGATGGAGGGAAGGACGGCAGTCGGTAGGAGGAAGTGCTCAGAAATGTGAATTATCTGCTCGCACAATGGACAGGTGCATCTAGTATTTGCTCAGACCCTAGTTCTGTGTACATGGGCTTCGCTTGATGTTGAAGTCTCCTGGCCATGTATGGCATATTATCCATCTCTTCCAAGGTCCAGTGTCAAGCTAATAATAACTTTCTTTGCTCAAAAACCCTAGGGTCATCCTCAGGAATTAGTTTCTTAGGCCTCGTCACAGACACCAGCAGCACCCCCATTCTGTTATCTGTCATAGACATTCTGAGCCACCTGGGGACACAGGGCAGAGGTACTTGTATTGCAGCCTAGACCATTTGAAGAAACTTCTCTAGTTTGGTGTCCCACCCAGAGCCGGCAGCTTTTCAGATCGCTCGGTGAATGGACTGGAACAGCACATCCCATTTTGTTCTTGTGGTCTCCAAAATCAAAACAATCATCAAATCCCCTTCTTAACAGTAGATAGAAGTTCCGGCTTCTCTGTCCCTTTACAGTGGATATTCAAACATAACCCAGTGTCCTGAACTTCCTAGAAACTTCTATGAGATGACAGGTTCCATGTTTTTGTTTTGGAATTTTATTTTATGTTTTAATTTTTATTTTCTATTGGAGTATAGTTGATGTATCATGTTGTGTTAGTTTCAAGTGTACAGCAAAGTGATTCAGTTATACATGTACATGTATCTATTCTTTTTCAGATTCCTTTCCTATATAGGTTATTACAGAATATTGAGTAGAGTTCCCTGTGCTGTACAGTAGGTCCTTGTTGATTATCAGGTCCCATATTATTGTGTGGGATTTATCTTCCATGATGTGCATTATGGAAGATAAATGGATAATATAGATAGTGTGGATTTATCTTCCATAATATAAGTTCCCTAGGCATCTAGGATGACCATTACTTACTGTCCCTCAGTATATAGCCCTTTCATCACCTTATTATCCTCATTCTTTGTGCTATCTAGAAGCAGCCACCCCACAGAACGTTCCTTGATTTCATCGTATCGTCCATAAGTTTCCAAAGCAGTGGCCACCCCATCTCCCAAAGCCTTCTCTTCAATGAGCACCACATTCTAAGTAGCCATAGGCAATAACCCAATCAACTGTTTCAATGCTACAAGTCATGAATCGCCAAATTAGTATTACTTCATATTAGGTGGATTTTCATTGGCTTTGTCTCAACTGGACCCAATTCCCCAATTTCACTTCAGATTCCTGGATACCACAGTCTGGAACCAATTTCTGTCTTATTTAGAGTTTTGGGTACAAATAACCAAAACCAACTAAGCTCACTTAAACAATATAAGAGTTTTAGAAGGACATATTGCAGACGGGGCTGCTTCATGGGTGTGCGACCACTGCACTTTCACCAGGCCCCATGCTCAGAGGTTTAAGGCTTTGCCGTCGCCATCTTGAAATTATTAATTTTATATTTTAACTTGTGTTTTGTAAGTGATGGGAGAGTGGGGCGGCTGCCACGGGCTTGGAGGCTTGGCTCACAGTATTGGATGAATAAGCAATGAATGCCCACCCAGGCTCAAGGCTTCAGGAGGCCCTCGAGTTCCTCCACTCTTGGGGGAAGTGTGCTTAGTGCCACATGGGAGGCTAAGTTGGGTCGATCTGTGCCCAGAGGCACCACATCTTCCTGAACACAAAGTCTAACAGTGTTCTGTCTCCTCACAACCTCTCCCTCCCTCCTCTCAGGGCCCCCAAGGTAACATCTCCCAGACACAGAACACATTCGAGTATTGAATGTGAGGCTGCACAGCTCAGAGCTTCCCCTGCTGCCCCTCCTCCCCGGAATCAGGGCAAGTGTGTGTGACAACGTGCGCAACCTACAAGCTTTATTTTCCTTCCACATCTCCTCTAATCCCCTTTACCTACAAACAAATTTGTGGGGAGGCATCTAATGAACTGGTATGAACTTGGCTTTGTTTTGTTTTGCTCTTTCTCTTTCAGAGAATTTTCAAGTTTCCCCCTTCCTGCCTGTCTTTTTTCTTTCTTTCTTTCTGTGTGGGGAGTCTAAGTTCCTAGGTGAACAGCAAGTTCTGGTCCTCCTGACAAGTCAGGCCATATCCTGTAAGACGTCCAGGTGACAGAGGATGGGAGAAGCATGCAGGGAAACAGTTGACTCCTTCATTTCCTGAGGTTCTGTGTCAGGAAATTACCTGGGAGGAATGTAGGTAGGACAACTGTCACCACTTAATGTTCCTCAATCCAAGCTCAGGGGACAGAACTTACTTTCTTCGTGATGGCTGGCATTCTTCTACCAAGCTCGGCATCATTTCTGTGTTGATGCCTGGAGATGTGACCAAATGGCCTGAATCTTCACGTTTCCCCGGATTTACATCTGGTCCAGCTGCTCATGTTTTTCCTACAAACAGTCGCTTGTAGTTAACAAAAAGCAAAAATAGCAATTCATCTCTGGTTAGCAATTGTACAACATATTTGTACCAAATTTATTAAATCATAACATGTAAAGAAATACAAACACCAAGTGACAGTCCAGTATCTTTCTGATTAAGCTTCATGACTTCCTTTCAGGGATCAAAAACAAAGGGAAAAGAAAACCTTCATGAGACACTGAGTCTGAGTGTCTGTCTGTCCTTTCTGTCCTGGGGTCTGGGGCAAGCTCCGCTCCCACCTCAGGCCTGGGCAGGGCCTGGGAGTAAAAGTTACTCCTGGACAGTCAGGCCACTTTCCCTCTCTTCCCCTCCCCCCTTTAGTGTCACGCATCCTCTCTCTGATTACTCCAGCCAGGACCATTATTGTATTTCTCCAACCTGTTCCAAGAGCCTAAAATGGCTACACCTTCCCCTCTTTGAAGAACTGGGATCATCTCATCAGCAAAAGAAAATCATTCTAGGATGCTGTTTTAAAGTACAAATAAAAGGAGAGGGGGGAAGAAAGAAAGAGAAAAAGAGAGAGAGAGGGAGAGAGAAAGAAAAGGAAGGAAGGAAGGAAGGAAGGAAGGAAGGAAGGAAGAAAGAAAGAAAGAAAGAAAGAAAGAAAGAAAGAAAGAAAGAAAGAAAGAAAGAAAGAAAGAAAGAAAAAGAAAGGAAGGAAGAAAGAAAGAAAGAAAGAAAGAAAGAAAGAAAGAAAGAAAGAAAGAAAGAAAGAAAGAAAGATAGACGGAGGGAGGGAGGGAGGAAGGAAGGAAGGAGAATAAAATCTACACAGTAGCCTGACTCCCAGGATTCAAACCCAGGAATGATAAACTTGCAATCAGAATTATCTTGCCTGGTATACATACGAATATCCTGATGTTACTCTATCCAATGTATACGAGAATATACAGTCTACTCTGTTCAGAATTCTGAAGGTTTTCTTATTAGCTAATTCTGGCTCCTTGCCAGGTGGTATATACTTAAAGTGACCCGCCCCCGCTTTGTCCTTTGAACATTTAAAAAACTTGAACCACAATAAAGTTTTGAAAAAAGAAAATTCTAAAACTAGACTCGCGAGTTTCATAAATACCAGAAAAACTGAAAATGTCCTAATAAATTAGTGTGTTTTCACTTTTTACTAGACCTTGATTTCATTAAATGTTGGGTTAAGGGGTGGAAGGAGCCCTTTTATTTGATTTTTATATCCCTAAGATCTAGCAAAACACCAGGTTCATAGTATGTGCATAAAGAAATAAGTGAATGTTTTTGCGTTTCCTGCCGCCTCCACTTCTGCTCTTTCTCCTTTGCTGGGTAATTCAAGCCAGCCCACCACAGTCCTGTTGCTGGAGGGGCTGAAGCCCACAGGTGCTGTTCCCGGGAGGCCTGAGCAGAGAGGAGCATGGACCGGGCTCAGCAGGGGACCACTGGCCACAGCTCAGGCTGCTGTGCAGAGAGAGCGCTGGAGAGGATGCTCGCCGCCGCCAGTGACCTCCTTCTCCTCCAGCTGCTCCCGCCTCTCAGCCCTACTGGTAACCCATCCTTACCGTATGCCACCTGCTCTCCTTCTCTCCCAAACCCAAGCTGTGGAATCTGGAATCCAACCATGAATGATGTCAACAATGCTTAAAGAGTTGTCAAATTTTGTTTTTGTTTTCGTTTTTAGATTTTTTTTTTTTGACGTGGACCATTTTGAAAGTCTTTATTGAATTTGTTACAATACGGCTTCTGTTTTATGTTTTGGTTTTTTGGCCGCGAGGCGTGTGGGATGTTAGCTCCCCGACCAGGGATTGAACCCGCACGCCCTGCACTGGAAGGCGAAGTCTTAAGCACTGGACCGCCAGGGAGATCCCGAGAGATGTAAAACTTTGTAAGTGCGAAACCAAAAGCAATCCAGGGAGTGGGGACAGTCCCAGATCTCTGGCCTCAAGCAGGTTCCCTTCTCCCACAGTGTGTACTGTGGTCTCTTGTGGTCAGGAGTGAAAGGGGCTGTGATCTGGCCCAGACACACACAGAACTCGCCAACCCACCCAGAAGTGCCGTCCTCAGGGGCCGGGAGGGGGCCTGGAGTGGCTTTAGATGGCTAATTCCCAGGCTGGGAACTCGGGCAATGTTGCTGGCGTAAATGAGAACATTTGCTACCGTATCTGCCATTTACCCTCTCTGTCCCAACATCAGACAAACAGTCTGGTCTGGGGATAGTCAAGACTCCATCGTGGAGGAAGCAGAGACCCAGAGAAAGTGTACAGAGAAGCAGAAGAGAGGACAGCCTAAGAGTAGCAGCAAAGTGTTTCAGGATTTTGTGGTTTTATTAACTGTTTCATTTACCAAATAAGAGTTGAGCACCAGCAGGCTCTGAATAAGATGCTGCGGTCCGGTGGTGAGGTCATGCAGACACATCCCGTGTGCTCTTGAAGTTCACAGTCTAGTGGGGACACACACATCAAACAAAAGACTTGCAACCTGGGTTCTGTGGAATGAAAACTCATAGGGTCCCACCAGAGAGTATTTGCGGGATTTAATTTAGATTGAGGGGATCCAGGAAGGCCTCCTTGAGGAAGTGGTACTTTAAGTTGTGACCAGAGGATGGGTGTGTGTGTCTCCGGCAGAGTGGGGAAGCCAGGTTCCAGGAAGACAAGGGAGGAGTGAGAGCCTTTAGGTGGGAAAGTGCTTGAGAAAGTGGAAAGATCAGTATGGCCGGAGCAGAACCAGTCAGGGAAGTGGTAGGACTGAGATTGGAGGGATGGGCAGTGGTACGATTATGCAGGGCCTTTGGGGGCAAGTTATAAATGTTGGAATTTTATCCTGAATGAAATAGGAAACTGTCAACCGCTCTAAGGTGCGAAGAATTCACTTTGACTTTGCATTGAAGGGGAGAAAGAATGGAAGTGGCGGGGACCAGTCTTGAGGCCGTTGACACAGTACAGGTGAGAGATGATGGTGCATTGTTCCACCTGACTATGGAAAGAAGAATGAATTTAAGTTATGCTCTGGATGTAGAATCAACAGAACTTAGGGGAGGATTAGATATTGCAAATGAGCACAAGGGAGAAATCAAGGACTTTTCCCCAGATAATGGGGTAGTTGATTGTACCATTTATTAAGATGGGATTAGAGCATTTTGAGGAGGAAAATCAAGAATTTGTTGTTGCAAATTAAACCTCCATTGACAGATGAATGGATAAAGAAGATGTGGTACATATATAATGGAATATTAGCCATAAAACAGAATGAAATAATGCCATTTGCAGCAACAAATGGATGGACCTAGAGATTATCATACTAAGCGAAGTAAGTCAGAAAGAGAAAGACAGATACCGTATGATGTCACTTATATGTAGAATCTAAAATAGGACACAAATGAACTTATCTACAAAACAGAAAGAGACCCACAGACATAGAGAACAGGTTGGGAGTTTGGGATTAGCAGATGCAAACTATTATACGTAGGATGGATAGACAAGTAGGCCCTACTGTAGAGCACAGGGATATCCTGTGATAAACCATAATGGAAACGAATATGAAAAAGGATGTATATGTATGTATAAGTGAGTCACTTTGCTATACAGCAGAAATTAACACAACATGGTAAATCAACTACCATAAAAATTTTTTCAAAACGGATTTGTTGTTGAACATGTTACCTGTGAGACGCATGTGCAAGGCCAAGAGGAGATGTCAAGGAGACAGCTAGAAATACAGCTCTGGAAGTGACAGGAGTGAGCTGGGCAGGACATGGAAAGGGGTCACCAGCATACAGATGATATTTAAAGCCATGGGATAGATGAGACGGCCCAAGGGTAAGTGTGTAAAATTAGCAGAGAAGGAGATTCAAGCCTAACTGGTAACAGCTCCAATATTTAAGTCAAAGAAAGGAAAATACATGGTGTAGGACTTTCGTTTCCTCTCCCTCATCTAGACAAATATTTATAATCAATCATGGCTTTCTTCCTTAACTGAGCCAAAATTCAGAATTTGATTTGTTTTCAAGACAACACTCTAGAAATCTCTGTCAAAAGATTAGTGCTGGCAAGAGAGAGAAAACCTGATGGACTTCCTGGCTTTTGTTCAAGGGTTACTAAATTTTTGGAGGGAGAATTTCTTTTCGACATCAAAATATTTAAACAAGCCTACATAATGGTAGTTTTGCTCTTGTTTATTCAGTCAGTAGACTATACTAACTGCCCATAAAATGCCACAGTAGGCCTAGGGCCCTAGGTCCACTGATTGGGAATGGCTCCTCTATAGCAGCGCTTCTCAACGTGTGGTCCCTGGACCAGAAGCATCACCTGGGAACTTCTTAAAAATGAAAATCCTCAGGCCCCAACCCACACTTACTGAAAAAGAAACTCTGTTATAATAAGTCCTCTGGGGGATTTTGATGCAGGCTGAAGTTTGGGAAGCACAGCTCTAAGGGTTTCTAGAATTAAATGATTCATGCTGCTGCCGAGAAAGTGGGCTGACTTCTTCAATCTGATCATTTTAATTTCCATCAGGAGCTAGGTTTAGGTTTTCAAAAATTCAACTGTATTCTTAGTTACTATTAAAGTTCCTGGAAACATCGAAGGGGCTTAATAAATGCGCGATGAAAGAATGATTGACTGAGTGAATGAATTCTCATTATAGTAGTGCTGGAGAATGAAAATAGGGACCGAACAAGGTAGCCCCTACCCTCAAGAAGCCTGGTCGTTTCTACAAAGAACTTCTTGGTGACAGCAAGGTCAAAAACCATTTCTCTGTCCAATAACTCTATCCAAACCACATTGTAATTTCATTTGAGCATTAGATGTTCCTTGGTACTAGAATCGTAAAGATGAAAGGGACATTGAGTTAGCCATCTTTTTTTTTTTTTTTTAGTATCTATATTTTTTTCCTTTCTTTAAAAATATTTATTTATTTTTAATTAAAGTATAGTTGATTTACAATGTTTCAGGTGTATAGCAAAGTGATTCAGTTATAGACATGTATATATATATGTATGTATATATTCTTTTTAAGATTCTTTTCCATTATAGATTATTACAAGATATTAAAAATAGTCCCCTGTGCTATACAGTAGGTCTTTGTTGTTCATCTATTTTATATATAGTAGTGTGTATCTGTTAATCCCAAATTCCCAATTATCCCTACCCCCACTTTCCCCATTGGTAACAAAAAGATTGTTTTCTATGTTTGTGAGTCTGTTTTGTAAATAAATTCATTTGTGTCATATTTTAGCTTCCACATATAAGTGATATCATATGACATTTTTCTTTCTCTGTCTGGCTTACTTCACTTAGTATGATCATCTCTAGGTCCATCCACATTGCTGCAAATGGCATTATTTCATTGTTTTCTTGGCTGAGTAATATTCCATTGTATATATGCACCACATCTTCTTTATCCATTCATCTGTCGATGGACATTTAGGTTGCTTCCCTGTCTTGGTTATTGTAAATAGTGCTGCTATGAACATTGGGGTGCACTTACCTTTTGGAATTAGAGTTTTCGTCTTTCCCAGATATACACCCAGGCGCAGAATTGCTGAATAGACTTGGCCATCTCATCATCCAGTGAGTAGGCTGAGCCTTAGGGAGGTAAGTGGACTGCCCAGGGACTCACAGCTAAAGACAGCATGACAACCCCTAACTCATCATGACCTACAGAACACAGTGAGTGTGGAGTCAGACAGAACGCAAGCCCTCTACTGATTAGCTCAGTGATCTTGGGGAAGTTTCCCTGAGTTTAAATTTCTTCATGAATAAGAATACTCAACTGTCAGACAGCTGTAGAATGAAAATGCGTTACTGTATGCCATGCAAAATTGACGTTAGTTCTCTCCCCTACTGTGGTGGGCTGGAAATGTTTTCTCAGAAGATAGCCACGTCAAATCCCTGGAATCTGAGAATGTTACCTTACTTGGAAAAAAAGCCTTTTGCAGATGTGACTGATTTAAGGGTCCTTTAAAAGGGAACTTATATTGGACTGTCCAAGCGGGCTAGGCCTTAAATACAATCACATGTATACTTCAAAAGATAGACCCACAGAGAAGACAGACACACAGAGAAGACAGATACACTAGGAAAATGGGATGTGGAAACGCAACCAGAGATTGAAGTGATTCCATGACAGGCTAGGGAAGCTGAGGCAGCCTCCAATGCTGGAAGAGGCAGGAAGGATTCTCCCCTGCAGCGCCTGGAGGGAACACAGTTCTGAGAGATTTGGGCTTTGAGCCTCCAGACCCGTGAGTGAACGCATTTCTATTGTTTTAAGCCACTGACTTCGAGGCGATTTGTCCAGGCAGCCTCAGGAAACGAATACAGTACCCCAGCAGTAAAACTCCCCTGAAGTCCTCCCACACTCACCGCTGTCTTGGAGCTCCTGTCTCTTACCCCAGCATGTAGGGGCTGATATAGTCTCAGAGACTAACATCCAAACCCAGTGAATAGCATTCAGTATCCAGCTAAGGACTCCATGCCTTTAAGGAGAAGAGGCCAGAAGAGAAGCATGTACACGACATGAGGCTTGAACAGAAGGATGGCCCTAAATGCCATGCATACTCCTACCTTCGCCTCAGAGAATGTGTTACCAGTTCCAAATACCAACAACAGGATAAATGCAGTCAGTTGAAGATACCAGTCCCTCCACAGAGGAAACACCCACCATGAATTTTGCATAGCTATCAGAAGAATGGCTGGAATCCCTTGAAGTTTAACATAAATGGATTAAAGGGGGAATCACGGTGACACTATTTGGGATTCTTGACTGCTCCTAAAATAGGGGGGTGGGCAGAGGCTAGGGTAGAAGGGACGGTGGATACAGGAGAAGGGATCTCGCTTCCCAGCTCAAAGGAAATAACTCTAGGAGGGCAGGACACAGACTCAACTGCCAAACCCAAGGCAGAAAATAAATAGGTTCATTTTGGAGGCTGAGCTGCATTTGCCCATTTGCTGGAGAGTCCTGTGAAGTCAGTATAAATTTTTGAACCCTACACACTGGATGTCTGTCTGTGGATTTCTTGAATCTTTGGGATCAATATTTTAACTCGTTTGTTGTATCTCCTACTCTTTCTTCATTATGTTCCTTTTGAACAAATGTCCTTTTCTATATCTTAATGGTGGAAAGCATTCCAAGACTTTCCTTTACCTTCCCTCAGAGAGTATATAGGAATCTTTCCAGGTCAACTTGATTGCACTGTCCCTATACATATGCATCCCTAAACATACATATCCCTATACATACACATCCCTATACATACGCATCCCTATACATACACATCCCTATACATACACATCCCTATACATACACATCCCTATACATACACATCCCTATACATACACATCCCTATACATACACATCCCTATGCATACACATCCCTATACATACACATCCCTATACATACACATCCCTATGCATACACATCCCTATACATACACATCTCTTTCCTACACATCCCTATACATATACAACTCTATGTATAGACACCACTTTGTCTGCAGCACTCTCTAAAAGGCAGCCTTCCATGTCCCTTGTTAAGGAAATAAAGCAATGAGAATTTGTGGGGACATACAGAACCCTAGGCCCTCCTGGGTCTTCCTAGACAATGGGAGAGTCTCCCTATAATTTTAGAATTGCCCCCTTCTTGAGTACAGTCATTTCGTGCTACGATATCTCATGACAAGTTTTTTCTGGCTCTCCTGCTCCTGGTTTAGGTTTTTGCCATGAGCCCGAGGAGTCAGCCTGCCCTTCACACTTGGACAACGGGTGCTGACCTTGAGTGGCCCAACCACTAATACCCTGTTTCTGTTCTGGCGGCACATACAAGACCAGCAGAAGATTTCTCCAGTTGGTTCTTAGGTCATTAAGTCTTTTTCTTCCCCAAGCACTCTGTCTGAATAATTAAGTAGATATGTGGCCTTAACCCCACTTTGGAGAATGGACATAAAAGCACAAGGAAGTTAAAATTCTTCACTCAAGTTCATTTAATAAAAATCAATTTGAGTTCTGGTTGGTATATTCCTCATTATATCTTCTGCTCAGAAGACCAGGGGTCAAAGTCTTAGTGAAATATAATCCTGCCTAAAATGTTTAGATCAGACAGCATTACCAACCCCGTCTAAGGCTTCCCAGCTGTATCCGAGCATACAGATCTCCATGGCAACTACTACCTCTTTTCAAATGGGACACATTGGTTCCATCTCTGTTGAGTTAATTTCATTTCCAGCAAAGCAGCTTGACTCACACCAGGGAATGGCAATGCCTACAACGTGAGGTTGTGAGCCAAGGAAGAGATGTTTGGGAGGCACCCAAAGTCAGTGAGTTGGGTACATTCTATTCTTGACAGGTACAAGCAGTGATGTGGTTACATCTGGGGGCTAGGGAGTCAGGAAGGCCAGAATTCAAGACTCAAAAAGTGGACGGAAAGAGCTTCTCCAAGACACTTCCTTGCTTAGCTAGTCTAGGATCGCATACTGTCTACAGCTGTGGCATCCTGCCTGGATGGCATCCTGCCTGGCATGGGCTTTTCAGGGTCTATTTAGTTTACTCTCTGCCTCCAGGTAGAACTGTATGTAATGCAGCCCAAATATATGGACACTTCTCCCGTTCTCGAAGACACACAGTGAAGGAGACACCATATCACTCTTGAGGATCTAAACCAGTCTCCAACAACTCTGAAAAAGAAAGTTCTTCTTGTGTCTTTCCTAAATCTCTCGTGCTACAAGATAACCCTTTTTATTCTGCCCTCAGTGAAAATTAAAACAGAGGGTCCCAGGCCACCTTCTGAAGACATTTGTAAATACCTTCCACCCTACCCTCAGCTGTTCTATCTTCTCCATGATGGAAAACCACAAGGCGTTTTAATTCTCCTGTGACCACTTCTGTACATGACTCTGGACATTTTCTACTGAAGATTCAGCGCTGTGAACAAGTTTCCCATATATTAATGTTGGAAGCTCACAATTTCTATCTGGTGCTTCTAACAGTCCTGTAAGCTGGTGGTCTGGGGCTCTGCTTTGGTAGCTGACTACATTTCCTGACCACTAGCCGTTCCTCCTGTGCCTCCTTAGTGAATAGTGCTTGGCGATCCTTGCTAGGCAGTCAGCCATCTTCCCTTTCGGCAACCACCATGGCTGGACCCCTTAGTCCTTTGTCAGATAGTTGTACATGAGTAAGCTAGTCCTCAGCTGCTCCCTGTCTTTTGTGGATGTTGGGTCTTCTCTGTCACTCCAGTGCCTTCATCCATGTGCTTGTCATGGGGAGACCCTCCTTCTCTTATGCCAGTTCCAGTCACACCTTTCCTCCAACATGGAGCTCAAGTTCCACTTTGTTGGTCAAGACATCCACGTCCTATGGCCCTGAAGAATCTCCGTGTCTTCCAAATTCCTCATAATACTGTCATTTATCACAGAATAATTCACAATATGTTGCTGTTCTAGTCATGTTGGTCCAGGGCAAAAATAGGAACCAGGTTTCCTTTCTTGGGTCAATGCTGAATGATTGGTAGGGGCTGCGTGGAGAGCTGGGGTGTGAAGGATTTCTCATGCAGCATCCTAATTCAATGAGAATGTGCATCATGATTGATTTGAGAAATCTGCCTCAAGGACAAACATAGCCAAGGGTAGTATATATACCACATATTCGCCATACTTGTTTTGGTGTTTTTCCAGGTAAATTAGATGGAAGATCCCATAGCATATCTTTTGGATCGTCCCATGCTGAGAGAAAGCAGGGACTCAATAAATACCTGCTTACTGATTGTCTAGTTGACATTTATAGGTTTGTGACCACCATCCTTTAATGTCTTCAAGAAAATATGGCCCAAGCAGAGTGACAGCGGAGTGCTTTGCCAAGCTTTTCTGTCTCCATGGAGAAGAGGGAGAAGGGGCTGGATGGCAAATCCATCCCACCCTCTACTGGAAGCTTATATGAATCCCTCACCGACTCCATAGCTCTCATCCCAGATTTCTTGAATTTGTTTACTACATTTTTATTCCTTTGCCTAAATCCAGAGCCAAGTGGTTGTAAGCTCAAGTTATCCAGATAACATTTCATAAGGCTGTGTATCAAATGCTTAAGTTGTCATCAATATAAACATAACATTGTTAGGAATTCTCCCTAAACCATCCTTCTCTATCAATGGTTTGCTTTAATTCTCCTACATTCTCATTCCCCACTTTCTCCTTTCCTTCTTCTGCACTTCTAAGAAGATTCCACTTGCTAGCTTCCCTCACTGAGCAGCTCATCCTTACCCCCTTCCTCTCATCCTTCCAAGACAAGGAATTATCAACACACAATCCTGTTTCCAAACCCCTCTTTAGCATTTTCACAGACTGAAGCAGTAATTGAGGGGAAAACAGAAAGGCCAACACTTAGCAAGATGGCAGGAGTTAATTGTTGGCCAAATTCCCTGAGTGAGTGTGTCAACATTATTTAGTGCCCAGTTCTGTGTTGAGTATTTTGAAGGAAATACAAAAAAAGAAATGAGAAGTTGACTTCTACCCTTTGGAAAACTAACAATCTAATCAGAGCCATAGGAGAAGCAGAGACAGTTGTCTTAAGAGTTACTGTTACAGTTTCTAACTGGCAAATGTCAGTATAGCTTAAAGTTTAGGAATCAGACTCTGGCCTGGAGTCCCATTGCCTGTGTTTAAAGCCAACTATGTGTGACCTTGGCAAATTACTTAACCTCTTGAAGCCCAACCCAGTCAGGAAATGGAAATATTAGTGCCTACCTAATAGAAATACTGTGAGAATAAAATGAGATGATCCAAGCAGAATACATTGTCTTCTAATGCCATATATAAATACTCAATAAATACTACTATTAATGGTTAACCAATTTTCTTGTCAACCCAGATGACCTGCAAATCTATAGAGTCAGCTATCTTTGAAAGTAACAGTGAATGTTGATATTAACCCACCAAATATAGATAAGATGGTCCTGTCCTGCATGGGAAATTAACAGCTGAACATGGCTGCTGACAACTGCAGCTTAATGTCAGTCTTAGGTTTGTTCAGAATCTACCCAGAACCTATACTTTCATAAGGGACCCCAACACATTTAAAAGTAGAGCTCAGCCTCAGCTACCTGTCTTCACCTTTCCGTAGACCCCCTTTGTTTCCACTCTGTTTCCTCTCGTGGGTCCTTTCATCAAGCGTCTGGGTGCCCAAGTGAGAGACTTTGCTCCTGTATCTGACTTGGAGAATTGGCTCCACCGGGGAAGTTCTTGGATGGAATTGTGGGTTTGGATGACTGTACTTCCCTGGAGCGACAGACTTTGTAACTCTCCATTTTTTTTCTTTTCTTTTTTTTTCTGAATCTAGGAGGTGTCTCCGCATTTTTAAGCAAATGGAGGTTGTGAGGCTGCCAAGTAACCCTCAAACTTCTCTTTCCCTGAAGGGATGCACTGCAGCGAAGGGAAGGAAGGAATTAGCCAGAAACCACAGAGCAATGAATGGCTGAATCAAACCAAATGAAATATTGCCTCGTAGACAATCCCCCCATTCCCACTCAGTTGGGGATGTCCAAAGAGAAAGCGCATTGCAGCTTCTTTGTTTGGGCAAAATGAACCAAAACCCAGTGCTTGAGTGTGTGTGTGTGTGTGTGTGTGTGTGTGTGTGTGTGTGAAAGAGAGAGACGGGGTGTGTGTGTGGGGGGGAGAATATGAGCTTTTCATTTGCATATGTGGCATTGATTTTTCTCCAGTGGGGAAAACACTGTGTAAAATCCTAGAGTAACTAACAAAGGAGACCATCTTCACACCAGGAAAGAAAAGTCTAGATAAGTGTTTGCCATCTGTAAGGACTGGTCTAAATCTCTACCTGCATGAAGACAAAGGGTCAAGAAACAGTCCCCCTTTAGCTGGAGCGGGGGTGCTGACTCTCCTTGGGGGGTACTTGTTTGCACTCCATGGAAGGAATCCGCTCACAGGACCCCCTGGAATCACTGGAGGCCCCTCCTGTGAAGCCTTATCATCCCTCTAGGCAGAGGAGACTGAGTGAGGAAAGATGCATGAAAGCACACGCCACAAGAATGCGAGTCTTCCTCCAGGCAAATAGCTTGGCAAACCCCAAACGGCAGGCTCTGGACCTTGTCTTCTGCTTCTGAGGGACATGCTTCTCATGCCCGGACCTCACTCCTCCCGCCTCGGTTCCCAGGGTGTCCTTCAGGGTGACATCTGCTCTAATTCAGATTTGCTTCGCTCTACCAAGCAGGAGACACTCTCTTCATTTGGACAACAGTCTTTGACTCACTCCAGCCCCGCGTGGGTCTGTGTGTACACGCACATGTGTCTGAACCAAGGAGGCATATTTACATTTCACTGAAGGAACTTTTATGATGTTGTCACCAAGCCACACTGTCTCCAGTTTTCAACGCCAAAATCTCTGTTATTACAGAAAGTCCATGGGATAAGGCTTAGCCCTCCTCTTTCATACTTATTCTTCAGTGGGCCAGAACGGGGAGTCTTGGCTTCTCGACTTTCCCAGCTACAAACCCTGCAGATTGAAAATGTTTACCAGGCTCTGTGACAAGCAGTATTCATGAGGTTTCTTCCAGGGATGGAGATCAATTTCCTTCCATCAATATCTAACCTCTCCTATAGTTTCTCAAAGTTGTTGTTAAGAAATCTGTGTCAAGACCCTTATACAGAGAGTCCTCCCCCTACCGTGGGAGGGACTCAACCAGGGTCAAGACCACAACTCAGGCTGGTGACTTTTTCAACCAATGAAGCAGCTTTTTGATGAATCTACTGAGTGACTTAACAAGGGTGCTTTCCATTGCGCCCCTGGCTTGCTAGACTCTGTAAAGAGGAGAACTGAATGCTGTTCACTGGGGTATAGTCAGCTGGCTGGAGTGCTGACCGGAGGAAGTACCAGCCTTATTAGACCCATTTTCTGGTGGCCATGATGCAGCAGTGCAAAGTTCAACCTTTGCATTAATAATCAAAAATTGGAGGAAGTGAGGCCGAGAAAGTCAGCACAGATCATTCCCAGAAACATGTCAATCCAATTCCTTTATCCCACAGGTTCTTCCCTTTGTGTTTACCTGGAACCTGGAAGAAAGTTACCCCCACACACACCTTTCCTCTGTTCTCACCGAAGAGCTGGGCCTGAGAATTATTCTGATTTCTCATGTTTATTAATCAATTATATTCTTCAGATAAACCTTGTGGGAAGACGCCAAGAGGAAAGAATTTTGAGGACAGAATATACTTAGGCAAAAATCCCCAATTAAAAAAAAAAAATCTGCGAATGTGTCTTCAATTTTTATATCTCCTAAAGGAGGTTTTCAAGGAATTAAGAGAAGTTTGTCTGAATAACAAAAGGCCTGAGGGGGTAAAAAGACTAGAGCTGAATCGTGATCTTCAAGACCACAAAATACTTTTATTCCCAAATATCGGTCTTCTTTTGAAATAGATAATCTGACTTGAGGCTGAATATTAAGGAGCTTTGGGAGTTGGAGGAAGATAAGATGGTGAGGCATATCGTGTATGATGGTGGGAAGTTGTAGCTGTGATTTCTCTGTAAGGTCTTCAAAGAAAACGAGTGCAATTTTCTCCTGGAAATGGGCAGGACGAGCTGAATGAGTTTGTGGGGCTCTCATCTGCCCCGTCAATCTATGCCTTGACGGACAGACAGCTAATGAGGCAGTTACAGGAGAGGGTGGTGAGTGCTAAGGTAGTGTGCGCTCATTGGAGGGACCTCAGTTAAGGGGAGGGTGCAGGGTGGCACCATGGGAGCACCAAGTGGGAAGCTGGAGGGAGCCTGGGTGCTAGTTCAAGAAGCCACAGATGTGGAACCCCGAGGACCAGAGAGGCCTCTCTCTTCCTCAGGAACCTTCTTGCAGCTTGGCGCCTGCAGGGAAGAGATGGCAGTGGAGGGGGGGGGCTGGAGTGCGGGCTCTTTCCTAGATGCAGACCTGGGGGTGGGGCCACACTGAAGCATCTCGCTTCACTCTAGAGGCTGTGGAAAAGCCCTGAAAAGCAAACCCCAGTACATCTGGGCTTGCTTATGACCTCCCCGCACCCAGCAGGAATTCGGGATACTTTTTACCCACCTGGTTAGGAGCTGGGGGGTGGGATGGGGTGTAATTTTATCATCTAACATACAGAAAACTTCCTTAAAAGTCCTCTTCAGATTCTCCATGTCTGAAGCCCACTGGTTCTGGTAGGGAACGGGTCAAGGAGGGGATGGACACATGTAGCGTCAGGCTTTTGTTCCTGTTGCAGAGGAGTTTTCAGCAGAGGATGAGATTGCCGTTATGTAGACAACTCTGCTGTCCATGGAGGCGGCGGCAACGGAACCTGCTGGAAAACATGGAGGAGGAATTAGAAAGGCAGAGAGAACAGTGCTGCTATGCACACAGGGGTGCATTAAAACAGAATGTGTGTATATATGTATATATATCTGAGTCACTTTGCTGTACACCAGAAATTAACACAACACTGTAACTCAACTATACTTCAATAAAAATAAATAAAATTTTACAAAGAGAGAGAGAGACGGTACCTGCAGGAGAGCCACCCCAGGTAATGGCTCAGGAAGGCCTATTTTTCACCTATGAACGATGGAGATAGAGGCCCAGAGAAAGCAATAATAAGCCAAACCTCTACCCTCTGGTGTTTTCCTTACACTGGGGAGCAGGGCAGGTGGATGCTTTTGCTGGTGTGACCCCAGGACATCTTTTGCATTGGGTAGAGAAAGGATTTCTGTTTTAAAAGCCCAAAGGACGTGTTTCTTCCTCCTTAGATTCTGGGCCTGGGTTAACTTCAAAACACTTTAGGGTGCCCCCCTCCCCCCCGCCCCAGCAGCCCCGGTGGGCCAGCGCGGGCCTGGAGGCACTGGCCACTAGAGGGCGCGCTGCCTCCGGGCCGCCGGCCCTCGGGGGAGGGGTGCGGGGGTGGGCGGGGCGTCCGCTGTGGAACACGCGGGGACAGAGGCTCCATCCAAGGCTTTCTGAACAAGGCATCACAAGCCTCAAACAGTGGGTTTATGGCCCGGGACGGGAAGCGGGTGGAGTGGGAAAGAAAGACAAAAGAGTTGAGACACCTCTGGAAAACTCGCAAGGAAGGGCAGCGTGCTTGCCAAAAATTGCCCTGAACCCCGATTGCACGTTTTCGGCAGGAAAACCTGCAGAAGAACTTGGGGTTGCTCTTTTTTTTAAAAAAATAGATCTTTATTGGAATATAATTGCTTCACAATACTGTGTTAGTTTCTGTTGCCCGCCAAAGTGAATCAGCCATATGCATACACATGTCCCCATATCCCCTCCCTCTTGAGCCTCCCTCCCGCCCTCCCTATCCCACCCCTCTAGGTGGTCACAAAGCACCGAGCTGATCTCCCTGTGCTATGCGGTCTACATCTTTATTCCTGCCCTGCAACTAGGTTCATCAGTACCTTTTTTTTTTTTTTTTTTTAGATTTCATATACATGCGTTAGCTCTTTTAATGGACACTTCTAGAGTGAGTGTGAGTCAGATCAGATCTGATGCCGGCAGCCGCCTGTATCCCAACAGGGAATTCTGGTCCTTTCACGCACCTGGTTAGGACCTTGGAGCTCTGCAGGGGGCGAGAAGGTCATGCGTGCCCCACCTGTGTCACCAAGTCTGAGATGTAGAGTGTGTTCAGAGGTCTGGCTGGCGGCTGCAAGACGAGGGAGGAATACTTCAATTATAAACAAAAAAAGAAACAAAATTGGTTCTCACTCCCACCCCACACTACCCTCACTTCGAACTGTCCTCACTGTTCATTGGAGGAAACATGCGGGCGTAGACTGGCCCCCATCATGCCTCTGCTTTGCATCCCCACACATGCGTGCCCCACCCCGACTCCTGGGAAAGGGTGAGTTATTTAGTAGGAGTCCCTGCGTTTCCATGGTCCCTCTGCTGCAACAGAGGCAATGAGATTACTTATGTGCTGCAGGAGAAGGACGGCCCTCTGGTTGACAGAGCTGTCATGCTCAGGATGAATGGCCTCTCCCTGAGGGTGCTGCAGTAGCTGGTTTCCACTTCTGCCCCCAGGTTCATCCCTGGGTCTCCTGGCACTTTAGGAAATGAACTGCTATAATTCCACTCTGATCAGACAGCCTTCCACAGCCAGTCCCGGTGGCTGCTGGCTTGTCACTCAGAAGGCCAACCAGGGGCAGCCGCAGGGACCTCTCCCCCCAGAGGCAAGGGAGGGTTTCCTGGCTGGCTGTGTCCTAAAGAAGGAAGGCGGGGACCTTATGCTCTGGGGAGTTGGGGACGGGAAAACCACAGACCCAGTGAGCGTGGCTGAAGGCGGAGCACCGGGCGGCCCTGGGGCTGTTCTTGGATTTGCATTTCCTTGTTGAGCACCTGAACATGATACTGTGTATTGAGCTTTGGTGCTTTAATATCCCTGATTTGAGGGGAAAAGTTTCCTCTGGCTCTCCTGAACTCACCAGATCATCATCCCACTCTGAAAGTAGAAAATTACGGTCCCTGTGATTGCGTGGGGTTCATAATTTACCATTTTTTGCTAATTTAATTTTATAATCATACATGCAGTTTGGTGGGCGGTTATCTATTGCTGTGTCATAAGCTCCTCTAAAACATACTGGATCTAAAACAATAACCAGTTTTTATAACTCTTTTGTGGGTCAAGCATTTGGGCGGGGCTTACCCGGGCAATTGTTCTGCTCTGTGTCGCACCGGCTGGGTCATTCGGTGGCACTCAGCAGGTGACCTGGAATATCCAGGGACACCGGGTGCCTCCGTGGGGACAACTGGGGTCACCTGGCCCCTCTGCATCCCCGCAGATCTCAGAGCATCTCCACGTGGTCGTTTTATCGGTACAGTTGGACCATTCACACAGCAGCTAAGTCCCAAAGACCAAGCCAGAAACTGCAAGTCCTCAAAGCAGCTTTCACCACTTCTATTGGTCAAAGTGATCACAGATCACGCAGATTCAAGAGGAGGCAAGTCACATCATTTGCAGCGTCTTTAATCTGCCACCAGAGTCAATTTATGGATGGAAATCATTTATCTCTAGGGACAAGGGGCTGTCTTGCTCCAGGAACCCTCCTAACAGAAACCTCCTTTCTCCAATCCTTCAGCACAACTGTGGTGTCAATACATTAAGAAGTACTTTTAAGCCATTTGAGGAGGTTTGTGTTATAAAGTGACGAGGGTCAAAACAAAAGAAAAGAAAACTGCCCTTACTGCACGTCTGAAGTGAGAGTAACACTCCTGTCCTTCCCCCCTCTCTGGGATATTTACATAACCTTATTTCAGGTTTCCTTATCAAGTCAGAAATTGGATGTGGTAATGATAAATGTTATTGGCTTCATATTTTAGGATATAGGGTCCCTGTGTGTAGTACTCCACGCAGCCTGGCCACTGATCCACAAGGCCATTCTGGAAACTGGATTCTCTGCCATTCCTTCCACTCACCCAATAGATGCTGACATGCACTATGGGGTGGTGACGGTATGCAGTTTTCCTTACACAACCAACTGTGATATCTCACAGACTTATCCTGATCTCTCTCGGGGCTTCCACCGAGAGGTCCTAACCAGGTGGGCTTCTAGTGGGCTTCTAGTCCACTGTAGGTGGGCTAGAAAATCAGCACAGGGAGGGGGCGCGTATGCAGAGCCCTGCACCCTAGACCCCAGGAGCTGCTTGGTAAAAATGGGAACCTTGGCAGCCGAGCCACCCTGCCCATGGTAGGAAGAGGTTCTGTCTCATAATTCAAGCCCCAGAAAGTACCACTCTCTAGACCAGATGCCCCTGGGGGAAGTTTCTGACAAGTGTACCCGGCTGGCCACTGGAATATAGCCTCTCTCTGCAGGCGTGGCAGTGTCTCACCCTGTGCACGTGGGCTGGTTTCAAGCTGTCTGTCCCGTGACTCGGGCCATGGGTCTCCTTGGCATTTTCACGCTAAGTACTTCCAAAGTTCTCTGACAAGGCTAAAAACTCCCCATCCCACCAAAGATTCTTGCACATTATTTAAATGGGATGCAAATGCATGGTCTGCTCGGAGCCCTGGCAGCTTTCAATTTTTATATTTTCAGAATGGTGAGGCCTGCCATCAGTTCACTCGAAGTTCAGTCCAAGATGTGCCTGTCCCTGACATTTGTTCATTTTTTATGCAGGTAACATTTTGGAAAATTTAAAAAGAAGTCATGGTTGTATTCCATTCCCTACCACCCTCCAAAACAATGGAAAAAAAATGTTTCAGACATTTGTTGCATGCAGAAGAGCTGGGACATGACCAACTTCTTCCCTCCTGCCTGAATCTCCAAGTTGGATTCTATACGCCCTGTCGTTGGCAACCCAGCATCTATTTCTTTCCTGATATTTCAGTGGTAGGAACTGCCTATTTGAGGGATTAGGCTCCTAAAAGCACAAGCACATCCCATCAGAGGGTGGAGCCCAGAGGTTGTCGGGGTGAGTAGGAGGGAGGTGGAGTCCGGCTGCTGACAATGGGATGGTGGGTACAGTTCACTTATTTCCTCCTTTTGTGGCGAAGCCTGAGTCCATTCACTCCGAGCTGAGCACGCAGCTGACAGAAGCCCCACCTGTGCACCTGGGGTCTGGGCAGGAAGGGGGGCTGCTTGAAAGACAACACCGCAGGAGGCGAACCATAAAAAGATGAACCCAGGGTGGTGCTGTGTGGGTGGTATGCCGGCTACACAGACTCAGGGCCCTCCCAGATTCAGCCCAGCCTGCATACGTGTGTGTGTCTGTGTGTCTGTGTGTGTGTGCACGTGTACACACAATTATACACTTCCCATCGCTTTATGGCTAGTTCAGAGTGAAAGAAAGGACAAGGATAAGGGAGATAAAGCTAGAAGAGGGAAAGGAAGGGAAAAGAAAGACAGAGGGTGTAGCACATGTGGAAAGCTGGTATTTGTCCCTCTAGAGCCCCCAAGTCCCTTTATTTGTCCTTCCGAGGCACATGTCACTAGAAACGACACTTCCCCGGCTTCCTGGCCCTGATGCAGAGCCTGGGGACTCGATTCTCACCAATGGAATGTGCATGGAATTAGCACCTGCTTCACCTCCTGAATTGAAAGTGCTGCCTCGTGTGTCATGGTCCTTGTTCTCCCTCTCTGCCACAGGAGGGAAGGACCAGAGCCCCGAGAGAGCTTGCGGTGCAGGGGAGCTGCTGCCGGCGAGGCGATGGGTGCAAGAAACAAATGATTCCATTTCAATTCTGTGCGGTTCAGTTTCTCTCTTTTGTAACACACAGAGCTACAGTCTGTAAAGAAGGGCAGGTGAGACAAAAACTGAGCAACTGTGGAAGAAAGGATGACACTGAAAACACGGGATCAAAGGGAGGGATCAGCTTCCAGGAGGATACGGGGAAGTTTTCCTATTTCCACAAAACTTCTCTCCGGCCTCCCTGACCATCATGCCACCTCCAACAGTGATTTTAAGCAAAATTAATACAAGGGCTGCCAGGTTTACCTTGAAAGGTGAGGGTGTCTCAAAAGAGTAAGTGTTACCAAATTAGAGGTCTGGGTGCCGGCCTCAGTAAAAATTTAACTAATCAACTGGGATGATTCTCCAGTGGAATGAATGCCCATTTCTGGGTGTGATCAAGAGAGGTTGCATGACCCTGTCTCATGACCTTGGAAAGGGGACTCCCACGCCGATCGAGCATTTGACTAGATAAATTTTAAGGTCTCGTCTGACGTTAATATTCTCCAGAAAAGGTTTAAGTCTGAAGAGTGGAGGGGCTTTTTCAGTGCTATGTGAATTATTTGCAATTCACCTCACTGTTCACTTGGGCAGTGGGTATTGAATATTTATCAGCACTTCCACCTGCTTTTTGCAAACCCCCAAGACCAGGTTTCCACTTACTTGCTGGGTAAGTCAGAAGCTCCCTGTGAATTGTCTGTGTCCTGTGTACTGTAACAAAACACTGGTTTCATGGCTTTGTATTCCGTGGAAACCTCAGGTATGCCACTTGACAGGTCAAGGCTAGCTGCCTCGCCTAGGCAGTCTGCTTTTAGTCGTGTTGGGAGGTCCTCAGTCATGAAAATATGTTTCTTACTGACATAATCACAGATGCCTATAGTTCAGCTACTAGTGTTCATTCCTTTGTATCCCCTTTAGTCCTTTCTGAACAGTTTTTCTAAAAATGCAATCATCCATTGACAGGTAACAAATTCAATGTGTGTCTAAGAAGCACAGGGAAAGGGGAAATGTTGACAGAGGAAATTGGCTCTGAAAAAAACTGCTTTATTCATGGCTGTCCGTCTCACAGCCTCTTTGTGTCTGCTGTTAATATGGGAGAGAAACGCAAGGTGGCCCCTACAGGTCTTTACTCTCCTCTCTCTATGCCTTCCAAGTACGTTTGTACTCCAGACCCACACATGATAGAGGGCTGACAGTGACTTACAGCCAAGAGAGCCAGCTGTCTACTTGGCTTGGCCAGACCTCCCTCTCCTAACCAGGAGCAGCCCTGGGCCCTGGGGTCCCACAAATAATCTTGTACCTCTCAGTGTTCAGCCAGTTGGCCAGGCCAGTGCTCTTGGTTCCTTTTGTGCAGGTCATCTGAGGAGAAAGGGGATTCAGGACAGGTCATGTTTATTGGGTGGAAGGGGAAGGTTGGGTGTGAAACGAGAGCCCACCTGGACAGTACAGACATAGATGGAGAGCCTGAGTAACTCACAGTGACAGAAGGTCACCAGACAATTGGCAGAGGGTAAGAAAGGGAGGCTGAGTGGAGAATAAAAGAGAAGGATGGAAAAAAAGCTTCTGCACTTAGTCGTTGTGCTAGGTGCCTCAATGCAGAGAATGGTATTCAAAGTAAGAACATGGATATTTATACATTTTTATGGTGCGTTTGACCTACTGCTGAGATATTTCTGAGTCTCCAAAGCTCGAGGTTCCCTGATAGGAGAGGGATTCAGTTTTATTCTCAGCCTCACAAGATCATATGGAACTTTGGTTTCATGTTAGGCTGACAGCTTCCTTGAGCAGAGAAGGAGGCAGGATGTCAACTTCCGAGAAAAGGAAACACAGCTTGAAGGAGGGAAGGGCGGAGAGGAGGAGGACTCAGGACAGAACCCTTATCCAAAAGGGGGAAATGAGGCTGAGGAGCTCTCCGTATCTAGGCTGACCCAAGGGAAAGAGCAAGCCCCAGTGAAAGTGAGCCTGAGGGATGATGACACAGAGTGGTGGTGATTTAACGCATAGACTCATAAGCTTGACTCTGAGTCTTGGTCCCCTGTGGTGGGCTCGTTCCTGGGAGGGTCATCATAGTTGAGAAGCCTGGAGGTACATTCTGCCTTCTCATTTTTTATGTTCATACCTAATGTCTTATCATCCATCTGATGATGAACTCCTCGAGGGACATTTATGTGGTCCTCAGCGCTTAGTTCAATGTCTTGAATGTGGTCCATGCTTCTGACACATGAGTGTCACTTATGAGGTATTACCATTAGCTCCTCACATCTCCCAGCCTCTGTGCTATTGAGGGTGCCCTGTGACTAACCTGAACAGTGATCTAGGGAGCAGGAGGGACAGAGCTGCTGTGTGACCCCCAGCTAGCTCTTCCCTTGCAGCCAAGAGCCATGTGCTCCCAACGGTGAAACTGTAAGGTGGTGGAGTCTTTCTCAGATGGTGTGGAGATTCACTCGTCTACCAACCCACATTGGAGATGTTGCCCTAGTGACAAATAAAGTTTTATTGTTTTTCATGACTGGGATTTGGGAGTTCTTTGTTACTGCAGTGTGACCTAACTGATCCTGACTGATACAAATTCAATAAACCCCAATAAATTCAATCAATTTCATTTATGACAATATAAGGGCTACTGATGGGATTTCCTACTTGGATTAACCTCTTCACTGCCCACGGCTTATTTTTTTTGTTGCTGTCAAGGTCTTTGAGTTTGTGCCTATTGTCAGTTAATACTATTCTGTTTTCCCTAACTATACTATAAAGACCACATAAGGTCTTTCAGGGAAAGGACTAAATGTTGGACGCAATAAACTACATGAAAGTATATTGTGTATCAGCCCTGTTTCAGGCACTGCACTAGAACCAGGAATACAAAACCAGATAAATATGTCCTCTGCCCTTGGAAGGTTCCCATCCTAGTAAGAGATGTAGAGACACAGCCAATTACATTGGAATACGTGTTATCATAAATGCCAAGACCAGACAGCTGCTACTTCCAACAGCAGAGAGAAGGAGCATCTAATTCAGGCTGGGAATCCAGGCTGGAGGAATTGGATAAGACAAAGACAGAAATGAGAGAGAGCAGATGTGTTCAAGAAACTGAAAGTGGGTCAGTAAACTGGAGAACAGTGTACAGGAGTGGGTGGCAAAAGATGATTCTAGAAGGGTGAGCAGGGGACTGTGGTGCCTTCCTGAATTTGACCTGCATCGAGTAGATAAGAGTTGTAAGGTGTGGGGACATGAAGTCCCCGCTAGTCAGAGTGCTATAAAACCTTTTAACATCCTTGTGTAGATGAGAGAGCCATCGAAACATTTGACCTGATAGGACTTCCGTCTCAGAAAGCTCACACCGACAGTGGTGTGGAGGATGGATTGAGGGGGAGGTGGTGACGGCCACAGCCGGTCAGCAGGCTGTTGTGTGTCCCAGTTCAGTGTTGGTGGCCTTCCCCCTGACCAGCTGCCTGGGGTTTCACACCAGCAGAGGGTCCGCTGCTGCCATCAAAGTGGTCTGTTTGGAACCCACCTCCCAGATGGCCATGCTGACTTCACGCGGTCAGAATCAGCACCACATCTGCCCCTATTTCCCCAAGTCTCAAACTCACAGAGCTCCTTGGTATTTCTGTCTGCGGTTGGCAGAGGTCTTCAAGTGGGGCCTTGGACACCTCCAAGGTCTCTAGGCTCCCTGCTTCATACCAGACCCTCGAAGAAATTCAATACGTTCTGGTATTTTTCAAACTCTTTCTTCTTTCCTCTGTGCCTAAGATAAAGCCTACAGCCATCTTCGTAGAAGGCAGAATTGCATTACCGATGGGATAGTGAATTTTTCTTGCAAGTATTTTACCACGTTTTAAACCCTTGCGCCTTGGGGAAATAAAACAGTATCTTTCTCTATGTTTTATATCAGGGCAAAAGCGACTTTTTACAATAAATTGTGTAGCTTTCCATCTTTTCTCTATTTCTACTGCATAGTGAATACAAAAATAAATTCCAGATGGATTAAATAATTAAATCATTGCATTCTTCAGATAAATCTTTAACCTACTTCATGCCCAAATTAGAGTTCTGAGAAAGCAGGAGGATTGTCTCACGGAACCAGTGAAGTTGGAGGGGTGTGTGTGTGTGTGTGCGTGCGTGCGTGTGCAGACGGGTTGCAGAGAGGAGGGTATCAGGGCTGTGAGATCACGGTCTGGGCTTGTGCAGAGCATCAGTGGGCATTTCAGGGACAGGAAATAACCTTAGAGCGGATCAGACCAGACCAGACCTCTCTCCATATGTGCGCACACGCATGCCTGTCCATTGAGGCTTGGGGAAGGCTGGGGGTGGGTTTCCGCTGCTTCACAAATTTGCCTGTAGGAGAGAACTCCAGGGGAGAAAAGCCTGCCTCCATCCCTGGCCCCTCAGGTCAGCACTAGGGCTGGGCCTCGAACGGGCCTGAGGCACCCTCTCTTTCCCCAAGAGGACCAACGGGGCTGCTTCCAGAGTTCACTTTGGCAAACCCCCTCCTTTTCCCAGCATCATGCCCTGGCAGCCTGGCTCTGTTCTCCAGCCCTTGCCAGGGGGAGACGTGGATCCAGCCCTTTGGAGAGGGAGGGCATGGGGCCAAAGCATTTATGCCTCCCGGGGTTCCCTTCTGTCACCCCTCCTGTTTTGCACAGCAACCCAGGCTCAGCGCCTGCTGCCCGTGGGCACAGCCTCCTGAATTTGATAACGGGGGCGCCACTCTTTGTTGATTTACATGAAGGCTTGAGGCTGGTGGCCCATGGTGTCCAGGGGGGATGCTGACGCTGCAGGGCTGGGACGATGCAGGAGGTGGAGTGCTGTTTGCCGTCTCTACCAGAAGCCCAGTCAGCAGGTCTGCAGCTCCGCCAGCAGCAGCATGTGGGCAAGAACCAGCAGAGAGGCAGGCGGAAGGGGGATCAGAGGGCCTGCGGGGAGGCTTACACGTCACAACCACTGACATTGCTGAGCCTTTCACATTTTTCAAAGCACGTCCACATTTGCCATCTAATCCTGTCCCCATAGCAACCTTGGGAGGCAGGCCCGCGAGGTAGACATAATTCATCTCCTTTGGAGATGCTCAAAGAAACCTCGCCTGAATAAGAGGTAGGGCAGGGAGTTGAACCCTGATCTCCTGGCTCAAATTTCATGCTTCATTCTGCTAAGCTTCTGGGATCATTGCTCTGTCCTGTTTCTTCCATTCTCTCCCCTGCAGCCTCCTTCTTCCTGAAATGTACACTCCCCACCCTCCAGGATCCAGGGTTCTCGCACCTTCTCTGTCCCTCCCCTGTGAAACACCTTCTCCCAGGACCCACTGGAAACTCAGTCACACTACGCTGGGGATGGTTTGGCGCTGCTCCCCTGCTCAGAAGGATTTCCTTTTCTTTTTTTTTAAATGTAAAGTGTTTTTTTTGATGTGGACCATTTTTAAAGTCTTTATGGAATTTGTTACAATATTGCTTCTGTTTTATGGAGGTTTTTTTGCCCACGAGGCATGTGGGATCTTAGTTCCCCAACCAGGGATTGAACCCACACTCCCTGCATTAGAAGGCGAAGACTTATCCACTGGACCGCCAGGGAAGGCAAAGGATTTCCATGTTAACTGGAAGAGAAAAAACTTTACATGAGAAGGATGAAATGCTAGTGAGAGGATTTCAACTTTAGGAACTATGCCTTTGAGGGAGTGGAGCCTTCGGTTTCCTCCCAGACAATACCTAGGTGAATTGTTTCCCTGCCAGGTCTCAGGCTGACCTCAGGCTGGTTACAAGGACAGAGGGACACTGAGGAGCCGTTCCTCTTCTGCCCCATCAGGTATCAAACAATGGGTGGAGCCAGAAAGCTTGGACAGGAACAAAAACGTTCCCATTGACAGGCAAACTGGCTGGGATCTAGGAGGGATTGTAGATTGCCCCCTGGCTGCTGGGACACTTCTGGAAGCTTTAGCAAGGGTCTGAATCCAGAAGTCCACTCCAGGGGTACGGCATGCATGCTCCACCCTGCCCTTGGCCCTGTCTCCTTGCCTCAAAAGCCAGGTTCCAGAGAGAGAGCGTCCCCAGGACCCATGCCAGACCGGCAGGCATGCTTCTTCCCCGGAGCCGAGCTCAGCTCTGCGGGGGGTCGAGCCTCCCCTCCAGCCCAGTCCCTGCCCACATCCCCTCACCCCTCACTCCTATCCATCGCTCCCTGCACCCCACCCAGAGATTGGAGAGGCTGTGCATCAGGCAGCCCAGGGCACTTGCCCACCCTGGGGGACGATAGCGGGCTGCCTTTGTGCAAGCTGCCCCCTCTGGTTTTATGCCACATTTTTTAAATGCGCGGACTTCTCATCAAGAGATGCTGAACATGAGATGAAGGAAAAACGCCAACAGATCTAGCGGAGCCGTGGGTCTGTGGGTGAGGGGCTGACTCTGGTCCTGCCAGGCTGTGGGCTGGCCTGCTGAAGGAGGGGAGGGGCAGCAAGATACCAAATATATTCTGGGCAGCAGCTTGCAAATGCCTCAGTGTTTTCCAAATGCAGGCTCTGCGGAAGGCTTGCGTTTTATGATGTGAAGCTATTTATTATAGGCTTGTGTTATGGGTCAATAATTTCCTGCTCCAAAATAACAAAGGAGGCTTGATCCAGGACCCAGGACTGAAGCCAGCAAAAGGGTAAACAAGACCTCAACGGGGCTCCCAGCAGAGGGCTCGGCGTGGATAGTTAGGGGTCCTCTAGGGCCACCCCAGTTCTCCAGCTTTTATTCTTCTCAAATCTTCACCCGTCTCGTCTCTACCCCTCATTCCTCAGTCTTCTACTCCTTCAAAAGAGTAAACGGTTAACCAGCTTGAGCAATAGCAATTTCCTTCTTCTGTTATCCTGGGGCCAAGTCTGCACTTGAGTGAGTTTGGACAGAGCAGCATCCCACGGTGGGTCCCGGTTTAGTTGTCACCGTGGCAGCATTTCCTGGTTCTTACCAGGGAGTCCATCAGTCAGGTGAAAGTAGCCTTTAAGAAGAAGGTTAAGGGTAAAGGTAACTGGCATCGCATGGCATCTTGCAGTCTGCAAAGCCCTGCCGTGTATTTTCTTCTAGAGGTATGGTTAAGACAAGGTTTTTGTTTGTTTGTTTGTTTTTGCAGTACGCGGGCCTCTCACCATTGTGGCCTCTCCCGTTGCGGAGCACAGGCTCCGGACGTGCAGGCTCAGCGGCCATGGCTCACGGGCCCAGCCGCTCCGCGGCATGTGGGATTTTCCTGGACTGGAGCACGAACCCGTGTCCCCTGCATCGGCAGGCAGACTCTCAACCACTGTGCCACCAGGGAAGCCTCTAGGACAAGGTTTTATTTCAACTTGTCAATGAGGAAATGGAGGCTCAGAGAGGCTAAGTGAACTGTCCTTAATCACACAGCCAGGAGGAGCCCAGCTTCCTTCCTCACACATTGCAGGGCAGGTGGAATTTCCAAAACCGGGGTCTGGAAACCAGCACCAAGCATGCAGGGAGACTGAGAAGGGGACCAGGCAGAGAGAGGCCAGTGGTCCAGGCACATGTCTTGTACAATTTCTCCTGAGGCTGGTTGAGGTCATTTGATGTTAGCCGCTGGGTCTGGATGTGAGTCCTGTTTTGTTTGTTTACACGTGAATAAGAATAATGTGCATGGTTTGAGCTAGAAGAGCCCAGGACCACAATTCAGGAAGCCCGAGTTGGGAGTGGGCTCTGGGGCGGGTTACCCAGGGACCCCTGTTACCTCCGCTGGGGCGGCGGAGGGCAGGATAGTCTCAGAGGCCCGCGCCCTCTGACAGTCTGGGGATCCCTACACTCTTGGTTGCAGGAAGAGGCTTTGGGAGAGCAGGCACTGGTGCATCACCTCTAAAGGGGACAGAGTAAAGCAGCCGCCAGGGCTCCTCAGTTGCTTTGGGACACAAGTCGTGGCCAGGAGGAGGCAACCGGAGAGCTGGAAATAGCCCTGTGGGTCTCGAGGGATCAGGGACTCCCCCGCAGGATCTCTAAATCAAGCAGCTGTGGGAGGTGCAGCCTCGGGAGCTGCTGGCAGGACGAGGGCCGCGGGGCTGAAGGTCGGGGAGGCCATGTTTCATTGATGTCGAGGGTCACACTCTCTTGAGTTTGTCTACTGCCCTCTGATCACCTCGTCTTTGGTCTTCACCTCACCGGCCCAGGCGGGGAAGATGCTGCTGACCTCCTCTGGTCCGTGATGAAGTGACCGCAGGGAAAACACAGAGGACAAGAGATGGTGATGGTGACCCACTGACCTGGCCAGGATGCCTCCCCTCTCTCCCCGACACACCGGGACACACGCATACATTGAGCAAGACTGAGGAAAAGGCAAGAAAGATCTCCCTCTCCTTCCTCAGGGATTTCAGTCGGTTCTCAGATGGGGACCCTGTGTGAGCATTAGGCTGGCGGGTACCTTCATCTCTCAGAACCCAGCTGAGAAGGAAACATAGGTGCGTCTGGAGACTTGGTAACAGTGCCGGGTGGAGACTGACACACACGTCCGCTTGCAGGCTCTGGATAATATGGGAAACCACCCCAAGTGTGGTTTAGTTGGTTTAGGACTTTCAAGGAGTTTGCTGAGGGATTGTGGAGGACAAAGTGCAGTCCCCCAGCCTGCCTTCTAGTTTATTCCTCTTCCTCCCCCAAGCCTCTTATTACTCTTCTGTGCCGTCCATCAGTACAGGCTGTCCTCAGCAGGACCCGGACTCCCTTGGCCAGCATGGTCCTCTCTGCTCTGTTTCCTCTCCTCTGGACAGCTCTATCCTGGGATAAGACAGTGTTTACTGGAGAATCTTCTCCCCAAAATGAGTTAATAGTGAAGTCCCTTGTGTTTGCTACTCCTCTCAAGGAGGCCTAATGAGAGAAGAACCTGGGTAAGGGGGTGGCAGTCAGCTTGGTCAATCTGCAAGGGGCGACACAGCCTTTCCTGGAAGTGTCATAAGACGAAGAAAATTATGTTTACGATAAGCCCTTTCAGGGAAAGCAGTGTGTGCTGCAAAGTATCCTTCTTTAGGTCTTGGGGGTAAAAATTAGGAACTGCCCCCACCCCGCCACACCCAGAGACCACTCTCTAGCAACAATCACTTTCTAAGGAGGGTTTGTTCTGTTCCCAATGTTTATTGTATTCTTTTTCATCTTTCTCATCTCATCTCCTGGCTCATCCTCCTACCCCTGTCAGCACAGAGCCAAGGCACCTAACCAAAATCTCAGAGCAAATGGTATCTTTGCTCATCAAGGGGTCCCGTCAGACGCCAGCCTAATGAATTTTGGACGATTAGCGCCAACGGACTCCAGCAGAGAGGGATGGACCAGACTCACTGGTAGAGCCTCCCCTATCTGTGAGGCTTTGGTTTTGCTGATTGGGTAGCAAGTTTGGGTCTGGAAGAGGACAGCTTAGGGCACTAGAGGAGGACAGGCCTGCCATCAGGGGTCAACTTTTTCTGCCCTCTGCCCTCAAGGCACACGGCACCCCTCTGAGTGAAGGCTGAAAAAATGAAGAAAAGCACCAATGACTAGCCTGCCTGAGGAACTCAAAGTCCCAATGCAGATTTGCGTGGGGTGGGGGGCTGTGAAAATAAGCCCGGCATGTAAAGAAGACAGGATTGCAGAGTACTCAGAGATTCCATGGAAGTCACAGGGTGAAAACAGCTTATGAGTCACTGGTCTCCAGTACAGGTCCAGAACCCCTCAGAGAAAGGCTATTTCTCAGTGAAAGCAGCAGCACGTTTTTCTGTCTCCAGGTGCTTCCCAACCAGAAAGGAATCATAGAAGCGGGGGATGCAGCCACATGACCTAGAGCCCCATCCTAGGGGACCCTGTCCTCTGTCCCAAGCCAGACCTGGCTGGACTGTATATCTCTGGAACTATTTACTCAGATTCAAAAATGTCAACCCAGGCATCAACATGGATGGCAGGAACTCAGGGTTGAAGAAACATGAATGTCAGGCTCCTGGAACGGGGTGAGAAATTTCTATAATTTACATCCCTCTAGGGTAGCATCAACCCAGGAGGGCTTCTTAGAAGAGTGGGCCTTCAGACCTGATTTAAAGGATAAGTAGGACTACACATCTGTCATGAGGAGGATGGATGTGGGAAGATGGGTGAAGGGGAAAGTCAATGATGTGAGGACAGAGGGGAGACGCAGGGAGGGTTAGGGTTAGGGTTAGTGGACCACGTGGGGAGGGGTGTGTGTTCTCAGGGGCAGATCCTGAGAGCAGAGGTTGAGGATGTATTCTGTCCAAGAGAAGGTGCAACAGAGAGCTTCTCTTTGAAAATGAGGGCCCTGAAATGCTGAGGCTTTGCTCTGTGTGGCTGAGTGGACGGTAAGCCCATGGTACCAGCTACAACATCCTCCAGACCAGCCCTGTGGTCTTTCTTGGACCATCCAGTCGGCTTCCTTTTGTTCCCACCTCACTGATGTGGAGGCGGCATTTCCTGTGCTGAAGTTCTCCCTAGACCTGAAGGTCACGTTTAGCCCAGTCCAAGTCCTCTCCTTCCAGTGAATCTCAACAGAACCTAAAGGCGTCCTTGGCCAGAACCAGGTCCTTCCAGCCCTCATCTCCACCCTCTGGTTCCTCCCACTTGGGTGGGGTTGACCAGCTGGCTTTGTGTCCGCAGTAGACGCTGCTCTTTGAGAGGGGAGGGCTCCCCTACTGGCTTCCCCACCCCTGGCAGCTGGGCAGAGCTAGTGGCACAGCCGTGTCCTCATCCCACACGTGCCTCCTGGAGAGACCCCATCTTGCCATTGTGGGCCCCCAACCAGCTCACCACACCCCTTGAGGCTCCCAGACCTTGTTAGGACATTTGGCTTTTTACCTTGGAATCAGCTCAAGAGTACATTGTGAGTTTTGGCTATTAGGGCAGTGCTCTCTTTGTATTTTAATAATCTTCCCCAGATCTCTAAACACTTTGCCAAGACTCTTCTAACACAACTTCTAAAAGTGCACTTCTGTGATGGAGGAGGGCAGATCTTCCTGAAGTGGACACAAGTAAGACCTGGCATTTGAGTATCGTGACAGCCTTGTTGATACCATCAAATGTGTCAGCTGGGAGTCAGACTCGTGCATCCCAGCTCTGCCCTGGACTTCATCTATGGAAGATAGATGGACTATCTGATGATGGACTTCATCAGATCTCCACTGAGAAAGGAGTAGGACCAAGCTGAGAATGGTCTTCAACTCTGCGATTTACAGAGCTGCAAATCAACAGGCTAACGTGCTGGTGGTCGAGCTCAGCGGGCAGGTGCTTAAGCATACATCCACAGTTCCCCTGTCTGCATGAGAGCAGACAAACCCTTCATTTCTTTGATGGAAGTGAGAGGGCAAAGTCTGATGAGAGAGGTGGAGAGCTTCCTTCCCAATGTTTATTTTATCCTTTCTCAACCTTCTTGCCTATCCTCCCTCCCTCCATCAATTAGTAGCCTAGACATATAACCAAAATCTCAGGTCACCTGTGCTCATCAAGGGGGTCCTGCCAGACATCAGCCTAATGATTTTTGGACAATTAGTACCAACCAACACCAACGGTGACCTGCCAGACTCTCCCCTTTTCTTTCCCATCGTCTCTATGGATCACGGAGCATCGTCCCAGCCTTGGGAAGTGTCTTTGCCAACCGCCCAGTGTGAATGATCTGAGCTCCACCTTCCCCTCGCTCCGTGCGCCTCTCGACAACCACTGGCCTTGTCAGGCATGCTGAGCAGAGCCTCAGGAGCTGCCAAATGGCCTTGGCCCTGGGCCACCAACGCTCTCTGACACAGAGGAGATGGGATTCGCAAAGGCACTCAACTCAGGAGAGGGAGAGGGCTGGTCTCCTTTCATAGCGGTAGCGGACCCATGAATTGTATTATCATAAAATATTTGCAAACTAGAACCCAGGCACTCTACCCATGAGTGAGTCCTTTGGTCATATAGGCAAACTCAGCCTCGTAGGTTTCCTCAGGCAGGATCTGTGCACGTTGATGAGGAAGGACCCATCCCTGTCCCTGGTGGATACTGGAGGTAGGCTGGTGACCTCTGAGCAAACCATAGTAGATTACCTGTCTTGTGACGGCTGGGCCCAAGGTAGCTTCCCAAGACTGTTGTTCTTCCAAGTCTGTACGGTTGGGATGGAGGAAAAAAGAGGTGTAGCTAAATAAGTTTGTGGATTCTCAATCACTCGGATAATACCTGAAGCTTTAGATTCTGTCAGTGCACAAGTTGTCAGAGGAGATAATCCCTGGGCCTTCGGGTGAACATATTCCTGCTGGGAGCAGCTAAGGAGGGCTGCAGAGATTAAATAAGGGCTAAAAGGACCCTAAAGAAAGGGAATTCTCCTCCTGCCCTCTATCTCCTTCCCAACTTCAGTGATTGCCAGTAAACTCATTTAAGAGCATGGGAATCAAAAATATATCTCAGCAATAAATTTTTTAAAAAAAGGGAGAGAGAGAGCAAAGTACTGATCTGTGCAACCACATGGATTATTCTCAAAAATATTATATTAAGGGCAAGGAACCAGACACAAATAGTTCAGATGATTTCTTTTATGTAAAGTTCAAGAACAGATAAAACTACCCCATGGTGACAGAAATCAGAACAGTGGGTGTCTTTGGGGGAGCAGGGATTGTCCGGAAGGGGGCAAGGGGCAACACTGCGGAGTGATGGAAACGTTCTTTATGTTGGTCTGGGTAGTAGTCATGTGAGGATCTTGAGCTATACACTTAGCATTTGTCCATTTTAATGTATGTTAACTGTACCTGAATAAAGTACTGTTAGTATCAATATGGAAAAAGAGGATGAGATCAGGAAATACAAGAGAAGCTCTCTTAGCCAATCTCCACTCCTAGGGGTCACTGGCTGCCCGTGCAGTAGTCTCCTCCAATGCTGGGTGACCACTGCTGTGGTCCAGGGGTGCGGGCTACTTCCTCAAACACCTGCACACCTCTGCTGCCTCCAGGTAAGTGGCAGGTCCACCAAGAGTCAGTTGTGTTTGCTATCTCACTGGCTTATGTGGTTGTAGTTTTTTTTTTTTTAATACAATAAATTAATTTAAATTGAATACTCCTTAAACAAAATATAAGTATGAAAAGAACCAACATGTTTGTGAAAATGAAGTTGAATGCTCGGAATGTCTCAATACAGGTGAGTTACTAAAAAGAATGGATGCCAATCAGATGTGGATGAGACAAATATCAAAGTGAAACAAAAGTTATATAAATCTAGGTTTCTGGACTCAGATTCTTCACACGTGTAAACTCTTCTTCCACTGTGAGGAAACTGAAACTGGAAATCGTCAAGGATGCATTAAAAGAGTGGTTTAGGGGGCTTCCCTGGTGGCGCAGTGGTTGAGAGTCCGCCTGCTGATGCAGGGGACACGGGTTCGTGCCCCAGTCCAGGAGGATCCCACGTGCCGCGGAGCGGCTGGGCCCGTGAGCCATGGCCGCTGAGCCTGTGCGTCCGGAGCCTGTGCTCCGCGACGGGAGAGGCCACAACAGTGAGAGGCCCGCTTACTGCCAAAAAAAAAAAAAAAAGTGTGGTTTTTCCAAAAAAGAAAGGTTGGCATGGTCATCTTCAGATGTCTATTCCCAGGCCTGCGGCCTTGGCCCTTCATGTAAAAGTTTTATAATAAACATATGTGTATGTTTTGAGTTAAAAATAAAAGGTTTATCACATGTGTGTTCTATATTTGCGGGTTGCCCTTTTGAACCAACTGTTCTGATGATCTGACCCACGACCTGGGCAGGGATCAAGAACAAGGAGGCGCCCACCCTGAGAGGTGGGGATTCAAGAAAGCAAAGCACAACTTTCCTAAAGCTGGACGCTCTTCTGTTCTCTGTACGTTCAGAGAACAAGCTGATGGGAATCATGTGAATTCACCCATGTGAACAAGTTGGCCTCGTACCACTTTGCACGATCTTATCTCTTCTTAGTGTTTGACTATGATGCACACTAGCTCTGTGTGTTTATGCTGCGTTTGTGTACTGTTGCATGTGATGCCCTGTCTTGCCTCCTTCCCCGTGAGTCCCGTGTGCAGGGCGCAGCAGGGACAAGGACCAAGGGGACTCGGCTGGCATCCATTCAGCTCTTATCCGTGAGCAGCCTGCTTGTACGTTGGAGAGGGATGTACCAGGGACTCAGATCTGTTATTTTTTAAAAAGACACTTATTCCCATCATACAGCTGGTATTAAAACTTGCCTCCAAGGTCTCTCGTTATTATATTAAAAGCCAGTTTAAGCTAACAAAGAAATGCCGTTCACATATGCATCACTCAGAGTCTAGGTTAGAATTTCCTGAGGACTAGAATTCTTTGTTTGGACCCTGGGGATGAATCAGTATTAAGTATTAATAAGAGGGATGATGCTTTAATTTTACAAGCTTGTGTGAATTGCAGAGACTTTAATTCTTTTATCCCAGAGTGACAAGCCTCAAGGAGATGTCCTTCAACATCCCTTGGGACAGAACTAGACCCTACACAAGACAGACAAGCTTGTTGCAAGCACCTCCTGGCAGTACCCCACTTCTTTTTTTACCGATCATACCTTACCAGCCATGTCTTCTCTTTCCTGTGTTCTGATGCTTTGACCTCTGGGATCTTCTGACCATGAAACCCTGCCCTCTCAGGGTCAGCCAGTTTCTGGAAATAGCAAACAGTCCATCCAGAGCCTACACCTCAACCACCATCTTCAAGCTCCCCCACCCCCGGCCACTATCCACCTGCCCTAAGGACGCCAGCGCCAGGTACCAGACAACTAGGGGCAGCACTTCTGTCCCTGAAGGTTGTTCAAACTAGCCCATCCTCAGCCTGCATGCCCTGCCTTGCCTGTTTCTTCCCACAGAAACCACAGTAAGGCTCTTGTCCACTCCTGCCTGACTGCCTGGCTCCCGTGGAGTGGAGTGTCCCTTGCCCTGGGGAACTCTAAGTCACAAGCTATCTTTTTGGTGGCAGCATCCCCTGATCTGTTGGCCTTACCATACCTCAAATTTTCTGTTAATCCACTACAGTTAGAACATATATCCTTAGCAATAGTTCTTTCCCTGGCCCTCCACTCCCCTTTGATGGATTCGCTAACGATTCTAACCTCTTTGGTATTCATTCATTCGTATGCAGCCTTGTACTAAAGTGTACCGTTTCGTCTCACTCAGCCTCATTTATTGAGGGGCTGCAGACTAGCTAGGGGTCTGAGTCTAAAACTCCAAGAAAAAAAACCCGCAAAAAACAACTTTATCTTTGGTCAGATTTTGGCTCAGGACCAGAACTTCTGATGGATCCTGTTGGGAGAGAAACCAACCGTAGATTGGCTGTGGTAGGTAACTGAGAGCACGTAGCCTGGGGCAGGAAGTGTGCGCACAGCTTGGCCAGGGGATCCTGAGTGGATGGCCATGCGGTCCAGGTGGTGGAGGACAGGATGCAGGTCGGGAAGGGTGGGGGAGGAGGAAGGAGAGGAACGTAGCTCTGGATCTCACATGGCCAGCAGGTGGAAAGGCTGGTATTGGAACAGAGAGAACACGCATCCCCGTATTCTCTCCACTCTATCACGTGGCCCAAGGAGGTAGATCATACAGAAGAGATACTTTGAGGGAAGAAGCAATGGGAGCCTTGGGAGATGAGAAGGGAGGGTCATCAGAGCTGACTCAGAGCGGGTACGGATGCGGTCCAGGAAAGAGACGGGGAGGGTGGAGGAAAAAGCACCAGGTGGGCCAACTGTAACTTTGGCAGAACCAGAGATCGGGCACAAGTGTCTTTGTTCAGGGCGTTTCCCCATCCTGGTCCTACAGGAAGAAGGCAATTGATATAGACTAACGATGCCAGGAGGGGGGTGCGCAGTGGCTGCTGAGCTGCCAGGTGCCTGCTGGGAGGTAAAGCTGTCAGGCAGAGGGGGCAGATTGGCCCTCATTCAGAGGGCTTGTAATCCCACCCCCTGCCGCCGCTGCCCCAGGAGTCCTGTCCTTGTCTCTCCGGCCCAGAGAGCCTCCCTACCGGCCTTTGTTCTGGTCTAACCTCTGTGCATCCTCTCCGGTTCACAGGAGCAACCTCCCTGCCCCTGTTCCCAGCTCCTTGCATTTTAGGAACGGAGCCAGTGTACGTGGGGTTGGCTGAGGATACAGACCTCTCCATACCTCCTCCACAGGGCCGCCACCCTGTTCCCGGCCCCTCCTTATCTCCGTTAGAGCGATGCGATCCCTGGACCAGTGAGAGGAACAGTCTGCTCCGCCTTGGTGTGAAGGATGCGCCGTTGCTCAGGCTGGCGGTTCAGTTAGGACACGTCCTCTACGGATTTCTGAAGGGCCCTTAGGCCTCCGCAGAGTCACTTAGAGGCTGCGTCATCAAATCATGACTTCTATAATCCAAAGAACTGGCTCCCTCCTCCCTCGGCCATTCCCTATACCCCTTCCAAGTCAATGGAACATCCCTGTGCCAAGCTCAATAGTGGACTCTGGACGTTGATAAGGGGGCCTCAGCCATGCCCTGATCCACAAATGAGCTACAGCATGTGGTACTGGACGGCTCCTGTGCCCCGCCACATAGCCTCTACCCGACACCGCGTACCAGCAAGAGAAATGGCAGCTGGATTCCTGCAGGTGTGAATACACAGTCCTGCACTCAGCCACACTGGGGCTCAGGTTCCTGCCCCACGGCTCTCTGACTCCTTCACTCCAGCACTCCACATGAGGCCTTCAATCCAGACTCTCAAGTTTACTGACCACAACTGTAGCCAACGCTTCCCATCTTCAGACCATCTCCCAGCTCCAGTGCTTTGCCACTAATGGCTTTTGCAGCTGCGCCCTCTCTCTTCGGAGGATTGTCCCCGGGCCACTAGGGCTGCCACGATGGCAAAAGTTGGAAAGTCCCAGAAGTTTACCACCCCTCCCGAGCCCTCCTCCCAGGACGGCTGGTAGCTCCCTGGCCTCTAGGAGGGATGCATTCTAAATTGTAACTTACACACCAGATTTCTGCAGGATGGGACTGAAGTTGGGGCTCCACCTGTAACCAGAGCCTCGCTTAGCTTTTTCTCTTCTGTCCTGCATGCCCCACTCCCTTCTCAGTACCTCCTGGGAGCCCTTCCTTAAAGCACTTGCACGCGGATTCTCCGCTCAGGGTCTGCTTCTGCGGAACCTGGCCTGGGGAGCAATCATCTTGCTCAGTGCTGAGGCTACAGTCCACTGCGGGAGGCTCAGTGTGTGGCAGGGAATACATACCCCATTCTAGAAAAGTCTAACGTATGCTGGGATGGAGCTTCAAGCTTTGAGCCTGTCTCAGTGTAGTCCCAGATACCACATAGAGAGACTTTGGGGTCAGAAAGTCCTGTGTTTGGGCTTCCCTGGTGGCGCAGTGGTTGAGAGTCCGCCTGCTGATGCAGGGGACGCGGGTTCGTGCCCCGGTCCGGGAAGATCCCACATGCCGCGGAGCGGCTGGGCCCGTGAGCCATGGCCGCTGAGCCTGCGCGTCGGAGCCTGTGCTCCGCAACGGGTGAGGGCACAACAGTGAGAGGCCCGCGCACCCAAAAAATAAAAGAAAAAAAAAAAGAAAAGAAAGTCCTGTGTTTGAATTCTGCTTTGTCTCTTACAAGCTGGGTGTTCTTAAGCAAACCTGTCATCTCTGCTCCTTGGTTACGTCATCTGTCAAATGGGTGTGATACCTAGCTCACTGAATTGTTTTGAGGATGATCTCCCTTACAGGACAGTAAATGTGAAGTTCTTGGGCTGATGACAAGCCCATAACGAGTGCTTAACAAAGGGAACTCTTTTTAGTGGGTATAGTGTGCCTGCAACGTGATTTGAACCTATCCACATAATGTCACATAGGTCACATTCCTTCGGCTCCCCCCACATAAAAGATTGCGAGCACGGTGTCACTCCATCTGTTCTCATAACTATGAAGTTCCCAGACTGACCACAGGAAAGGGTCTTCCTTCTCTTCTGTCTATCCCTTCTTCGAAGTATTGGAGTCTGCACCCATTTACCGCCGGTTACCCCGGAGGTGCCGATTTTCCGTGTGCTATTCCTAATGGAGTTCTCTTCTTTGGTTGAAATTCTTCTCTGTGAAAGAAATACATTCCTGAGCTCCCCCACATCTTTGCTGCCTCAGGGTCATGAAAAGCTAAATCCGGTCTTCGCTCTCCAAAAGAGAATCAATCCCAGCCTGCTCCCAAAGAAGTTGCTGTCATAATTACGTCTCTTTTTGGAAGTAATTTGATTTCATCACATTAAAGCTAGGTTGCGCCATTTCCTTGGCCAAAGGTGGTTCCAAATTGGCTTTGCTATTTCCCTCTTGGTCCGTAGATTCCTCTCTCTCTCTCTCTCTCTCTCTCTCTTTTGGTGGTGATATTTGCAAGGAAAGTATCTGACTATTTCAAAGGAAGGTCCAACAGAATGCCACAGGGTGGCACTGATACCTTCCGCTAGAAAAGCAGGTGGCTGAGTGAGCTCTCACCTGCCGATCCCCGTGGGAGCCACGTTTCTCAGCAAGGGCCAGAGCTGGCCTCAGCTACTGCTCCTCAACCGATGGGACGGGGACATCTAGGTGAGTATTGGAGACCTCATTCTTATATTTCCTTCTAGTTTTTCTGCCCTCTTTCCTAGGGACCCTCTCCTAGGCCACCAGTAGGAAATCTGTGGTATACCAGTTATCTGAGCGCATGCCATTTATTCATCAATTGTTGGTGTTGGGTCTCAGCATAGCCAAGATGCTCCCCCGGTCCTGAGCAACATGCCAGGAAAATATGGGACATAAGGAGAGAGGCAATGTGGCCTCTATCAGCTCGTGACCATATGACATCTGTGCTGTAGGGACTTAAAGCTGAGATAGTGGGGGCGGCTCCCCAGAAAAGAGGGGCTGCCTTCTGGGTGGGCTTGAGAGAGGGAAGGGGAGGCAAGGCATTCGAGGCGTGGGAAACGGAGATGCCCTCCCGTTGTCATCCCTCCCAGGGAGACAGATGGGTGCTGAGTTTGGGCAATCATGATGCAGTTAGGTTACAGTGGGCTCTGAAAGCCAAGGGGAGGACTGAGTCTGATTATGACTTGCAAGTCAATTTGGGAAAAAATCCAGGGGTTAGTAATCAAGAAGAGTTTTGTTCACGGATTTCCTGTATGCTCTCACCCCGTTACTAGTGGAACAGAGAAGCTCATGAAGCCTGGAGCCTGGATAGTGAGATAACAGCTCACATCGGGGAGAGGCTAGGACTTCCCTTCACAACCACTGGGGATTCTTGAGCAGGGAGTAACCAGATAGAGTGTTTCAACTGGCAAGAACATGCAGAATGGGGGAGATTTCAGTATTTCTGGCTGTCATGCTCTGAAATGTCCCAACAGGTCTTGCCATGCCTGGACTCCTCCGTGGCTATGCAGAACAAGTCCCCTTGGACCCCCTACTGCAGACTGTCAGATGAGTCCTCCCGTCCTTGCTACGCATAAGCAGCAGCAAGGCAGGGCTTGTACCACCTTCCTCCTTTTCTCTTCCATCATCCCCTGCTGTGAGTTGGTGCAGAGAGCTGACACTATCTTTTTCAGCAACAGACAGCCTCTGCCATAGAGAAATCCTTCTTCATGTCTACCTTTAATTCGTTGACTCATTAAGAGAGATTTATTGAAAGTCTACAATGTGTAGGGCAGTCTCCCCTGTCCTGTGCTTTTCAGGACACAGGAAGCAGCTTGCTCCTCAGGATGGTGAACCTTCCCATCCTCACCCACGGCCAGAGTGCAGCCTCACCCCACGAGAAAGGCCTAGGAGGGAATGGGCCAGATGGGGCATGCAAGGGTTTGGAAGTGGTTATTAATGGAGGACAGAGCAGTGCTCGTGTGCAAGGTGTGCGGAATGTGCTGTCGCTGCCAAAATGGAATATGCCTGTTAATAGCACGAGTGAGGAATCATAGCTCATGCACTGACACACGGAACCCTGGGCTTCCTGCAGAACGCAGTCTGCATGCTAACGATGCCAGAAGCCTCCTGCCTGGCCCTGTGGATCCACCTCTCCTGGCTGCTTGCTTGTGTGATACTGCAAAGATCGCGACCCCTAATCTTCCACCCATCCCAAGGGGTTGGCATAGAAGGTGGGATCTGGAGGAAAAGTAACCTGTCTCTGCATCCTTCTTTCTACTGACTACCTGTTGAGACCTGGGATGATAATCACATGAAACATAAATGAAAGAGTGGTACAAATCTCCAAGAGTTCAGAGACAGGGACTGGGGTAAAACGGCTTTGAAAATATTCACTTCCTCCAGATCACAAAGCAATCCATTTTAGACACAGTGAGACAGTCCAGATGGGGATTCGGAAGATGCTTCTGTCCTTGATGTCCCTTGGTTTTCCTTTGAAGATGTCTGGCTCTGGGGGAAGCGGAGGGGGCTTTTGAGTGCATTTCAGGGAATGCAGGGGAAAAAAGGATTCTTTGGGGCTCAGGGAAAATAGGACATTGGAGAATTGTGGTTTTGACTGTTCATTGCCTTTCTTTTTTGAATCTCTCTGCTTGTCCCGTCACCTGACAGGGATTGTCCTGGGGTACTATCATCTTTTATTTATTTATTTATTTATTTATTTATTTATTTATTTATTTATTTATTTATTTATTTATTTTTGGCTGCGTTGGGTCTTTGCTGCTGCACGCTGGCTTTCTCTAGTTGCGGCGAGCAGGGGCTACTCTTCGTTGTGGTGCGTGGGCTTCTCATTGAGGTGGCTTCTCTTGTTGTGGAGCACGGGCTCTAGGCACAAGGGCTTCAGTAGTTGTGGTGCATGGGCTCGGTAGTTGTGGCTCGTGGGCTGTAGAGCACAGGCTCAGTAGTTGTGGAGTGTGGGCTTTGCTGCTCCGCGGCATGTGGGACCTTCCCGGACCAGGGATCGAACCCATGTCCCCTGCATTGGCAGGTGGATTCTTAACCACTGCATCACCAGGGAAGCCCCAGTCCTGTCATCCTAAAAGGATTGAGGAGTGCTCAAGTGTGTGCTCCAAGGGAGGTCAGTGTCTGAACCTGAAGAGTGAATCTTAAGGAGAAGTTCCAGCCCGGAGTCAAAGGAAATATTGGTGGGCCTTGCTGCTCCCCTTGAAGAAACCTTGTAGGAAACTTCCTGTAACCTTCTAACGATGATCACAGCTACAGCAGCTACAGATCACCACACTTCGGGGATGTTATCACTCAGAGTTTAAAACAAGGAAGACAAACAGGCTCAAGAAAATTTCTCAAGCCACCCAGAGCCGAGCAAGAGGCGAAGCTGGGGTTCAAGTGGGTCCAAGTCTGACCCCTTTGCCCCCACTGGCCCCGCCTCTGCCACAGCCTTCAGAGCGCTTTGTCCCTCAGGCCCCGCTGTGCCCTGGGGCCCCGCTGCTCAGCCTGCTGGGGCTACTCTCTCCCCAGGCTGAAGTGAGAACAGGGCCAGTGTCAGGGCTCAGAGGACATTTAGCAGGAAACTTGTTTGGAAGAGGCTAAAAACAGTCTGTCAGCTGCCCAGAGACAAGATCTAAATGAGATGGAGCTGGTGCAGACTCTCCTTTCAGACCCCGTCTCCTTCTAGCCATTCCTCTGGAACACTCTGTATCGGATGGATGACATTGCCGGGTTCCTAAAGGGATGGGTGCTAAGGGCTGACTCTGGACAGGAAGCTTCGTGGATGCAGAGGACTGGGGCTTCGAAACAAGGACGGCCTGCAGGTGGGTGAGGCGAGGCCCTGGGAGGGGATTTTGTGAGCAACTGCGTAAAGGAATAAAGAAGGAATGAGCAGGGCTTCCCTGGTGGCGCAGTGGTTGAGAGTCCGCCTGACGATGCAGGGGACACGGGTTCGTGCCCAGGTCCGGGAGGATCCCACGTGCCGCGGAGCGGCTGGGCCCGTGAGCCATGGCCGCTGAGCCTGCATGTCCGGAGCCTGTGCTCCGCAACGGGAGAGGCTACAACAGTGAGAGGCCTGCGTACCGCAAAAAAAAAAAAAAAGGAATGAGCAGATGTTCATTATGCACTTATGACTTGTCAGATATGGCGGTGGTGCTACGGGCTTAATACACTTCATCTATCTTCGTCCTGACGGCCATGGTGGGAGGTCGGGACCATCGTGCCCATTTCTCAAAGGAGGAAGTGGGGATCCTAAGAGTTTAGGTCATTTGTCCGGGTCGGCCAGCAAGTCATCAGCAGTCCTTCCAGAACCTCGATTTCCCCTCCTCCCACTCTGTCATGCTCTTGGACAGATCTTGGCCCCTGGTTCCCCCAAAGTACCACCCAGCTCTGGCGCATCTGCGTGGAAGCCGGCCCCTTCCATGCGATTCCTTGGCACCGTGCAGGTGGCTTAGTATATGAGCGGCTTGGTCACGTGCATTCCAGCGGGCAGTTTGAGCAGGAACAGGAGAGGATGTGCAGCCTCCGTGGGGTCTTAGGCAGAAAGTGTTGAGAAAAGAGAAGCCGGGCCTCGTGGACCAGATCTGGGGGTCTTCGGTCCAGGCTTCTGTGCCCCTCCTTCCTCAGTGGCTACAGGGGAACTGCTCCCCCTCGCTCAGATTTCCTTCTCCGTTATTTGGAGGGTGTTGTTTCTGTCGGCTGTGGCGAGTGTGGCTCTTCCAGAGGTCACACTCTCCCTAGAGGCAGGGCAGCATGGGGATGAGAACTCCCCAAACTGGTGGCCTTGGGTGTCTCCCTAATCCCTGGCCCTCGCGGCGTTCCCAGGCCCTGCCTATTTGCTGTGTGTGGATGGATATAGGCTGGGCAATGGGAGCTGCTTCTTCTCTTGTCTCCTGGGGAATGGCTGGCGCCGTGCTTTGGGCAACTCCACTGCTCAGGGTCTTCGATCTTGCTACAGGCCCCCATGGGGACGATGCCTGCTGAACCACACAGGAAGACTGACACACAGAGCCGCCCTGACCTGCCCTTTCGAGATGCAGCTGAGCCCAAGGGGAGAGAGTCAGCTCGTTGGCTCAGGGGTGATGTTGACATCCTAGGACAGATTAAGAATGGGCTACCTGCACCCAGACGTTAGGGGCAAGTGGCTGCATGCCTCTGGGGAGAGCGGCCCTTCCCAGCCTAGGCAGATGCTTTGTTGCAATCCTTCATTATTTCTTTAAAAACAAAACAGAACACTTTCCAGCCGGGAAAAGGTGACGTTTGTCTTCTTTTAGGGTTTGCTTAGGGCTGGGGGTTGTTCCTTTTTAATGCTATGGGCTCCCGTCCAGGCAAGAAGTGAGTGAAAGGAAGGGAGAAGCAGGCTTCCCTGAATGTTTGAGGAGATGCAGAGCTGTGTGGGACGGTCCCACTGCCGTGGCACCTGTGACCTAACAGCTCTTTGGAGAATGCAGGCATTTTGGTCCCATCACAGTCATGGGGACTGTCTGGGCTATGCCGTGACTCCTAATAGCTTCTAGAGTGGGGAGACTTGTAGACTAGAGCCCGAGTTCACTCCCCGGCTCCACCTCTAACATTCCGGGGGGCCCTGCAGAGGCCCTCTGTCTGAGCCTCAGTTTCCTCCTCTGTCCTGCGGAAGCAGGCGCCCGTGCCCAGCTCTCTCCTGGGCTGTTTGGAGACGTCACTGGGAGCTGGGAATGTGTCCACAGCAGGAGGCTGCAGACCCAAGCTGGCTGCCCCGGGCTGGGCTGGGCTGGATGCCTGTGACGGACACCTCCCAGGACGCCCTCTCCTGCGCACCTGCTCTGCAAGGCCTCCGTCCTCCCTGGTCTCCATGTCCCCCGAGCAATGAAGAAGAAGCCGCCTGCTTCCTTCATGAAGGCCCAGCTGTTCCCATCCCACTGCTTCATTCACAGGTCACCTGGTTGTCACATGGCTTCATTCCTGCCCAGCTAGTGTGCCGGCCCGCCCCCAGCCCAGTGCCTCAGGGCCCCGATGTGAGGCCACACTGCCCGAAGACCTGAGTGCAAATGCCAGGTGTGCCCACACTCAGGCCGTTGGCCTGGCTGTCCTGTTCCCCCCATCCCTGCTCAGACCAAAAGAGGCTGCTCCCCTCCCCTCCCCCGCTCCGGGCTTTCCTGTCCATCACCTTTGCCTGCAGAGGCCTGTCCTCGTGGCTCCCAGACCTCCCCTCCCCCTCCATCTGTGCCTTCCCTCAAGTCCCATCTTAGATGCAGTCCCCACCCTGGAACTCCCCCACCCACCCACCCCGGAGCTTCTAGCAGGACGAGACCCTCCCTTCTCTGAGCCCCTGTGACTCCCGGCTCCCGTGGATTTTCTTACAATCTGGGGTGAATTGCGGGCCTGGTGGGTCGTGCCTGGTGGGGATCTTTTGTCCCCAGTGTTGGTTCAGGGCCGGCCGAGGTTGCCAGTTAGTGTTTGTGGAAGGAATGAGTAGCTGGGTGAGGCGGGGACAGATGTAAGTGCTGATGTGGGTCTGAAGCTTACATACATTTTACGAGCTCTTCAAGGAAAAGAACATAATATTTTGAGTACAGAATTAGAGACAGGGTCAGAGAAAGGCCTGTGCGAGTGAGGGGCCTGAAGAGGAAGCTTCCCCAGCTCCAGGGTCACATCCGCGTTAAGGGTCGGTGTGGGTCAGCGGCTGAGGTGCTCTCCAAGGCCTGGCCCCTCGCCTTCCCTGCAGCACAGACGGGGCACCCAGGAAGGTCCTCGGAGACTGGCAAGTGGGGATGGAGGGAGGATGGAGGGAAAGCACCCAAGCAGAAAAGGGACAAAACGCAGAGGCCGCCGCCCCAAGGGAGACCTCGGCCCCTCTCTGCTCTGGCCTTCACCTCTCTGCCCCCAGAGTGTCTGACTAAGCGTCTTCATCAACGCTTGTAAGTTCCATCCTCCGTTTGGCAAGTCCTCCCCCCACCCCCTGATCTGTAGCCCCTTCCCCTCCCCTCCTCCTTCCCTCGTCGCCTCCAAAATCAATTTTCAGCGAGAGCAGCAGGTTCCGTGCCATCTGGGGCTGCTGGCAACCTCCACAGGCTGTAAGCAGCTCAGTCTGTTTCCCTTAAACCAGCCCCCGAATTTCTCTGCCATCTCCAGCCTGGTCTTCCCCCTCTTTCCTCCCGCGAGGAGGCGGAGGAAGAGGAGGGAGGGTGGGATCCGGACCCTGGAGCTCTTCCCCTGAGAGGTCCCCCCTCCATCCATCCCGGCAGTGCGCCCCTCCGTGGGTTTTCAGGGTCGGATCCGCGCTGGCCCGACAGTCAGACAGAAGTCACGGCCATTTCCCCACCTGTGGGGCGGGACGGATGCGGTAACTGGCAGGAAGAGCGCGGAGTGGGGGCCGGTGGAGGCGCGCCAGGCTCTCGGAGGCGCACTGGTCTTCCCCTCGGCCGCGGAGGAAGCTGCGTGGCTCCATCCTGGTGGCCGCGCCGTGAGATGCTCGGTGCTGCGATCTCTGTTTGGGGGTGAGGAGGGAAAGGCGGAAACCTGCTTCTCTTCCCTCTGCTTTGTGGACGACTCCGCCATCCAGAGCCCCCGGGAAGGACTGTTCTGCGGGGCAGGGAGCAGTGCTGGAGTATTTTCGGGCGCGCGTTTGCTTTGGAGGTGGGGACCAATCCAGGACACTTCCTGAAGTGACAGCCCCCATCCGCATCTTGCCCTTGCCCCCTACACCCACACAGGTACATTTTCAACTTTCACCTGCTTTCCCAAGTACTTCGTAGCTTTCTGGTTAGAAAAGAGCTTTTTGAGGTGACTTCTCCTCGCGTGTAGACCCCACCACGCGTCCCCCCATCTCCTACCGCCGCCTCCCCCATTGTTCTTTATCTCCCGTGTCCTTATTTAGCCAGCCGGGCACCACCTGTTTCCCTCGGGCCACCAGTTGACACCGAAAACACCCACTAGAAATATGATCCCAAGAAAACAGAGGTAAAGGAATCTCGGGTGGATGGTGTTGGCTTCTGGAACGTTCCCCAAGTGACTGGATGACTCAAGACCTGAACTCAGATCTCCTGACAGATGGACTGATGCCCTTCCCATCCTGGGGCAGCCAAGAACCTACTCCCAAGAGAGCCTGGACGGAGCAGCGGGGCCGTGAATAAGTCCCAAGCACCCTGGTCTCCTGCTTGTCTCTGTGACCTTGGGTGATTACCGCCCCGTGCCCCGGAGCCCTGGAAGCCTCCCCTGTGCGGCAGGGGGTTGACCTTGACAGTTAAGTTGTCTTCGCGTCCTCAGCATGAAACCGAGTGCCAACACCCACACAGGTGCTCCCTAAATATCTGTTGAAGGATGATCTCTTGGTTGGAGATTCTGGGAAGACAGAGACCCCCACCCCAGCACCTATCAGGTAGCAGGTGTCCAGTACACGTGAATTTCCACAAGCTGCTTCTCAACAGTGGAGTGCATTTGGAGTAGTGACGTATTTTACAGATCACCATGGGGTACTTTGGGGAGTGCAGGGGGGATTGAGTCCAGGGCAGGCTCAGGGCACCCAAGCTGAGGCTACGGGGTGTGGGGGCCACCGTGCTACTTCCTGTCCTCTGCTCTCTGCTCCCCGCCCTTCTGTATGTCTCTGCAGCAGACACTGAACAGAGGATACAGAGCTCTTCCTCACGTGGCCCTGGGCACCAGAACTTCCATCATGTAGCACAGGGTGGGAATTCCCTTTTACGGGAACGGTCCTCACCCTCTGAGTAGTGCTGCCAAGGGATGGCTGAGTGAGTGACCTCCGGATGTCCCTTGGCTTGTCAAGACAATCCTGACATTCCTGTAGGGCAAGGTGGTCTGGTCTAGGAATCAACACCAGTGACAGCCAGATTCCTAGGGGACTGAAAGAACATTCACTGGGTCGGTCCAGGAAAGCTCAGGGGTCTTTTGAGAAGGCCTTTGAGAGGCTAGCACCCCCTCTGAAGGCAGGAGGGTGGAACGGAAAGAGGGATGGGCTCACAGGGTCCAAGCTCGGGAGAGTGAAAGCAGCCGGCCTGACCACCCCTCTCCTTCCATCAAGGCCAGAGTACTTCTCTGCCTTGCAGGGGAAACATTAATCACATTTCCATTCCACTTTTTTGTCCACAGGTGATCACCACATTTGTGCCTTTAACACGTGTTTTCAAGATGCTTTTCCAGTGTTCGTTGTCTTCTAATTTTCCCTAAAGCTTGTGGCTTAGGTAGGCACACTGCTGACAGCACTGGTACAATGCTGGGGACTCGGGCAGGAGGGAGGGCAGAGCGGGTCAGAACAGTGGGCTACGGAGAGTGGAGAGCGAGGAACAGAAAATCAAAGTTCGACGTTCCTTTGGTCCTCACCTAGCAGAGTATTTCAGCTTCTAGAGCCTTATTTCGGTGCACATACATAACGTTCCCTTGTAGAGCACTTTGTGTTTTCAGAGCACTTTGACCTGCAGAATGGTGTGTGCCCTTCACAGAAACTTCTCTGCACAGTAAGCAAGGGAGGTACTATCATCTTTATTGAACAAAAGGGGGAACTGAGAAGGACAGAGGCCATGTGACTAGCCCGAGTTTCTCCAGAGAGGCAGTGCAGAAGCACTGGCAAGAGGCTCATCTTCCAGCCTTTTTACCTTCTTGATTTTTGCCATATAATCTTCCCCCCATACTACTGCTCTCTCTCTACACATACAGACACAGATACACTAACATATAATACATACGTGCACATAAATATATACATTTATTTTGTATATATACACATATATATATACACAAACAAGATTCTCTTTAGAAGATTCTGCCAGGCCAGAGGCTGCCTCTGCAGTTCCTACTCTATTTGGACCATGTTTATCTCTACACATGGATGAAAATGACAACAGCTAGGCAGCTTTTCTCAGTGCTTACAAACATCATAACTAATACCCACAGTTCTCCCGTGAGGCAGGCCCCATGGAAGCTCTCTGAAGCTAAAACAGCCCACCCAAGGCCATGCAATGTGTATGTGGAAGAGCAGGAACGCATGGCCAGCTTTCTCTGATTCCAGATGCCACACGGCCTGGCCTCCGGAACGTGACTGGGCCAGTGCTCCCATAGTACCCATCATCCTCTGGGGGTTTGCAAGCCTCGGCCTCACGAGGCTGCTGAATCTTCACCATCGCATCCCAGTCCCTAGTCCTGGTCCTTCCTTAGACTGTGGGCCTGGAGCCCTTTTTCACTTTGATTCCATCTTGCCTGTCCTGAGGACCAGGTGACTTTGGTCAAGGTGTCCAGGGGCATGAAGTTACATCACCTCAGCTCTAGGCCTTAGCAGGCAGAGGACTAGGACAGAAGGTGGACTCCTGGTCACTGCCAACTTCACTTAGCCCAGCATATGGCTACTGTATGTCCAAGGGCCACCTCTGCCAGCCCAGAAACTCTCGTGAGATGCCTTCTGACAGTCAGGGTGGAGTGTGTAAAGAGCGTCAGTGCTGGGATTCCGTGACTGCCTGGCCTCAGGCAGCCATACCCCCAGGACTGCAGGACACTCTGTGACATCTTCAAGGCCTTGGGACACGATGGACGCATCTTCCCGAGGCGAGTGGAGGAAAAAAACACAGGTTTCTTCCGCAACCATTAGTGGCAGCTGGTAGCTGCAGCTTTACATTTTCAAGGACTCCTCTGTTTTGTTTTATTTTTTAACATCTTTATTGGAGTATAATTGCTTTACAATGGTGTGTTAGTTTCTGCTGTATAACAAAGTGAATCAGATATACGTATACATATATCCCCAGATCTCCTCCCTCTTGCGTCTCCCTCCCACCCTCCCTATCCCACCCCTCTAGGTGGTCACAAAGCACCGAGCTGATCTCCCTGTGCTGTGCGGCTGCTTCCCACTAGCTATCTATTTTACGTTTGGTAGTGTATATAAGTCCATGCCACTCTCTCACTTCGTCCCAGCTTACCCTTCCCCCTCCCCGTGTCCTCAAGTCCATTCTCTATGTCTGCGAAAGACTCCTCTCTTAACTATTAAATTTTAAACAATGATGTTAGCTCAGATACTAATAGAAAGATGAGACCTATGTCAATAGCTCCTGTTATGGATATGTTAATACTACATCAGAAGTTAAAACCTACTTAGGTTGAATTAGACAACGGGCTACGAAGTCTCTCCGAAGTACCAGTTCCAGACTGGGTTTCAAACTTATCCTCCTGAGTTCCTCAGGGACTGAGATCTATTTTTACTATTAAAGTTTCAGTTGTTACCCTTCCTAAAAAAAAGAGGCATTAGGTAAAATGCTTAATTCCCCTTTAGAAGAAACATTGTGCTGAATAGGAAGTAGGTCTATCGAAACAGTAAGAAAAGAACAGACATTAACTAACACAGGAGAAACCCATAGGGACCATGAAAAATGCTTCTATAGGTGGCAATTCTGTCCTAGCCTCCTCTAGACTGTATCTTGCAGCCACAAGAGAAAAGTCACCTTGCTCCCATGAGCTGAGCAACACTGATGGTCACCAAAGGGACTGAGACCTTGATCAGTTTGGAAGGACTTGGCCCTAAATCTACTGTACAGATTATACTTCTGGACCTTGAACAATGATACGAAACTTCAGTTCAGAGGTTAGCAAACCTCAGTCTTGGAGAGAATGCTCCCATGCTCCGGTCACCTTTAGCTGTTTTCAGTATTTTATACATTAACCCTAACTCCCTGGATTGTTAGTAAGTTTCTTAAGGTCAGAGGCAATCTCTCCAATTCTTTTGTGTCTCCCATCTCACTAGCAAAACACAGGCCATGGACACAGAGGCAGCTTCCATGGAGGCTTCTGAGTGTCGGAGATGGGAGGATGGCAGTGACAGAGGCAGCATTGGGGCCGTCCCCAAGGGCGTCCCCAAGGTCTTTGTTATCCACTGTAAGATGGAGCTCTCTCTCCAGGTTACCTCCTGCTCTGGGCAGGTTGCTTCTGTGGAGACAAGATAGTGTGGCATCTGAGAAAGAGCACTGGCCTTGGAGTCAGATGGGACGTTTGAAGTCTTGCAGTGTCACTTACTAGTCAATTTCTCCATGCGTCAGTTTCTTTACCTGTAACAGGGAAACGATTGCACGGGCCTTCTTTACGTTAGAGGATCGGGGTGAAACATAATTCAGGCACCAAACACTTTGTAAATCGTAGAACTAAACTCATAGGGAAGTAGCCGTTGATAGCGGGAGGAGAGAGATGAACGGAGTCTACGCACAGAGGATCCCACAAAGTTAAAGAATTGCACTGAACAAACGGAAGGGTGGTGGGTTCAGATGGTATGGCGTGGGAACAAGCTAAAGAAGGGCAAGAAACATCTTCCCTGTAAACAATGCAAGCTTTAGACGTCTTGGCTGCTAATTACATGAAGAGACCAAGAGACTTGTAAGCCCATCTGCTGCCTGGGGAGGATTCCATACGGCTGAAATCTGATTCTAGATCTTGGAGAGTGGGTTAAGTAGATGCAGCCAGGCAGGAGCGCTGAGAACAAAACAATAGGAAGGTGCATTTGTGTCGTTCGTAACCATTTGCAAAGCACTTATATATACATTACCCCGTTTCATCCTTATACCCGTGTGAAATAGGTATCGGGTTCTTATTTTTTCAAACGAAGAAACTGAGACTCTGGGAGGTTGAGTAATTTGCTCAAAGTCACAGGATCAATATACAACTGCCCCCAAACTGAGGGTTTCTGACCCCAAATTCTTTGCTTCTTCCAAGTTTGGAGAAAATCTCACATTATAAAACCTGGATCTAGTGGGGGGGAAATCAAGCCCTCTTAGCTTCTTGGGAAACAGGGACTTTAGTCTACCAGTCAGCTTTATTGCCTACACGGGTGCAAAACTTCTGACCATGTTTTAAATGTTAATGCTTGTGATCCAAGTAGATTGCAATACAAATTGTAAAGATACACAGAATTAGCCCAAGAATTTAAAGTCACAGGAGTATTATTGCCTTTGCTTCTCGGGGTGTACCGATAGGGCCAACCGGACAAGGGATATGCACATAGTTTGACTAGAATCTTGGAGTTTTAGAGGAATCCTGGAGCCTGTGTGCAGATGCAGTGTCTGTCCCTGGGTAGGGACATTGGCCCAGGGCAGGTCTCCAGCCTAAGTAGGTCTAAGGTGTCTAAACAGGACACTGTCTGCTGACATGACATCACCTCAAACGTGTGTGTGAAGATGGGCGTCGCCTCTGTTAGAAGGAGGCCCTCTGTGTCCTGGGAAATATGGAAAATGTGGTGCTTGACTGAATGTTAAATGCAAGTCGTGAGGACAAGCCCAACCTCAGCCTTCCTCTCTCCCGTGCCCGAGCACAGCCATACCTTTCATGGACCAATTTGGGGTGGAGTTGCTTATATGGTGCGTCCCTTTAAGCAAGAGGAATGGCCTAAAATATTCTGGTGTTATGAGATTCTCTTACACCTGTTTCTCCCTAGATGTAGGGAACACCGCTGGGGTCAAGATGAATTCAGGCAATGAGAACGCTCCCTTCTAGAAGCCTCTAGCATATTTATCAGTTGACTATGTTCAGTGGATTTACCCTGTTTCTATGACATTTTCTTCCCCAACTGAGGGGACTTATCCATGACTTATTGGGTGACACCTGGAAAATCATTCAAACGTTCTTGTTTTGATCCCAACCTCTCTTGATTCCAAAAGGTCTAGAGATGACAGCCATCCTTACTTCATTGAGCTTCCGTGAGGGCTAATAAAACATTGAGCAACTATTTTAAATGGACTCTTCCAATTAATGGAAAAGATCAGTGAGGTGTATAGTCCAAGAAAATGTCTCATCCAGGAACAATTAAAGAAACAAGAAGTCAACAAGGCATGTGTGCTTCTGTTTTCAGTTTGGGGCTGGACAAAGTGTGGGACCCAAAAAACATATAATACCTAGTTTTTGTCCCAAGAATTTACAAGCAAGCTGTGAAGATAATTACTCAAGGGATAGTTACAAAGTAATAGGACTCGTTGTATTTCATGTATTTTTTTAAACCCAAAACGTATACATCTAATGAGACGTTATTTTGAAATAAATGTCTTGTAAAGTTATTTACTTAAACCAACGGTGCGTCTACGGCTCTGAACATTTTGGGCATTCTCTTCAGTCTGCTGGTGAATGAGTTTGAAAGGGAGAGCTGGTACCCACCTCTTGGTGGAAAGAATCTCCGCCCTGAGTCTTCCACTGCACAGAACATGGGCTGGGGGTGAGATCAACGAGCCCAGGTTATCAGCTTCTGCCTTCTGAAAGAAACACCTGGTTGCTTGGAAGTATCAGGTGATCTAGGGGGGAAAATACAAAATGGAAAGGATTGGTTACAGGAGACAATGGGAGTAGAGGATCAAAGGGCCTGGGAGGCACCAGCAGGCCTGGGAGCAGGTGACACTCAGTGACACACACCCGGTGTCATTTTCTAGCGGAGATTCCCGATTAGCGGAAGGAGGAGGAAAACAGTTGGTAAACGGAGAGTGCTTGTTTTCTGTGCAAACTTTGGACCCCTAAGCTCTGCGATTTGTGGTTCCAGAGGGTGTGATGCCAGACCTTTCTGCGGATGGACAAATCCCTGGCTAAGGTCTAAAACCGAGGTGGCTACTGTTTCTTTTTCTGATGACTTGAATCCTTCCCCTCTCCTCTTTATTTTTCTAAGAAAGGCTGATCTTTAAAGATTTATCTGATCACATTTCAAGAAAGTCCAGGCAACTCTTGATTCCCACTTTGGATAAAAGCCTCATTGAATATTAATGTCAGGCTGATTCACCTGCCTTGTATTCCCTTCAATGGCGTGATATTTATTGAGCAACCACCCTGCCAAGGGACAGAAGCGCACCATGAACGAAGTCACCATGACTCATGCGTAACCCCTCAAAGATCTCACTCTCTAACTGTGGAGACAAAACCAACAGCGCTGCAATAACCATCGTACCAGGCAGAACAGGTTAAACATAAGTGGGAGGTCCAATGACCTATGGCATTTGAAATTGGGAGAGACCATATATGCCCGGGTGCCACCAGCAGCAGGGAGGCTACCAAGTGGGGTGAGAGTTTGAAGGGTGGGCAGAATTTTCCCGGTCAGAGAGGGCCATGGTGGCCTCTTGGGAGGTGGTGGGGAGGCATGGGATGAAGCTGATGTGGACAGTTTGAAAGTTTGGGAAGAGGAATAGGAAAGGATGGGCTTGGAAGGATAGAGTGGGTAGAGATTTTGGAGCCTTTGAATGCCGGGTTCAGGTTTTGTCAAAAGGTAGTGGGGAATCAGGGGAAGCTTACTAGCAGAGGAGTGATATGACCAATAGTAGGTTTGGGGAGAGTATTCTGCTAGCCGCAAATAGCATGGGCTGGAGGAGAAGAAGTAGGAGAAGGCCATTGCCTTACCCCGGAGAGAGGAGGAGTGAGTGAAGTGACCGCAAACTTAGGGAGGAGGTGGTGTGGTGAGGGGCACAGCAGAGAAATGATGCCCCCCTGTGTATCGCCTTCAGCGCAATCCCTGGCCTTCGATAACTCCTGATACCATGCTCTGTGGAGCCAGATAGGATGGAATCTGCAGCTGCCTTCTGTTTCTGATTCTCTGCCTCAGTGACTGAGTTGGGAAAAACCACCAAACGCCTGAATCTAGGAGAGACTTAAGATTCCCTGGCTGGGCTCCTCTCAGATCAGACTCGTCTGATTACTTAAAGTGGGTGTCATGCCAGTCTGAAAGTGTGGGGCTCTGTTTTCTAAAATATCAAAGGTTTCATTTCCTCAAGAGCACAGGACTAGATACGAAGAAAGATGCCAGAGATTTCAGCTCAGAGACTAGAGCTAGAGGTAGAGATGGAAAGAGGGGAGTGGGAGGTAAGGAAAAATAGAAAAGGAATTTCTAGAAGAAACAAATGTCATGGGTTAAAAAGATGGTCAGGCCCTTCAAAAACTGGGTCCCGGACCACTGAGAAGTATGGAAACAATCTAGGACACATTACATCCGAGAGTACTGTACATGTCAATCAATTTCCTCAGTCAGAAAATTCCCCAGTGATGGACACACATGATGAGGCTATTCCTCATGGGAAACAGGGTGTGTGTGTGTGTGTGTGTGTGTGTGTGTGTGTGTGTGTGTGTGCTTTAATTCTCTCCACAGTTTGTTGTGACTTTGTTCCCCGATTCTCATTGCGCAGAGTCCAGGGAGCCTGTTGGAGTCTGTCCCGGGAAAGGCTCCTTCTTCCTACTCCTGGGGGAGTTAAACTGCTTCAGCTCCAAGTCAGTGACATGGGGGCCTGCCCATCTCCAGGGACTTATTTACTATAACTTCTCCTCCAATCTGCAGGTCAAGGGTTATTCTACAGCATGAATCACACGATCAAGGAAAAGAGACAGAGATTAATTTAATGCATTGGATTTTTTTTTCTTTCTGCGAAATGAATGTCTCTGTGCCTAGTGCCTGGACTGGGAGAGCTTAGAAAAAATAGCGCTCACTCTGCCACACCAGCCAACCCATCATCAGTGGCTTATCATTCTTAAGAACATTTATTTCTCACTTATGTCACAGTCTGATAACTGGTGGGTCAAGAGGCTTCTCCATCTTGTAGCTACTCCATCTGGTACGTGTGACATCTAAAGCAAAAAAAAAAGAAAAGGGAAAAATTTTAATCTTTTTCTTTGGAAGGGGGAGCTGGAGAGTGTTGCAGGATTTTTAAGGGCCAATCTCAAGTGGCCTATGTCACTGCCCACATTTCATCAGCCGGAAGCCAGTTGGCTGAGGCGTCAACCCAATGCCAGGGAGGCTGGGAGACATGGAGGAACACAAGGATCTTTATTGCTACAGAGCTTTCGCTCAAGGGCTTTGCAGTGGGGAGATGATGCCCCGGTGATCTGTAGGGCACGCTCACCAGTGCCACCCCAACTCTGCCTTTGGAGTCCTCACGTTCATTCCCATCGTACTGAGTTAGGAGAACGAGTGTGAATGTCTTCTTAAAACCCTGGAGGGAATTCCCTGGCAGTCCAGTGGTTAGGACTCCATGCTTTCACTGCCAAGGGCAGAAAAAAAAAAGAAACAAACCCTGAATGGAAGAAAGATATTTGCTAGTCCTAGACATGGGATGAAGCTTAGAATTCTCCCCAGGGTCTGTGCTCTTGACTTTGGCAGTGGGGGAAGGGAAGCAGAGAGAGCTGGGAACAATGGGAGGCAAAGAATGCAGGGGCAGCTGAAACATTGCCTCATGGTATCCCCAGATTCCAAGGCTGCATCACTGGCTTCCAGAACACCCGTGTGACCTCACTGGATTCCAGTCCCTATATTTGGTAGCCACCAGTGTCTATTACTGTAAATAATTGAAAGGAATATAATAGGGTGAGAATTATTGTTGCCTAACCCCCCCGCTTTGCCTTTCATAAAATCTTTTTATACCAGAGGGGTCTGGCCCCAGCCACTCCTTGCTCTATAATTAGCCCTGGGAGTTGTGAGGACTGAGATCTAGCTAATGACATTTCATGGTTCAATCTTGGGGTCCCTCAGTTCTTTACATCTTTGCTGGAGCAAAGGACCAGGGCCACAAGTGAACCTGGATAACTGGCACTAAAGACACATGGGTCTGTCAGTGGGTCCCTAAATGTTAGAAATGAGCAAGAGAGACCCCAAGCCTGGTGTGCTGATTAGAGAGCCCATCCCAGCCTCCTAGCTTCTCAAGCAGATGAGAATGGTCTAGGTTTCATTAGTCACGACTGGTAGGCTTCCATTGCCCTATCATTTTGCCATTCCATCCTGCAGCCTTGGCCATAGTTCTGCCACCAGATCTCTTGACACAAAGTATTCTCTGCTTGAGAATCCACCACAATTCTTGAAGCAGTGTTGACTGCAGGAGGTCTTCAGGGTTCTCATGGAGGCTTTGAAGTGTGTGGCATGAAGCATGGGCACACAGTCAGATCTGTGGTAGGCAACATCGCTGGGCAAACAAGGAGTTGGGGAGGCTTTCCAGAACATCTTTGGAAACTAAGGTCTAAAGACATTAGTTGACTTGCAAATCTGCTCTTTCCTGTCCATCTTCATACCCACCAGCCTATTCCCTCCCTCTCTGGGTGCCAGGCTGGTGCATATCTCCCTGGCTTTCCACTTACCCTTCCCTTTGACGGAACACCCTTCCCAGCCTTGTCCTGCTGAATGTCTATTCATCCCTAAGACCCAGTGCACTTCTTTCTCCTCTTTGAAGCCTCCTTGACTTCTGCCTCTTCTAGCCTGAGTTGACTACTCCTTCCTTTGCGCTGTTACAGATTCTTACGCTTAGCTTTGCTACAGCGATCATCATACCACGATATAACAGTGATGAACTGTCTTTCTCCTCCGAGCTGTGAGCCTGAGTAAATGAAAGCTATCCTCCTTATCTCTGTATCATCAGAGCCAGGATGCTTTATACTCATCTACACATGGTAGAGACTCAACACATGTTTTCTGAGTGAATACATGCATTAAAAATGTTTACCCTTTCCCTGTGCACAAAGATAACTAGAAGACTGAGAAAGACAACAAATGCGGAATGCTTGGGATGCTTTAGAATCCCAAGGGGGCACTAATCAAATAGTGTTTTAAGACGTCAAGCCTCCATGTGTCCTGATCTCCCAGGAAAGCTGATGAGGACAGGCAATTGCAGTTCTATGCAAGGTCCTCTCTGTTCATCTCTCAGAAGATGGGGCAAGAGTCTTACTGCATGGGTATTAGCAAGGCTGTTGTAAAAGAATACGATCTCCTTGGCCAAGAAGTCCTGTGGGCAGAGCAAGCCACGCTCCACCTCGTCATTCAGCTATTCTGCTTGGACATTAATAGCCTGGGCAGCGTTGTCTGTGTGGGCAAATGCTGCTTTTTCTGAGCTGTGTAAACCCCCATCTCCCAGAGGCAAAGTGCTCTACAAATAAACACAGCATGTTCTGAATTCCTCTGGGCAGGGAGCCCCGGGGATCACTAACAGGGCAAGGAGGAGCAGAGCTCTGGGAAGAGCATCCAACACCAAGAGCTCCTGGCAGCCCAGAGCCCAGGGTTGGGGTGTTGGTTGGGGGCTGGAATAGAAAGAGCCTGGGTAGGTAGAGAAGGTCAGCACTCTTGGATTTAAGTCCTGGCTCTGAAAGGAATTAGCTAGAGACCTCAAACAAATCACTGAAACTTTGTGAGGTTTGGTTTCTTCTTCATCTGGATTAAAGTTCTGCTTATTTCGTAGCACCATGATGAACCTATGATGGGATACTTGTGAAAGGTATTTACTGATTGCACAATAACGCAGCAATGCAAGGGAAAGTGATGAAGAGGCGGAGGATGGTGGTGATGGTAACCACCCATTAGGAGAGCACACCCTAGGAAAAGACAGTGAGTCATCCTTATGGTGACGGCTTCCGGACATCAGTGACCAATAAAGGTCTAGGAACGGGGTCTGCATTCTCAGCTCTTTCCCACTCTGAAGAGCCAAATGTCAGACCTCCCTGAATGCAGCAAACCCACCCACTCTTGGCAGAAGCTTTCCTTTTTCTGGAGAATCCTTCTCTCAACCCCTACGCACAGCATTTTTGATGAGCAAACTCCTTCTTTTTCTCCAGTGACTAATTCAAAAGAAATTTGGGGAAAATATTTTGATTAAATGGATTACTCCGTGTTCCCTGCCATCCTCTCTGTGCCTCTGAACCAGTCTGACATTTGTCCCACTTTCCAGGCGTATGACCTCGGGCAAGTGACTTCATCTCCATGTGCCTCGGTTTCCTCACCTGTGAGGTACCCGGATAATAAGAGTGTCTTTGTACAGCGAGAAGAGCGCCTGGCATTTGGTAAGAGCGCAATCATTGCTGGCTGGTTGTGCATACTTCCCCCCAGCATCTGATTTGATCATTGCCTTTGAAGAGATCCGATGTTGCTTTTTTTGCAGTGGAGTGACTCAGAGTGACGCAAGCCCCCTGACTACACAGAGGAACCAAAAGAAATGGTAAGGAGGCGCCCAGCCAACCCCTGAAGACGAGCCTCTCCACTTTGACCCACATGAAGCAGCAGGGACTCAGCTGCTCGTGGCTTTTCCTCTGGTCCCTGTTGTCTGGATTTGACTCCAGCAGGAAAGTCTCCAGTACAACTTGCATATCACAGGGAGGGAAATTCACCGGGTCCACGTATCCCAGGATCTTTAGGCATTGTCTTCATTACCTAGGGCCACCACAACCAGGTACCACAAACTGCACAGCCAAAACAACAGAAATGTGCTATCATCTCCCAGTCCTGGAGGATAGAAGTCCAAGACCAAGGTGTCAGCAGGGCCCTGCTCTCTCTGAAGTCGGCAGGGAAGGATCTGTTCCAGGTCTCTCTGAACTTCTGGGAGTTACGTGGCTTTGGATGGCATAACGCTATAATCTTCACATGAATTTTCCTTGATGATCATCTCTCTGTATCCAAATTTCCCCTTTTTATAAGGACATCTGTTGTATTGGATTAGAGACCCTAATGATCTCATTTTGACTCGATTACCTGTGTAAAGACCCTGTCTCCAAATATTGTCACATTCTGAAGTTCTGGGGTTCAAGACTCTACTGTATTGGTTAGGGGACATGATCTAACTCATACCAGGCATGTTGTCACCCAGACCTTCATTCCGGCATGAATGAACCTTACAAACATGGTGGACGGTCTCCCATTTTTTTTAGGCAAAGAAACTGAGCACTAAAAGAATGAAAGAAAAAAGAAGCATGAAGTCTCAGGTCTCCTGACTGAATTACCCAATAGAGAGACCCCCTCCTTCTGTGCTGGGCCTCAGCACATGTTCCCCAGAGCAACTGCATCTGAGGACCTAAGAGGTTGGTTAGAACTCACATCTTTCCCATCTCACCCCACTTCTGGTGCAACAGGAACTCTAGGGATGGAATTTAGATGCAAGCTGAGCAGACTCACCAGGTAACTTCCTCTTCATAAAAGTTCGAGAACTTTCCCGGGGTGTAGAGCTAGTGGATCGGGGTGTATCTGTGGCCTAGACTTCAAGTCAAAGTGGAACCAGGAAGATGAAAGGCAGCCAGGCTCCCAGGGCAGCCTGATGGATTCCAGAAGCTGGGTTCAGGTCTCAACAAAGCCCTGGTATTTTCCACTGCCCCATTTTCCCAGTGGCTTAAGAATGACAAGTGTGGGTAGTGGCTGTGACCACACACTTTAACTGAGGTTGGAAGAGTGTGGGATTTTAGGGCGGAACCCCCCACAAACACACAAATGATCCCTCTTAGCCACAGCTTTCTGAGGTACCCCCAGAGCTCCAGATAGATTATAGGGACACTAGGGTGTGTCACAGGAGCTTATAGTCCCAACATAAGGATTTTACTCTGAAAGTTACCCTTTACGTTACCTCCAGCAAAATGGGAATGAAAATGATTTACTGTATATGAGGAAGAACGGACCCAAATGAACCGTCCTGTGACATACAGATAAGGGTACTTACTCATGCTCAAATGTCTGTGTCAGTAAAATAAGTAGTGAGGATAGCTATTCGAGTCTAGACAAAACAAGACAAGGGCTAGCTTATCCTGATTCTCCGGGATCTATAACTCTAAAGCAACAAAGCATCTTCGGGGGACCCCCTCCTCACCCCCACCCCTGCCTATTAAGGCCGGGCTTTCCTATTTCAGGATCAAAGCAGGCGCACCGTGCAGGAGCGAATGAGCTGATGTATTTAACAATGCAGTAGTTCTCTTCTGTCATTGGAGAAGCTCCCAATTCCCTACAGGGAGATGAGCTCCATTCCTCTGAGAAAGAGTCTGATAGGTTTACGGGGCAAATTTCAGGACGTTCCCTCCGCTGATAGAATCAGGTGGGACGCTAGTGATGTATTCAGAACTTCCTTTTCAAAAGTTATTTCTTGATGTGGGTAATCCGAGACAAAGGATAAACCAAGGACAAATTGTACCAGCTTTGGGAAGCTTTTGTGTGTGTCTGCTTCTTTTACTTTGGGAGGCGTGGTAAAAAAAAAAAAATTATCTTGTATGATGATGTGTGGTTTTATAATGCAGAATTAGGAGGAGGAAATGGAAGTGGGGCTCAAAGCTTTTTTGGAGGAGCAATAGGTTACCCATGTGTGAGCGGCGAGAGGGAGCTGATGGCCTCGGTGCCAGGCTGTACAGAAAAATGCCAGCACCTCTAGAGAAACAGCTTCCCTGTATCTTCTCTGGATTTGACTATTTCATGATCCCAGACACTCACCATGTTTTCTGTGGTCAAAGGAGTGGAGGGTGACGTAGTAATAACCATGGTTGCATGGGGTTGTCTTTGTTTAAGTTGGAAGCAGCCATTAGTGTCCTGACACGCAGAGTCACGGGGATTTTTCTGACAAACACCAGAAGAAATCCCAGAATAATCTCTGATTTATGTATGCAGAGCAGTTTTATCAAAGATACACCATGGATTTCCCAAAAAATTCCCACTTCAACAAAAGAGAAGGACGTAATTAGGATTATCTCTATTTTATAGGCAGGCAAATCAAAGTCCCCTTTCTTGCTGCCGAGGTCCATAGAAATGGAAATAGAACTGTGTGCTCTAGCGTCTGTGTCCACCCTTCCAGGTCCTAGGTTCCAGCTACAGAATAAACTGTAACAAGAATGCGGTAAGATGGTCACCCGGAAGCAGTTTCCAAATATGAAGTTTGGGGCCAGATTAAAAGAAAGGTTATTTTGTTGTTGCTGTTGTTGTTACTTTAAATAATGTGGCCATCAGGAGAGAGGATACCCATGTCTCTAGGTTAGGTGAGGTGGAGCCCAGAGGTGGGTGGTGAGCAAGGATGTGGTTGGCTGACCTCTGCAATCCCTGGGATTCTGTTACCCACCATTCAGAATGGAGAATCATCCATGCCTCGTGACCAAAGCCCCCCAGAACGCTGACCATTAACGTGATCAATCTGTGGTCATGCCTGTAGTCTTGTTTAGAACGGGGCCAAGCAAAATGACGGATCTTATCATTTTCAGTAGCACTATTTGCAATTAGTAGTAATCGCATGCTCACCTTTGGAGATCTTTTGGAGGTAATTGTATCACACCACTTAAGAATTCATCTCTTCTGCTCTCCTCTCTCTTTTTTTTTTTTCTCCATTCTCATGCCTGGAAAGGAAAGAGAGGGCAATTAATATTCATCAGGTCATTATGTTTCATTGAGATTTATGAAATGAATTGTTCAATGATACGGTCACATGTTATCTCTTCAGCATCTTTGAGATTCAGTGGTGGGCAGACGCTTGACTCTTAGGGTTGCAGAGCAATTCTTGGGCATCAACATCCTACTTCTTGGACTACACTAAGTCTTTAATCTGGACCCACTAGCTGGGAAGACATATAGACTGCTTATCCCAGGAGGGTGAACTGGGATTACCGAGGCGCATATGTGGATGAACCAGATCTCAAATCCTGAACTCTGGGTCCCTAAGCCACTCTTCTTCCTGCAACATCTGACTGCTTTTGCAAAGATAATTTTCAAATTCATCCATGGTACATCGGCACAGTCCTTCAGACTGTCCCCTTCTGTCACCAACATTCCAGGCGTTACAGCAGAATATATGTATGTGTGTATATTTATTTATTTATTTATTTATTTATTTATTTATTTATTTGCCCCTGTATTAACAACTCAAGCACCTTTCCTATCAGACATGTTCTACTTTGAGGAGCAAGTTCCTCCTTACTTACTCATCCATTAACGAGTACTTACTGAGCGCCTTTTGTTTGCTTCAGTCTGGGAACATGTTTGGCATATGCCCATGAAGCTTTAGGCATTATGCTGGATACTAGGGCTATGAAGGTGATAAGACACAGTCTCTGCTCATGTCAAGAATCCAAAAAGGAGGCTAAGACAAGCACACGGGTATGAACAAAGTCAAGTGCAGTAAGCATGGATGTGCCTGAAGATGAGCTGCTTTTAATAAGGTGACACTGGAAACACCTGAATGTCCCTGAGAAGACAGTTCAAATTATTCAAATCACAAACATTCGTGAGCTCCAGCTATGTCCTGGGCACAGTGAGGATTACAGGTATGACAACAAAGACAGTTTCTGTTCTTACCCGCACATCTGTACGTACTAGGAAAGAAGACAGATCAGGTGGGAGGGTGATATAAGATTCATTCTGACATCCAACTACAATGTATTGAGTATCTATCATGGTCCCTATTCCTGGGATGTCTATAATCTGGTAGGAGAGGTGCATAACATAAAACAAAAAGTAAGAAAAGGATAAAATCTTTATTATCTGTGTTAAAAATATGAGAAAAACAAATAGAATGCCACGATAGATATAAGTTTTAAATAGATTTTTGCTTAAGAGACTCTGAAAGAGATAGAGACAGAGAGAAAATGAACAGAGTACAGAGGGCAGTGTTTTTAACCGTTAACCATAATATTAACCATTAGCCATAACCACTCATTATCCATAAATGGAGCCAGACAGCCTAGGTTTGAATCCCAAATCTACCATTCCCCAGCTGTGTGACCTTGAACAAGTTACCTAACTTCTCTGTGCCTTAGTTACTGCATCTGCAAATAGGAATTATATTTTTTTCTGAGATCTAAATGAGTCAATATTTGTGACCAGCCCAGAATAAGTCCTGTGTGCTAGCAGAGTTGATAATGCAAGGACCCAAGGAGTAAATTTCTCTTTTGCCAAATGAACTCCTAATCTGACACTTCTGTGACAAAGAGTGTAGAACTGGGGGGCAGGGATACACTGGGGCTGCCAGCTTGTACTGGTCCATGAGAGCCAATGGTTTGCATCTCTCCCCCAAACTCTGCATTCAGCGGTAGGAGCATTTACACCACAGAAATTGGTAACTGCTACAGATCAGGGCTTTCCTCCCCTCCCCACGAGTTAATTGTTAAAATTTATCAGCACACTGCTGGTACATACATTCAGTAGAACACAGTGGGGAATTGGTGTTCTTCTCAGTGGTTCCAAACTGATCTAAGTCTAGTGTGATATATTTGTGAAATACATATTTGTTAAGAAATTCAAAACACCTGGATTCAATGTGTCCATTAACCAGTCCTAAAAAAATCGAGCTCATTTGCTGGCAATCGTGTTAGAAGGCAAGGGTGTGATGATTGCCATTAATATTGTGACATAAAGACAAGCTCTTCACCAGCTAAATATGCTCTCTCGACGTTGTACCAGCAATCTGGGTAATTGCCTAACTTGTTAGGGACTGCAGAAGCTAACCCCTTATAATTGATGGAGAATGAACACCTACCTAATGACCCAATTACTGAAGCAGCAGCTGTAAAAATAAAAACATAACAATAAACCTGTTTAATCATTGGCAATCACTAAGCATTCAAATGATTTTAAATCAAGGTAAAATGACCCAACATTTAAATAGATATGAACATGAAGGTGCAAGTTGTGTCCTTCCCCCACTTAACGTTATCTATTAATAACTATTACTATTTACTAATATTATTAAATATTTATTGTGTCAAGAAATCCTGTGAGCATTATAGGTATATTAACTAATTTAATTCTGAAAACAACCTTAAGAGGGAGTTATTATTTTTCCAAGTTTGCCAACAAAAGAACTGAGGCCCCAAGAGATTAAGTAATTGGCTCAGGGCCTCCAGCTAGTAAATGTCAGAACCAGGACACGAGGCAGGGTGTCTGGCCCCAGAACGTGCACCAGGCAACACCACTTCTCAGATGTTTTTCGCTGAAGCAGACAAAAGACCAGATATCATCTCTATTATTGTGATACAACTGACATTGAAGAAATTATATCTGCAGGCAAGAGTGTTTCCTAACTAAAAAAGAGGATAAAGCTATCTTATGCGGACACAGGCAGCACTGGGTAGGGCTGGTACTACCTAAGGGACAAAATATAAGGTGGCATTCACCCTCAGGGTCATGCCAGTGCAGAGCTGGCCCTGGAAGTAAATCCTTCCTCAAATTTTGTACTCTGGCCCTGGACCTGGCTCTGAGCCACCACAGGTCTATAGCCCTCTTTGTTTTCATAACCAGAAGTGCTAAAAAAGAAGTTTTCAAAAGCCAAAGGGAACCATAAGTTTGTTTTCGATGTCTGTGACTCTGTTTCTGTTTTGTAAATAAGTTCATTGGTACTGTTTTTTTAGATTCCACATATAAGTGATATATGATATTTGTCTTTCTCTGTCTGACTTATTTCACTTAGTATGATAATCTCTAGGTCGGTTGCTTCCATATCTTGGCTATTGTAAATAGTGCTGCTGTGAATACTGGGGTGCACGTATCTTTGCGAATTAGAGTTTTCTCCAGATATGTGCCCAGGAGTGGGATTGCTGGATCATATGGGTACCAAAGGGGACGGGGATGGGGAGGGATAAATTAGGAGTTGGGGATTAGCAGATACAAACTACTATGTATAAAAGATATAAACAACAAGGTCCAACTGTATAACACAGAGAACTATATTTGACATCTTGTAATAATCTGAAATGGAAAAGAATATAAAAATAATATATATATATTTATATATGTAACTAAATCACTTTGCTGTACACTCAAAACCAACACAACATTATAAATCAACTATATTTCAATTTAAAAAAAAAAAAAGAATGGACTTGAGGACACGGGGAGGGAGAAGGGTAAGCTGGGACGAAGTGAGAGAGTGGCATTGACTACCAAATATAAAATAGATAGCTAGTGGGAAGCAGCCTCATAGCACAGGGAGATCAGCTCGGTGCTTTGTGACCACTTAGAGGGGTGAGATAGGGAGGGAGGAAGGGAGGGAGACGAAAGAAGGAGGGGATATGGGGATATATGTATACGTATAGGTGATTCACTTCGTTATACAGCAGCAACTAACAGAACATTGTAAAGCAATTATACTCCAATAAATATATTAATATATATATATAAAAGGAGATACAAAAATATAAAATTAAATTAAAATAAATAAATAAAAGCCAAAGGGAGGAAGAAGCAGTAGCCAATGGCCTGGAAGACCCACAGGCAGCACCCTTGAGAGCCCGCTGTGTCCACAGACTCCAGGGACAGACAGAAGGAGGCTGGTGCGTCTTCGGTTGCCCCTGCTTCCAAGCTTCTCAGCAACTCATGCTGTTATTTTTTTTCTTTAAATTTTTCCAGCTTCACTGAGACGTAATTGATGTATAACACAGTGTTAGTTTAAGGTGTACAACACAATGATTTGATATACGTATATATTCTAAAATGACTACTACAGTAAGTTTAGTTAACATCCCTCACCACACATAGTTACAATTCTTTTCTTGTGATGAGAACTTTTAAGATCTACGCTCTTAACAACTTCCAAATACGTAATACAGTATTAGTAACCATAGTCACCAAGCTGTGCATCACATCTCCAGGACTTGAGCAAGTCCTTATAACTGGAAGTTGGCACCTTTTGGCCACATTCACCCATCTCCCCCATCCCTCACTCCCCATCTCTGGCAACTATCAATGGGTTCTCTGTTTCTATGAGGGTTTTTTTTTAGATTCCACGTATAAGTGAGATCATATAGTATTTGTCTTTTTCTTTCTGACTCATTTCATTTAGCATAATACCCTCAAGTCCCACCCCTACTAATGTCCCCTGTTGCCAACCCAAGAGCTTCTTTCCTTCGTCTCAGCTCCAACGACAGCTCTAGAAACCTTGTTCCCATAGACCCAAAGAGGGAGCTACCTCTTGGCCTCCTCCCACTTAGGCCTTTACAACACTCAAGCTGTTTCTATTACTATTCTCAGTATCCCTCATTTGCCATCCCTACAAAGAAATCTCCTGTATGATGCTATGATAATTAATGAAATGAAGACACCTAATAGCCCAGATGGCTTTAGGATAGGAGCCAATGATGTGCACAGCATCATATGACTACAAACTCCAGCTCAGATCCTGCCTCTCAGAGAGACCGACCTCTGTCTGAATCCTAAAACTTCCTCATGCCATTTTCAGTGGGTCAGAGAAGCATTTGAAATCAAGATGTGTGCAGGGTTGGTCCCCTTCTGGAGGCTCTGAGGGAGAGTCTGTCTCTTGCCTCTCTCCTGGCTTCTGGTTGCTGACGGCAATCCTTGGTGTTCCTGGGACGAGAGGTGGATAGCCGACGGCAAAGGCAGGGGTACTGACAACTGGATCTGGGCAAACCCAAGATGTAAGGAGATACAGGGATGAACAAAACAAGAGAAGCCTGTCTATTGGTCTCATCGCGAAAGAATAAAAAACGAACATAGGATTTCTTAAGACTCAGTTTCACCCAATATACTTCTCGGAGAAGCCTTACTTTTGTAAGAAGGAGTATGGGGTGTTCTCAGCATGAGAAAGCACCTGAATCCCAACTCCTGTGCTCTTCCTTCTATCCTGATGGTCAGACTGGACACCTCCTGTCCCACATCACAGGTTCCCATTTCCCTTTTTCTTCAAGGATGCTGCTAGGTGCTCAATGCCTCCATGGAATCTTCAGTACATTTCGGAAGGCTCCCTCCCCATCCCACTCCAAGCTACTCCATCGTCTCTCCTCAAACCCTGGCCAATGGGCCACGTCCTAAAGCAGCTGTTGGGCCTCCACGTGATTCATAAAGGAAGCTACTCCTTTATGTCTGGGTCTTTGTCCTACCCCAAGCAGAGCTGGCCAAACGACTAAATCCAGCAGGTTTTCCCCAAGACAGTAATGCTTTAAGGTGACTTCTGCATGTCCCTTCCTTTGCATTTTAATTGGCACTCTAATGTTGAATTAAAATGGAATTCCTATGGAAATATACAATATCTAAATCAATACTTGCTGATTAGTGTCAGGAGGATGAATCTCAAAAGATATAGTAGCAAAGGCAGGGCCCCAACAAGAGTGGACAAAGCAGCCCATGTCCATTAACTCAAGCCTGACTCATGCTAAATGACAATAAACTATCCAAGAAATTCTAGCCAGAGCCACTTTAAAGCCCACAAAATATAGCTTAATTAGCACTACGATGACAAATGCAGGAAGAATTCATGATGCCCAAAGATGCCCCATGAAGTCCAATTGTATAAACTCTTCATTTTTCACCTATACGATGCCTCGAAGGCCATGGGTAACATAAATCCCTCTACCCTTCCACTCATCACGTTCTGAGCTAAGTCAGGCCTCTCGTGGGCATGGGAGGATGAATTGCAAACCTCCCTGCTCTCTCTGTTCTTCAGTGCAGTATTCATGTTCCTCTTCTCCCTTCACCATGCCTCTTGATCTGTGTGTGTATCTGTCTCCATCTGGTTGTCCGTCTGTCCATGCATGATAGTGTCATGGTCATGAGTACACACTCTATGTCAGATTCTAAGTTTCTTTCTACTGCAGTCTCTTCTCTTTGGGAAAGTTAGTCTGTACCTCAGCTTCCCCACATGAAAATTGGGGTAATAGTGATGCCCTATTCTAGGGTAGGAATGGATATCAAATGAGTCATTAAAGGGCCTTCAAGGGTGTCTGCACCAAGGAGCATGTGGCAAATGTGAGTTCTTATTTTATTTTGTTCTTTTGTTAAAAAATCGGCTCCAGAGGCAGTAGGATGAAAAAAAAAACCCAGAAAAAACAGATATATGGACAACCCTTCCCTGTCAACACCTCCTTGCTCAGAAGCACACAAAAGCACGGGGAGTTAGAGAGGAAATGACCTTTAATAGAAAACATTTCATTCAACCCCCACTCACTGACAGATGAAGAATCTGAGGCCCAGGGAGGGAAGGTGACTTCCTAAGGTCAACCAGGTGTTTCTGTTCCATTCAAACATTTATTAAGTGCCTACTGTGTCCATACTGTGTGTCAGTTACTAAACTGCAATGATGAATTAGTTCCTGTTCTTAAAGATTCTACCATACTTTGGCAAACACACCCACAAAACATGTAGTTATAATGTAGATATAATTTGGCAAGGAAAGTGATGAGAGAGAGAAAGAGAGAGAGATGCAGATTTTAAGAGATTATAAGAGCAGAAGAGGAACGCTGGGTCCAACATACAGATTTAGAGGGGGCTTCTCAGAAGAAATGATGCTTGAGTTTGGTTCTGAAGGAGAATGAGTTAGCCAGGCAGTGAAAGAAAGGCAGAACATTTTGTGCATGCACAAAACACAGGTATGCAAGAACACTGTGAGGGTGGGGAACCATAGCAGTTGGTCCATACGGGAACACACAGCACAAGAACAGGGCAAAGAGATTGAGTGATTTCTGCAGATAGTAGGGAGCTTCTGAAGGATTAAGCAGGGGAATAACATGTTTACAAGTAGATGGAACCTTCTGTTTTCATTTGGAGAGTGGATTTTGATGGACTAATATAGAAAGGAGGATTTCAAAAGGCTGAGTAAGAGCTAATAGGATCTGAACTAGGGCAGCAGAGGTAGAAAGGGCAGGGACAGCTTGGAAAAGTAGTTAAGATGTCAAATCAGCTGGGCTTGGTGACTGGTCAGCTGTGAGGCAGCAAGAAAGGGAAGTATAGAATGATGTCAAGTTTCTCACTTAGGTGACAAGATGGATGATAGAATTATGAACTGAGAAAGTGAGACTATAGGACAGAGGAGAAATCAGATAAGAAAGGTTAAATGGCCAAGACTTGAAGACAGCTGGAGGGCAAGCATGGCTCTCAGGGAAGAGAAGGAGGTTGGAGATGTGGTGGTCCTCAATGTACAGGGAGTGCTTAAAAGAATGAGTTAAAAGACCATTCAAAGAGCATTTATTGAACGAACAGTAGTTGGTCAAGGTCTTATTCTTGAGAACAGCATATTTAAGGGGAAAGCTGAGGTGTCTTCCATGAGGAAGTCAAGGAGAGATCATCAAGGAGGTGCAAGCTGAAACAAAAGAGATGCCAAGGGAGTCAGGAGTTCACGATCACAATATTAGAGGAGAACGAATGTCTGGTGACATAGGGCTGGAAAGCATCCCATGGGTATGACATCATCCCCCCATGCGTGCTGACCTTGGCTAGGACAGTCAGAAGCACAGCAGAGAGGGAGCCCAGACGGATAGGTGTTGAGGAATGATGGGGTTGTGAAGTTGTGGAGACAATGAGTGTAGACATCTGTTTTAGGAGCACAAGATTTTTTTCAGGAGAATGAAAGACAGGTTGTTGGTTGGAGGAGGATTTAGAGTCAGGAGAGGGGTTTTATGGGGAGAAGAGAGACTTGGGTATGTTTATTGGCAGATGGCAAAGAGCCACGAATGAACAAGTGGTTGAAGATGTAGCAAGGAAAGTGGCAGTTGTTGAGACAAAGTCTTAGGGAAGTGGGAGGGGATAACAACAGGAACCACAATGAACTGGAGAGGGACATCTTGTGCTCTGACCCCTGAAGAAAAGAGCTGACCATGGAGGAAGAGCTGACAAGTTTGACTTCATGATGGTGGAGAAGGTTGGAAGTTGAAGTACTTTATTCTTCATGGTCTTGTTTTTTGAGGAAGAAGAATCAAGTTTGGGGTGCTGTGAGTATAGTGTGGGGTTCAGTGATGGATGTGAGGAAAGAATATCCTGGATAGAGAAGGACCATCAAGCAGTGCAGAGAGGTCAGCTGAGGTTTGTGGCCAAGAAAGGGTCCAAGCACGGGTCTATGGATTCTTGGAGAATGACAGCTCTCTTGGAGCATTTATCTTCAGTTTTGGTGATATTTTCATCCCATTGGTTTCTAGTTCCTGTATTTCTCATCAGATTCCAAAACAAGTCATCCTGCATCTGCACAGCTTAGAAAAAATTCCCAGAATTACTGCTGCTTGGCTCCTTATTTGGACTTTGTTCTATGTTAAGAAAGGATATTTACAATCCTGTTTATAATATAGGTATTGAGTTTTAGAGGCAGGAGCCCTCCATAGCCTCTGTGTCCAAAGCCAAAATAAACAGATCATTCAACATAGAGGCTGCTTTTAATCCCATAATAAATCCAAACTTCTTCAGATCGTCCTCCTTTCCCTCTCTTGCCATAGAATAGACACTACCATGGAAAATCAGGGCCCTGTTTCTGTTCTCAGTAATTGGGAAGAACAGTGCACTTCAGGGTCCAGTGCCTAACAGTCGACTTCTTAGAAGTAACCACAAAGGGTAAGGACAACCCAGAATTCTTCTGTAAGCAGAGAGCTGTAATTGGTGACCTTTCCCAAAGCCAAGAGTCAGTTGGTGGCCTGCTTCCTTCCTGTGGGCTGAGATCCTGGGGACCCTGATAATTCCCACAGCACACTGTAAGCAGAAGCAAGCAGGACATAGATAATGGTGGTTAAGTCTGGAAGTGCTTGCTGGGGTTTAGGGGAGAAGGGTGAAAGGGGATGCTGGGGAGATTAAATGTGATTAGATATTTTCCTGATGGAAGATAGAGCAGGGTTCTAAAGCCTGGAGGTCTGTGGTGACACCTTCTACAACCATCTGAATCTACTGTGAACCATAGGTCTTTGGTTGCTTTGTCTACTCAGTTTTGGTTGTTGCATTAGTGGGATCAGGAGTGTCCCTTAGTGTCATTGTGCTTTCTTGATGTTTATACAACTATTTTAATAGTGAAATACCCTAGACCCTGCTAAGAATTGAAAATTTGAGGTGTTTCTTCAAAATATTTGGGGAGAAGGTGACAAGCGTGAACAAAGTAGAAAACAAATCATATTGTGAGAATAGGGTATGTATGTTTCAGTGTTTTCTTGTTTGGGTTACAAACTATTCCAAAACACAGTGGCTTCAAATAACAACTATTTAATTTGTTCATGATTTTGTGGATCTGCAGTTGGGGAAAAGCTCAGCAGGGAGAGCTTAACTCTGTCCCACCAGGTACTGATTAGGTGTTACTGGGATTAGAGGATCCAGGATGTCTTTAACTACATATATGGGCACTCGATCGTGGAAGCCAGCTGAGGCACCTCAGTGTTCCTCCATTTGATCTCTTTTTCCAGTAAGTTAGGCTGGACTTTCTCACATGGTTGTTATGGACTCTTGAGCATAAAAGTGGAAGCTGCCAGACCACATAAGCCCTAGGTACAGAAGTCACACAAATAATTTCCACCATATTCTACTGCTCGAAGCAATAACTAGGTCAGCTCAGATTCAAGGAGAGGGGAAGCAAACTTCACATCCTGATGGGAGTTGGCATGTGCTTAGGGTTTCAAAATAGAGCACCTCATGTTCTCCATGACGTTCAAATGTGGATGAGACTCCTGGAGACCTGTGAACTAGCGGGATAGGTTACCTGTCCACCACATCCACAAAATACAGGGATAAGATAAGGACATTCCATTTTACAAGGGAAATGTTGGGAAGAACAAAGCAATCACTGATCCGGGGCAATTGTGAAATCCAGACATATGTTGTCAGTTCCCCTGACTCTAGCATCAAGGAAGATTCCTTGATCGGAGTCCATTTCTGCTCTCTGGGAATGGTTCTGCAATCCGTTGTTTTCCTCAGCTCTTGGCTCTGCTGTCTGGGCTTTTCCCTTTGAACATCTTTCATTTTCTATAAGAAACGGATTGTGTTTTCCCCTGAGTAGATTTCTCAGTCTGCTTTCTGCCCAAAGAAAGTTGGGGGCCTGGAGGCATCTTTATTTTTAACAACCTCTGTCCTAAAATCCAAGCTCTTACTGCTTTCTTTAATACACTTATCTTAAATATTTTATAGGTTTTCTATGCATCTTGTTGGCGTTTATTCTATGACAGTAAGGCAGATTGTTTCCAAAGATGGCCATACTAATCCCTTCAATTACAAGTACACTTTCAAAATGTAACTTTGACACTCTTTCATTCAAGATTTGGAGTGTATTCCCCCTCTCACTGATTCCAGGCTGGGCTTGCTTTGACCAACGATAAGAAGCAGAAGTGACACTGTGTTGCTTCCAGGAGACATATCAAATTCTGTGTTTGCACTCCTAAGGCATTGCTCTGCCATGGAAGAAAGTCCAGACTCTCCTGCTGAGGAAGGAGGCCAAGCAGAGGAGCACTGAGACACTCCACTTCCTGGCAGCAACAAGGCCTCAGACATGAATGCAGACACGTGAATCCAGTGGTGTCCTGCATACCCGTTGAGCCTTACCAGAATTTTTGATCTACAGAATTATAAGCAATAAAGTAGCTGCTGTTTTAAGCCACTAGGTGTTGGAGTGGTTTGTTACATAACAATAGATACCCAGAAGAAGGGAGCTGGTTGGCTCCTAAGAGGTTTCATAAGTATGCTTTCATCTTGCTAAATTCTTTGAATTTTGCAGGCTTGAAAATTCCATCTCATGGAGATCCTAGCATAGATCACAGATAATGAATGAGTTCTGCTAACCTAACTCACAGAGACTGATGGATAAACTGCAATGCCAATTCACTCATATAAAATAAGGTACAGTTGTCAGGTAGACAAGATACTCATTCACACCATTTGGCCAGTGAACCCTCTCTGTGTGGGAAAGCAGTTTGGAAAAACTGATAATCAGAAATTTGTTTGGTAGAGTGGATCCAGAGCAAGGGGAATTTGAAAAATAGAATACCCAAAGGGGTCCAGCTACGGTCATGCCTTCCAGAAGGATTGTACCTTCTTAATGCTTAAAGGGACTATGAGATACCCTGGCAGGTATTTGGATGGGCACTTCTCAAGTTTGCCCCGCTTTCTTTCTTCTAAATGGGTTTGTACATTGAGACCCAAGACTTACCAGTCTTAAAGTCCTTCTTTCTGATTTCGTGTTTTTCAACAGAAGACAGTTTTTCCCCCAGAGAATTTTTGGCAGAATGTGGAGACGTATTTAGTTACGACAGCTCGGGGGTGAGGTGGGATGGTGCTACAGGATGGTAGTGGGCACAGGCCAGGGATGCCACAAAACCTGCTACAGGGCACAGGGTAAACACCACAACACAGAATCATCCTGTTCAAACTGGCAATAGAGCTGACATTGAGGAACCTACTCTGATTCACTTTCTGTGATTAATGATTGAACCATTAGAGTACACTTTTAATTCTGACATCTTCAAGTAGTAAAGGGTATCATTGCCTACCCCCTCCCCCCATGTACTATTATTGGGTGGGCCAAAAGTGCCTTCGGTTTTTAAGTAACAGTAAAAGACACATTTTTCATTTTCACCAAGAACTTTATTGAACAATGTATTCACCCTTTTGTTCCACTACTTTCTGCCATCTTTCAGGCAACTTCATCATTCCATCTTCCCAAAACTTGTTATCCTTTTGAACAAAGAACTGTTCCAGGTGCCTTTTACAGTCTTCCAGGGAATTGAAATTTTTTCCATGAAGAGAATTTTGTAAAGACCAAAATAAATGGAAATCCGAAGGTGCAATGTCTGGTGAATATGGCGGAGAAATCAGAACTTCCCAGCCAAGCTGTAACAGTTTGTGCCTGATCATCAAAGAAACATGCAGTCTTGAGTTATCTTGATGGAACATTGTGTGTTTTCTTTTGACTAATTCTGGATGCTTTTCGTTGAGCGCTGCTTTCGGTTGGTCTAACTGAGAGTACTGCTTGTTGGAATTAATCATTTGGTGTTCCAGAAGGAGCTCATCATAGAGGACTCCCTTCCAATTCCACCATATACACAACATCATCTTCTTTGGATGAAGACCGCCTTTGGTGTGGTTGGTGGTGGTTCATTTCACTTGCCCCACGATCTCTTCCATTCCACATTATTGTACAGTATCCCCAATTTGTTTTAAAAACACAATGTTTTCATTACGTTTAAGTAGAGAATCACATGCGGAAATACGGTCAAGAAGCTGTTTTTCGCTTAAGTTACGTGGAACCCAAACATCAAAGCAATGAACAAAACCAAGCTGGTGCAAATAATTTTCAATGCTTGATTCGGATGTTTTGAGTATGTCTGCTGTCTCCCGCGTGGTATAACATTGATTGGTCTCAATTAATGTCTCGATTTGATCGCTATCAAGTTCAACTTGTCTACCTGACTGTGGGGCATTGTCCAGTGAGTAATCTCCAGCACAAAACTTCACAAACCACTTTTGACACTTTCCATCAGTCCTAGCACCTTTTCCATAAACTGCACAAATCTTCTTTTGCATTTCAGTTGTGTTTTACCTTTCTTGCAATAATAAAGCATGATATGCTGAAAATGTTGCTTTTTTTCTTCCATCCTCAATATTAAAATGGCTACACAAAAATTCATCAATTTTGATAAGTCTTTTTTTAAATGCACTCTTTTTGCCTAATTGTGGAGATGATATTTTCAATACTGACTTCAAATAAAGCAGTGTTTTGGGAGATCAAATTGTGGGTCTTTAAAAAAGAAAATCTAACCATCTCCTTCCATGTGGAGTAGCATAGCAGCTAAGGAATTGTCAGACTTTATGGACAACATTGTTACATGGAGATGGTCCAGAGATGGTTAGTTGCTGAGGGCCTTGGGTAGATGCTGACAGGAGTGTTCTGTTTCTTTGGGGGGTGGCCTGGGAGGGCCAAGCTGGCAGATTCCATGATGACAGAGGGTATCAGGAGTGACTGAGCATGGCTGAGAGGCGATGCCATAGAAATTCTAACCAAAGACTCACAGGCCCTCTAGATCAGATGAGAACTTGAAACCCCATCTTAACTTCCCCCCCATATCCAGGCAAGATACTAGCAGAGTTATCCAAGACACATTAATTGCTGACACTAGACTGACTTTCCAAAGCACGAGACAACGCTCCTTAGCAACCCCTCTTGGGCATTCAAAATTTCATTTACTTTTCCTTCTCATCTCCTTCAAAATAATAAGAAGGAATTTTCTATCAGCTCCCATTTATCTGTGCTATTGAAAAGAAAGACTGGTACATATAATCCCTAAGAGCTAAAACCCAAGAATTATTTCTATTTGGTTCAGGAATGCATCCATCATAGAGTGAAGGGGGCTTTGTAGAGCCAGGTGACTTAAGGCTAAGCCATGGTTAGTCACTGAGCGAGCAAATAACCATTGGAAAATCATTTAAACTTCTCCGAATTTAGTCCCTTCATCTGTAACATAAGAATAATAATGTCTTGTCTCTGGGATTTCCATGGCTCCAATGAGATAAGACATGAAAAGGCTTTATGAGCTGTAAAATACTCATCAAATGTAAGGGGTCGCATTTGAACACTGCACATCAGGCATGCTTAGAATCTAACACTGGGTGGAAGAACCCAGGAAAGTCTTCAATCAGCTCTTCAGTCAGACCCCACTGATGAGCTCCTGGACCAGCCCCACTGGATGAAAAAGCAGGGCCTGCCCGCCCCTCCCCCCACATTCCTTGTCATTAGCTCCCTGTCTGGTGGCTTCATATGTCAAAACCACACTTCAGAGGAGCTTGGGGTGTTCTAGCTAAGTGTTCCAGGGCGGTGGGGAAAGGGAAAAGGGAGGCCCTAAGCCTTGTCTTGCTTCCCTCTCTGGGCCCCAAGTTGCAGGTCAGGAGAGGCATCACAAGCAAACCATGGCTCCTCCCAACCCTCAGGCTGGAAGCAAGATTTCCAGGAGATAAGCTGTAAAGTGAGTAATGAAAGGCCCACTGTGTTTCCCTTGGAAACCAGGGGGTCACCTTGTTTTGTGCACTAGGTGGAGAGAGACCTGATCTTAGCCTCCTGGAGTCACATGATGTGAAGTATTACTATGTTTGGGATTGTAGAGCCCTGTATGATATAGTTTCCTTAGCAGCCCGATCAGCTTACACAATTGGGCTTTTAATGATTCACAGTCAGCTGGCGATCCTAGGAAACTACTTACGTCCCATGACACCCCCAAATACAGCACAGCAAGCCTGCCGTCCCCACCCTCACCCTGCCCCTCACCGCGCCCAGGTCAGTCTCACAACACGACGAATGCTAGACAACCACGTAATCGGCCAGAGGTGATACGGGAAGAAAAATGTCCTCACACCTCAGCCCTAGGTGGACCCTCTTATTGTAGGGTTTTCCCTGGCTCCAGTAAGTCCTTATCACACAGTACATACAGCAAGGCCCTGCTAACAGCTGGGTCTGAGATGTGAGGTGGGTGTCACTGGACGCCCAAACTTAGTCCACAAGGTAAAGGCAGAGCGAGAAGTGATCAGGTGCCAGAAATGACAATAGGACTCATCAGGTCCGAAGCACGAGGCCGGAACCAGACCTGTGGACAGATGTGCAGTCCCAGCCGCACAGACAGGATACCCCAAAACAGGGCTCCTCCCAGGGGCGGGCTGGTGCTCCATTCTTGGTTTAGGTGGGTTCTCTGAACACCATCTCGTGGTGCTGGCTGAGGACTGACCCCCACGGGACCCCAGGCCCCACTGGCCTGACGGGTGGGTTCTCTGAGCAGAGCTCGGCAGGGATCTCTCACTTACGTTCATGTCCTCTGAGTCCAGCCAATAGCTTGAGGCAGGGTTTGTGCTTTAGTGAATGTGGATTGAATAAATGTGAGGCAATCAGGAGACTTGGACTCTGATCCCTGGGTCTCCCCTTTTCTCTTCAAAACGGATTCTCCCTACTACTTCCTCCCAACTCTGAACACAGTGGTAAACAGTTGAAAACATTCAAAGAATACATATTAGATCTCAAATGAGTGAACCCTAGGCCAGCATAGGAGAAAAATTCCTCCAAGGAAGAATGATTTCTCCGTCTTGCCTTCCCATGGTATTTTTATAGAGCTATACTCCAGTAAAACACTGATCACACTTCATCACACTTTTTAAAAGATATGTTTGTTATCCACCCCTGTTGGCATAGGAACTATGCAATGATGGAAGTAATGGAGGCCGTGACTTACATACCTTTGTGCCCCAGAACCTAACGATGGCCCTTACATGGTTGATGGATGGCAAGTGTACACAGGGACAGTGTCCTGGCAGCAATCATGGTAGACCCAGGCCTCCTGCCCATCCACTGCTCCACCCCAGTGTCCTACTGGAGTGTAGAGACAGGTCTATGGGCTCTGGAGGATCCGGAGCCCCAAACCTTCCACCCTCCACAAGCTCCATCCCAGAGCACCTACATGCCATGGACCCACAGGATAAATGCTAAGAATAGTGTGACTTTGCCCTGGGCTCTTCTCTTCAGGAAGCAAACATGTATTTTTAGAGAATGGGAAGTCTTTGATCATTTCTCATTCAACACAGAATCACAAACTCTAACTCTCAGAGCTAGAAAGGACCCCAAGTGGCCACCTGCCTTTGGGAGAGTGAGCTACACTTATGGCTGTTGATGTAGTACAAAATCAACCATCTCACACCCTCTCCCATGGGCACCATATGCACACTCGTGCATCTTAAATGTATGTGTACATGCACATGCGTGTATGTGTGCAGGTGAGCATCTGGGCACAAAGAGCAAATGTGTATTTGGGCTACAGTTTTCCCAGCCGATAGAAAGAGAGCACACATTTTGGGAAAATCTAATCAAATAATTAAATAAGACTATTAAGCTGACCCTGACCAGACTTTCAGAATTAAATAAGAATAGACACATGCCAATTGGTCCCCATTTCATGATGGAAAGAAGCCACTTCAAGAAATAGATTTGCCAGCGACAACAAAATGCTGTGTGTCATCAGACAACTGTACTGAATATTTCTCAGATCTCTGCTTCTCCTTTATAAAGGGAAAAAGGCCACCTTCTCTTGGGCAATGGTTGAAGGGAGAGATGAAGTAGAAAGAGGCAGGACTGGCTTCCAGGGAAACACTCTCTGCCACCAGGTATCCGTATTACTTTAGGTAAGTCACTTCGTCTCTCTGGGTCGGGGTAAAACTGGGCATAGAATTGAATGACAGCAAAAGTCTTCCTATGCTCTTACATTCTACCCTCTTCTATGTGGACCTTTTGCTTTATTGGGGAACAGGAACCTTGTAGAAGAGCCCGTCCAAGACAGCATGTGTTTTGACATAGCTCCTCCTTCAAATGGTTAGTCCCTGATTTAGTAACTCTCTCGGCTTTCCCACGCTCTCCTCACTAATTGAAATCCCTGGTTCTTGGTTCTTGAAGGAGGGTGGTGGGGATCCACCAGGCATGGGGGCGAACTGGCCCACGGGACTTTTCCTGCAGCTGATGGGAGAATCAGAGATGGGTGAGGTGTGCAGACCTGGGAGACCAAAGGATACCCAGGATTTTATAATTTTAATTAATAACAAATGCACCTTAATACTTGGGTAAATTGACCAGATATTATGTTCGTCGGCCAGCAGACAGAAATACACAGTTCAACAATGGGATATTTCGGAAGCAGAGACCTTACAGAGGTCTTAATACAACCCCTTTTTTACAGAGGAGGAAATTTCAACTCAAAGAAAAGGAAATGACTTTTCCAAAGGAGTCAGGAACTTGCAGTGTGGGTTGAATTAGAACCCAGGGCTGAATCCCAACAGGAGCCTGTAAGTGTGACTGGGTGGTGGGTGAGTGTTTGCTCTTCTTTCTAAATGCCCCTGGTGGCCAGGTTACACAAACAGCCATAGAGCTGAAAAGAGGTGCGTTAAGAGGAAGTACCCGGCCTCGGCCCCTTGGAGCTCGTTAATCTTCTGTATGCTCTAGATGACAGAAAGCTATTCCCGTTCTGTCCCAGACCAGGAACTCAAGTGCAGAAAGACAGACGGACATAGTCAGGGTCAGGGTGACGGTGCTTGCAGTGACTGCTACCTGACTATTTACAAAACTCATCCGTGATCCATCCCCTCGAGGAATAGGTAGTGTGATCTGAGTTTGCACACAGGGAAATCAAGGCTCAAAGGGCTTAGGCAGTCTGAGCAGTTGGCCTCCTGTCACCCAGCTGGTCAGTGGCAGCCATGGAAGCAGAGTCCAGTCCATCTACATGAGTGAGAAGAAACCTACCTGTGGAAGCAGACATCTTTAAGGTGAGCCCAGCGATGGGCTTGGCCAACCACCGGGCCTGGGTAAACAAGGCATGGGGTAGCTGAGGACATGCGACTGAGCGGAGCAGAGGGGCAGCTGCCTCCAGTAGTCTCTCCTGCTGGCCCTGCCACGAATGTCTGTCTGGAGCAGGGATTAATCTGGCCTTAGGACACATAGTTGGCAACCACTGAGGACTGTCTTAGCAAGCACGTTGACCGCTGATGCTTCAGTGTGTTCTCCATACGATAAATCTCAGATGGCTCAGATATTTCTTCTGTCTTTTCAACAATTCATTCTGACACAGGCCCACGTGTTCTCTATGCTCGGTCTGCACAGATGCCATCCATGAAACTCAGCTCTCACACACACCCAGACCTCACGGGAGATGCAGAGCCTGACTTTGGGGCAATCGCAGCCCGTAGACAGAGGGCAGAGACGGCAGACTTTGCACTAAGAAAACTCAGTGAAAAGAGCAGCTCACATCACGTGGAGGCGTTTTTGCATTCTGTTGAAGAATTACCTGCAGAATTTTTCTGAATATCGAGATGAATACGTATCAAGCGAGTTTTTATTTTAAAAAAAGCTTAAACAAATGGGACCTAATGAAACTTAAAAGCTTTTGCACAGCGAAGGGAACCATAAACAAGATGAAAAGACATCCCTCAGAATGGGAGAAAATATTTGCAAATGAAGCAACTGACAAAGGATTAATCTCCAAAATTTACAAGCATCTCATGCAGCTCAATATCAAGAAAACAAACAACCCAATCCAAAAATGGTCAGAAGACCTAAATAGACATTTCTCCAAAGAAGATATACAGATTGCCAACAGACACATGAAAAAATGCTCAACATCATTAATCATTAGAGAAATGCAAATCAAAACTACAATGAGGTATCACCTCACACCAGTCAGAATGGCCATCATCTAAAAATCTACCAACAATAAATGCTGGAGAGGGTGTGGAGAAAAGGGAACCCCCTTGCGCTGTTGGTGGGAATGTAAATTGATACAGCCAGTATGGAGAACAGTATGGAGGTTCTTTAAAAAATTAAATATAGAGGGCTTCCCTGGCACAGTGGTTGAGAGTCCACCTGCCGATGCAGGCGACATGGGTACATGCCCCGGTCCGGGAAGATCCCACATGCTGTGGAGCGGCTGGGCCCGTGAGCCATGGCCGCTGAACCTGTGCGTCCAGAGCCTGTGCTCTGCAATGGGAGAGGCCACAACAGTGAGAGGCTGGCGTACTGCAAAAAAAAAAAAAAAAAAACTAAAAATAGAACTACCATATGACCCAGCAATCCCACTACTGGGCATATACCCTGAGAAAACCATAATTCAAAAAGAGTCATGTACCACAATGTTCATTGAAGCTCTATTTACAATAGCCAGGACATGGAAGCAACCTAAGTGTCCATCGACAGATGAATGGATAAAGAAGATGTGGCATATATATACAATGGAATATTACTCAGCCATGAAAGGAAATGAAATTGAGTTATTTGTGGTGAGGTGGATGGACCTAGAGTCTGTCATACAGAGTGAAGTAAGTCGGAAAGAGAAAAACAAATACTGTATGCTAACACATATATATGGAATCTAAAAAAAAAAAATGGTTATGAAGAACCAAGGGGCTGGACAGGAATAAAGATGCAGGCATACAGAATGGACTTGAGGACACAGGGAGGGGGAAGGGTAAGCTGGGACGAAGTGAGAGAGTGGCATGGACGTATATACACTACCAAATATAAAACAGACAGCTAGTGGGAAGCAGCCGCATAGCACAGCGAGATCAGCTCCGTGCTTTGTGACCACCTAGAGGGAGGGAGGGAGACGCAAGAGGGAGGAGATATGGGGATATATGTATATGTATAGCTGATTCACTTTGTTATAAAGCAGAAACTAACACACCATTGTAAAGCAATTATACTCCAATAAAGATGTTTTTTTAAAAAAAAGCTTAATATTTTGGGTCTATCTCAGCACTTCTGTGTAACAGCATAGAAAGCAGATGACTCTGACGTGAGGATTCGAGGATGGGCTTGGGAACGTCATAAATTCAAGGCAAACATAAAAACATGACGCCATATGTTTACAGCGCTATAGCATTTTGAAGCACTTTTAGGTATTCCTTACACAATTATAACAGCTAAAGTTTTCGAGAACCTACCATGTGTCAGACTCTAATTGAAATATTTCTATTCACGTTGCTTTTTCACAACCCTAGGAGGTATGTATTACTATAACCTCCCTTTTAAAATGTGGTTGCCGAGGCACCAAAACTTTAAGGAACTTGTGCAAGAATTCACAAGAAAGTCAGAATTCAAACCCGGGGCACGGATGCCAGAACCACCCTGGGAAAGGTGTCGTGTTATTCCCGTTCTACGGAGGAGAAAAACAAACCCAAGGAGGCACAGCGGCTTTACCAAGGCCGCCTGGCCAGTTAGTGAGGTCAAGGCAGTGTCCCTTCCAAGAGGTGGGTCTTGGAGGAGGGACTGCAGGAGGGTGGCAGGAGCTGGCCCTCCCTCTGTGCCGAGGGGTGGGAAGTCAGCCAGCAGCAAGGGCGTCTCCCGCGGGATTGTCCCCTCCTTGTGGGGAGTTGGCTTCAGGCGGTTGGTTTGAGATAGACAAGCAAGAAGCAAAGGGCAGCCATGGGGAAAATCAGGCTGCCTTTGTCTCCAGCTGGCAGCTGGCAAAGCCCTGACCTTTAAGGCTTCAAAGGAGGCCTGTGCCCCGTCATCACCCACCGATTTTAGAGACTGGAAAATGTTGATTGCGGCTCTTGGGCTCTGTCCTGGTCCTGTAGGCATAATAACCTCGACCACTGTTTACTGAGCCCGGATAAGTACCAGGTGTTCTGCACATCCCCACATGACTCTGAGCCCTGGGACACTCCTCTGAAGCAGGTAGCGCTGTTATTATCTCCTTTCAGCCGATGCAGACATGGAGACTCAGAGAGGGGAGGTGACTTGCCCGGGGTGGTCCAGCTAGTAAGCACAGAGCCAGAACCTTCTTGCTGCCTCTCAGAGGTCAAGTCCAAGGTGGAGCTTCCATTCTGCCTCCCCAGCCGGTCTACTCTTCGTCTTCCTGACTCCGGGATGACGATTCCTTTCTTCCGGTGCTCAAGATAAAAACCATGGGATGACCTTGACCCCTCTCTCTCTCTCTCACAGTCTCTGCATCCAATCTCATTGGCTCCACCTTCCAAAGAGACCCAGATCATTTCATGCCTCACCTCTGCCACTGCCACCAACCTGATCCAAGCCACCCTCACCTCTGGAAGTCCTGAAAAAGTTTCTATCTTCTCTCCATGCTTCTACCATTGCTTCCAACAGCCCATTGCCAATGCTGCCCCCAAAGTGACACTGTGAACACAGACATCTGGTCAGGAGGCCACCTCCCATGATTCCTGGTTTCTCTGGAGGGAAAGCCAGGTCCTTACAGTGGTCCCTAGAGCCCATGAGAGTCTGCGTCCCCCAAGACCCCAGATCTCATCTACTTCTTTTGCTCCCATCCACTCTGCCCCGCCAACCTCCTGACCATTCTTCAAACATACCGGGACACTTCCCACTTGGAACTTGGCTCTAAGCTGTCCCCTCTGCCTCCAGTGTTCTTGCCCCAGGTAGCTACAGAGGTCACTCCCCACTCCTTCAAGTTTTTACTCAAAGGCTACCCTCTTGGTAAGGCCTAGCCGACTGCTTCCACTTGGCATTACAAGCCTTTTCTCTGAAGGCCCCAGCCTCCCTGAGCGGCTCTGGGTCTCCATACCGTTTAGCACTTAGCATGATGTAACGTGCTGTACCTTTCATTATCTGTCTTACTTGGTATGTAGACAAGAAGTTCTCCATGAAAGGCTCCCCCAGTAGAATGTCAGTGTCGCAAGGGGAGAAGTTTTTGTCTATTTGATTCACTGTTGCAATCCCAGGGTGTTAGAACGGTTCTTGGTACTTTGTAGGCACTCAAAAAATAGGATGAATAAATGAATGAATAAATGTGGAAAGAATGAATGATTGAATGAAAAAAGACTTTTTTCTACCCTAAGGAGAGGAGAGACTGAAGGGGAAACAATGCCCACATGTGGGCAGGTGTCATTAAATGGGGCCTCCCAACCCTGAATACACAGACCCCACTCTGCTTTCTTGACCAGCCTCCGGGTCTGGGAGGCCTGAGACAGATGAGGGCAAGCTTGACGCTCTGTGACTTACACAGATTTCTGACACGTGCAGGAAGCAGGTTGAGCTCACACAGGTGCCAACAGAGGCCAGGTCCTGACGTGGCTGTGGATCTCAAAACCCTTCCCTTGTCATCTGGTGGCAAATTGGAGGGAACAAGGTACAAGACAGCATAATGCTTGTCCTAGCAAGAGGGTGCTTTCCTGAGGATCAGGAATTTCCTTAAGACTCTTAAATTGGAGTCTCCCAAAGGTAGCAGCCAGGCCAGCCTGCCTACCTTAGTACATGATAAGCACTTCCCGGCTGCAAATTATTTCAAAAATAGCTTTGAAGATGACTTAATATTGATTCTGTTACTTTATTTATATATGAAAAACAGGGGTATTGCTATTCCACCAAATGTGTGTCAAGAGGTTCCTAACTGGGCTTTGTGATCCAGTCTTCTATAAAGCTATGGGAGACCCGTCTTTTCTCAGCAGCTCCCAGAACTTCAGGTGTGGCTGGGATGGTAGTTATTCCTCTGCTCTAAGCTATTCAGATGTCACCAAGGCCCTTGGCAGTTTTACTGGAGGCATCAAGATGCCTGCCAAGAACTCTTTTTCTAAAATCCTTTCTATAAAGTTTGTAAATCAACATTAAGAAGATTGTTTCTCCCTGGGACTAGTCAGTTTCAGGGCCTGCAACTGTAGCCAGGAGACCCACAGTTGTGTCCCGGCTCTGCCTCTTACTTGCTGTGTGTCCTTAGGCAGAGCACCTCTCCTCTCTGAGTCTTGATTCATTACTAGAGAAAGTGAGGTTCATAATACATGCCCTCTTGACGCTGCCTTATTAGATGGCTCATGAGTTCCTTGTAAACTATGAAGTTCTGTTCAAACATGAGGGGCTTTTAGGCTTTTTTTTTTTTTTGTCTGTGCTGCAGGGCTTGTGGGCCCTTAGCTCCCCGACCAGGAACGGCGCAGCCCGAGGCAAGGCTGTCTTTGTTTGGGGGACATCTCTCATTTATTCATCAGCTGCCCTAGAGAAGGCGCCCTGATGTTGTTTGGCCCTGACGGGGAACAATGTGGCAGGTATTTATAGCTCTGCCCTCACACCTGCAGGGCAGGAGCCTAGCACTGCGCATGCGCAGAATGACAGCGGGTGTCTTCCCTCCTCTGAGCACAGCAGCTGGGAAAGCGCTTCCCCATCAGCTGGGGCGGAGGATGCGTAGTGAGCTTTGGACCAAGGATGTTGCGGGGATGCGCGGAAGGGCTGGCCCCTGGTGGGAGGGAGGAGGTCAAGCCCTGTCCTGCCCTCAACGAGTGAAAAAGGACACGGGAGCTTGGTTTATCTTGGACCAGATTCTGACTTAGACACATGTTAGTCTCACGACCGTCGGCAAGTCTGTGAAACTCAGTTTCTCCCCTGGAAAAATTACGATAACAATAATAATACCTACCAGGCAAGACTCCTGTGAGTTTTCAATATGAAAACTATGTGAAAGTTCCCGGCACACAGTAAGTAAGTAGATACACAGCCAGTGTTTGTTGTTGTTGAATCTTGTTGGAGTGAAAACACAGCCCCACGGGAAAGAGTGGAGAACAATACAAGACAGTCTGTGATACAGGTGTTGAATTAAACATCACTAGGTGCCAACCTGTGTGGCATGACAGCCGCCCTCCGCCCCCAGGGGTGCTGGAGAGCCCAGACAATAGGGTGTCTGTCTGATTTCACAGGAGGGGGTGCCCACCACCCACTATGGAGCCGTTCTGTCTGGGCAACGGAAAACTCCATCTCCCCGTGAGCTCACCATTTCTACATCCTCTCGGCCAATTAATTCAGTGAGCGGAGGATGATTTTTCCCTGCAATTTAATTCACGTTTAGTAAGTCCTTGGGATGTAGACCTGTAGTAGGCTTATGAGGATACAAAATAGGTAACACAGAGGCCCACCCTCAAAGAGCAATAGGAAGACTGTGTGTGTGTGTTTGTGTACAGTGTGTGTGTAGATATAAACTCATATATATGTTTATACACACATGTATAAACTCAGTGTTTTAAAGCAAGATCACATTTGGGAAATCAGGTGGTCTCCCTGGTGGAGAGGGCATTTACAAATGGCCTTGGGGGGCAGCTCTGGCTTGCACACAGGACAAATACTGATTTAACCCTCTGGCTAAAAGACGCAGGTCCCTCAGCTTTTCCCACATCATGCCCAAACACAAAACAGAAATGCCTGTTCTGAAAAAGAAATAAAGATGACATCTTTTGAAGGAAGACAATTCTGGAAGATCAGTTTCCAGCTCAAGCGGAGGAAAAAGGAAACATGTGTGAATAAAAGAAAGAAGAGAGTGAATTTGGAGGTGGTTGGACCAGAATGGAGGTGACAGAGGTAGGGAGCTGATACGTCTTCTCTGGTGCAGGGTGGAGGAGGGCAGGGGTGGGAAGCTCAGGCAGTGGGTCAGTGGGGGCCCACAGGGGTTGAGGTGTAGGTTGGGACTACAGGGGCAGCAGGGGAGAGAGTTCTGTAAGGAGGTTGAGGCCCAAGCCTGGAGACTCTGGTATAGTTGGATGAAGCACTGGGCTTCATTTCATCTTTGACCCTAGGAGAAATAGGACCAGAAAAATGCTTTAAGAAGACTTACCCTCCAGCGTGGAGGAAGCAATGGAGAAATGGAAACAGAAAAGCCTGCAGGTTCTCAAAAGCAGGCCGGACGGGATGGCTGTGGAACAAAGAAGAGGGGGCAGTGGGTCACAGTTTGGAGCTAGACTCGCTGACTTGGCAGTGCTCTGTATGCGGGTGGCAAACACACATCCCAGCCCTTCCCCGGCCTCTGCTCCCCCAGCTGCCAAATCCCCTGGAGAACTGGCTGCACCTGCCCCCTCCGCTTCCTCCCGCCCACCTTCTCTCTCACATCCGGCAGTGTCCCCGCCCCCTCCTCTGCTCAGAAAGGGCTCTCTTGAAGGTCACCGAGGTCCTCCCGTGGCCTCTTCTTCATAGAACTTGATATTGCCAAACTTTTACTCTTTGGAATTCTTCCCTCTTGGCTTCTCCCCCAAGACACTCTCCTGGTCCATGCCTACCTCCTGGCCCTTTCTTCTCCTCATCCTCTGTGTCCTTATTTTCTTCTTTTGCATCCCCAGCAGAGCATTTTCCCCAGAGGATGTCTTCTCTGCTCTCTGTCCTCTTGCCCATAGTAATATCTCCAATCTCTCACCACATCGTCAATGATTGCATCTCCCCAGTCTGTGTTCTATCTCTGTTCCCAGCACTGGACCCACATTTCAGGGACTTTGCAACTGTATGTCCTGGATGACATCAAACCCAAGATGGCTTTCCCTCAAGGTCACCTCCTCCTTCTTTCCCTGTTTCTGTTGAGAGACCACCATCCCCCTAAGCACCTGCACTCAAAATTCCAGAGCATTGTAGATGCTTCTCCTCCCTCACTGCTCCCATGCACCATCATCATCTCTAGTCCCTCAATCCTGGGACCTCACATCCACTCCTTCCATCCTCGCCCCAGCCCCTGTCCCCCTCAATCATGATGAGGGCATAGCAGTTGCCTCTGTGTCCTCTCTGTTCACCCTCTCCATCTTGAGCCATCCTGCATGTGACCACCAATCAACCTTCCAAATATTGTTTATGTTATACAAACTCTTTTTAGCCTTATATTAAGTCCCTGTCACTAAGCTGACTTCTGGAAAGCGGAAAAGTAAGGTGTACATGTACTAGTTGAACAGACAGACTAGAAAGCCAGTAATAGCCAAAAAGTAACACAAGACAATCGTAAACACCCTGCTGTTAGAGCCTAAGAGAAGCAAGTGCTAACTATAGAGGTGAAGGGGGCAAGTTTCAGAAGGGCTGGCATTTAAACTGGTTCTTTAAGATAAATAGGGGTTCAGAAAATAAAGATGAGGAAAGTGGTAGTCGAGAGAGAGAGGAAGCATGGAAGTACGTGGCAGACAGGAGGAACAGCAGCTGATTGGGTGGCAGCGGGGTGTGAACTGTGGCCTTGCCTGTTGTATTGAGGAGCTGGACTTTCTCTTATAACCAATGGGGTGTCAGGGGGTTCTCACCAGCGGACAGTATAGTAGGTTAGCCGTGAGCACAGGGGAGACCAGAAGTGGACCATCAGACCTTCAGGTCTGGTAGGCAGACGAAGGTGAATGGCAAATCCTATCACAGAGTAAGTGACACCAGCCTCAAAGTGAAGTAAGATGCCAGGGCCCTTTCAGGAGACACCTGACTTGGAGCCCAGGAGAGGAGAGAAATTCAGGAACCAGAGGTGGCAACATGGTCATGGAGTCGAGGAGGTGCCAATGAAATGCAGGGGACAGGGACGGGGGGCTAGTTTAACTCCAGAAGATACTGTTTTCTCAGCAGCAGGTGTCTTTCTGAGGGGTTAGGTTGCTTAGACTTTTCAGACCCGATGTCTCACAGGTGTCAGGGTGTGTCAGATTGCTCTCAGCCCGTGACTCTGGTGCCAGGATGGAGGATGTAATTGAGGAGAAGAACGTGGAGACAGGCGAGTCCAGAGGCTTGTCCTATAATCAAGGTCAGAGATGTTTGGCCGCATGCACAGAATGATGGGATGGAATTTAATAGTCTTCAGAGATCCACAAGCCTTAGTGACCACCAGCATTTATCACTTTGATTATATCACTTGTTTGCTCAAAACACTCTTAAACAATACCCGTTTTCTTAGAAAGTTACCAAAATGTGGGACACAGAAGATTTTAGGACCTAGCACTGAATTGATATCAGTTTTCATAGTCAGCAACTTGTTGATTCAATTCTTTTTTGATGCTTCTGCTAAAATCAAGGTGAAACTGTTGACTTCTAGTCTGTATATAGCACTTTTTAACCCTTGATAACATCCCTAACAACAGTAGACGAGCCACAGTATCTACCCATTATTTAATCTCACTGTTGATAATGTAATCACTTTTCCGTCAAACCTCTCAAATCTCCTTTAAGCATTTCAGACTTGTTCTTTTTATTTGTTAGAGCTAAGTTGGGAAAATAATAAAGGTATTCGTTACTATTTCCACCCTTCATTCAACAGACTATGGACAGTTCTAGCCAATGAATAAGTGACAAGAAAAAGAAATAAGAGGCATAAGAGTTGGAAAGAGAAAATAAAATGAAAATTTACATAGTCCAAGAAAGTCAACAAACTACTGTAACAGCAGTAACCAACCAGAAAATGTCTTTGAAAGTAAGTAGCATTTATAATAAGACAATACACGAAGACTCCACAAATTAAAATACCATTTAAAATAGGAACTAAAAGCTCTAAATGTCTAAAGTAACTAGAAATGAATGAAAATGCACAAGACCTACATGGAAAGGAATGATAAAATAGCCAATAGGACATTAAAAAAAATAAGTATATAGAGACCTATACCATGGCCATGAGTGAAAAAAACACATAAAAATTCCAGTTCTCCCCCACATCATATATAAAGTTTAAATAATTTCAATGTAAATCCTGGAGAAAAAGATAAAATAACACTAAAATATATATGTAATAATAAAGGTCTGTATATATTTGAAAAAGAACAAAAAGAGGAGACTCTCTTTACTTCTCAGATATTATAACATGCTGCAAAGATAAACGAATTAAAACCAGCATGATATTGTGCTAGGACAGAGAGTTATGCCAGTTAAACAGAATGGAGGATTCAGAAACAGAACCCACATATACAAGGGAACATGGTTTATCACGGACGAGTCCTCACAAATCAATAATGAATGGATTAGTTATTTAATAGACTGTGATGGGGAAATTGAAAAACATAGAGACAAGTAAAATTAGAACTCAAATTCCAACTACTTGCAAAAATAAATTCCAAGTAGATTAAAGGTCTACACATGAAAGGCAAACCTGCAAAACTATTAGAAGAAGCCTTGGAGGTTGGCTCTGTGTTCTTTCACTGAACGGACATTTGTTAAGCAAGATGCAAACACCTATAGCATAAGGGGAAACACTTTGGATTTGACCATGTAAGGAGGAAATATTTTGTTCTAAGAAAGACTCTCTACACAAATTTGACAGTTGACAGACAGGGAAGGTATGTTTTAAAACACAAGACTGATTGTAATGCAGAATATATAAGAAAGTTATGTAAATCTACAAGAAACCGTCAGGAAACCCAAGTGAAAATGGGTCAAGAAAATATAGAGACAATTTATAGAAGGTAAAAGCTGACAAGATAATGTACCTATGAACAGGTGTTCAACTTGATTACGAATCAGGAAAATGTGAAATCAAATAATAATTTGAGATACTATTTTATACCGATGAAATGGGCAAAAATAGGAAAACAGATCAAGTATCAGGGTAGTATCAAATACTGGGAAAAAGGAAACCCACACACTTTGCAGGTAGACATGTAAGCCAGTGTAGCCATTTGAATGTAAAATGTACAGGGTTTGGTCAAGGGTGCATGTACCTAGCAATTTTACTTCTTACAACTTTACTCAAGTGGGCATACAGAGAGATATGTGTACAAACATTTTTATAGCATAACATTGCAAGCAATCTTTGGAAACCAAACCAGGGAGTTAATCTGAAAATTCAACCTGGTGCAAAATAGGGGGAAAATAAAAATATATGCTAATGATGAAAAGAAATGGCTTCTTGAATCCTCTGAGCTTCCTATTTCTGGCATGAGTAATGGTGAATTGAATGTAGGTGGCTTTAAAAGGAAGCCTTTCATTTCCATGCCTATTTTTTCAAAACACTAGATTTGAAGAGTATTATGGACTGAATTGTGTTTCCCAAAATTCATAGGTTGAAGCCTTAACCAACTATGCGACTTTATTTGGAGGTAGGGCCTTTAAGGAGGTAATTAAGGTTAAATTAGGTCATAAGGATGAGGCCCTAATCCAATAAGACTGGTGTCCTCATAAGAAGAGGAAGAGATACCAGGAGTGAGTACACACCGAAGAAAGGCCATGGGAGGACACAGAGAATGTGGATATCTGCAAGTTAAGGAGAGAGGTCTCGACAGGAACCAACACGGCTGCCACCTTGATCTTGAGTTGTAGGCTCCACAACTGTGAGAAAATAAATTTCTGTTCTTTAAGCCACTGTGGTATTTTGTATGGCAGCCCAAGCAGAGTAATAAAAAGAGCATTTATAAAAAATAGACAGAAAATTACCAAGAATGGTTCTAATAAATTTTTAAATTTAATTTTGAATTCACTTTAGTAAAAAACCACCATGCCAAAAATATGCAGGTTCAATGCAAATTCATATTTTGATCTGAACAACACTGTGCTTTGCTGCACCCTCCTCCACATAGATTGGCATCGTTCTATTTTACTATGTATTGTTATTCATAATTAATCATTTCAACAGCACTTCTTATGTGTTCTTATGGTCCACGGATTCATTCTTTTTATATGATCTCAGGTAAGACATTTTGTTTCTCCTAATGGAAAACCTTTTGACAAAACAGTAAAATCGATTTGGGGACAGGATACCAGACGGAGTTCCAAAGTCAGAGACGGTAGTCAGTTTCCACAAGAACGTTACAGATTAGTTAGCGGCAGAAAGTAGCACACACGTGTGCAAACTAAGATCCTGACAAAGACCTTTGAGGACGTGTGCAAGCTTACCTGTCCCTCCACCCACCTCCCTCCCACCTCCTAATAAAATCCAGAGTGGATGAGGCGTGGGCTGGATATACTAATATCCACGTAGAAAGCCCAGGCAGAAAACTGCGATCGAAAGGCCACTGGGTGTTATGAGGAGTGTATTTTGCTTCAGCAACTGAAAAGATGAACATTTTGCACTAAGGCCAAATTGCTCTTATGTGGGTAATTACCTCACATCTGGTTTCATGCTCAGAGAAGAGACTTACGTGGCCACCACCAGGCTGGGTGGGGTGGATGCCAATGATTCTATTATGATTGATTCATCTGAGAATCTAGAAAATCATTAAGAGTCACTGGAAAGAAAATGTGATGTGGCAGGAGGGGATACCAATACCTTATTGATGAGGAAACTGAAGTCTGTAGAAGATAGACGCTCAAGCTCTCTGTGATCACGAGGGGGCAGGACACTGCTGTCACGGGCTGGGGAGCAGGGACTGTGCTCTGGCAGCCTCCACCTTCTGTCACACCCCAGGGCTCACCATCAGACCCAGGACAGTGCCACTTAGTGAAGGACACTGAATGCTTGGTGGTGCTGGTTAGGAAGAAATTTTTCTTGAGAATTATAAACTCTAATTTTCTCCTACTCGTGCATTAAGTGTTTTTACTCAACTTGTATTTAATAAGTACCAAATATGTGCGCATCAGAAGTGGTGGGTGGGAAGGAGCAAAGATGATTAATGTGGCTCCTGCCCTCCAAGGGACACCCAGGCTAGCTGGGAAGACAGATTCACACACAGTACAAGGAGTGTCAGAAGGAGAGAACTATGGGTACGTTATGAGAAAGGCCTTAGAATGAAAATTGTAAGGTGGAGCCTTGGGGATAGATGGATGGGCAGCTTTAAAAATCCCATGCCATCTGTGTGCTGCTTGGTAGCTTAGAGTCCTTCCAAGGCATATCCAAATTATACCCATAATGGCTGATCACCCCCAATTAATTATGATACTGTATATTGAGGTAGGGAGAGGAGTTGAAGGAGAGTAGAGAATAAAGTAAAGGTAACTTTACTGAGTCACAAACTGTGTCAATGGTTTGCAAAATGGGTAGGGTTGAGGCAGGAAGGCTTCTTGGAGAAAGGTGGTCATTTGCCGAAATTCCAAGAAGAGGGATGAAACAATGCAGTTGGCAGTATGTAAAAAGTCCACCTTTGATATTGTGGCCTCCAGGAATCTGGCCCAACCAGCATAAGCTTAATATGTAATCTGTATTTTTTCCTGCCCTCGGGAGAGGCTATGGACCAGGTGCAGGAGGAACAGCCTGCCGTGAAAGGCTTGGCGGGAGAGACCCACGTCAAGGTGGAAAGAGGAGCATGCTCTTCCTTTCATTCCTGCCTCCAAGCTCTCTGCATTCAGCTCTGTTTACAAGGTGTGGAAGACATCTAGAAGGAGACAGCCCAGCTCAGGAAGGCAGGTTGGATTCCAAGACAGTATGTACATCAGTAGGCAGTATTTGTATAAACCAGTCTGACTCCTGCCAAGAGGGATTTTGAATCATACAAACAGAAAATATTTTTTGAGAAAGGCACCATAGGGAGACTGGAAAGTAAGACCTGGCTGACTGAGGTCAGAAAACCCAAAACAATTGTTAGGACATGAAAGTGACTCTGAAGATGGGCTGGGCAGTGAGAGGAGCATTGATGGGAAGGAGGAAGGGGTGGGAGAAGAGAAGGTGGCTAGAGGTAAAGGTGTCCCATAGAACTAAATTACTCATGGATCAGAGAGCCCCCTTAGATGGCATCTTAGGCCAAGTTCTCCATAAGACAGTCTCTGAGATAGAGATTCATGTGCAGGAGGAGTTCATGTGCAGCAGGATTGGTCAGAGGGAGAAGTTGAACAACAATGCAGTGGCCGCAGAGGCACCAGCCAAACCCGTAGGGTGCTCTGCAGTTGAGATGGGCATCCCGGGATGTCCTGATGGAGGCAAGGGGGCCAAGCTTCTGTGCCCCAACAGCAATCAGTCATGAGACACAGGCCACCCCTGGGAAGCAGGTGTGATCTTGCACAAGGTGGCTCCAGGAATTGCTCCCTTGGGCTGAGGGCAATGCCCAGAGAAGGACTCAGCTAGGTAAGTACCTAACAGACAGAAAGAGGCTATGCATTATTGTTTTGTGTTGAGCTCAGTCAATTGCTAAAATATATATTAATGATTACCTTATGATAATAATCCTAAATCCCTATACAATGACACTATATGGTATAGACAAAGCCCCTTCTCCATGGTGAATTCCAAACACAAAGTATCTGTGGCCAAGGCTCGGGCCTAAATCCCCAGTGAAGCATCATCATAGATTCCTATTAGCAGCCGCAAGCTTTCCTCCACCCAGGACTGTCTTCTGATGCTCAGTCTCAGGTTGCAAAAACTATGAGGATGCATCTTCCCATTCCCAGCACCCCCTTTGCCAGGACAGAGACTGCTGCTCTCTGGGTGGTGCCATGGGCTGGTTCTCTTTGGCTTTAACTTTTCAGTCTATCAGACATGGGGCTTGTCTCAACCTGATCTCTACATTCTATTCTAGAGCCAGCAGTACATGAGTATTGGGATATAGTCTAAAAATGAAGCCTATAATGAGATGTTGATGATTATGAGCCCTTGTAGGGTTATTTGTGCTGAGCTGCTCCTGAAATCCATGTTGCAGTCAACCCTCAGAAGGATAAAGGTGCATAGCTATTGGAAAAATCAGGAAACCCCTGAAACCTCTCTGGGACTCTTATGGGACATGGCTCTGATATGCTGCTCAGAAATGGCCTTACAATCCTTACCTGATCTGACCATACAGTAGTCACCAAGCTTATGGTGACCACAACTAAAGGTCCCAGAGTCAACAGAAAGAGCACGACTTTAGGTTAAGATTACCCTAAACGGGGGGCCCAGTTCTGCCACTTCCTGGCAGTGTGAATTTAGACAAGCTACTCAATCTCTCTGAGCATCGGCTGTCTTATCTATCATACAAAGCTGCTGAAAGCTGTCTTGTAAGGGTGTGGTGAGGATAAATGAGATAACGTAGGAACACACAAAGCACATTCATGGAATAATGAGAATCAAAAAACCACAGTAAGGCTGCATGGATGCAGTTTTAACATATTGCCTTGGGGCTGGGATTGGGTTGGAGGTTGACAAAGAGTAATGTAAAATAGAAATCAACCAGTTGGTTTGTAGGAAATAAAAGCCTTTGTGTAGAGAGACTTTGAGGATTTGCTCGGAGTTCAATTAAAGTAGAGGAAGTTCATCCAACTCTTTTCTACCAGGTCGAGGGAAAAAGAAAGCATTCCAGATGGCAAAAGGAGACATATGGTTTTAGTTGAAGATTTTCAAGTTTTTGTATGGATTTGTGTGTTAGCAATTAGGAACAAAAGTAGCCAACACTACCAGCATGTAGCTGTTGAACTGCGTATGCGAAGGTCTAACGCTCGGATATGCAGAGCAAGAGAGGTGCTGAGAGCTCCTTGCATTTAGGGAAGTAGCTTTGAACAAGAAGACCACCACACTGACCAGCCCTGATATACACTAATATGAGACCCGGAAACAGATTAAAAGCGGCACAGAACTAAGCACTCGTAAAAGAAGTCATGACTGGATCTGGGATCTCAGTTGTCTTAACTACACCAAAAGGGCAAATTTGATATGTGTTGTTATCAGCTTGCTACATTTAAAATTGTCCATTACTGTATTTCAGCACATACCCCCTTTTAAAAAAAACCTTGCAAAGAAGCACACATGATAGAAATTATATAAATGTTTCTTTCCTCTTCCTTAATTTCTTCCTGGGATTGAAACTGGAAAAAGTGGTAGAGAAGACCCGGTGGTGAAGTGATACTGATTCGGTGATTGGCTCAAAATCGGTGATGAACTTGTCAACATGCCAGCTTTTTTCTCTGTACAAATGTAGCTGGACATGTGTTTAGAAGGCTCTGCCTGTCTTCAAACACCGGCGGCTGACAAATGACTGAGCTTGAAGAATGGCCTTTATGCAGAATGACTGTGCTTTGTTCTCCTTCCATGTTTTTCATCTGATTCATCTGGTTGGCCACGCACATGCAGACTGATGGGAATGCTAACTTTCTTGCCATCACCGAGGCAATCGTGTAATGTGATTTTCCATTTAGGTGCTTTGCCAGTGGCTCTGAGAGGATGCTGCCTGAGCTGCTCCCTCCTCTAGAAGAGACCCCAGGCCATTAACACTGCTACGGGAACAGAGAAACGCCATACATCACAGGCATGTGCGTGGACTGGGAACCTTGCTTCAACAACCACAAGCTTACAAACAGGCTTTAATTTGTTGCATATTTTTCCAAAATTAATTTGTTGTAACATATATCAGAGTCATTCCTTAAGTTGTGAGGAAAGCTGTTTGTCAGCATCACCAGAGAGTTTGTGATAGTCCATTAATTGTCTTTTCCATTCTAGTACTACAAAGTCTACAATAACAACCACAGTAAAAACAATGACAAATGATGACAATGACGATGGTAATATCAGATGCAGAAACCCACAGTCAGCTAGGACTGATCAAAGCCAAAAATCAAGGACCGTAATTTCAGATGAAGAGAAGGAAATGATGAAGTGGTGTCTGTAACGATCCAGGAATTTTCACACTTCTTATTTTCATGAATATTCCCAGAGCCCAGTGAGGTATCTACCATTATTCTCATTTTACAGTGGAGGAAACAGAATGAAAAAGGTGAGATAAATTACTGAAGACACCACAGCTAGTTAGTGGCATATGCAGTACTCAAACCCAGTCCGTCATTACTCACCTTTTTACCTGTGCACCACTTGCCATCCTGTTCATGTCCCTTGGAACTTAACTGTTGTGTAGACTGCAGCCATGTCTTGTGTTTGGCAATTCCTTCCCAAGAACCAAAAGCATTTATGAGTCACAAATTGGGGGCTGGGTCTTATTTGGTTGTTGTCAGGCTCCCTCTAATGCCACTGCCAGAAGTGGTTGCAAGGGACATCTGAGTATCACCCCACTTGAGTCTCTCTACTGTATTTCACCCAGGAGTGGAGATGGCTACACCTCATCATTCACTAACTACCTACTGCCTAGGTTGCAGACTTTTGATATGTGCTGTATGTTTATATGGTATATATTTATTTAAAAAATAAATAACAATGCATTTGGGGGTTTATAGTATATGTAGAAGTTAAAGAAATGTCATAATAAATTAATATTGACTTAAATAAGTATGATAAAATAACAAAAGGCAGGAAAGGAGGTAAATGGAATTACATGCTTGTAAGATTTTTTCATTGTTTATAACGTAGTATAATATTACTTGAATATATACTGTAATAAGCTAAAGATACATATTGTAATGTCTAGAGTGGCTAGTAAAAATAACACAAAGAGATATAGGTAAGAAGTTGATCAATGAAATAAAAGAGATATTCAAAATAATCGATGCACACAAAAGAAGTCAGGAGAGCAGGAAAGTCAATAAAATTCAGATGGGACAAATGCAAAGCAAATTCCAAAACGGTAGACTTCAACCCATACATATGAAATGTAAATAGACTAAATGCTCTAATTAAAAGGCAGAGATTATCAGAGTGGATAAAAAACAGTACACAACTATACATTGATTATAAGAAACCTACTTTAAATATACAGTAGGTTTATATATAAAGACAAAGATAGATTAAATGGAAAAAGGTGAGAAAAGATACACCATGTAAACACCAGTCAAAGGAGAGCTGAAATGACTTTATCAATATCAGACAAAATAGAATTGAGACACAGAAATATTATCAGGGATAAAGAGAGATCTTTAATAATGATAAAGGGTCAATTCATCAAGAGGACATAACGATTCTAAATGTATATATACCTAATAACAAGATCTTCCAAACACATGAAGTAAAAACTGATAGAACTAAAGGGAGAAGTAGACAATAATATTATCTACAATTATAGCTGGAAATTTTAACACTCTTCCCTCAGTATTGATAGAAAGAATAGACAGAAAATTAGTAAGGATACAGAAGACTTGAATAACAATACAAACCAGCTTGAACTAATTGACATTTATGGAGTATATCACCCCAAAACAGGTTCAAGTGCACAAGGAACATTCACCAAGATAGAGCAATATTGTCATAATAAACTAAAATCAGAATAAATTTAAGTCAATTGAAATAATACAAAGTATGTTCTCCAACCAAAACAGACTTAAACCAGAAATTAATAATGTACCAAATATGGACAATCTCCAAATATTTCTAAATTAAACAACACTCTTCTAAATAGCCCATGAGCCAAAAAATCTTTGAACTAAATAAAACCAAAAACACAACATATCAAAATATGTGAGATGTAAGTAAAGCCCTGTTTAGAGAAATGTTTATTGCCCTAATTAGTTATTGCACTAATTCCTTATTTTTAAAAGGAAAAGAAGTCTCAAATAAATGATAAAAACTTCCATGTACAGAGAGTGAAAAAGAAGATAAAATTAAAATAGAGTAAAGATAAATAAGTAATCAAGAGCAGAATCAATAAAATAGAAAACAGAAAAATACCAGAGAAAATAAATGAAACCAAACCTAGTTATTTGAAAATATTAATAAAATAGATAAAACTCTAGCCAGACAAATCAGGAAAAATAAAAGAAAGAGAGAAGGCATGGATTACCAATATCAAGCATGAAAGAAGAGACATCACAACAGATTCTATAGACATTAGAAGGATAATACAGGAATATTATGAAAAGCTTTACAGTGATCAATTTAACAATTTAAATGAATTAGATTCTTCAAAGACAGAAACTATCAAAGCTAACTCAAGAAATCCATAAACAAAGAGTTTTATATTTATTAAAGAAATTGAATTTATAGTTAAAACTCTCCCGCAAAGGATGCTTTATGCCTAATTATCTTTACTGTTAAATTATACTAAACGTTAAAGGAAAAAATAATACCAAACTATTGGTATCATGAACGAAATATGATCAACATTGAATATCCTACAGATATTTAAAGGACAGTAGGACATATTTACAAATAATTTTATGCTAATAAATTTGACATCTTAAATGAACTGGGCAAAATCATTTCAAAGCACAATTTGCCAAAACAAACTTGGGAGGAAATTTAAAGCTCTGAATAGCCCTATATCTATTTTAAAACATTGAATCCATAATCTAAAATCTTCCCACAAGATAAACTCCAGGACGAAATGGTGAACTTAATGAAGTGTCTACAGTATACGTACTACCAGTCTTATACAAAATCTTTCAGAAAACAGGCAAAGAAATATCTCTTTCCAACTCATTTTTATGAGACCTGAAGCCAAAACCTGAAAAATACATTTCTATAAACATAAGTGAAAAATCCTTGACAAAATGTTAGCAATCAGTGTTAACATTTTAAACTAAGTCAATGTAATTCCGGGTGCTAACAGAACAGGGGAGAAAATCATATAACAATTTCGTACATGCGGGAGACACATCTGATGAAATTCAACATTGATTTATGACTTAAAAGATCCTCAGCGATGATCTAGGGATAGAAACAAAATGGTGGTTCCATTTGCATGAAGTCTTAGAACAGGTAAAAACTCACCTGTGGTTATAAAATCACAACACAGTTGCCTCTGGTGGGAGCTGGGGGTAGGCAGTGTGACCAGCTAGAAAGGGATGTGAAGAAACTTATCCACTGTTCCATGTGGATGGAACTTTGGGTGGTGGTCATAGGAGTGTATACAATTCTCAAAACTCATCAAACTGAACACTCAAGGCCTATGCATGTTATTTTATATAAATTAAATTTTAATTAAAAAAAATAAGAAGCCCACATGCAGCACTCACAGAGACACACATGCACTGACTTTGCTTGCAATAAGAGACAAGCTGTTGAAAGCCGGAGGTGGCAACAACAGCGTATTTTGGGGGTTTTCCAAATCCATATGTTAAAAAAGAGATAAAGTCAGCAGATAGCAAGACCAAAACCCATGGACAACATTTACAACAAAACTAGTGGACAACATGCGAGTGGATGGGGGCAAACCACCAACAGTCACAAGATCTGTGAGTTACCAGCACCCATGCAAGAAAAATCAGAGGGCAAAACTGAGTGCTTGACTGACCAGAAAACAGGAGAATCCCAAATGGTCAACATGTGATCACTGCAAAGAACAGCGAACACATCTGAGAACCACAGTTGAAACTGGAAGCAGGTTTATTCAGTCCAATAGCAGGTGAGTACAAAAGTCCTGCTGTAAGGCCTGAAAGACATACAGAAGTCTAACCCCAGGATTTTCTTATAGAATAGGACTCTACACTGAGGATAAGCTCTTTGGGGTGAAATCAAAATTAAGCAAATACAAAAGAATAGAGAAAAAAGGAAAGATAAGGTGCAAATAAAAGTGGGAGAGGGGAAGATAGTCAGGAACTTCTTAACCTATCAACAACATATGAGCATGTGTTGAGATCAATTCAATATAAAGCTACTATGAGAAAAAAATAGGATCAGCAAAACATCCCTACAGACAATGAAAGATGCCAGAAAGACATGGGGTTTTTTTTATTTTTATTTTTTTCTGTGCACGGGCCTGTCACTGTTGTGGCCTCTCCCGTTGTGGAGCACGAACCCGTGTCCCCTGCATCGGCAGGCGGACTCTCAAACACTGCGCCACCAGGGAAGCCCAAGACATGGTTTTAAAAAATTAAATCTGTAACTTAATATTTCAAAATAAACTAAAAGGCAAGATATGAGAAAACAACATAAGTCAGGATTCAAAAAAGTCAAAAATAACATAATGGAAAAAATAGAAATGTTTAGTTTAGAAGTGAAGACTAAACTAGAAGGAACACGAGAATGAATAAACACAACAGATAATGACTTAGAAGAAATATAAATTCAAAAAAGAAAAAGAAATTAAATCAGAAAAAATGAAGAGATTAAAAATATTTGAGACAGAGTGACAAATATTAAAGATACACAACGAAGATCCAAAACACTGATGATAGATGTTTCTGAAGAAAAAAAACAAAGCAAAGGGAAAGAACAAATACAAAAATCAAAAAAATTTTCCTAAAATTAAAAAAGTATTTTAAACCAGACATTGAAAGAGTACACAATGTACCTGAGAATATCAATGCAGAATGATAATCATAAAAATGTATTCTAATAACATCACTAACTTTTTTAATTAAAAAATTATGTTAGCATCTAGGTAAAAAATAATGCATTACTTGGAATAAAAAAATTATTTTACCTTCAGACTTCTGTACCACAAGAAAATGAAGTCACTCATTTAAGTTATTCAATGTTTTCTATCCATTAACAATATCAAGAATGAGAGAATTTTGTATCCATAAGCCCTTCCTAAGGAAATTACTGGATAATGAGCTTCAGAAAACAAAAAAAATCTAGAGAGAAACAGACACAAGGAGTAGTAGTGATCATTAAGTTACATATACATGTACTTGAGAATACATAAACTTGTAGAACGGAGGTTAAATAAGGATTAAGCAGGAATGAGTATAGTATGGAAGGAAGATAGATAGGTAGATAGGTAGATAGATAGATAGGTAGGTAGATAATAGATAGATGATAGATAGATGTATAGATACATAGATAGGTACATATGCTCAGATAATGTAGATATAATATAACCATAAAAAACAAAAGGGATAATGGGAAGTATATATACAATTTTTTTTAACCTTCTTTGAGAAATCATAATTGATGGAGATAGTATTAATATTGTTATGTTGAGACTGTTGTTTGTGTAATGTAGGCTAGAGCAAATGAATCATCATGGGACATTCTAATTCTATCATTCTTGGTGTCTTTGAGAGCCAGGATTATAAACATGGATGGAAAGAGACACATATATATAACTTAGAAGAGGCTGAGGAAATGCCATGTAGTCATGGTTTTGAAATGGAAATACTATACGTACATATGAAGTCATTACAGATGTGTATAGAAGATTATATCTACTTATCTATATCTACATATAAAACCTGGTAGTAATAAGCATCTCTAGTGACCACATTGTGGCCTTGAAATACTATTTCCCATTAAAAAGTGAAAAACGAAATACAAAACAGGGCTTCTCAGAGAATATTCAAAGTTAGCCTGGACCATTCTCCCATACCAGATAACATGACAGCCATGGCCCACTACTAGGGTCCCGTCAAAAGGACTTAGGCACCAACGTGAAAAAGCTCTCAGTACCTAAAGAGGGGACACTTCGAGCCTCTAAAGAAAAGAATTGCAATGAATTGAAACACATCAAACATTTTAAAATCTACAGATTTATAATATTTACAATTGGTCACCTTCAGAGGGTGACAAGGAACCAATTCATTACCTTGAAAACTGGGTAAATAAAAGGTAAGATTCTAACATTTATCCTGCCCATCCTATATGAATTGTGCCACTGAGTAACAAAATATTGGGTGAGAAAAAGTGTTTCCTTATTCAAAGAGCTGAGGTATTAGATGTAAAATGAAATAATAGATTAAAATGTCACCAACCCCCAATAAGTGAATGGATTTAGTTATCGTGTATCAATGGCTACTAACATCAAAAAAAAAAAATTGAAAACCAGACACAACACTGTGTTGAAAGAATATACCACCACCATAGTCTTGCAAAAGGGTCACATCTGAGTCTGGCCAATCCTCAGATTCTAGCTGCCAATTTGTAGGAAATGCAGAGGACAAAGGAGCATGTTGAACAACACCAAGAGTGCATCCAGCCAAATCTAGACTGCAGGTCACGTGCCAGGTTCACCAACACAAACTGTAAAGAAAATGGCAGGGGTGAGGGGAGGGGAGGAAGAAACTTCAGATTAAAGGAACTTTAAAGGGCAAGTTTTTAAAAATGGGCAAGATTTAACTACAGCATTTGGGGATGCACTCGAGTGATAAAACCATAAAGTAATGCAAGGACGTGATAACTGTAAAATGGGATAGTGATTCATTGTAGAGGCAGAACAGTGCTGTGTCTGGAATGAAGTACAGGGAGGGGTCACTTGGGGGCTGCAAAGTTCTTTCTTCACCTGGGTGGATAGATGGTGTTTTCCTTATAATAATTCACTAGGATATGGTTTTGTAAAGTTTTCTGTTTCTGTGTTTTATTTTACAACAAAATGTGTGTGTGTGGGGGGAATTCCCTTGCGTTCCCTGGCCGTCCAGTGGTTAGGACTTGGTGATTTCACTGCCCAGGACCTGGGTTCAATCCCTGGTTGGGGAACTAAGATCCCACAAGCCATGTGGCCAAAAAACCAACCAACCAACAAACAAAAAACAAATGTGTGTGTGTGTCTGCTTATATACACACACTGTGTACTGTGTGTACACAGTACACACAGTATTTGTATATTTATATATATTTATACTGTGTGTGTGTATATTTGTGTATTTATATGTGTGTGTGTGTATCTCTATGTATGTATATCTATTCTTTCTATCTATCATCTATTCATCTATTATCTATCTACGTATCTATAATGCTTTAAATGAGATGTCTTTCAAGAAAAATATCTCCCCCATTGGGAAAGGACCTATAAATGATCAAAATCAAATTTTGTATGCTGGGGTAAGATAGTGCAGCTCAGTCTCTACATCAATAAAATGAGAATTAAAAACAAGACGATCTGGAAGCTAAGGCCAGGACCCTTACTACTAACGCGTAAGCAACAGAAGCCACCTTTTGCTTTGGGACTCCACCCTGAAACACACTCCACTGGGGCCTGGCTCTCTCTTTGTCCCCAGCAATTAGCACAGTTTACACTTGAGTGATCATTGTTTTGACCTGCCCTAAGTCTCGGCATCCGGACTCCATCACCCACCATCTGTGCTCCGGCCAGGAGGACCTCTCAGCATCTCTCCAGCAAGCACTGGAAGTGGGTCTTGGCCACAAGCCCACTCTGTGACATGTCACTCATGGTCTCGAGGACTAGAGCTGATCAAAGCCAGGTCTGTGCAGATTTAGCTGCCCAGAATATGCTCCACTTTACAGCGAGAGAAGGCAAAGTAAGAGGAAAGGGAAAAAGAGGTGCCGAGGGGACGCATGGGAGAGAGAAAATGTAAAGAGAAAAGAACTAAGATAAAAAGAAGGGAAACTGAACGGGAAGAAGAGAGAGAAAGGAGGAGTTAGGGAATGGGAGCACCTAGTCAAAGAGAAGTAACACGCCTTCTGAAAAGAGTCGGCTACTGCCGGCGAAGTTGCACTCTGAACTGTGCTCAGATACTTCCAGCATTAACTAGAATACACAAGCTCTTCAAGGAGGGTTTGTTCCTCATCCTTATCCAAATATTTATTTGTGTTTCCATAGTAACTGGGAAAATATAGAAATCCGCACCAACTCTACAAGAGACCAGAGCAGCTCATTTTGAGATTCTGGGGAACCGGCGGTCAGACTGGGGCAGTGATGACATCAAGATGCTGAGGCTGCAGCCCCAAACTTGGGCAGAAAAATGCTTGGTCAGCACGGGAAGACGCACTTGCCTTGGGCTCCTCAGCACAGGCAGAGGCCACTTGGGAAAGCGGCTTTGGAATGGCTGGTGGTAACTGACCAGGTCTGAGAGAAGGGATACCTCCATTCTCCACAGCTCCACATGCTCCTTAACTGTCCCCCAGGCTTAAATGCACACTCTCCCCAACCTGGCTTTATCTTGACTGGGTTTGTAATCTTTCAGAATCTGCCAAGAGTATCAATAAGATACATCAGAAGACCTTGTGTCCAAACGCATCCCTGCTGGTAAAAGATTGATGATTAGGTGTGAGTTGTGAAGATAAAAATTTTATTACTGAAAGGATCAAGAAGATGTGGTACATATATACAATGGAATATTACTCAGCCATAAAAAAGAATGAAAAAATGCCATTTACAGCAACATGGATGGACCTAGAGATTACCATAAGTGGAGTAAGTCAGACAGAGAAAGAGAAATATCACATGATATCACTTATATGTGGAATCTAAAAAAAAAGTACAAATGAACTTATCTACAAAACAGGAAGAGACTCACAGATGTAGAAAACAGACTTATGGCTGCCAAAGGGGAAAGGGGGGGAGGGATATATTGGGATATTGGGATTGACATATAAACAGTACTATATATAAAATAGATAACTAATAAGAACTTACTATAGAGCACAGGGAGCTCTACCCAGTACTCTGTAATGACCTATATGGGAATAGAATCCAAAAAAGAGTGGATATATGTATATGCATAACTGATTCACTTTGCTGTACAGCAAAAACTAACACAACATTGTAAATCAACTACACTTCAATGAAAATTAATTTAAGAAAAGGTACCAACATTTGCAAGCAAATTGTTTATTTTAGCTATAAATTGGAGAGGACCCAAGATGGCCTCCAGAATGACGTCCTGTTCCAGTATTTAGTCCTGAGCGGGATGAAAAGGGACACAATACACCAGATGGAGTGGAGGTAAATGTACGTAACCATTGCCTTCTTCCTGGCATCGAGCTCTTAATCGGGATCTACTCTTGAGATTTTATCCTATGTGTGAATGTATCTTGCATAGAAATTACTATAGTACAAATATAAATATATACATAGAATATAAATTCCATGAGAGCAAGGAGTTCGATTTGACTCATTCAATCCTTCGTGCCTAGAACAATGCTTGGCACATAGCAAGCACTCAACACATGTTGACTGAAAAGTAAATAAGTAAATGAATAAACCACATCTCTTATGCATGGCTGTAGAGCTGCTTTTTTGGACCATGCCTTGGAAAGTCTCTAAAAATAGCCCTTGTCTGAAAGGGTTTCTTCCTTGGGTAGCTTTGCCTTTGTTTCAAGGCTTTTAGGTGTTCGGACTGGTGTGTCTGCTTCTCCCCCTTCGGATGCTTACCTGGAATCCTCTCTTGGCTTCTGGACTTCACCTGACCCCACGTCCTGAGTGCTGGCCCAGATTTGATTCCTGACTCTGCCTTGACCCCCTGCTTCTGCGTAGTTCACGAGTCCAGGACTGTACCCGCCATATTCTCTCCCTTCTTTCATAACTTTTGTTCATGGATAGGTCAATAGCAGGTTCCTGAGAGGGAGGGAAACACGTATTGGCAGAAGACTCTGAAAGAGTTAAAAGATGAGAATTAGCTGACAGTGTAATCAAGCATGTTCCAAAAAGTTTATGTGCTGATTAATTTGATCCACATGCAACACAGTAAAGTAGGTTTTATTATCATCCTCATTTTTAATTAAGGAAACTGAGGCACAGAGACGTTAAATAAGTGGCCCAAAGTCTCACAGCTAATAAAGGGCAAAGCCAAGATTTTGTTTTGTTTGTTTGTTTATTATTTTTTATTGAAATACAGTTGATTTACAATGTTGTGTTAGTTTCAGGTGTACAGCAAAGTGATTCAGATATATAAATATAAATATATAAATAAAAATATATTATTTCTCAGGTTCTTTTCCCTTATAAGTTATTACAAACTACTGGTTATAGTGTATAGCACCAATATTGTATACTGGTGCTATACAGTAGGACCTGTTGGTTATCTATTTCATATATAGTAGTGTATATCTGTTAATCTCAACCTCCTAATTTATCCCTCCCCCCCCATCTTTCCCCTTTGGTAATTGTAAGTTTGTTTTCTATGTCTGTGAGTCTCTTTCTGTTTTGTAAATAAGTTCATTTGTATCTTTTTTTTTAGATTCCACATATAAGTGATATCATGTGATATTTCTCTTTCTCTGTCTGACTTACTCCACTTATGGTAATCTCTAGGTCCATCCATGTTGCTGTAAATGGCATTATTTCATTCTTTTTTATGGCTGAGTAATATTCTGATGTATATATGTACCACATCTTCTTTATCCATTCATCTGTCGATGGACACTTAGGTTGCTTCCATGTCTTGGCTTTTGTAAACAGTGCTGCAATGAACATTGGAGTGCATGGATCTTTTCGAATTACGGTTTAAACTCTGATGGTTTGCTGAAGAGCTGGAACCCATCACCACTACAATACACCCATGCTGATTCCAGGAGTGATTTTCTCCTAGTCAGGGTAGATAGATAACAAGAGGACGACGGGATGGGATGTAGGCAGGGCAAGGAGAAAGAGCACAAACTTGGGCTTTCTTCCACAATCAGAAACAACTACCATCAGCATGGCACCCATCCACTGAGTGTTTACTGCATGTGTGCAGACGGAGACTAGGATTTTAATTTCTCTTCAGAACAAGCCTCTGAGATGTGAAATCAGATTCTCAACGCATTCAACGTTTCTACAAGGTCACTGGTCTAGAACTGGCAACTTAAGATTCATTCTCTGGTCTTGTCCCAAGCCTGTGCTCTAAACCACCATCCTGAACTCCATCCCCTGACCACAGAGCCTCCACATACAGCCTCAGGGAGCCCTGGCACGTGCCTCACTCACATCCGTCTCTGCCGACGGTTATGTAGGGGTTATGTAGGACAGAGCTCTAAGCTCTACGTTCTGTATGTTGCTTTAGGGTTTGTGTCACAGCAAGGAAGGAATAGGATTACTTCATGTTCCAAATATGGTTGATCTTTAACTGAGAATTTTTTTCTCAAACAGACTTAATGTGACAATGAAAGTGGGTTGAACTGAAAATGAAATGCAATGTAAAGTAACTGAAAGTGGAAATACAACGTAGCACTAGAAACCCTCATCATTTTATTGTATTATAGCTACCAAGATGTTGCCTCTTATACCCATCCCTTGAGATTTAGCTGGTGGACCAGATCTTCCTTGACATTTCTGATTTTCTCTTTAAGGCAAGTCTTTCACGCTGTGTACATTTCCCACCACTCAAATTTTCTGACTTCTTTCCATATATCATGACTGATGCCATTTCAAGTAGATAAAATTGTGTTAAGTGCCTACTGTGTGGGGGGACCTGGACTGAAAGCCAAGCAAAGCTAGACACGTAAAGAACTAATCTGCAAAGTGGGAGTGTTATAAAGAGGGGTTGAGATAGGGCTTGAGGGGAAACCTACAAGGTGACAGTTGATCTGTTCTTTGCAAGAGAAGGGCAAATTAGGAGGGCATAATTAAGAGGTATGACCTTGAGTAATGGGGAGACCCCTGGATGCCTGTGCTGTGACTTTTGGCTCTGGTACCAACAAGTGTGCAATTCCAGGTGAATCATTTTATGAGCTCTTTGTTTTCTCAACCATAAAACAAATCAGTTACACTGAACGGTGTCCCAGATCCCATGCAACTTAAAATCTGAAATGACACCTTTCTAAATCAGTGCCATGAACCATCCAGGCTATTATTGCTTTAAATATGTCATCAAGGAATACACTACGGTAGTTACCAACTCATGACATGGACCCTAAAAAGAAAGCACCATGGGATGGAAGCTTGCCCTGTTGTCTGTCTAGAGAGGTTTGGCCACTGACCAACATCTGACAGCCAAGAGCAGACAGATTAAGTAGGTTGTTCCTGTTGCCTATTCAGTCCTGGATTAATAGACTATTCCTTTAGCTCCTGACTGCTTCTCTTTTTAGCCTGTCTTAACACATCCAGTTGTTAATCCTGGCCTAATGGCTGAGGTTTGCTTATGGCCAGAGGAAAGTCAGAGCATGTGGGGTCGTGGTGGCAGAGGAGAGAGATGATGATTTCCTAGGATTTCCCATATATTTTAAATTTTGGAAGGAGGGATGTGTTTCTTTTTTCCTTTCTTTCTTTTTTACCTTTGGCCATGCTGCAAGCCATGTGGGATTTTAGTTCCGCAAGCAGGGATCCAACCCACGCCTCCCGCAGTGGAAGCACAGAGTCTTACCGCTGGACCACCAGGGAAGTCCGGGGATGTGTTTCTTATAGTGAAGTTCTAACCATTCATCAATGCCTTCAATTGAAATTTAACATGCGAGTTTCTGTTGAGTGAGGGACCTATGTAATGGGCAGGGTCCAGTAGGGACTCACCGACATTTCAGGTAAAATAAGTCCAGCTTAATCCAGAGAGGAAGAGTTAGGAAAAGTGTGCCCCCTTCGTTTCCAGGCTTGGTGCAGGTCTGACTCACGCCCTTTCCATTTAATCCTTCTGGCCCCCTGAAGTCTTCTGACTCCATGACTGTTGGCCATCTCCATGCAAGATGCCAAAAGCGTCTTTCAAAGTCACGGATCAACCAAGAGGGTGCCCTTGGCCTCCTATTCAGGCCTCGTGGGCCTTTGCCATGGCCACGTTTCTGCACTGCAAACAACAGGCAGCTGAGCAAGGGAGAGCAGTGCCGAGCCTGCCAACGCTTGGGGCGGTGCATCCTTGACCTTGTGTCTGCCATAGTATAATGGATGAATTATTGATTATGATGTTTCACCAGGATAAAGGAAACTTGTAGGCGATTCTCTCCAAAGACAAGAGTACAAAAGACTGTGCCTGGGGCTCAGGATTTTATTACTGGCAGATGAACCTTTGGAAGAGAAGAATAGAGATGATTGATATTTTTCACCTCACCTTTCAGCCAAGCACTTAATAAGCACTAATTCATTACTTTTCAAAACAGCCTTGTGAGAAAGGAAATATCATTTCTACATTTTTCTCCCCACAATTTTTAAAGGTTGAAAAATTAAGGCATCTTAATTTGTCTATCCCATTGCTTCTAAAAAGCAGTACTAATTGCATGTTCTCTCAAAGCACTATTTAAATGCAACTTCACAACTCAAACTGTTTCTTCTTCTAAATAAAGGGAAATGTTCATCATACCAGGAACTGTTTAAGAAATGGAGGCATTTGTTTTGATTCTGACTGTCAGATCAAGAATGTTTGGGGACTCTTAGGAACCCAATAAATATTCCAACAGTTTCCCATTTGTTACTTGCCTAAAAATCTAATTTGTTAGAAAAAAATCATCACCTTCACAGCCCCAAATATTGTGGGTAAATGCTACCAAAATGTTTTCTTTGTAACTACCTTTCCTAGAATTGATTCCTAGAATCAAAAATTAAAGAGTATTTGATTTTATCTATAGAGATACATGAGTTTTAAATGCTTTAAGGGCATTCACCATCTACCCGACACACGTTGGCTGGTGTAGAGGTGTGGAGAAGATAGAGGGAGCAAGGAATTGTTGGCAAGGACCTGGATGGAGATGTTCATGTGTCATTTTATTGTTGTCATTATCATTGACATCATTGTCATCACTACCAGTTATGTACATCAGTGTATTACACCACAGTTCACAAGGGCCTTTTTAAACATTGATTGATTAAATTCTGTAAGAGCCCCACGAGTTAGGTTTTGTGATCCTATCAGAGACCCTGCCTCCAAAAGAGACAATGTAAATAACATTATTTGGAGACCTGATGGGGTCAATATATAACATTATCCATTTTCAAGCCTGAGTGCTGGACAAATTGAGATAGAAGAATAGACATTTAGAGAATAAGATGTTTCCCCTCTTATGAATAAAGTTGTCAAGGAACATGTTTAAAAGTGTGACAACAGTGAGATTCCTAATACTGAATCCCAAATTAAGCAGACACCTCCGCTCAGGCACAAACAGCATTGGATAACCACAGGTCCACTCCCTAAGGACAGAGAATATTTCAGAATTGCTCAGGACACAAACTCCCTGCAAGCATATCCCATAGAAGGAAGAGATGAACGATGCAGGTTCAATTACTCATCCCAAACCCACCGACTAGAAAAGTCACATCTCCTGTCTCAGGTTCTGATGGATGTCTCCCCATTTGGAAGGATGTCCAAGGGGGAGGGAATACTAATTCCCTTCCAACCTATGACTCCTTCTATCAGAATTTTCCACTATTTTATTTTGGTGTAATGCTTAGAGATAGTTGGGTTTTGTGGGGGGTTTGGTTTGTTTGTTTTGGGGGTTTTGTTTTGTTTTGTTTTTACCCTCTTGTGTTTTATTAGATGTTATGTTGGCTGGTGGGAGACAGTCGCTAAGCCCTGGTCAGTAGAGACTGAGGCACGAGATTCTGCCAAAACAGGGAGGTCTGGTGGGCAATTGTGGAATTTCTCACATTCAGTACATCCTTCTCCACCTTCTGCTAATAGCAGAGCCACCTTAATATGTCTGATTTTAGAAAGTAACTAGTTAGAACCCAAGGTGTTTATTATTTGGCTTATCTCAGAGTAGTTCTCCATCTTAGTTAGATCCAAGTTAGTTGTCCATGTTACAGAAGATAAAAGCTGGTTCTCTTTTTAGGTCTGTCTTATATACCTCCAATTCACCCTCCTCTGATAGCAGGAGGAGCCCCACTTCTGAATAACTTCTCCACTGACAAATTTTCTTGGTCTCTGTGTCAACCTTGACATCCAGATGAATTTTCATCTCAATCCTTCCCTTCTCAGGATCAACCCCCAAAGTCCGTCTTCCCAGAAACGTACCTCTCGTCTATATCTGGGAAGCTGACACATTTATATTCCAAAGAGGCAGAGGGAACTTGAGATGTCTTTCTAATACTAGGGATCTGGTGAAAGAATAGGTATTGTAAGGTATAAACAGTGGACCACCTGCAAAGAGGTAGATAGATTAAAATGTGCAGGTGATTATCAAAGGTAACCACTGTAACAGTGTCACACAAGTGGGGTCAACTCTTGGGCAGAAGAGGGAAGCTGGACTGATCCAGAGGAATGTCAAGAAGGACTCTGCTTCCAGGTTGAAATTGTCTGTTTTCTCTCTTCATTTAAGGTCCCAGTTACCTCTGGATATATCATCAGTTAAACAGAAGGATGAAAGATCAACAAGGGCAGCTAACTACAGTTCTTAGGCAAAGATTCTTTCTCTTATATTAAAAGAAATAAATTCCAAAGCCAAGCTTGGCTTCTTCTCATTTTGCTTCTTTGAGTTAAACCCAAGCAGTAGGTCATATTTTGATACAAATGTTGGTCTTTTGATCATGAGAATCCACAAAACATGGCATAGGGCATGGCGTGAGGAATGGGAGAGTCCACCTTAAGAAAGGTCCAAGAGAGGAGATGACACGATATGGCAGTGGTCCCAATACCTAGTCCATGGACTGGGCCAATCCACCAACCATTTGTTATGTGTCTGCAATGAAATAGCTGCAGAACTTTCTGTAGAGAACAGTTGGAAACTTTTTCAGCATTTTGACAGGGTCATTCTATGACTGTTGACTCTGCTAATAATAAAATATTTGTCTCATGTTATGTGTGACTGCTTTTTATTTTTCTAGCAATGCATTTTTATTGTAATTTTAAATAAAAGTGTTAATCCATGAAATATTAGACATTAAAAAGACTTTCTTTTACCACAGATAAAGAAGTACTCAAAGATACACGCACCCCAATGTTCACTGCAGCACTGTCTACAACGGCCAAGACATGGAAGCAACCTAAATGTCCATCAACAGATGAATGGATAAAGAAGAATGTGGTACATATATACATTGGAGTATTACTCAGCCATAAAAAAGAATGAAATAATGCCATTTGCAGCAACATGGGTGCACCTAGAGATTATCATGCTAAGTGAAGTAAATCAGACAAAGACAAATATATGATATCACTTATATGTGAAATATAAAAAATGATAAAAATGAACTAATTTAGGAAACAAGCAGACTCACAGACTCCAAAAACAAACTTATGGTTGCCAAAGGGGAAAGGGGAGGGGAGGGATAAATTAGGAGTTTGGGATTAACATATACACACTATTATATATAAAATTGATAATCAACAAGGACCTACTATATAGCACAGGGAACTCTACTCGATATTCTGTAATAACCTATATGGGAAAAGAATCTGAAAAAGAATGGTTATGTGTATATGTATAACTGAATCACTTCACTGTACACCTGAAACTAACACAACATTGCAAATCAACTATGCTCCATTATAAAATAAAGTTTAAAAAAAAGAAGAAGTACTCTTCTATGGCATAGTTTCCCAAACTGTGTTCTGAGGAACACAGCCTTTCATGACATGCTGAAAAATGTTTTGAGGGGAAGGGGTTCCTTCATAAAATAATTGTGAGCACTACCTTTTACAAAGTTAATTTCCTTACTACAGGATTCGCTGAACATTGGACATATTGTGAATCTGAAGCTCCAAGATTAAGTACCAATCTTCAAGAGCAGACTATCCTAAATTTTCTCCATTTTATTTGATGTTTGAACCCTTGTTACATCATATAAAGTAGTGTTCTGTGAAATATAGAGAAACATTTCTTTATAGGGGAGTCTAACCTTGTTAGAGGTAAAAATAGTATTTTTCGCTTTACACCTGACTTCCTCTACTACCATCATAAAGTATCTAAGTAGCAGATTCTACTTGGCTGAAATCATCACAACTGCCATTAGGAACTTAATATGCTTACCATCAAAACTTTGCAAAAACGAGACACAATAGGAACATGTGTTTGGGCCCAAATGGTCCTTAACATCCCTGGGGCATCTCACTTAACAGGTCCATTCTCGAATCCTTAGTTTTTAACCCTCAAATGTGATGCTGCTCCTTAACTCTTTTCCATCTGCATAAAAAGCACCATAATTCACCCTATAATAACACCAAAAAAGTGTGGCTTTATCTTGGAGTCTTCTCTCTTTATTCCCTTAACATATCCTTCTAGATTCACCTTCAAAATATATATTGTACTTTTCAGACTAAACAATGTGAGATTCCAAAACAAGCACTTTAACTCTCATGAGATTTAAATCAACATGAGAAAAGTTGGCTGAAAATGCATTGGGAGACCTTCATCCATCTTTTGGCACATGTGATGCCCAGACGGCTGTGGTTGGGGAGGAAAGAGACAGAGGGGACACAATGGCTCTTAACTGTCACAGCCTGGACGTGACACACAAAAGTTCTACTCATTGAACTAATCATCTGGCTGTAATGTAACTGCAGAATGGTTGGGAAATACAGGGGAAAAAAGAAATATCTGGAACACTATCTCAATCCAATTACTTGTCTTACCACTTCGCCTGCTATCACCCTAGTCCAAGCCATGATTGTCCTTGCCTGAAACAGTGCAGTAGTTTTCTAACCACCTTCCTGCTCTTAACCAGGCCAGAACGATCTCTTCCTTCCTCCATTCTTGCTATCTCCTACTTTCTGTTCCCTAACCAACAGTCTCAGAAGCCAGACTCCTTATCATGGTCTCCAGGACTCTACACATTTTGGGCCCTGCCTACTTCTCTCCATTTCCACCACCTCCCACCTGGCTTACATTGCAGTAGCCACACTGACCTTCATGCTTCTCTTGAGACATCAACTTTATTTTTCTTTCTTTCTTCTTTTTTTTTTTTGGCCGCACCACGTGGCTTGCGAGATCTTAGTTCCCCAACCAGGGATTGAACGCAGGCCCAGGGCAGTGGAAGTGCTAAGTTCTAACCACTGGACCACCAGGGAATTCCCTAGACCATCAACTTTAATCCTGCTGAAGGCCTTCACACTCATGGTTCCCTCTGCCTAGAATGCTCTTTCCTCAAACTTTCAGATGGCTCACACCTTCATTCATGCCTCTGGAAGAGGCTATCTTTCATAGTTCTGTATAAAATAGCAAACGTCTAGCCCCACTTCATCACCCACTAACCCTTGACTCTGCATTTTCTTTCCTAGCCTTGCCCCTTCCTGACATTTAGTTATATCTTTATTTGCTCAGTTGTTTATTCTCTGTCTCCTTTACTTGAATGCAAGCTCAGTAAGCACAGAGACCTTGACTGGTCTGCTGACTGTTGTTTTCCCAGAACCAAGAACAGGGCTGCTCGCAGTAGGTTCTCCATAAGTATTTGCTCAGTGAGTGAGTGGGCGAATTAGTTAATTAATTAGTGAAAATAAGTCAAATGGCAAACCAAAAATATTTTTAGCAGCAAGAAAAGAAACTGAGTTGACAGACTCATGGTCTCAGTTCTAACCCGGCCACTCCACAGGCAGTCTTCCCAGAGCTGTTTGGACAGCCCTGTCTGGGGCCCCTTGACGTTTCCTTGAAGTCCCTCAGAATCTCTGTTGAGAACACCTTCCTCATTGATCCCAGTCCTGGTCACCTTTGTTCATCAAACCAGCCACCACCCGTCACAGGAGACGCGGGGAACTGAAAAGTGACCAACCTGTATGGTGCGGTTTTGATGAAAATGTTAATAGCCGTCAAGAGAATCTATTCCAACCTTCAAGACAGACTTGGCCGGTGAAGCTGTAAACTGCTTGCCTGAGCTGTATAGCTTTGCAGCAGGGCCCATGTTTGGTTAGGGGGGTGAGGGCTGAAAATGTAAACTTCAGTCTTCACTGGTAATGGAGAATTAGCGAGGACAGTGGAGGAATTTTGACAGTTCTGTGTGGCTGCCTCAGTGAACTTGGTCTGTAAAATCCAAATGAGGTGTGGACCCTGGGCACCTCCATTTTTTCCATTTCATCCTCTAGCCATAGTATTCATCCCACTTTGGACTTTTTTACTCTCACTATTCTTCCCAATAGGGGAATTGCTCGTAGACCGACAGAAAAAGGGTACCATACCACAGCCAGAGTTTCCTTTTATTGGCCTCTCTGATAACAACAAAAAGCATTTCATTATTTCCTTCTCTTTCTTAGACGACGTGCTGCTGTCGACTGGCGTGAAGTGGTGGTTCCATGGAGAGCAGAAGCTGGTGGTTCACAGTGAGGATCCAAACTACAGTTTCTCCGGGACAAACATCTGCCCTTTTCAGTGTCCCCAGGCTTGATGCCAAGTAAGAGTTGGGTCAAGGGAAATTGGATCCGTTCATTCTGTCCATTCACATAGTAAGTGTTTGGAGAACTCCTATTCTAAAGAAACCTATGCAACTTTGCTTAACCCAACATTTCCTAAACCTGTTGGATCACTGAAACTATTTTATTTCTGCTTAACAGAGTGATACTCAACTTAGGCAATACCCCCAGTCTCATTCTGCAAACCTGGGCAATGCTTTGGTTTCAAAGGCTCTATCAGCCTTTGAAAGGTGAGGATCAGGGATGCTAAACATGGTGTAATATGAGAGCCAGTCTTTCTCATTTAAAGAAGAATGAACCCACTTAAAAGGGCAGTACCAGGCTTCCCTGGTGGCGCAGTGGTTGAGAGTCCGCCTGCCGATGCAGGAGATGCGGGTTTGTGCCCCGGTCCAGGAAGACCCCACATGCCGCGGAGCGGCTGGACCCGTGAGCCATGGCCGCTGAGCCTGCGCGTCTGGAGCCTGTGATCTGCAACGGGAGAGGCCACAACAGTGAGAGGTCCATGTACCACAAAAAAAAAAAAAAAAGGGGCAGTACCCTGCGGGGTACAACACTTGATTCACATTCTCTAGTTTATATGTATAAAATAGATAAACAACAAGGTCCTACTGAATAGCACAGGGAACTATATTCAATATCCCATAATAAACTATAATGGAAAAGAATATGAAAAAGAATATGTATATATATATATAATATGTATATATATATATAAAAACTCACTCACTTTGCTGTACACCAAAACCCAACACAACAGAAATCCATATAAGTAGGTTTAAGCAAAAATGAGCATCATTGGAAGGATACTGGAGTTCATAGAATCCACGAAGAAGCTGACCTACCCAGCTGTCCAAGAGCTGGAGGCAGCTGAAGTGTGTGGACACACAACCCAGTGCCGTGCTTTTGAGGATGCTGACTCATCCCCATCTCCCAATCCTTGGTCCTAAGGTCAGTTCTTGAGAAAGATGATAGCTCTGTTTCATCTTCAGTCTGGTCGTCACCCCGCATCTAACTGGTGATAGTCGTGGGGTTAGAGTCATGCAGCAGACCCATGGCTGCTGATCGGGCACCTCTGTGGACAGGGTGTTTATCTCCAAACTTACCACGTCCATGAAGCTTCTATTGCACCCTTCGTATCGTCCTTAGCAAAATACCTTTCCATCTCTTCAGTGTTTATCTGACTTCTTCAAAAAGTTACCTACCACCTTTATATCCTTTCCCTCCCACCAAACTTCCCCTGTTAGATAATTCTCTATATTGACTGTAACTCCTATCTGACTAATAAGAGTCCTCCAAGAGGCTTTGCATTTTAAGAGAGCTTAATGCAATACAATCCAACCAATACTGATGGAGCATGCTTGCCAGGGAGGAGTCCTGAACAAAAATTGTCCCTCCTGCTTTAAAGGGATTCAGAGATGGATAAGGCTCAATCTTGCCCTGCAGAAGTGTACAACTGACTGGCTTCAGTCGAAAGAATGAGTCTGTAACTGTAATAAGGGAGATTTGGGGGAAGGAAGTGCCTTTAAAGGAAGGGTTGGCTCCTCAAATCATGCCAGGAGGTGACCAGTTGTCTGAGTTGTCAGGTTCTCTCGGTTTTCAATGATGCAGAATGTAAGATGTTATCCATGACCACAACAAACTCAAAAGACGAGCTTATGTTTAAGGACATGGGTAAAGCAAGGATGTCTAGTTAGACCATGGGAAACAAAGGAATGCCACCCAACAAAATAAATATTTTAGCTGGGACCCCTTAGGAAATATGCCCTTTGGGGCCATTTGGGTCCACGTCATGGAACATTCCATGGTAAAGGCCTTGTCTCCCATGGGGTGCCTGCCAGGACATGGTTCAGTCATTCACATACCCGAGGGAGGCACAGAAAAGTGAGGGAGTCAATCCTCATTCTCATCAGATCTACGACAGTACTGCAGTGAAGGTAGGAACAAGTTTGCTGGCATTAATCATCTTGCCTTTCCACTACACAGGAGGTCCTAAGAAAATCGTGAATAGACTTGGGTCTAAACTGTATCCTGATCTCTACCCGCTGCCTCTTTCTTTTCTCCTGATGATGCTCTCCCTATAAGTTTCTTAGGGCACCTGCAGAAGCATCCTTTCTGGGCTTGTTCAGCTTAGATAGGACCATGATCTGGACACTCTGATGCTTTCTCATTTCCCTCCATAAAAATGCATCGTTTCCTTAACGGCCTGAGTTGTTTACCGACGATAAAGTGATCTACTCTAAAACGTTCGTGACTGACACTCACATCTCTTTTGGGTTTTCAAGTGTTTTATACTTGAAAAAATGTCCAAACTCAGCTTTACAGGTGGTCACCACAACAGGCAGCAAGGGAAATATTTGGAGGCAAAGGGCAGGGGATTTTCATGGTATGTTTCAGAACATATCATATGAGCAACTGCCTACTTCGTTTCAGTGAAAAGCATCTCTACATAATATGTTAGTGACTAGGGAAGTTATGACACGGCCTTGAAGGAATTGTAAAGAGTAAGAGAATCAATCATGCTCTGTTCAGCCTTAAAAGTCAAGAAGTTCAGTTCCACACTTTTGAAGACTTGAAGCAAATTTATCTCTGGATTCTCCCAGCCACCCCCTAATACATTTATAATTAATCAAAAATTCTTCAAAGCTATTTTACAATTTAATTCCATTGTGATTGAAATCATGTTTTGTACTATGTTAACCCTACTAAATATATTGAGACTTGTTATAGGGCCCAGAATATGACTTATTCTGGTAAATGCTTATGTGTCCTGAGTGTGTATTCTGCTGTTGTTGGGCAGAGTGTTCTATAAATGTTAATTAGTTCAAGTTGGTTGATAGTGTCATCTTCAATATTCTCATTTTTTTTCTACTCATTCTATCAATTGCTGAGAGAAGAGAGTTGAAATATCTAGTTACAGTTGTGCGGTTTTTCTATCTCTCCTTTTAGTTCTACCAGTTTATGCTTCTTATATTTTGAAACTCTGTTATTAGGTGCATACCCGTTCAGGATTGTTATGACTTCTTAAGGGATTGATTCATTTATTATTATTAAATATGCTTTGTCTTCATTGCAATCCTTTTAATGAAGTCTACTTTTTGATATGAACAGAGCCACTCTAACTTTCTTATGGTTGGTGCTTGCGTGGTGTATATTTTCTATTCCTTTATTTTATCTGTGTCTTTATATTTAAATTGGATTTCTTAAAGAATATATTTAGCCGAGTCTTGTTTTCCTTTCCAATCTCTGTTTTTTAATTGGAGTATTTATACCTTCTATATTTAATGTATTTAATGTTTGGATTTAAATTGATTATCTTGTTATTTCTTTTCTATTTGTGCCACCTATTCGTGGTTCCCTTCCTCCTCTGTTTTGGTCCTCTTTTGGGTTCACTGAGTATTTTTATTGTTCTATTTCAACTACAATGTTAGGTTATTAGCTATACCTCTTTGCTTTAATTTTTTAAGAGGTGAACTCTAGAGATTTCACAATAATCATCTTCAATTTGTTAGAGCCTGCCTTCAAATAACATTATACCATTTAATGTATACTCTAAGAATATTCTAACATTATATTTCCATTCTCCCTCCTCAACCTTTTGTGCCATTGTTGTCATGTGTTTTATTTCTATACATGTTATATACACAATAAATTATCAACTTTGATTTAAAGCCAATTTTCTTTTAAAGAGTAAATCTATATTTTAATGTAGAATTCCTCAATTTAAAATATTAGCCACCAATTCAGAAAAATCAAACGCAAAGTGCAGGACGCATTCCGTACAAGTCAAACAACATGCTCTATGGTTGAATATTATTATGTTGACTATATCATCTGCAACTTGGTTCTCTCCCCACTCACTAGCAGGAGGTGTAGATCTTCATTCATTGGTACCCTCTCTTTAGCTGTTGCATAATGTCCCTTGGATAGATACACAATGGCTGGTTTAGCCTTCCGCAAGGTGATGAGCAATTAGATGTTTTCAGCCTTTTGCTATTACAAACAGACCTACAATAACCACTCTTATGCAGACCTCTACACACATGAGAGTATATTTCTGTAGGGTCAATACTGAGAAATGGAATCACTGGTCAAGGGGTAAGACTGTTTTAAATTTTAACAGGAACATTTAAATCAGTCTTTGAAGTGGCTGTAGGTAGTTAGATCTCCGCCAGCTGGGACTAAAGACATCTCTACAGTGCTTATGAGGCTTTGTGTCAAGATTTTTACAGTTTTTTAGTGTTACAACACTATAGAAAAGCATTGAATATTTCCTATGGGCATATGAGAATTTCATTTTTGGAAAAGAGCCCTGTAGCCACCATTGCTGAAAAATGTCCATTTGCAGAAATTAGTGGGCAGCCTTCTTAGATATCCTCTGTCAGGGACTGGGACAGGGGAATTGAAGAAGAAATGACTGCTTCAAGCAGCTCTTGGAATATTCACTTTGCAAGATAAGTTTTCAAAGAGTCTGTTCCACCCAATTAGTGATCACCTCTAACTCAGTAATTTTTATAATTTCAAAAATAAAATACATCGAATATTCTTCCTAAGACTGACCTTAGAAATCATGTAATTCATCCTTCCCACTTTTCAAATAAAAAAAATAATGAAGCCTAGAGAGAAGTTACTAGCCCACCTGGATCTTGGCATAATCATACTTGAAAACCAGATCTCACGGTTCCCAATCCAGGGTGTTGATGTGGTGGAAAAACTAGCCCAAATACAGAATCTTTGGGTTGGAAGCAGTCTTAAAAAGGACCTAGACATCATACTCATCTTAATATAGCCTCCCATGCTATAGAGAAATCTTCCCAATAAAATACCAGATGTATCTTACAGCTAGAATTAGAGCATTTTCTTTGAAAATTAGTTCATTAATTTATGAGAAAAAGATAGACCGCTATCGGGTAGCTTTGATTATTAGAAAACCTTCCGTGCTGAAATCTGCCTTTTTGTAATTTCTGGAACCTCTTGAACTTTCCCATTTCTTGGAGCTTCCATGAATCCGATTCCAGGCTGTTCACCACCCCACTTCCGGCCCTCTGCATTCTCTCCTATTCGTCAATGTCCCTCTCAGAATGTGGCATGCAGAACAGGACAAGGCAATAGTCCAGCTGTGGTCTGCTTAGTGCAGGGTGCAGTGGGGCCATTGTCTCCTTTGATCTGCTCTGTATACTTCTATTAATAGAACCCCAACATGTCTGGCTTTCTTAGCAGCTGTAGGCCAGAGCTTATGGTCAACGGGAACACCAAGTTTGTTTGTTGTTTGTTTTAGCTGACGACTATTATGCCCACCCAGCCTCCTTCATCTTCTTTTTATGTAACTAATGGCAGGATTTGGGATTAAAAATTCTACTTTTTAGCTTTAAGTTAAATACTCTTACTTTGAGAATGTTTGAATCTTCATCTTGTTATCTAAAGCGTCCATCTTTCTCTGTGCTATCCTTCACACAAATTTGATAAACAGTCCTTCTATACTTTTGCAGAAATCACTGAAGAAGAGACCAGCAAAGCATGGGGGGGGGGAAGGCCCAGATCATGGCACAAATGACCTTGGTACAAGTTGAATGATGACCCCTGTGAATTCACACCCAGGACACGGAGACAACCTTTATTTCTCTTTTTTTGGTTGTTGTTTTTTTGTTTTAATATGGCTACGATGAAAGACTGTTTAATGCCTTTCTGAAATGAAGATACTCTATATAACTACAGCATTCTTCTGATTTGCTGCCTGGTAACCATTTTTAAAAAGAGGAGATGGGGTTTGTTCCACATAACCCATACTGGCTTTTAGTGATCATCTCTTTGCAAATATTAACTTACAGATCTCCTGAAGGCAAAGAATTAGGGCACCCAATGACAAAAACATAATGCCCAAGCCAGAAAAAAAAGAATTTTTTGGAAGCAGAAGGAACCAGTTTTCTTCCAGTGATTTACTGTTTAAACCTCTTTCGATAGAGAAACACACAGCACTGTGTTTAGGGGAGAGGAGATAGGCAGATTGTATAAGCCAAAGGCTTTTGAAGGTCTTGGGAAGAGAGTGAGCAGAGTCTTTGTGAATAATGCAGGCACCCTGCAGGACAGCCCGAGACAGGCTAGGACTTGCAGCAGCCCTGGCCTTCCCAAAGCACCCACCTCTCCCTCCCTCCCACTCCGTCACTTGTCACCATTCTGCCTGCAGCCCTTGGAGTCAACTCTAGCCTTTTTTTTTTTTTTTTTTTCCGGTACGCGGGCCTCTCACTGCTGTGGCCTCTCCCGCTGCAGAGCACAGGCTCCGGACGCGCAGGTTCAGCGGCCATGGCTCACGGGGCCCAGCCGCTCCGCGGCATGTGGGATCTTCCTGGACCGGGGCACAAACCCGTGTCCCCTGCATCGGCAGGCGGACTCTCAACCACTGCGCCACCAGGGAAGCCCTAGCCTTTTTAATAAGATGGTTTGGAAGAGAAACAAGCCTTTTCAGTTTGAGAGATAAAAATAAAAATGTCAGGGATCAGAATTTCCACATATGGTCTCAAATGATAGATGAAATTTAAAGTTGGCAATCATCCTGAATTAGAAGGACATAAGCAGCGAGGATGGAAAAAACGGTTTAGGGTTTTGTTTTGTTCTTTTCCCCCAACTGATAATGGACCAACCCCAAACACGGCAAGTTCTTTTCCTTTTTGAGGGGAGTGAAAGTTGCCAGCCGACCAGTTCAGACACAGTTTGCAGCCCCTCCTTCACGTCTGTGAATAGGTTTTCCCAAAATTCCAGGAGGGAGTCCTCCACAGACTGCCCATCTGTTCTCAGGCACGCAGGGAATCTGGGTGACAATTACATTTGGGAATCACCTGTTGGAGCTCTGGAAGAGAGACCATACTTCTACTCCAAGCCTTCGGAGATTTTTTTTTTTTTTTCTGCAAGACACTTCTGCTTTGGGGTGTGATTAGAGATTAGGAGGAAGAAGAGAGAGGAAGGGATTTGTACCTCAGCAGAGAAGATCAAAGCACAAGAAAGGTTGGTTTTTACCCTGACACGAGACACGAACATATTTCCAAGGCCAAACCTCCTGGGAACACTCTGATCTATACTCTTAGAGCTCAGAATACGAACCCATGAGACACAGGCTCTGTGAGGAATGTACCATATCTCTGGGCAAATCGTTCCGGCCTCAAGTGACTCACCTGAAAAATGAGGAGGATAGACAATATGATATTTTCAAAGACTTCCTCTTTTTACAATTCTGAAACCACACAACCCAGGTTGTGACTTGAACCCACTGTCTTTTAATTAAAATCACACACCTGGTCTCAGGACCTACTGAAGTTTAGGGTCTTTATGTCTCAGTACAGAAAGAATTTAGTGAGAGACAAAGCAATAGGCAAGAAGTGGATTTATTTAGAGAGATACATATTCCATAGACAGAATGCAGCCTGTCTCAGAAGGTAAGAGAGGCCCTGGGAGAAACACACTCCACAGAGTACGGGCCATCTCAGAAGGCGAGAGGCCCCGAAGTATGGGGCAGTCAGTTTTTATGGGCTGGGTAATTTCATAGGTTAATGAGTGGGAGGATTATTCCAACTACTTTGGAGAAGCGGTGGGGATTTCCAGGAATTGGGCCACCGTCCACTTTTTGACCTTTTATGGTTGACCTTGGAACTGTCATGGCGCTGGTGGGTGTGTCATTTAGCTAATGTATTACAATGAGTGTATAAGGAGGCTCAAGGTATATTGGAAGTCGATTCTTCCACCATCTTGGGCCTAATCGGTTCTAACCAGTTACGTCGTATCTGCAAAGGCTATATTATTCTTTTAAAGATCGTGCCCTGCCCCGTTCCCTCCTGTTTCAATTCCATTCCAGGTTCTAACTTGAAGAATTCCAAGGCTAAAATACGTTCTAAAATATGGGCCAGTGGTTCTCACCTTGAGATCGGTTGCGATGTGAATCAACTGGAGAGTTTGCTAAAACCTAGATGTTTGGACCTGATACATCGATCTATGGTGGAGCTTTAGAATTTGCCTTTCTGCAAGTCCTTGGAGGATACTGATGCTGCTGGTTTAGGCACCAAACCAGGTTAGCCAGCAAACATGGGTGGGACTGAAACTGAAAGCAGGTGAAAAAACAGATGGGCCTCTAATTAGACCGAATCTCCCCAACTGCCTTTTGTAACCATCACGTAGAGAGACAATCCCAGCAATAACAGCGTTAGAGAAATTATCAAATGATCGCTGCTAATATCCTGGAAACATGCTTCTCAGTCTGGGGACACCCGTTCAAAGACAATGTCCTAGAATCACAGAGGGAAAGTGACAATGAAAAGAGGGGAGGGTGAGGCCAGCTGTTCCCCTTTGTGAGGGAGGCAGGGACAGGCAGGGTTATTAAAAGCTCCGTGACATACTTTGGCTTTGGTGGTGAGGTTATGTCTCAGCCCTCGGATCCCTCCCTTCAGAGCGGATCAGGAAGATATCAGGGCCAGCCTGGTGGAGTTATTCATGTCCATGGGCCCTAATCCTGCTACACGTGTTCACTCTTTGATAAGGGTCTGTCTTATGTCTCCAAACTTGAATTCTCCATTCCAGGCGGGGCAGAAAGAATGATTCCTCAGAATCTCGGCAGAACTGGGAAGCTTCCCCACATCCCTTCCCATACATTTCTCCAGGCAACCTGAAGCAGCCTCTTCCTGTCGCCCAGAGCTCCACACTCCGGAGTGAAGTCATTGACTACGTCTCACCTGTGTGCCCTTCCACTCAATGCTTCTATTTTATTTCCTGTAGTCTCGTAATATTTTCTTTCTATGATGAGTGAAATCCCTGTGAACGATTGTACATCAAGAATTTAATGACTGCTTTCGACTTCCGGAAGCATCTTCCTTTCCAGAGGTGTATGTAGCTTTACACACCTATCACTCCAAAGGAGGATTCTAGTAGGGCAGAACTTCTGCCTCTGTGCTAGGTAAATGACATGATGGTTTGGGCCAGATCATACCCGATGGTATCAATGCCTACGTTAGTCCTGCCCTGATCCACCTAACAAGGGATGGCATCCGATCATCTACCAGAAGGTCCAAGTAGGTGTATCAAGCATAGGCTGTGCTCAGCTCCTTTAATGGGGATAAGGCGAGGTCACTAAAATGGCCGCAGCTCTTCCATTTTGTCCAAAGACCAAGAATAGACTGAGAGAAAAAGAGATGGCAGGAAATTTAAGGGTGTGTGACTGCTAAATCCTTTGCTGTGAGAACAGTCTGGCAGGGAGGATGGGAAGCAGGGTTTGCCCAGGACCTGAGCATCCCTTATGGCTCAGACCTGCCTCATCTGTGTCAGAGATGCTCCAACCTGGTTTGGGACTGAGACACACCCATGATACTGCAGTGTTCTCAGGACACACCTGCCCCTTTTGACCAACACACACAACCAGCCACTCTCAGACCCATCACCTCCCCTCTGCTCTACCCAATCCTGAGCAGGGCTGAGTGGCGGAGGATGCCCCAGAACGCACAGAGCGATAATAACTATAATAGCTATGACTTATCAAGTCCTTACTTTGCCCAGCTGCTGTACACAAGGCTTCATGTATATGTGATCTCATCTCATCCTTGCAACCACCCGTTCAGTGTTGCATTGTTATTATTCTCATTTTAAAGATGAGGAAACTGAGGCTCAGTCTAAACAACTTGCCCAACCGCACACAGCTAACAAGTGGCTGTGAGGGTGGAACCCCATACACTAGGAATCCAAAGAAGCTTAGCTTTCCCTTAAACTCCACTCCCTGGGAGCTAGTTCTTCTTCTCCATCTCAGCTGAGTTGGGCCACAACCAGTGTGCCCAGGTGTGCGGTCTACATGGCCACAGGGATCTGCAACCAGATTCACAGTAGGGCCAAAGAGGTCTCAAATCCAGAAGAGAAATAAAGACCAGCAGATATTTTCAGTAGGCTTTAATCCTAAGATTCAGGATGTTTTCCTTTCTAGAGGTAAATGCATTTGATTTCTGGCTGCCTTCTCACCAGAAAACTTGATTTGCAAAGGATAGGAAAAGACCATCAGGATAGATGTGACGGGGCAATCTCAATACTTCCTACATGGCTCCACGGGGGAGGCCCTTTTAGATGCTAATATTCTGTAAACAGTTGCCCTTTCCATCCCAGACTTGGCATCTTCATGAAGCTATGTCAACAGACAGTGGGAGAAACAGGGGCCCTTCCTTCCAATTTTAATGTAAATCTTTACTTGCTTCCTGACTTTTCGTTGAGTGCACCTAACTTATACTCAAGGTCTGGAAGCCAGAACTGGGATTAGTTACTACCAAGAGCAGAGCTGAGATGGTTGTTGCCACCATAACAAGAGAAACACAGTCCAGAGGGGCTGCGTCTCCAGCTCCTCTTTCACACCCACCACCTGACTTCACTCAGCAAAGCCTTGTGATGAAGAATTAAGAATTAAAGAGGCAGCAGCTCCCAGAGGGCTAGAGCCAGAAATGATACCCAGATTCTACCTGATCCATTTATTTATTCTAAGAACTTAAAATTCATCTTGTTGCATTGAGTTTTGGGTGAATGCCAAAAAGTACTGGACATAATCCTCACCCTCAAGGGGTTACTATCCTGTTGCAAAGATAAAAATGTTAAATAAAATGATATAGACATTGGTAAGACCAGGTTATTAAAACATACAAGAGTGGTGAGAATATGGCAGGAGTTCAGAGCGTTCTAGTGTTAGGAGGGATTTCGTGGAAGAGAAGAGCAGAGCAGGACCAAAGAAGAGGGGGACGGGAAAGGTGGTCTTTAACCAAACTCCCTTCCTCAGGCCAAGTTGCTAATTCCATTGTTTTGGGCTTACACTGCAGCGTCTCCTAATGCACTTTCTCCCTCCTTCCCATCTTCCCTCTCTTCTATCTCTTCTTATCTTCCTATCATGTGAGTTGTTCAAATCTTTTTCATACTTCCATACTTCAGCTCAAGTCCAAAGTTGTTCTTGAAGCCTTTCCCAGCAATTCCAGACGGTGCTGAATTTTCCTTTACTTATTTCTTGTAACGGGTAGGTCTGTACCATGCCTTGGGAAAATTAATTATCTGCTGCCTTATATCGTTTGCTTCTTATGGGCAGGGCTGTGTATGGCATTTCTCGTGTACCAGCACTTTGCTAGATACATAGCAGGTGTGCAGGAATGGTGGTTGACTGACTCACCATCCAGGGTCGTTGGTTTCTAGTCTCATTTGAAGTTCCACAGGGGGAGAAGCTGCAGACTGTTCAGACACTTGATGACCCAGGGAGTGATTTTCATGTCCTTCCAGAATACCTTGTGTTTTAGTTAAAGCAACTGCTTCATATGTGTTTCATAAAACCGTTCATGTCTTTGTAAATACCACTAGCTCTCACAGCTCTTTGCTTAATAAACTTGGAATCTCTTGCCCATTCTTTATGGCCCAGGGACAGCTTAAAACGTCATCGTTTCTTCAGTGACTGTTGTATAGTTTCAAATAATTGATTGAACCCATGTTGGCCTCAGTTTCCATTTTGTTCAGATCATTAGCGTCATTTTGGCTCTGGACACACTTGCTCTGGGCAGGGCAGAAGCCTGTGCTTGGGTGAGTCGAGTGTCTCTCTGTGTGCATGCTCCTAGCGGCTCTGGGGTTACCTCTGCAGGCACTGATTTCTCGACAGAGAACCTTAAAGGGCAGAGCTGGTATCTCTGTGCTTCCCTGATCTCTTCATTGTCATCACTGTGTCATCAAACCATTGACCAAATACTCATCTGTAGTGCAGGAAATGGGCTGAAACCACTGGACCTGATGGGGAAAACATCAGATCCGACACTTTAGTCCCAAAATAAAGGACACAAGCAAAAGGATCGAAGACGACTCTGATAAAGAATCTCATGTGAAAAAGAGCTTGTGGGTTTCACAGGTTGTAATATGTGAGTTACCTGTGAATACAGTTGCCACAAAAACAGATGCAAATGTATATTAATAATAATACACTGATACTAATATAATAAGAAGGTACTATCCTGAAGGAAGGTGAAGCCCCTCTCTACTCTGCAGACTTTTCAGTACTAGTGCTAGTATTTAGAGAAGCTGGCAGTGTGAAATGTGTTCATAGCATAACCAGGGTGGCAGAGAACTTGAAACCATGCCACACGAGGAGCTTTTGATGAAGCGGAGGGATCTAGTCTGGAGAAGGGAAGCTGTAGGTAATGCTAGATGTTGGTCTTCAAGCTTCTGTCATGTGGAAGGTATAGTGTGGGTGCCTAAGGGTTTCAGTGAAGTTTGCAAACTTACAAACTTCAGCTTAATACATTGTAGACTTTTTAGGACTAGTCAACTTGTATGGAGACTGGACAGCCACTTGTCAAAACTACAAGGGGGTGGACGAGAATGGGGATAGGATCCAGGAGGGGGCAGGATTTGAAATAGGTGGTGCTAGATGATTTCTAACAACTCCTGTGATGATGGCATTCAGGCAGGAGGGGAATTATTATTCCCATTTTTATAGCTGAGGAAACCAAGTCCCAGAGTGATTCAGTGGCTGGTCCAAGGTCACGCAGATTGTCAAGATACTGGCCTCTTGATGTCAAGTGGAGTGCTCTGGACACCACGCTTCTAGCTGCTATTGTCAACCTTCCCCATGATAAATACTCTCCTCGCTGGATTCTAGAATAGTCTCTGAATCCCTAAAGCACTCAGCAGAATAGAATCAGGGTGACTCCCATCGGGGAGTCAAAGATCTGGCTACCCTTCCCTACAGCATCCCATCCCTGGAAGAAAGAATCAAAGACAACGAACCTCTCCTCCAACCCTTAGCTGGGAGAATATCCAACATGAACTCATGTCTCTGGCTCACTCCTCCTGACTGTGGGAGAAGAACTCAGTGTAAACTTCCTGTCAGGGGTGCAGACAAAAGTGGGGAGATGAAAAGAGAAAACTCAATAGAGGCCCTAAGATAGGGCTGGCTAGGCTGCCCCTGTCATAAAGGCGGCAGAAGCTCACATTAGCAACGGCTCCTGGAGCAGCCTCAGTTTGAGAAAATCACATATTTTTAACAAACAACGTTAAAAAATACATAAATTGTATTGGGAGTACGTTAATTCACTCACCATGCCGCAGACCGGCTGGGCCCGTGAGCCATGGCCGCTGAGCCTGCACGTCCAGAGCCTGTGCTCCGCAACGGGAGAGGCCACAACAGTGAGAGGCCTGCGTACCGCAAAAAAAAAAAAAAAAAGTAAAATATTTGTTTTATGATATATTCATTGCCTGGTTCCTCTCAATAGTCTGTTTTCTTCCTCTTGTGCTTTCTTTCTGCCTGTGATGGCTTTTAAAAAAAATAACAGCTTTATTGAGATATAACTCACACACCATAAAATTCACCTGAAAGTGTACCATTCAGTGACTTTTAGTACATCCACAGTCATGCAGTCATCACCACTACTCATTCCAGAATATCTTTATCACCTCAAAAAGAAACCCCTTGTCCATGAGCAGTTTTCCCCATTCCTCCCAGCCCTAGGCAACCACTAATCTACTTTCTGTCTCTGGATTTGCCTGTTCTGGAAATTTCATATAAAGGGAATTATTTATACAAGATATGGTCTTTTGTGACAGGCTTTCTTCTCTTAGATGAATGCTTTCTAGATTCATCTATGTTGTAGCATATGTTAGTACTGCATTCCTTTTTATGACCAAATAATATTCCATTGTATGGATATATGAGACTATGTTTTGTTTATCCATTCATCAATTGATGGACATTTGAGTTGTGTCCACTTTTTGGTTATAATGCATGCCAAATGGCATGGACCATTTAAAATACTTTCAGCCATGTGTGAAAGTAAACATCCTCACCATGCTTGTTATTTTCTATCTTTTTGACTATAGCCATCCTAGTGGACGGGAAGTGGTATGTCTTTGTGGTTTTGATTTCCATTTTCCTACTGGCTAAGGATGTTGAGCAACTTCTCATGTGCTATTGGCCATTTGTATGTGTTCATTGGAGAGATGTTTAATCAGATCCTTTGTCCATTTCTTAACTGTTTTGTCTTTCTATTCCCTTCAGTGTTTTTGAAATCAAGCTTCATTGGCAAAACCCTTTACAGGAATGGGTCCACTGTGACAACATCAGTCTTAGATCCAAGCATGTCTGGCTTGTGAAGAGGATGATTGTTGGGTACACTGTAGCCTTCCCTAGAGATGGCAGAATAGAACGTAGGTGACTTCTTTTTTTCTTTTCTTTTTTTTTTGGCTGTGTTGGGTCTTCGTTGCTGCGCGCAGGCTTTCTCTAGTTGTGGCGAGTGGGGACTGCTGTTCGTTGCGGTGCGCAGTCATCTCACTGCCGTGGCTTCTCTTGTTGCGGAGCACGGGCTCTAGGTACACAGGCTCTAAGCACACGGGCTCAGTAGTTGTGGCTCGTGGGCTCTAGAGTGCAGGCTCAGCGGCCATGGCTCATGGGCTTAGTTGCTCCATGGCATGTGGGATCTTCCCGGACCAGGGCTCAAACCCGTGTCCCCTGCATTGGCAGGCGGACTCTTAACCACACCACTGTGTGATCCCAGTCCAGACACAGAGGAGCTGTGCAGCCTTCCCCTTCTGTTTCCTGATCTTTTAAAGAAATAAGTAGAATTGAATGATTTCAAAGATCCCCTCCAGCAGTGCCATTCTAGGATGACTTTATGAAATCTTTATTTCCTTTTCCCCTCACTGCTGGGAACAGAGGAAGGAAAGCATAAATGCCCATGGGAAAGATTAACGTTAAGGCAAAGGAAGAACTTTCCAACCTCTGGGGTCACACATGACAGAGGCAGGGCTTGGAGGGGAGCTGTAGGATCTATTTCTCTGATATTTGAAAGAATAGAACCTACTAACCTAAGGTGGGATGCATTTGAAGAGGCTGGAGGCTGAGAGTGCTGTGTGCAAAGATGGCGTTCACCTGTCAATCAAACTCTTTCCTCTCTGGTTCAGCTCTGGACGTGGCCTTTCTGCCTTCAGTTATCTCCTCCCTTTCCCTTCAAACCAACCTGTATGAACTGCTTAGTGCCTTCCTTCCATCATGTCATTTTTCAAAAATCTGACTGTATTTTCACAACAATTTGTCCCTTACAGTATTGCGTCTGATTCCTCTTCCTGACTTCCATTTCTCCATAATGTGCTTCTGCCACTTATAAAAATACTTTTCACTAGAACCTAGTCTATCCTATAAATACACCTGGAACCCAGGTCCTAGACCATTCCTATTGTCATGGTTTTGTTTATTTTTCTTCATATTCTGAATGTACTTAATCTCTCCAAGCTCCACGGAATTACTGCCTTGTCCCTGAAATGTTCTCTGACCCATCTAGCCCTTCCTGAACTCTCTGACTCTCTTTCCCACATACAGCTCATTATGGTTGATCCTTAGAGATTTTTCCCTCATGTTTAAAGCTGTATTGAAACCTAGGGTTAGGTACTAGGAAGCCCTCCATAAAGGCTTGTTGGATTTGAATACACTTGGACCTTTTCTTTTCTGTGATGAGCCTGGAATGGGTCATCAGAGCAGTCTCCCATAAGGCTGGCTTCTCTGTGTATACCTGCCTACATAATGCCTGGGTTGTTCATGATACTTTCGGGTGTCTGCACCAAGAATGGCTCAATTACTGGTCTTCTGATTGCTTGACAGGAAGGTCCTGGTAGAATGGATCTTTCTTGTATGCCGGGTCAGGTATTTCTTACGAGTAGATTTATCCTAGGAAAACAACCTGAGTATGGCTTTGTTCGGATGGCCAGAGTGGTCTGAAAGCTACCCTGGGCCATTAAAATTAGCTGCAACTGCCTGTCTCAAAAAGAAGATTCTGATCCAAAGTACAGGTCTATTTCATGCCATAGAGGTATTAAATCTTCCATTACTCAAGAGGGAGTGTCAACAATGTAGAATGAAAGATTATCAAGTTGAGCAGCATGGGTTCTGCCTAGCTCTGCCACTGGTCCATGAACGTGTTAGGGTGAGCCGGGAAGAACCACAGTGCTCTCAGTTTCTGTACATATAAATAAGAGGTTTGCATGAGGTGGTCACTAATGTCCCACAAGCTCTGACGTAAAATCTGTGAAGTTGTCAGAATGCTGCTCTCCATTCTTCAACAAGAGATGTAGGGAAGAGAGCAGTATCACTCTATAGAAGTGAAGATAAAGTTAGCCCCAGGTCTCACCCATCTATCTATCCATCCTTCCACCCAACAAATATTTATTGAATACCTACTATGTGCCAAGCTCTGTTCTAGGCACTAAGGATTCAACGAAAAACAACAACCAAGTCTTTATCATGGAGCTTACATTTTAGTGATGAGAGACAGACATGAACAAATAAACCAGTATATACATAAGACGTCCTCTAAAAAGAGACCACTGCACATGGCCACACAGGCTGTGCATGGCATACTCCCAGGTGGTGGCTTCACCTAGCTTATAGCCATTCTGGGTGGTGATGGGTGCTATGAAGAAAGGAAAGTGGGTTGGCAGATAGAGAGTGATGGAAGGTGTTATTGAAGATAGAGCTTTGAAAGAAGGATTCTCTACTGAGATTTTATTTAAACAGAGTCTTGAATGAAGTAAGAGAGAAAACCACACACATAATGTAGAGGAAGGGTGCCGCAAGGGCCGTGAGAACAACGCCCTCTGAAGGTCCTGGGGTGGGAGTGGGCATGGCCTGTCTGGGACTCTAAGATGTTGTGATCCTATAACTGTCTCCCAGACAGCGATGGGACCAGCAGTCCATTAGCAAAAGAAGGAATTAGACCTTGTAACAACAGGTGTCAATGCCACGCCCCCTGGCCACCCTCTCACAGGGCTGCCCAGCTCTTGTTTTTTTTCATTTTTTCATTCCTTTAACAAATATTTAGTAAGCACTAACATACTGCTAGGCACTGAGGAGGTTTCCTTGCTAACTTTTTTTCGCTCTCCTAGGGTTACATACCCATTCCATTCTTTTCTTAAGGTCAGAGTATAGAGAGTGTGCTAGAAAAATACAACAAAAAGCAGAGTGGAGCAGGGCCCAGCATACTTGCCTTAAGAAGATCATTTGTCACTTGTCCCCAGCTTTCAACTTGGAGAACATCTTGGGAGGAGATGCTGCATCAGTTTCTAGCTTTGATTTCACCACAGATAACTTTTGCTAGAACCTGGCTTTCCATTTTATAAAAGGTGACTTTCACTGTCTACTTCACAGAGTCCAAGAATGAGGATGCGGAGGCAGTTTAAAATGAGGAATAAAGGGACTTCCCTGGCGGTCCAGTGGTTAAGACTCCGTGTTTCCACTGCAGGGGGCACGGGTTCGATCCCTGGTCGGAGAAATAGGATCCCGCATGCCACACAGTGCAGCCAAAACAAAAAAAAAAAAAAAAAAAAGGGGGAGTAAGGTTCAACCAGCAATAAATTAATCAATGCATGGATTCTGAGGGAGGGCAGAGTCCTTTCCTTAGGTAGGAAGACAACCACAGAGATATTGTCAGTGAATTAAAACATGGTGAATGCTGAAGGGCCAGGGCTGCGAAAACATGCAGAAGGAAGTGAAAGGAAGGAAATCACTGTGATCTGAGTTGATTAGAAAAATATTCTAATATTTTATTCTAATATTTTAAAATATTCTAATGATATAATTATAATATTCTAAAATATTATATTATTTTAAAATATTCTAAAACCTGGGCTTGAGGATGGGCAGGATTTTTTCAAATAGCATTGAGAAGATGAAAGGATGGGGATAAGACGTGCAGATGAGAAAGCCCACGGCAAGTTCAAGGCACTAGAGAAGGGAATAAAGAGTCGCAAAGCAAGAGAGGATCCGGGAAGAGCACTGGGGCCAGAATTCCAATTTTAGATATTCAGTTTGTTTTCATTATGCCCTGGAAAATTCTAGACACCATATCTGAGGTTTCTCTTAGGCAAAGCTGGGCAACCACCTTCTCCTTCATTGTCAACCCCATTAGGTTCCATTCAAGGGCTTTTCTGCCAGCATCTCCTATGGTAACAATAGCAACAGTAATTCATTGTCATCGTATATTCCTCTGCAAATTACAAAGTGCAGTATTTGAAATTTCACAAAGGCAGGGGCCTTATCTGTCTCCCTTTATCTCCTCGAACCTGACTCAGAGCTCACCACCTGGGACACACCCAGTAAACTCTTAGTCAATTGATGAAAAAATAGGGGAAGCAACTACATCATCTAATTTGAGCCTCCTAATAACCCTCTGGGGCAGGAAAGCCAAATGTTCTTATCCTGATTTCACAGAAGAGAGAAGGGAAGCCCAGAGTAGGTACATGGTTTGCCCTTAAATACTGTGTTACAGACTTTGTATTAAAAATTGCACTGAGCTGGGAGCCAGAGGACCAGGAACTAGTGAACTAGGAGCCTAGCTTTGTCATTTACCTCCTCTGGACCCTAGTTTTCCTTGCCTGTTAAATAGGCTTGGAACTAAATTTCATTGATTCCAAGGTACACAGACACACACATTTATTTAATCACATTTTAATGTCTCTGAAGTTGGAATATATCTTATCACCAATTATGTGCCCTATTTTAATTTGCAGCATTTTTCTTGCTTAGTTTCTAGGAAATATAGTAACCTCTGACCTGTCTGCCTGCTGAAATGTGAATGTAGAAGTGTGTTATAAACTGGGAAGCTCTGTACAAAGAAGCAATGGCCGCTGGCCTCCCTCAATCCCTGGTCCCATGCTTCCGAACCACTCTGGAGAAGCCAGCCCCCAAGTGGGTTCTACTTGGAGTCCCTGAGCAGGCTCTGCAAGAGAGGGGATTAAGTGGCATTAATGCAACAAACAATTGCTGGCATCTCTGAGACACCTGGTACAAATCTTCACTATTGATTAAAGGAATTAGTGGTCTGAGAATCTATGAATAGACAAAAGGAAAGGAAATGCAATCCTTTTCCACAAGCCCAAGCACAGACCAGACATTCATTGATTTCTTTTTTCACTGTTTGTGCATACCTGTGGTTCCATAGGGCTGAATTCCCAGAAGGACCCCCTTTGACACAGGGACCCTGCTCTAACAGAAGGCCTCCTCCTCAGCAGAATCTCCTCCCCCTGCCACTCCACACCCTCCTTTGTCTGCAGCAGCCCCTGGCCGGGTGGGCAATGCACGAGGGACCATTCGTTAGAGGGCTGGTGATGTCTGCTCTGAGTCTGCGGCAGGCACGTGGCGTTGAGAGCCACTGAACTGCTTCAGTTGTTTACATTCGGCCTCTGTCACCCACATTTATGAAAAACAAAGAAAATTAAAAATGCTGGCATTTAAGGAGGGGCTGGGGAAGGACGAAATGAGCAGCAGAGTTGAGACCAGGGTGAGCTAAGTGAGATATTTTGGGAGCAAAATTTAAGGGGGAATACACTCTCACTGTCAAGCTTGTGAGTAGCCCAATAAAGGCATTTTTTTAGTTGTTTGTAATACTTTTTTTTCTCTTATCTGATTTAAAAGACAACTGTGAAAACACTAATTATTAACCTGAGTTGATGGACACCCACTGCGTAGAGATGTCACGGTGACTCTAACACATAAGAAGAGGATAGAACTATAAAGAAGCAAAGTCTTTGTATACTATTAAAATTAGGTTGGTATTAATATATTCCAGATTTTTATAAACTAAGATGTTAATTAAAATCCACAGAGCAACCACTAATAACTCAAAAATATATACTAAGAGAAACAACAAGAGAATTAAATGGAATATTAGATAATATCTGTTTAACAAAAGAGAAGGTAGAAATGGAGGAATAAAGAAATAAAACACATAAGACATATATAATACAATAGCAAAATGACAACTATAAACCCTACCTTAGCAGTAGTTACATTGAATGTCAATGGATTAAACACTACAATCAAAAGAAAGAAACTGGTAAATGGACTTTTTTAATGATCTAACTGTATGCCGTCTACAAGGGTCATTCTTTAGATTCAAAGACACAAATAGGTTGAAACTTGAAAGTATAGAAAAAGAAATACCATACAATAAGTAACCAAAAGAGGACTGGAATGGCTTTATTTATATCACAAAAGTAGACTTTAAGAAAAAAATTCCTACTAGAGACAAAGAAAAATATTTTATAATGATGAGAGAGTCAATTAATGAGAAAGAAATAATAATTATAAACACATGTACACCTAACAACAGAGCCTCGAAATGCATGAAGCGAAATGTGTCAGAATTCAAGGGAGAAATAGACAATTCAACAATAATAGTAGGGAGTTCAATAAAGCACTTTCAATAATGGGTAGAAAAGCTAGAAGAAAAAACCAAGAAAATATAACACTTGAACAATACTATAAATAAATTAGATCTATGAAACTTCTATAAAACACTCCACCTAACAACAGCATAATACACATTTCTTCTCAAGTGCATATGGAATATTCTCCAGAATAAACCATACATTAGACCATAAAGCAAACCTCAAGAAATTTAAAAGGATAGGAATTTTTTGAAGGACATTCTCCAATCACATGAAATAAAATTAGAAATCAAAAAAAGAAGAAAATTTCAGAAAGTTACAAATATGTGGAAATTAAACAACACATTCCTAAATAACCAATGATCTGTTATGGACTGAACTGTGTCCCTACAAAATTTATATGTTGAAGAACTTATCCCTAATGTGACTATATTTGGAAATAGGGTCTTTAAGGAGACTATTACAGTTAAATGAGGTCATAAAGGTGGGAAAATAATTTGATAAGACTGGTATCCTTATAAGAAGAGGAAGAAACCCCAGAGATCCCTCTTTCTTCATACAAGTACAGAGAAAAGAACATGTCTTCTGGACAGGAAGAGAGAGCTCACCAGAAACCAAGCCCAATGGCACCTTCATCATGGATTTCTGGCCTTCAGACTGTGAGAAAATAAATTTTTGTTGCTTAAGCCACATGGTCTGTGATATTTTGCTGTGACAGCCCTAGCAGCCTAATACAGAGTCAAAGAAGAAATACAAGGGAAATTTAAAAACACTTTTAAATGAATAAGAACAAAACCACAAGATACCAAGATTTATAGAATGTAGCTAAAGTAGTGATTAGAGGAAAACGTATAGCTGTAAATTCCTATATTAAAAAAGAAGACAGATCTCAAATCAATATGCTAACCTTCCACCTTGAGAAACTAGAAAAAGAAAAGCAAACTAAACACAAAACTATCAGAAGGAAGGAAATAATAAAAAATAGAGTGGAAAAACATGAAATAGAAAAGTAAAAGTAATAGAGAAAATAAAGTCAAAAGTTATTTATTTAAAAAGATTTTTTAAATTGACAATCCTTTAGCTAAACTGACAAAAAGAAAAAGGAAAAGGAAAAGAGTAGGGAGAGAGATTGGGGGAGGGGGAGAGAGAACACTCAAATTATAAAAATCAGGAATGAGAGATGGAAGAGTGGACATCACTACCAATCTTACAAAAATAAAAGTACTATATTATTAATAATATGCCAAAAAAAGATAACCTAGATAAAATGAGTAAATTCCTAGAAAAACACAAACTACCAACGCTGACTTAAGATGAAGTAGAAAATAGGCATATAAAAAAGAGATTGAATTAATCAGAAAACTACTCACCAAAAAAGCTCAAGACCTGATGGCTTTACTGGTTAATTCCATTAATCATTTAAAGACAAATTAACATCAACGTATGTCATAGTTATAGATTAAAGGACAAAAACCACAGGAACATCTCAAAAGATGCATAAAAAGCATTTGATGAAATCTATCACTCTTTTATGATAAAACACTCAACAGATTAGGAAAAGAAGGGAACTTCCCCAACCTGATAAAGAGCATCTATGAAAATCCCACAGCTACATCATGCTTAATAGTGAAAGATGAAATACTTTCCCTGAGATCAAGAACAAGACAAGGATTCTCATTCTCACCACTTCCATTCAACAATATACTGTAGGTTCTAGTCAGAGAAGTTAGACAAGCAAAATAAATAAAAGGCATTCAGATTGGAAGAAGTAAAACTAGCTGTATCTGTACATCATATGATCATCTTGTATGTAGAAAAATCCTGAAGAATCCAGAAGAAACTGAAAACTATTAAATCAGTCCAGCAAGGTTTCAGGATACAAGATCAATATACAAAAACCAATTGGATTTTTATTCATTAGCAGTGAACAATTTCTTTTTTTCATCAAAAAAAGAAATTAAAGAAACAATTTCATTTATAATAGCATCAAAAAAACTAAATAGCAAGGAACTAATATATTAAAAAATGTGCAAGACTTGTTGACTGAAAAATATAAAACATTGTTGAAAGAAATTAAAGAAAACTGAAATAAATAAGAAGACCTCCTATGTTCATGGATCAGAAAACTAAATTTTGCTAAGATGGCAATATTCCTCCAAGGTGAGCTACAGATTCAACACAATCCCAATCAAAATACCACTGCCTTTTTTCAGAAATTAACAAGCAGATCCTAAAATTCCTATGAAATTCAAGGGACCTTGAATAGCCAAAACAGTCTTAAAACAGAACAAAGTTGAAAGACTCACACCGCTCAATTTCAATACTTACTTCAAAGCAACAGTGCTAGTACTAGCATAAGGACAGACATATAGATCAATGGAATAGAACTGAAATTCCCAAAATAAATCCATGTATCTATGGTCAACCGATACTCTTTTTTTTTTTTCCGGCTGTGCCGAGTGGAATGTGGGATCTTAGTTCCCTGACCAGGGATTGAACACATGACCCCTGCAGTGGAAGCATGGAGTCCTAACCGCTAGACAGCCAGGGAATTCCTGTATGATCAACTGATATTCAACCAAAGTGCAAGGATGATTCAACTGGGAAATAATAGTCTTTTCAACAATTAGTGTTGGGATATCTAGCACATACAAAATAATGTATTTGGATCCCTTCCTTGCACCATATACAAAAATTAAGTTGATCATAGATATAAATGCAAGAGCTAAAACATTAAAACTCCAGGAAGAAAACAATGGAATATATCTTTATGACCTTGAATTAGTCCTTGAAAGACTTCTTAGATGTGACACCAAGAGAACAAGCAACAAAAGGAAAAATAGATAAATTGGTCTTTTTCAAAATGAAAAATTTTGTCCCTTAAAGGACACTATCAAAAAATGAAAAGAAAACCCACAGATGCAGAGAAAATATTTGAAAGCCATACATATGATATGGGACTTTTATCCTGGAGATGGATAGATAGATAGATGATCGATAGATAGATAGATAGATAGATAGATAGATAGATAGATAGATAGATAGATAGATCAATCTTGCAAATCAACAATAAAAGGACAAATAACCCATTTTTTAAATGGGTAAAGGACTTGAATAGATATTTCTCCAAAAAAGAAATAAAATGGCCAAAAAAGGCCATTTGATCAACATCTTTAACCATTACAGAAATGCAAATCACAACCACAGTGAGATAGCATTTCACACCCTCTAGAATGGCTATAATAAAAAAGATATACAATAACAAGTGTTGATGAGGATGTAAAACTAGAAACCGCATACATTTCGGGGAGGATGGGAACATGGTGCAGCCAGCTTTGAAAATTGTCAGTTCCTCAAAAAGATAAACACAAATTTACCATATGATCCAAAAATTCCACTCCTGGAGAAATGAAAATGTATGCCCACACGAAAACTTGTATACAAATGTCCGTAGCAGTATTATTCATAATCACCAAAAAGTGGAAAGGGAGACAACCAAATGTCCATCAACTGAAGAATGGGTAAACGAAATGTGATATATCCATACAGAGGAATATTTTTCAGCAATGAACAGGAATGCAGTACTGATACAGGATACGTAGAGGAACTTTGAGAGCGTCATGCTGAGTGAAAGAACCAGACACAAAATACCACATATTGTATGATTACATTTGTATGAAGTGTCTAGGCAGCTTCATAGAGACAGAGAGTGGGTCATTGGTCACCAGGGTCTGGGAGGAGAGGAGAGTGAGGAATAAGTGACAATGAGTATAGGGCTTTGCTTCGGGGTGATGAAATGTACTGGAATCAGATAGTGGTGATAGTTGCACAACTCTGTGAATACGAAAAACCACTTAATTGCACAAATTTACTCAAAATATCCAAAATATTTAAAATACCTTCCTTCTATTTTGAAAACATGTCATATCAATGAGGTAGAACTCTTTCGACTGCAAGTAATAGAAAATCCAGTAACTTGCTTAACGAATAAAAGGTACAGAATTTGTAGGCTCATATAACAAAGGGCTAGTGCTTTAATAGTGACTTATGTCAGGTGTTTTGGGCAGGCCTTATTCTGCCCCCGTTGTGTTGGTTTTGCTCCTTTTTCTTTCTTTCTTTCTTTTTTTTACATCTTTATTGGAGTATAATTGCTTTACAGTGGTGTATTAGCTTCTGCTGTATAAAAAGGTGAATCAGCTATATGTCCCCTCCCTCTTGGGCCTCCCTCCCACCATCCCTATCCCAACCCTCCAGGCGGTCACAAAGCACCAAGCTGATCTCCCTGTGCTATGCGGCTGCTTCCCACTAGCTATCTATTTTACATTTGGTAGTGTATATATGTCCATGCCACTCTCTCACTTCGTCCCAGCTTACCCTTCCCCCTCCCCATGTCCTCAAGTTTAATCTCTACATCTGTGTCTTTATTCCTGTCCTGCCCCTAGGTTCATTAGAACCTTTCTTTTTTTTTTTTAATATTCCCATACATATGTGTTAGCATACGGTATTTGTTTTTCTCTTTCTGACTTACTACACTCTGCATGACACACTAAGCCTTCACAGAAACAGTCTCCAATCATCTGAGGTTCAAGTCTCAAGGGGAAATTTCCCTGCCTCGCTCAAAAACCCTAGCAAAAACCTCACTGGCTGATTGGGTCATATGTTCATCTCAAAACCAATCACTTTGGCCAATGAAATATATGACTGGCCAGGCCTGTGTTACGTGTGTCACCCTCGTAGCAAGGAGTTTCCTGACTGAGAGAGGAAATTCCCAATACTAGTACCAATGGCAGAACAGAGATGAAATGGACACTCAGGAGCCAGAAAACAAGTATCTACTAGGAATAGTTAGAAAAAAAATTGCCAAAATGGGAAATCAGTCTAGGGGCAGCTCATAATCTTGGTAGAGTAAGTACTCCAAAACACATAGCCTCTCTCAATTTTAGCTCTTTATCCTTTGAATCTAAATCCTGTTTGAGTTACAGTCTACATTCAATGCTCATATTCACTTTTCAAAACTTGAAGATGAATCTTCCACCATAACATCCTATTAGCTCACCCTCTGTGCAGTGGATTGGACGGTGGCCCTCAAAATGCTATGTCCACATCCTAAGACCTGGGTCCTATGAATTTTACCGTACACGGAAAAAGTGCCTTTGTAGATACAATTAAGTTAAGGATCCTGACATGAGGTCATCTAGGATTACCCAGCTGGGCCCTAAATCCAATGATAAGTGTCCTTATAAAAAAGGCAGAAGAGGAGCAGACATGGGGGGTGGGGATGAGATGTGAAGACAGAGACAGTTTGGAATAATGCAGCCACAATGAACACCCAAGTCCACCAGAAACAGGAAGAGGTAAGGAACCGATTCTGCCCCAGACCCTCCTTGCTGACTCCTTGATCGCAGACTCCTGCACCCCAGAACTGTGAAAGAATACATTTCTGTTTTTTGAAGTCACCACGTTTATGGTAAGTTGTTATGGCAGCCCTAGAAAACTAATGCACTCTGATAGAGGCAGTCGATTTTGAAAGGATTGGGTCTATTTCACAAACTTTGATTTTTTAAATATTTAAATAGACTACAACATTGATTTAACCAGATATCATATGGCTTTTCTTTTTCTTTTTTCTTTTTTAAAATTTTCTTTCTTTCTGTCTTAACTTTATTTATTTATTTGGAGCAGAGGAGATTTTATTGAGGGGCCAGACAAGAAGAAATGGGCACTCATGCTCAAAACCCCTCAATCTTCTCATATGGCTTTTCCGTAGGAGCAGATAGATGAAAAATCCTGTTTCTTTACTTTTCCATGTCTTTTCTCATCCCTAAAACAAAACAACGCCAGAAACAAATAGCAAATAAAAGACTGGGGGGGGGGTGCCTTCCCTGGTGGCGCAGTGGTTGAGAGTCCGCCTGCCGATGCAGGGGACATGGGTTCGTGCCCCGGTCCGGGAAGATCCCACATGCCACGGAGCGGCTGGGCCCGTGAGCCATGGCCGCTGAGCCTGCACGTCCGGAGCCTGTGCTCCACAATGAGAGAGGCCACACAGTGAGAGGCTCGCGTACCGCAAAAAAATAAATAAATAAAAACTAGAGATATTATGGTCAGGATGGCTGCAGGTATTGAGGTTTCAGATAAAGCGTGAATATGAAACTAAATACAAACAGTAGTCTTATAAATTCTTATGTTAAGATTTTCCAGATAGAGCCACTAAGATTAAATTTCCTTTGGGTGATTTTATTTTCTGACAATCCTGTTCCCAAATGTGTATAGCATAGATCATAAGAGTATAGACTTTTAGAGTTGGAAGAAGAATCCTATGCATTAAGTTTCTAAAAAACTCTCCTTTTTGAAAGAAAAAATCTGAGGTAGAGTATTTCCAAGGGACGAGAAGTCTCAGGATGAGGTCTGGATGAGCAAGGCTGAAGCAGAGTGGAGATTTCAGTCAAGAGAACGCTGAGGATCCAGGCATCTTTCACATCAGGAGGCAGCATAGCATAGGTTTTTCATATAATACATTTAAGGGCACAGACTAAAAGCCAGGCTTCCGGGGTGAGAATCCTCGATAGACCACTTAGTAGCTGTGTGATTTGGGGTTTATACTTCTTTTTCCTCTTTTGTAAAAGGAGAATAATAATGGCACCGACCTCCCAAGTTTGCTCCCAAGACTAACTGAGTGAATATTTGTCACGTCTCATTACAGTGCTTGGCATTTGATAAGCCATTTTTACAAAAATATTGCGTAGGTGATTCTGTATCTTCTGAAGAAAGTTTAATGTGAAGATTTTAGGCATGATTTTAACTCACTTATTTTTGTTGTTGGTTTTTGCACACCGAAATCTCAGAGAAGCAAGTCTGCCTCAGAACAGAAAAAAGAATGCAGGAACTTAGCTCCCAAGCCAGTACCAAAACCCAACGATCACGCAAACAAAAAAAACTAATGACCTCCATCACCCCCGTTCTCCCCACCCTGGGTGCCCAGCCACCCGTATCCCCAGAGGGTCACCATTTCTCAGAACACCTAGCACCTTTAGAAGTCACTGGAGGACCAAAGGAGCATGTTGTTCCTGCAAAGCAGGATTCTGGTGGTCCCAGATCAGAGGCTCTGGGGTCCTGCTGGGGGCAGGGCAGCCCAAAGATGTGGGTTGTTCAGGCAGAGATGAAGGAGACTGTGTCCCAGGACCTTCTCTCTCTGGGACTCTCACCTACAGCTCCTCCCTGCTCTGCAGTCAAACATGTCGATTCCATCAGAGGAAACCCTCCCATCTAATCACTAGGCAACAAAGCCATGTTATCTCAACCCATCACTGTTGAAGGGAAACCATGTTCGGTTCCTGAATATGCTGCCCAGAACCATCTCAAGGGCTTCTGTGGTTACATGTCAGCAAGTGATAGAGCTGGGATTTCAACTCAGATCCCTTTGACTCAATGAGATGACTTTCAAGCAGCCGAAAAAATATGTAACAAGGAAGCATATGAAATAGATAACTAAGGAACCTTCCTGGGAGATGTTCTAGAGCTGGGAAGAGGCTTGAAAGAAAGGACAAACCCTGCTTTCAGGAGAACCTCGGAGTTTGAGGCTTGTTTCGACAGGCTAAGTGGCCAAGTCATCACCCCATTCTACGCACTTTTCTTAGGTAGCGCAGTGCGGGGGTTGGGGGGGCACAGTTTCCAAGATTATCAAAATGATTTCAGTGAAAGAAACAGAAAAGTAACTGGCTCACCATGAGAAGTTTTACTGATAATCAAGAAGATCAGGAAGACCCAGAACCTGGATGGCTCTTCCCACCTAAGAGGTCCTCCCTGCCCCTTCCCCTCCCTGCCCATCTGCACACAAAGGCACCGGCAAGAGATTACCTAGAGGGCCAGGCTTCACCCACGGAGATCCAGTCAGAATTGTTGCAATGACTTGCAAACCTGTTCTCTAAAGCAGGATAATTTTCATGAGGCAGAATAAATCCTTCCCGTGACAATGAGTAATTTTTATGGCCTTTCTGCAGCCATCTAACTAATTGCACATCGTGCATTTTACAATTTTCCCTCCCCCATTCATACAAGAGTAGGAGTTAGCATGATCTTGGGCTCTTCTCCCTCAGAACCTATTCAAAATTGTTAGAAGGGGAAAATTACATATCGCTGGAGGCTACAGAGACCTTTCTCCTGCTGTTTCGCAGTCCTTTGTGGCTAAATCAGCCAGTGGTGGTTGAGCGCATGTGCATTCTCTGAAATGATTGGGCTCTACTGGAGGCAGTTAGCCCTCCTCACCCCCATTCCTGCCATTGCCCTTTTAAAAATTTATTTCAGCAAACTTTTATAAATGGGCTAGGTTTGAAAGATACAGGAATTCACAGACATGGGAGTGGAAGGGGAAGACAGACCCATAAACAAGATAAGTGTCTATTAGTGAGATGAGGATAACTCAGCTAGACCATGGGGCTCAATGGGGATTTAAAGAAGGACACCCGGGCTTCCCTGGTGGCTCAGTGGTTGAGAATCTGCCTGCTAATGCAGGGGGCACGGGTTCGAGCCCTGGCCTGGGAAGATCCCACATGCCGCGGAGCAACTGGGCCCGTGAGCCACAACTACTGAGCCTGCGCGTTTGGAGCCTGTGCTCCCCAACAAGAGAGGCCACGATAGTGAGAGGCCCGCGCACCGCGATGAAGAGTGGCCCCCACTTGCCACAACTAGAGAAAGCTCTTGCACAGAAACGAAGACCCAACACAGCCAAAAATAAATAAAAAGAAATAAAGAAATAAAAATAAAGAAGGACATCCTTACTCTCCCAGTGGGCAAGAGGGGTGATTTTGAGTTGAGTCATGAAACTGAGTTGAAATTCTCCAGGGAGAAAATCCGGTGGAGCAGCAGATGCGATGGTTTACAACAGCTTTGCGAGTTTAGAGGACCGCAAATACTACAAATGATATAGCTAGCTGTCAGGGAGTTGGTGTGGGTGAGACCTTGCAGGCCATCCAGGGAAGCTGGGACTTTCACCCGAAGTCAATGGGAGAACTTCAAACGTTTTTGTTTTTTTAACAATGGAGCAACTTTGTATTTTGGAAGATAACTGCCTGCAATGTGGAGCAGGGGCAAACCAGAGGAAGGTTGTTCCGTGAATAGAGGCTGAAAGGGGGGAGAAGAGGACCAAATCTCAGAGAAATGCAAGTGTGAGAGTCAACAGAACATAGCAGTTAATTCATTTGGGTGGCGAAGGAGAGAGGAGGACGTGGCTTGAGTCCCTGGATGGATGGTGGGACCATTCATCAAGATAAGGAGATTTGAAGAGGGAGATAGTAAAAACAGTTTTAGACGTTAGTAAAAACAGTTTTAGACGTATGAAGTCAGAAGTGTTGATAAGACAACCTACCTGATAAAAAATGAATTAATTAAAGGAGCTCTCATTCATTCATTGCTGGTGGGAATGTAGAATGGTAGAACCACTTGGAAGACAGTTTGGCAATCTCTTACAAAATGTATACTCTTAACGTGTGCTACAGCACCACGTTCTTCAGTGTTTACCAGAATGAGATGACAACTTAGGCCCACATGAGAAACCTATACATGAATGTTTGTAATAGCTTTATTCATAATTGCCCAAACTTGGAAACAACCATGATGTCCTTCTTCAGTAAATGGATAAACAAACTGAGCTACATCCAGACAATGAATATTATTCATCGATAAAAAGAAATGAACTGTCAAGCCATGAAAAGACATGGAGGAACCTTAAATGCAGGTATTGCTAAATGAAGGAAGCCAGGATGAAAAGGCTACTTACTGTATGATTCCAAATATGACATTCTGGAGAAGGCACAACTGTAGAGACAGTAAAAAGGTGAGCGGTTGACCAAGCAGGACCCTGTGGGGTTCCTGAGCACAAAAGCCTTTCTGTGTCCGCCATTTCTTGATTACAGGAAATAAGCTTCGTTCAGCCTTCATGACCTCCCCTAGTTCCTATGGGCAGATTCAGTTGTTAATTAGGGAAGGAAGGGGAAGCGAGACAAGGGAGGAACAGTCAAGAGAAATAATAGTGCAGCCTTGGAGCAGGGTCCTGGTTCCCCCTCAAGGGATACACACAACACTATCTTTGAGCTGTTTTGCAGATACTGAAACCCCACCAGGTGGGAGAAGTTAACTGCATGCTACACACAAGCATGTAGACCCCAGACCGGTTGGAACCAGAAGGTTGATGATGCTGTCTCCCACTTACCTCACTGCCAACCAGTCAGAAGAATGATCATGAGCTGATCATGCCCTCTTTGAACCATTACTATAAAACTCCTCATTACCCACTCCAGATCGAGACACACGGTTTTGAGGGCATTAGTCCGCTGTGGCACCCTTGGCCTGACAAAGCAATAAAGTTATTCTTGTCTACCTCACCCAAAACTCTGTCTCCAAGATTTAATTCTGTGTCAGGGTACAGAGGCCAGATTCAGCATCATGGTTTCCAGAGGAAAAAGAGGAGGAGGGAGGATGAATGGGTGGACAAAGGGGATTCTTAGGGCAGTGATACTATCCTGTATGACACTATAACGAGGGATGTACACCATTATACATTTGTCAAAATCAGTAGAATATATGGTGAATTCTAATGTGAACTATTGACTTTAGTTAATAACAATATAACAATGGCTCATCACCATAACAACTGCACCCCAGTAGTGCAAGATATTAATAACAAGGGAACCCGCAGGGGTGTGGGGGTGATGTGAGAACTCTGTACTTTCTGCTCAATTTTTCTATAAACCCAAAGTTGCTAAAAATAAGTAAATAAATAAAATGTATGTATTAAAAAAAGCCTCAAAAGGAAGGTTTTTTTTATTTCTGGACACTTTTACGTATGCTTTTTTCTACCCTTTTCTGAGTGATGAAGGCAAAGGGCATATATGGTGAGGATTTCACCTTCTCATCAGTTGTAGTTGTCAGCATGAAAGGAGCCTTTCTTCAGAAGATTAATACATGATGTCTTTTTTTTTTAATAAATGTATTTATTTATTTATTTTTATTTTTGGCAGGTTGGGTCTTCATTGCTGCGCACGGGCTTTCTCTAGCTGCAGCAAGCAGGGGCTACTCTTCGTTGCGGTGCGTGGGCTTCTCATTGTGGTGGCTTCTCTTGTTGCGGAGCATGAGCTCTAGGTGCGCGGGCTTCAGTAGTTGTGGCACGCGGGCTCAGTAGTTGTGGCTCATGGACTTAGGTGCTCTGTGGCATGTGGGATCTTCCCGGACCAGAGATCAAACCCAGGTAGCCTGCATTGGCAGGCAGATTCTTAACCACTGCACCACCAGCGAAGTCCAATACATGATTTCTGACCCTATAAATTTATGTTATACTGAAATAGAGAAGAGTCATTACAGAGAGAAATGTAGAATATGACAATTGGAAGGGACTTTATACCAAAGATCTACCTTAAAAATAGAGAAATTGAGTCCCAGAGAGAAAAATGACTTGCCTAGTGTCACCTAACTCTTTTATCCAATATTTATTAAATCCTTTAATAACTAAGCTTGTGTTTGGGGTTGGAAATAAATGGATGAGAGGCAATGACTAAGGTCAGGGTGCTTATAGCCCAGTGGAGCAAGAGATCAATAATCAGAAAGTTACAAAACAATGTAATAATTATGATGACGGAGGTATGCATGGGATGCAAGGTGGGCAGATCCAGGGTCTGGCGTGGTCTCAACCATCAGGGTCCAAACTGTGAGTGGATTTGACAACAATATATCTTCCCAAGGTAGGGTCAGAGCTGGAATCCAGACCACTCAATTTTCCCTTTACTTCTCCTCTTATGCATGAAGAGATTGCTAGGCATAATCCTGAGTGGTTGGTTGGGAAACCAAACTGGATCATTTGAGGTGGTGAAGATAAATGGGAAGGACTCCCTGAGGTGGGTTTTCTACCTGTCCAAGTGATGCTGAGGGGATATCTCCATACAGCAAATAAAAACATTTCCTACCACCTCCACCTTCTCCGGATCCCGTGCTTGGTGGCCACCTGCAGGAGTGAACAGGTGAGCTGGGCTGCCTCTGTGGACCTCTGCTTTGTGAACTCGGGAATATTTCACAGACATGTTTCCCCTGATAGGTTTATGGCTGGTCTTGGCTCAGTGCCTTGAAAACACTCATCATGTGATGAAACAACAATGTCATTCTGCCTACTATCAATAAACCACGTGGGCATTCTCACCTCCACCTCAACATCACCCTACCCATGCTCTTCACCTCCCCACCAGACCATTCTCTCCCCACATCCCAACGATGCCCAGATCATCTCATTAGGAAGTGACACCCAGCAGGATTCATTGCTCTGGATCAGAAGCATGGCCAGAGCTTGTCTTCCAGACACTTAGGTTTTGTGTTAAAAGCTGGAATTTGAAAATGGCAAGATACATCTAAAGGGAAACCAGGGAGCATGTTTGAGTTCAGGCTAGAAAACCCACAAGGTGACCATCAGAGGATCATAACAGACCCTAGAACAAGAAGATCTTATTTCTTGCCTGAAAAGGCATATAATAGACTTGAAAGAGACCTGTTCTCTGGATTCCATCCCAGGGGATTCAACCCAGGGCTTTCCCTACATGGTGGAAGAGTGGGTTTCCCTGAAGAAATTGCATGTGGGCTTGAGTTTCTGGGATGCAGGGTGAAATGGCTGCCCCCTGGGCTGAATCCTCACCACAACCCTGAGAGATACTGGGCAGGAAATAAAGGTTCAATGAAGGCGTCCAGGAGTGTATCAGAGTACTTTCCTAGTCCCTCCATAAATATCATGTCTACCCCTTCCCGCCATCTTGCCCATTCCCCTTGTCTAGGACACAGGCCCTTCCAGAGGTGGAGAGAAATATGATCCCTGAAGAATCAGGAAAAGATATTAAAAGGATAAAACACAGAATGGGAGAAGGGAGTCAAAAGAACCAGATCTCCAGTTTAACTTAAATAAGCTCTGGGGATATATGTACAGCATGGCGCCTGTATTAATAACACTGTGTTACATATTTGTACATTGCTAAGACAGTAGATCTTAAAAGTCCCCAACACAAGAAAAAAAATGTCTTTGGAACCACATGTGGTGATGGATGTTAACTAGACCTACTGTGGTGATCATTTTGTAATATTTGCAAATATCAAATATCATTATGTTGTATATCTGAATCTAATACAATGTTGTATGTCGATCATACCTCAATAAAAAATGAAACAAAAATTTTAAAAATTAAAAAAATATAAGCATGGAGAGCTCTCAGAAAATCATCATACACAAATATTTCTGTTAAACCACATGCCATTAAATGTGATAATCACTAGTGCTTTCTATCTTCTTATTATTGGGTAGTCATAATAAGAAAGAATGCTACTGTATACCTATACCTATCTATCTACCTGTCTGCATTAGAGTTATTAAGTAAAATAATCAAATGTCTTCCCACTTTCCCCTTCCTATTAGTAGAGATAGCTCTATGATCATAAAAACAATAAAATTATATTTTTTTCCAAAAAAGAGGATATATAGCACAGGGAACTATATTCAATATCTTGTAATAGCCTATAATGGAAAAGAATCTTAAAAAGTATATATATATATGTAAAACTGAATCACTTCGTTATACACCTGAAACACTGTAAATAAACTATACTTCAATTTAAAAAAAAAAAAGAGGATAAAGCACATACCTATGCAGGAAGGGAAAAAATACAACAACATCTTGGAGGGAGGAATGAAATGTTGTGTGGGTGACAGAGGCTGAAAGAATGGTAAAGCCAGGGACTCCGAGATTATTAAATTACCAATGCTGTTTTGGACTAGGACTCTTAAACCACACTCTCTCCTATCCAAGCAAATGAACATCCCATCCTAAAAAAAGCTGACCTAACAGCAGAGTGGTATGGAAAAGACTCTGCTTTGGGAATTGAAGGAGGAGGTCTGGCCTCCCAGCTTCCCCCACTTGCTCCCTCTGGGATGTTGGGCAACTTATTTCACTTCTCAGTGTGTCTATCTGTCACCTGCGGATAATGATACAACTCCCCATGATGATTGTTTGAAGCAAATAAAATGATAGATCGAAGAGGATTCTTTATTCACTGTAAAACACCACCCGAGTTGCAGTCACTGTTATTTCCTGTCCATTTCCCATCTATTTGATCCCTTTGATATAACTGTGTGGTTATGATCTATCTTCCATTTAGATTTCATGTCCTTTGAGGGAGGGGCTTGCATTTACCTTTGTCTAACAGGTGCTCAACGCAAGTTTCTGAATGAGTGTGTATAGAAGGAATCATGGACAGTCACGGATTCCTGTCCTCTGCCTGCCATTGCCAGGACCTGGGAGCACAGGCCTGAGTCTGTGTCAGGTCAGATCTGGCTGACCAATCGGATGGGGTCATGCCGGGCTAGAGTCCAGCAGAAGGTCTTTGCTCTGACTGCCCATCTGTTCTGTCACTGAAGCCAGCACTAAACTTAGCCCTAGTGACTCATGAACACAGAGCCATCCCAAGCCCACAAGTCATCTCAAAAAGCCTCGTGGCTGCAGCCAGTAGCTCTCCCCATCCCCTCATTTCTTCACCAAGCTCACTGGGCTGGTCTCCAGGGATGCACGGCTGGGAGACAGCACTCGCAGGGGCAGCCGCCCTATGGGGTTGCTCTTCTTTCCCAATTCATGGTGCCCCAAGCAGAGGTTATTTCACAATTCATTGAGCAAATGTTCAACGGCTCGCTTGGAGAACCGTTCCCTAGGTGGATGGCATCCTTAGGGAGATGGCAGTGCTGTTTCAGCCAGGGTGAGATGGGGGGTAGGGGGCGGGGGAGGCATCATCTGGAGTATGATGGAAACCACTTGGCAAGTACTGTTCATTTGTCCATTCAGTGTTTCAGTCCTGCGTTCAGTATATCTTCCCAGTGCTCCCCAGTGTCTGCATGGTTTCAGGGTAAAATCTCAGATAAATGGAGGCCATGACCGCTTAAGTGGGCAACCAGAGACGTCCGGTCACATTCATTCTGATTTGATTCATTGTGCAGTGAATCGGAGCTTCACCACTTCGTACGTTCGCAGGAAGCGCACAGAAAGGGCTGCAGGGAGTGGTCTGCCCTAGGTGCGGGCAGTAAGGGGACGCACAGTGCGCACAGGATTTAAACACAATCATAAAATGGATAAAAAGTTGATCTTCTTTTTATTATTGCCATGAGCTAAACAATCTAAAAAGGTCAGCGATGCACACTGCTATATTTAGAATGGATAACCAACAAGGACCTACTGTATAGTACAGGGAAGTCTGCCAATATTATGTAACAACCTAAATGGGAAAAGAATTTGAAAAGGATGTATAACTGAGTCACTTTGCTGTACACCTGAAACTAACACAGCATTGTTAATCAACTATACCCCAGGAAAAAATTAAAAGTTTAAATTAAAAACAAAAAGGTCAGTGATGAAACAATCCTTCCTTCCGGGGTGGGTGGCTTCCTCCACTCCCCACCTCACCTCGATACGCCCCTGAACCACACTCTTCATGAATTCATTTTTTCGTTAGTGCATTCAGCCAGTCAGTAATTAACACAACTCACATTTTTGTAGCATCTGTCAGGAGAAAGACATTGTGCTTGATGTGGGGGGACACAGAAATGGCTAGGACACAGCCCCGGTTCTCTGAGTGGGCTCATGGGATGGGGGAGAAAATCAAGGCTACCAACAGCTACAACAGAAAACGTCCACTTCCCTGGACTTGTCAACCTTGCAAGGGAGAGTCACTCTTCAATTCAGTATTAAAGTACCATATTTCAACAATTCTGAGTGACACATTTATTCACATCTAGATGTCTGAAATCAGAATCCATCGTACAATTGATGTCTCACAACTGTAACTGGCAGCATTTTTCTTTCTTAGCGTTGCACAGAGCTGTGGTCATCTTACAATCATTTGGGATTTTAGAGTCTATGTAGGATGGTAACACAGCAAAGTCCCAGGCTGTGCGTCTGCGGGAATCCAGGCTTTGTCAGGTTCTCTTCCTGAGGGTCTCTGGAACACCCCAGGAATCATACGACCAGCATATCTGTCCTGCTTGTCACCTCTGTCTGGGTTCTCTCTGCCCATTCCACTTATCGGGGCTCAGTATCGCTTCTCAGCCTATTTCCCCTTCCTCTCACTGCTTTGCCCTTAATTCCCCAAGTGAGAACTATCTCTGGGCTGTAACAAACGTATCTGGAGGGCAGAACAGAAACGGATAGCCTGACATAGGTAGCAGTGACCACACCCGCTCAAGCACATCCGTCTCCGCCTTCCAGTCCTAGGCTGTGACTTTCCACCCGATGACACCTTCTCTAGCCTTATTCCCCAGCCCGGGACTCAAACCCCCAGAGAAGCAACACTTTCACAATATGATCATGTCTGCTTCTCTGGACAATCCATGCTAAACAGTTCAGCTCAATGGTACCGCTTTTCCATTCCAGAATAGGATCTGACCTATAACCAAAGATGTGTTAAGGAGTTTTTCTTAATAGAATCACGGTCTTCCAGGACTTTCCCGAACCTCTGCTCCAGGAGTTCTGCCATGGCCCAGAGAGTAGGGGTTCCTGAAACTTACTTGTGCCATAGACCCCCTTGGCAGTCTGATGAATCTATGAACTCAGAAAAAAAAATTTAAGTGCATGCAATATGTGGGATTTAAAAGGATACCAGTTTTATTGAGAACCAGTTGTCAAAATAATTTTTAAAAACCAAATGTGTGATACAATAATAGATGAGCTTTTTTTTTTTTTAAATAACACATTAAATAACACGATCTACAGCCAGGTCTAAAAATTACTACAATTTTGAAGTAGTGAAGAATATAAATCATCTTTCCAGATATCTGCAAAATCTGGAATATACATAAAAATATCTTATGGATGGCAATGTCACAGTTACTGCTAATTCTACCTTGGCTTTTTGCCTATTTCATAGTTGAAGGAAATGCTGAATTTCAGTTAGCGTTTAGTGAAAGCAAAGAATGTCATTTTTACCAACTCAAGTTCACTGATCCCCTGAATTATATGAGAAGATTATGAACTTCTACCCTAGAGCAGCAGCCACTAAATACCGGCAGCTTGAGCATTCCATTTTTTCAGTGGAAACTGCTACACGTATACATGCAACGGTGGAGGTAAGCATGAGATGCCTGGTGTGCTGGGGAGCCTCTCTTTGCCCCCCAGATCCACTCTCTGTCCTTCTCTGTAGCATCACCCAGACTCGCTTGCCACCCAGCTTCCTACTGGCACCCGGCAATGAGGGTCCTTGTCTGGAGACTGGAGCACAGGAGAGAGGTTGGATTGTTCCTTCCCCAATAGCTGAGTCTCTCCAGGGTTGGCTGGATTCACTGGGCTCTGGTACCAGAATCAACCAATGGATTTGGAGTCAGAAGACTCAGGGGAGTCCAGCTCTGCAGCTCGGTAGCTCTGTGAACTGGGTAGGTCACCCTGAAACCAAATCTCAGTTTCCTCTTAAGTTAAATGGATCCAGCAACCTCTGTCCCACCTACTTTCAGAGCTGCGGGGAGGGTCAGCTCGGACAGTATAAATTCAACACAAATGCAAATGTTATTATAAAGAAGTTTGGTGAATACAGATGGCAAAGGCAGGGGAGGGTGCTGAACCTTGTGCCATAGAGGAGGCAAGAGGCCCAGAGGGGGAGGGCTGTCCCCCCTCCTCTCCTTATCTCTTGAAGCTGCATGTGCAACTGAGAAACTCAGTTCAGTGACAAACTACGGTCCATCCTTCATGCTGATGGTGGTAGCCTGCTTCTTCCCAATGCTCTGACTGGCTACTGGAGAACCAGAGCAGGGTACAGAAGACCCCGCTACCCCTGAGACCCCATCCTGCAGCTGTCCAGGAGGAGGAGTTACGCTGAACTCTTCGGGGGACCAAGGAAAGAACCCACCAATCAGTCAGCCTTACCTTTGACTTGGAATTCTGAGCAATGGAGCGGGGGAACAGAGTGATGGGGATAGAGAGACAATGTCTTTTGCTTCAGACCCAAGGGTCAGGAGCCAGGTACCAAGCAAGAAAGCCTGGCCTCCTGAAATACCTTCTTATGTGACTCCCTGCATCCCACACTTCCTCAACGCCATCCATTCCACAGTTCAGATGAATCTTCCCTAAAAACCCTTCCAACACACCATTGAATGGCTTTAAGTGCCTCCTCTTCATCATCTGTAAGAGGAGGCTTCTAATCCAACCTCATTCCTTTTACAGAAGAGGAAACTGAGGTCCAGAGAAGGGACATGATTGGTCCAAGGTCATGTGGCTGGTTAGGACAAAGGAAATCCAGACTCTTTAGCTTAAGATACAAGATCCTTGAACTATTTCTGTCTTTCCATCGACCTCTCACTCCGTATTCCAGTAGACTAGACTCTTTACTGTCCCATGCACGACACAACGTTGTCATCCTGCAGGTCTTCTATTTTTCATCCCCTTCTAGGTTGGTTAACTGGATTAAAGTACAACACCCTGGGTAGACATTTCTTCAATGGGAATAGAAGAAGCAGTGGAGATTCCCTCTCCTGGGAATGGTCTGCCCAGCCCCTCAATGTCATGGCACCGTCTCGCCATGTTTTGTGTATGACCAACGTCTTGGAGGAGTTCAGGATGACCTTAGGGAAGAAAATGTCAAAATAGGGGGGAAAATGCATCTGTCCAAAGACCATAGGAAGTCACTTGGTAACAGCCAACAGCAGGTATAGGAACAAATATTTCCTTTCCGAGTCAAAGAAAACTTTTATGTGGTAGCTGGCTTTAAAAACAATGATGTACAGAAACTAACACACCATTGTAAAGCAATTATACTCCAATAAAGATGTTAAAAAAATGACGTGTTTCAGCCTGACGGGGTTGGGTTTTTAGACTTTTTTTAATGATCTCCAGATGTCACACACACACACACACACACACACACACACACACACTTGACCAAAACAATAGCTATGGTTCAGGGTTAAGCCTTGGGTATGAGTCTGCAAATCGACAGCAAGCACGCAATGGAGGACGTTCTGAATACTCAAGACATTGCTATCTGTGCATTCATTGGCTGCAGCAGGACAATCACCAATTGAGGCTTACAGGGCTTATTGACTGGAAATAGAAGAGAGGAAGATTTTCTGTAATACAGAGATGAATTCACGCCTACCCTTGAAAAACTCCAAATCCAGAACAGAAACCAATTAAAAGAGTGAAATCTCGGATCCTATCTCTCCAGGAAGAATTGGCTTTTATGCCCCATGGAAGCTTGCATCCATGTCACCACTGCAGCTCTCAATGGTGTGTATTTCTTGGACCCATCTCCCCTCTTTACAGAGCACAAGTGCACTCCTGAAGAGCAGACGCTGGTCTACTTGGCTTTGATCCCGTGTTCCATGCCATGCTTGATGTAGCGGGAACTTTGAAAACGTTGCTTAAATAAATGAATAAATGAAAATAAACTTCGGTAACTTTTCTGGCTAATTATTTGGTAAGAAGATTATCTGGAACTGTGGTCTTTCCTACCTCAATTTTCTAACCATCTTTGACATCATTTGCTTACTTATTTGTCTCTTTGTAAGGGAAATAGGAACTGAGAAAAACTGTAATCAGTCTACTTCTATCTGTTCACAATTCTTATTAAGCTATAAGGGGAAGTAAGAGCCACTGCTATTGACTCCTCTGGACTATATGAAACACCTCTGGCTTCTATGGTAGACACTCCTGCTGATTGCTTATCCAGTATTCATTTCCCCTTTTACTTACAAATAGACTCTGAGTTTATTCCAGGCAACAAGGCAAATAATACCTTTCCCAGCTTCACTGCTGCTAACTGCAGCCAATAATACGGAAGCAGAAGTTGTCTGACAGGACTTATAGAAGAATATCTAAAAGTAGTACAAAAAGAAGACACAAGCATGTTTGCCCTTTCCTCCTTTCGTTTATTGTAATGTGGACATAATGGTTGGAGCGCCAGCAGCCATCTTGGACCACGAGGCAAACTTTAAAAGGGGAGCCATATACAAAAGTTTATGGAACAGAAGCACAGAATGAGCCAGAGTCCTTGATGACAACATGGGGCAGTCATGCCAGCCTATTAATTGTTTATCTCAGATTTCTTCTCTCTGAAAGAAAAACAGATCTCTAAAATTTTAAACCACTGTTATTTTGGTTTTCCATTTTATACAGCAAACCTAATCATATCATATCTGATTCAGCTTCCAATGTACTGTAGTGCTCTCTTTGTCCTCCCTCTTCTCAAATTACTCCTTTTGGAACCTCTTCCTACTCCTTCTTATCTTCTCCAATTTCTTTTCTCTTTAACTTTTCTCTTTTTCTTTTTTTTTTCTTTTTTTGCCTTTTGAACCATAGCTTATCTAAAGATCTGACCCCACCTCTCCTTTCTTTTCTACTCCATTCTTCTCCTCTTCTTTCTCTGGACTTGTTTTTGACAATCTCAGCCAGCTTGATTGCTCTGATTATAATCTCTATTCTGAAGACTCCCGATTTTGAAACTACAACCTTGCAATTGCAGAAAAAGAGCTGCTATACATGTCTACCTCGATAGCCCAGTGGACTGACACATTCAGTGTTTCCAAAACTGAATATCTGATCTTCCCTCCAAAATCAGCTAGTTTTCTTTTGTTTCCCATTTTTCATAATAGATTCCTCTGATTTCTCCTTCACCATCTGGAAACGTTGAAGTCATCTTGAACTTCACTTCCTCCCTTGGCTTGACAAATGATCAGTGATAAATCCTACCAACCCAGTATCTGAAGTTTATCATCCAGCCAAACTCTCCTCTCCATTCCAACTCTTATTGATGTCATTCAGGTCTTCATCATTTCTTCTGGGCCACTGAAAAAGTATAATAAATGTTCTTTACAACTATTCCACTCACCTGTGTCTGTGAGTGTTGGGTGAAGGACCACACTTATCATATTCTACTCCTCTGCAGCCATCATAATCCACCAAATATGGTCCACCATCTGATACCAACATATCTTTCCAAAGACAATTTCCACTACTTCCCGTCATACACTTTACCTGAACTTCAACCTATATAATTTACCATCCTCAATATTTAACCTATAATTCCTTGTCACTATTTTATCAGGTTCATTTGCCAGTAATCTCTACTACTGTCCATGCTCTCATGCCTGAATCCTCTTTAAGCCCAACGAAAATGTCATCTTGAGACCTCACAAAGCCTTCCATGTACTCTTAAGCTGAACGTTCTCTCCTCAAATCCTATATTATTTTATTTGTACATCTTGGGGCAATGATTTTCCTCTTGGTATAGTAGTAATCAGGATACATGCTGTATCTTGTTAACCAATCCTGTCTTATTCATCTTGCTTGTCCTTCACATGCCAGTATGCCAGGTGCTCAGTAAGTATGTTTACTTGTTGAGTGCATGAGTGAATACATGTGTTAAATGTTTGACTACTACTTATAGTCTACCATTTCATTGCCATGGACACGGCCTCCTCCACGTCCACCTCCCAGGCTTCACGACTTTGGATAAAACCCACAAAGAAAGTAAGGAAAAGAAGGTAAGGGAAGTAAGGTGAGCCAATATGCTCACTTCTTGAAAAATAAATACAACAGCAAGAAAGAGGTTAAGTTTTGATTGAGGTTTGATGGATAAGAGGATTATGAATATTTTTTTGCTGCAGGAGAGACATTTTTGCTCCTTTAAGGCTAAGAAGACTCCCTCTGAATGCAGTCCCACTGCATGTCAGATGCTAGGGGCTCCCTATTTGCAGCCCATGTCACACACTTCACTCTGATCCACTGCAACCCAACTGTTCTTCAGGTAGGCACGTGCCTGCTGACATGATCAATGCCTTTCAAAGACTTCCAGATGATTTTTGGAGGGCAAAACCCCTCTCAGTTTCACTACAACATGGAGGGGAGAAGTTAAGAGCAATGAATCACATGCTGGGTTGTATGAACTGTGCGTGGTGCACAGAGTGGGACATCACGTTCTCCCCCTTGGCTGTGTGGACCACTGTGTCCCTTGCTTGGCACCCACCGCCGTCTCCCAGAGACCATACAGGCGGGTGCTCTCTCTCCTCCCAGGGGCACAGAGATAGTCAGATACAGGGAGGAACACGTGCTTGGTGTCCTGGACCCAGATTGCTGTTTTACCATGAAGCTGTTTATAGACCTTTTGGTTCTCAGTTTTCTTATCTCAATAGAACCTGCATAGTAGACCCTTGTTTACTGTCCCACAGAGAGTGATGCTAATTAAGGAGCATTTTATTTACTTTTTTTCCAGCTGGTTCACAGTCTGAGGGAAGTACTTCTTGTCACCCAATAAGCCATGAAGAGGGTGTGGTTTACACCTGTTAGATGACCAGAGGGTTGGGGTGGAGGTGGAGACTTCCTTCTCTTTCTTCTCTTGCCTTCCTCCAATCTAACAGACTCTGGGACCCAATGAAGCAGCTTCCTACTGAAAGGATCTGGATCTGGTCACACTCATGCAGCCTTAGGGGAAAGGGTGGGACACGGGACTCAGGCATTAAACCCTGGCCTCACTCCCCGGTCCCTTCCCACCTCACAAAGAGGGGAGGCACCCCTCCTGCACAGGTGACCCTTCCTGACCCCTCCTGCACAGGCACCCCTTCCTGCAGCTCTTTTCCTTCAAGACCTTTTCCTTTGCTATCTCTTCCCCCTCCTCTTGCCCAGAATGTGTCATCCTCCTGATACAGTAATGAAATCCCCATCTCTACAGCCTCCTAATGCCTGAAACACCCTCTTAATCCCAATGACCTTTTTTAATACCATCTCTATTACTTTGGTAAAAAGAAGGCACAAGCTCTGGTTTCCAAAGGGTAGGAAGCGGTGGGGTGGGGAGGGAGTTCTAGACGATGCTTGAGGGCAGAGGAAGAGAAATGAGGGCAAAAGGCTTTTCTCTGGACTGTGACCGTTTTTCCTCATAAAGGATCTGAGACTAGCACGTTATCCCATGCTGAGGATTAATGTCATTCTCAAGACTTTTGTCTGACCTTCATGAGAAATTTGTATTCACTTTAGGGGCTTGCAAGATAATAATCCCACCTTATCATGCTAAAGGAGTGCGTGCCCCTTCCCTGCCCTGTGCATTATTACACGATTTCATCACATTCACTGGCAAGGAAGAGTGTCTTGCCCAGATCACTTCTGTTGAACTTCCCAGCTCCTTCTGCTATTGTGGTGGGAGGGAGGGCCGTTTTCATCCATCCACATATAAACACGGCTCTGGGCTTTAGGTAGACGATGGACTGTACACCTGTGAAGTAGCCACCTGCATTATTAATGAGCTCCCAGATGACATGGAAGGGGCCCTCTTCTGGACCACGCTCCGAGAGCACGGATGGAATGGGTTCCTCCACCATCCAATGGGAGCAGCCCCCAAGTCTCAGGAGATGAAGGAGAGGCTGCAGGTTCTGCCTGGACCATTTCAAGTTTCCGTGAGCATGTGTTCTCCTACAGTCACTGTTTCAGACCAGACTGTATTCATACCCAGGACAGTTCACAGAAAGCTATTAAACTGATCATCATTCAGACATTTTCCAAGCATCTATGAAGGGCCTACCATGCGCCAAAACATTTAAAGTGCTTTCATGATCAGTGCAGACAATGATGAGAGGCATGACGAGATGGGCGGTATGGACTGAAGTGCTGAGGGAAGTCTTCCTAACACAGTGGGAACCAACGTTCCGTTTAGAAGAGGGTAAACTTCATTTTCCCAAAGTCATCAAGAGCCTCAGCACCAAAGGTCCAGGTATATTTATCTTCTGTTGGTTCTCGGTCCTGAAACACCTTCTTAGATGTTTCCATAGCTTGAGACTATGGAGGAGAGGTCGCTGGGCTGGGATGATGACAGTGCTGGACTGCAGTCTGTCCTAGTTGTGGGCCTGGCTCTGCCACTGGCCGGCACGTGACTGTCGGGCAGTTGCCTACACTCTTATAACACATGTCAAGAGTCAAACCCCGGGCTTCCCTGGTGGCGCAGTGGTTGAGAGTCTGCCTGTCGATGCGGGGGACACGGGTTCGTGCCCCGGTCCGGGAAGATCCCACACGCCGCGGAGCGGCTGGGCCCGTGAGCCATGGCCGCTGAGCCTGCGCGTCCGGAGCCTGTGCTCCGCAACGAGAGAGGCCACAACAGTGAGAGGCCCGTGTACCGCAAAAAAAAAAAAAAAAAAAGAGTCAAACCCAAGGACCTATTGATTCCATCCCAAGATTTTACCCGAAGGCATGTTTTCTCAGTCTTACCACTGTCGACACTTTGGACTGGATAGTATTTGCTGGAAAGATGTCCTGTAAGTAGGGTGCTTGGCAGCAACCCCAGCCTCTACCCACTAGATGACAGTAGCAACCCTGACAACAGCTTGTAATAATCACAGTCTTCAGACACCGCCACATGTCCCACCCCTGGTTGAGAACCACTGTCATAGGACATCCGATGAAAAATAGCTGCTTGAGCAGGGAGGCCTGAGGCAGCGTTCCTTATAATAGTAAAACATATTTAAACCATTTGCATCAACAGTAAGAGAAGTTAGGAAATTGTGGTACTTTCATCTGATGGCATAGTATGTAGTCATTAGAGACAAATAGATGAAATCATATACACAGTCATATAGAATCACATTGAACATAAAAGCAGAACATTAACTTATAAGTGCATAATGCAGGTGAGTAAACATTCTCTGAGTTATAAAATCTGAGGATGAGAAAGAACCTTGACAGTCACACAGCCAAACGACCTGCTCTTCTGATGCTCAGGTTCCGCTGGAGATAATCCTCACCAAGGAGGCGTAATCCCCTGCTTGATCCCTCTGTATTAGTCTCCTATAGCTGCTGCAAGAAATCACCACAATCTTGGAAACTTAAAACAACAGAAATGTATGCGCTCACAGTTTGGAGCCAGAAGTCTGAAATCAAGGTGTCAGCAGGCAGGTCCTCTCTCCCTCTGAAGGCTCTAGAGAGAACCCTTCCTTGGCAATTCCAGCTTCTAGTGGCTCCTGGCATTCCTTGGCTTGTGGCCGCATCACTCCAGTCTCTGCTTTCTCCCCCATGTCTGGGTCCCATACCTCCCACTCCTTTCTCTTATCAGGACACCAGTCATTGGATTTAGGGCCTCCCTAAAGCCAGGATGATCTCAGCTTGAGATCCTTAACTTAATTACATCTGAAAAGACCCTATATGCAAATAAGGCACATTCACGGGTACTGAGGCTTAGGATGTGGATATATGTTTTGGTGGTGATGGCGGGGTGCATTTGAAACCGCAGTACTGACAAGTACTTCCTTCCTCCTGAAGAGGGTCTTCCATTCTTGGACAGCTTTGAAGGAGAACGTCCTTCCTCGTGTTGTATAAACATCCTCATGAATGCACAGTCATTAGACACGCTGGAGAAATGTAAGCAGCTGGAGTAGGTGGATGTTGGGACTGAAGGATTCATTTTTCTTTAGCCATACATTTTTCTAATTAAAAAATAAAAACCTGCTTTATCTTTCCTCATAGAATCCAGTCTTATAGCATATGTGAAATAGCTTTGTACAAAGGAACACAAGGACGCTCACCAATGACGTCCCCCTCATTCTGCTGACACTCACCTGTTCGGTGTGCTCTACCTGATAAGCCTGTACTTGGAGCACTGACAATGGAGGGTCATCGAAATGTACTTTTTGGAAGAAGATAATGTTTACTATTGTAAAACCTCATGAAATCCTGTTTGCTATTTTTAAAAATTCTTCATGAAAAAAACCACAGAACTTGGGTGAATTTACTTTTTATTATTATCTTTATTGTTGGAATGACATGGCTGGGAACATCCTACATTTTTTGTGCTTAAGGTTTCAAAGAGCATCCTTCCAGGGGGATGTGATGGTCAAAGGCCACCCATCCCTGAGAGCAAATCAGTCAAGGATCACCCCGTTTCCCATCACACAAGAACCAGCCACTTTTTTCTCTCCTTTCACTCTTCTCTCCCTTCCTTTTATTTACCTTTCTCTGTCTTTCTCTGGTTGACCCTTACTCCCCCACCAATTTCTCTTTCATCCTCTCCCTCTTCCGCCTCCCCCCTCCCCCTCCGCTTCCCTTCTCAGCTCCACTTTCCCTCCCCCCACCCTTTCCGCACAAACACATGTCAGACATCTGCGTCCCAGCACAGAGAGGCAGCTCCTCCAAGCCGTGAGGGGCTGGCTGGACACCTCACTTGGATACTGCAGAGCCTCTGAAATATTCCCCGAATCCCTCTCCTGACACATGCAACACACTTATGCTAACGCAGGCCTTCTTGTCCACTTACCCAGGTGCACTCAGTGACCACTGCCCACGGCTTTCAGGACACCTCCCACCCTATGGCCACGTGGAAGGCAGCACCAGAGCCCAGAACTCAGGGCCTGCTTAGGCCAATCACAAATGTAAGACATCACTACCCGCAGGGATTGGCGGTGAGCCCTGAAGGTGGCCAGCAAGGAGGGGCTCCAGCCACCAGCAGCCATTGCACCAGCCAGCCAGGAACACTTGAACCCTTAGCTCTCTGAAAGCCAGGAACCAAAGTTTTCTTTTGGCCAAGGTTATTAAAACTTTTCGTTTACTTACAGACATGTGACCATGGCCATCTGCTAAGGGTCTTTTAGCTAAGGGTTTCTGAACACAGGGTACTGGGTCAAACTGCGGTGACAGCAACTGGTCTTGAAAATCAGGAGAGGAGATGCCACTACTATTTCAGTTAGTCTGGAACCAGACACTGTTTCAATTGGTAAAGAAATAGGTCCCTCACTCACTCACTCACCCCCCAGCCGGCCAAAAGTCTAGCTCCAGAGGGTGGAACCATGGGGTAAGTTTTCAGGGTTCGGGCCTTTTTCCTTCATCTCTATAAAGAACAAGGACCATCCCTTCCTTCTCGACCCCTTGCCAGACTGTTGTGAAAAGCAAATAAGACAGTGGATGGTAAAGCGCTAGGAGATGCCATAGCCACACAGCTGTTGACTGGGGTGAAAGGGGAGGAGATGTATCTCAGAGCTTCTGGCCTCCGTTCTCCTTCCTCAAGCTCCCTGGAGTAGGCTGAGTAGCTCCAAAGATCTGTCCACCCAGAAACTGTGAATGTGACCTTATTTGGAAAAAGGGGTTTTACAGATGCAATAAGGTTGAAGATCTGAGGGCAAGGTCTTCCTGGATTAGGATGGGCCCTAATTCCAATGACATATGTCCTTATAAGAGATGAGAAGGGGTGGAGACACAGAGGTACGGCCAGATGAAGACGGAGGCAGAGATCCCAGGGAGGCTGCCACGAGCCATGGAATTCCTGGAGCCACAAGGAAGGATTCTCCCCTAGAACCTTCAGAGAGAACCTTGATTTCAGAACCAGAAGAGAATCCATTTTTGCTCTTTTATTTTTTTTTTTTGCGGTACGCGGGCCTCTCACTGTTGTGGCCTCTCCCGTTGTGGAGCACAGGCTCCGGACGTGCAGGCTCAGCGGCCATGGCTCACGGGCCCAGCCGCTCCGCGGCACGTGGGATCTTCCCGGACGGGGGCACGAACCCGTGTCCTCTGCATCGGCAGGCGGACTCTCAACCACTGCGCCCCCAGGGAAGCCCCATTTTTGCTCTTTTAATCCACTGAATCTGTGGTCATGCATATGGCGGCCCTAGGAAACTAATATGCTAACAAAACCTGGCACATTGGTGGAGAATTTCAGTCTCACTAAAACCCACCAACATGCCTATATGCTGTCATGGCACAGATCTGGGTTTCAGATAGACCTGGATTTGAATCTCAGCTTTCCTGCTTTGCAGCTGAATGTCTTGGGCAGGTATATAACCTCTCAGGTCACAAGGTCCTCAGCCGCAGAAACCAGAGGGTAAGACCTCCCTTCCCGGGGTGTTAGGAAGAGCAAGTGAAATGAGGTCCAGAGGGCTAGTTTTCTGCACCTTCCCCTTCAACCACGTCTCTTCTTCTCGCTGCTCAGAAAGTGCTGGTGGTTCTTTCTGGTGATCTGTAAAGTTAAGCCCAAACTCCATAGCGTATGATAAAGATCCTTCATATTTTACCTGCTACTCACCCACCTGCCAGTCATTGTTTTCTATCAAATTCTCCCTAAAAACCTCCACTCTTGGTAATAACTTTTCCCTGCAGCAGTCTTCTGCCTAACTCCCCACATCTTTATGCACGCTCTCTACCCATGCCTCCCCCAAGCCAGCTCCACCCACCCTCCCTCAAGCATCCTTCCTGCATCTCTCCCTGTGTTTCTGGGCCAGGGCACTGAACCCTCAAATTCAGCCATAGAGCACTAAGCTTGGGGTGATAGAGAAGACAACAGTGATCAGCTTCTGGGGTCCTCAACCCCATTCGTTCCTCATCATCCTCCACTCATATCCCCTAACTTGCTTTTTCCAGGTATTAATTTACTCTTAACACCTCCCCTCCACCCACCACACCACCACACAGCTCATTCACATTGTGGCGTAAAACAATGATCACAGTTTAAATTATTGCTTCCCACAAGGGACTCAAAATCCTAAGCCTAAGTAATGAATTTCACGCGTCATCAAACGTGGAGATGCCAGGTCCAAGGGGGAGACTGGAAGGACTTTCTTAAGTGACACCAGCGCCTCTGCCCTGGGCTGGACCAGCTGTTGGGATGGGTGTGCTACAGGGACTCCCCCCACCTCACCTCCATCTCTGTTGCCTGGTGTATCTGCCTTATTCTGAGATCCAACACCACCAGGGGTTTTCTCTCCCTGACTCCTTTTCTCGGTCCCCACCCAGCTTTTTCCTTCCTCTTTCTTCCTGCTACCTCAAGTTCTAATTGCTCCCTGGGGGGAACCATCCATCTTGTTCTCTAGGTATTCAATTAGAGCAGACCTCAGCCGCCCGTCTAGCCCCATCCCTCCCTCCCTCCCTTCCTCCCGCCCTGCCCGCCCCCAGTGTCACCCTGCAGGAAGCAATATATAACACTCTCCATCCACTATTGGCTACCCGCCATCCCAGCCTCAGTCCCCATTAACTCTGCCAAAGCAAATGAATAAATAAATCTCCGAGGGGGGAAAGGGAGAGGAGGAAAAGCTGGTTCAGAGCTAATGAAGGTCATTCTCAGGCAGGGCTCCCACTCCCATTTCTATGCAAGGAGCCCAGGACTGGGGACAGAGCTTTGTCCTCAGACAAGAAGCCGTGTGTGCCTGTCCATGGTGTGTGCCCCGGCTCAGTTCCAGGAGCATGGGGTATCGTCAGAGCTCTGCTGTCCCTGATCACCTTACTTTGATCTTCACACACCACGAGGTCTTGGGGCAGAAAGCCACAGTGCCTCTTGTCCAGCTCAGATAAAGACTAAAATGACCTGTGCGCACGTGACACGGTGAAGTTGGCCACTGCAGGTGGGCATATGGACAGTATTATCGTTGTTCGAGGGATGGGAACAATCTCACCCAAGACTGGAGATGATGGTGAAGGCGTACCTACATGTTCCTACTCTGATTTTTATTCATTGACAGTCATATTTCTCAGAAAGGGAGACACATACCTCAGAAAGTGCCTGGCTTTATGCCAGGAGGTAAATGAAACCAAGGTATAAATGAGACACGTTTTCCTGGATGGTCAATTTCACTTGATTATAAGTAATTGGAGACATAATTTAATATTAATAATATTAATCTCATTACAATAGACATTATATACACATACATGTATATTACACATAAATACAGGTATATATTATGGAATAGAAAAAAAATTCACATTAGCTTTTATGAGAAAACAAAGGACAGAGTAATTTCGAGCCTGTTTTCCCTATCGTATGTGTCCCCTGGGGTACCCTATCACTCTCCCCAGACTTAGGGTCATTCCTTGATGAGTATAATTTAAGCAGCTCTGCCCACAGTATCCCTGAATTGATCTGGTGAACAGACTTTCACCCCCAAAGAGCCCCTCACCGAGGGATTCTCAATGTGCCTGTGTAACCTGCATGTAGAATGATCACCCAGAGCCCCAGGGTGGGTCTGACCTAATTTTGTTGCCCCTTGGCCACCATACTTGTTTCAAAATCTTCGCCCGTTCTGCTGATCACCTTAGTTCATCGCTTCAACTAGTCCTTCTTTTCGTCTCTCCCATGTCAGTTGCAGGTACCACCATCCACCAAGTCTCTCAACCAGAAACCTGGGAGAGTCATTTCTTTCTTAACTCAGTTCAGGATCCCGTCCCCTCCACCAGCTCCAATCCAATCCATCACTCAACCCCAAATGGATCACAAATCCACAACACTCCACCCCCACTCCCCACTCCGTCGTCCAAGCCACCATCATTTCTCACCTGAACCATTACAATAGCTTCTCAACCTTTTTCTCTCTTGATTCTCCCCCTCCATTTTCCACAACAGGGGTCTTAGTAAAATACAAATAATTCATTTCACTCCTGCCAATGTCCCCGTGGAGTAAGATAAAGCTCCAACCTCCTTAACACAGTCTCCAAGGCTCCTCCTGGTCTGACCTGGGGCTTCCAGAGCATCCTTATCTCCTATGGGATTTCCCCACCCGCCAAACTCCAGCTAAGCTGGTCCCCTGCCCGTGCCTTGAACATGCCAAGTTCCTGCTTGCGTCAAGGCCTTTCCAGGCTGGTCCCTTTCCCTGGAGACTTCAGCCCACACTCTTTTCATGCCTCCTGTTCACATTTCATAGCACAGCTGAGATGATGCTTATTCTGAGAAGTCTTCCCAGGTCACTGTGTCTAAAGTAAGTGCTTCCTCCCGTCGTTTTCTCTTATGGCATTTTCTTTATAGTATATATTTACTACCAGTTTTAGTTGTGGAATTATAGGTTGTCGTTACAGAGTTAAGGACCATCTCCTTCTCTAGTTTATAAGCTCCTTAAAAATCAGACACTATGTCCAATTCTCTCAGCATCGAATAAGCAAGTGAGTAACCTCAAACCTGCTCCCTAGAAGGTGTCCAATCTTTTTTTCCTTCGTGAATGAATGACTGAATAATCTCTCCGTGAATGCCGCCTTGGATTGCTTGTACATTAAGTATAATTAACAGAATGGTGGGGAGTGGATATATTCCTTGTTTGACTGAGTGTTTTAGGTTGCCTGGGCCGTCCTGTCACATAGGAGTTCCCAGCTTGGAATTCAAATGGTAGGGAAGAAGGAAGTATAGCATAAAAGTTAAGATCACGAACTTTAAGTGTCAGCTAGATTTGAGCACCAGTCTTGGCTCTCCCTTACTAGCTAATGTAATCCCAGCCTGTTTCCTTATGCAGAATGCAGGAATAATAATAGGACATATGTTGTAGGTTCTTATGAGCATTAAATAGGACAATAGGCATCAACGACTTAGCCTAGACTTTGCCCTTCAGTATGTAGTCGATCAAGGTGCACTATTCTGATTTCTCTCCTTCTTAGTAAGGCTCAGAGTGGAACCTGGCTTTTTAGCCCTTGTGCCCAAGACTGCTAACTGTCCCCAGCATTTATTTTCCCTTCTTTCTTTTAATAATAGAACCACTCCTCAACTCACAAACAAAATTAACTACACGCACGCCCACTCATTTACAAACTATATTTCTCAGGATTTCACAGATCGAGGGAGCCTTATGACTTACATTCTTGCCAGTAAGAAAAAGTGACAGGTTGTGAATTTCATGTCACTTGCTTAAAGGCAATTGCTTGCTTCTCACACCCTAGGGAATAGATGCACAGCATGAAGGGAATCTAGGTCCCTGTACAACCTCTAAGAGCAAGGCTTCCTGCCTGTCTGAGCTGCTCACCTCAGACTGTTAGGGAGAGAGAACAAACTTCTATCTCATTTAAGAGACTGTATTTTCAGGTTGCCTTGTGATAGCAAATGTCCTAACGTATTGTTATTGGAGTCTTAGGAAGAGAGCTAAGAACATCAGTGCTGAGACTCACAATTCTGTCAACCTAATTCTCACTCTCCAATTGTGGTGACTGACGTGGAAGGCAGGCGATGTTCCTGCTGAGGTCGGCCTAACGAATATCTATCCACTTTAATATCCTCTCATCGATCCATCACCAGGTACCGGAGTCCTCACTCCATCATAGCCACTGCAAGACCTGGGCCAAGTCGTCCAGTTTCTGAGCCTCTGTCTGCACGTCTTTAAGAGTGTGCAGTATATTCTTAGATAACAGGAGATGTACGAGCGTCACATGAGAACAGTAAACTGAGACGTACCAAGTGTGAGGCATGATGCGACACTTGTCACCCAGTCCTTGGCCCCAGTCCTCAGAGACTCTTGTGGAGCCCCATGTTTCTAAACCAGTCTCAGCTGAGCTGGGTGGTCCTTCAGGATAGAGGAAAGGCAATGTTTATCCTTCAGTGTAGGGGATAAGCCATGCTTTGCACACTTACTGTTATGCCAACTTTCTTAATGAGGATGTCGTCTCGGAGCGCATCGTACGGTGAGCATGTAAAGCGGCTCCTGGAACACATCTTCCAGGTTAAGAGCCAAGGTCTGAGATGTTCCTGGGGAGGACAAGTGAATAGAAGGAACAGAGGGGCAGGGAAAGCTTACCTCCTGCACCAGGAATCACAAAAGCTGGGATTCAGTCCCAGCCCCGACACGGAGTCACTCTGTGACCCTTCCTTGGGCACGTCATCTGTTCTGGAAAGGGACTGGGTTGGATCTGGTTATCCAGCATTGCCTTTCTGAAAAGTCCTTTCTCAAAATCTGTGATTCTAGGCACTGTGGACCAAAGGACAAGGACACCAGGGAGTGAGGATGAAGAGAGAGGAACTCCAACAGGTAGGAATCAATTGGTTCCTTTGCTCATTTATTCCTTCTTTCAGCAAGATGTCACCGAACCCCTGCTCCAGGAGGGGCACTATGGAGACCAGAAAGACAGAACTGCCTGCTGTCCTAAGTCTTGAGCTGGGAGGAACGCTATCTGTCCGGCACCCAGTGAAGCCAAATGGTGTGCACTGTGTAGTTAATTAGGGCGGAGCTGGCAGCAGCCAGACAGAGGGCTGAGAGCTGCATTCGCTGACTCATTCATTCACTTCTCCCTGCTTTTCAATGTGACCTTTAAGCAATGGTAGCTGAGATAAGGGTCCTGAGGAGAATCACCAAAGTTTGAAAATAAACAATGAAGACAAACCTCACCCTATGGAATTCCAAAGACCACAGAATTGTTGTGCCAGGAGCTTATCAGGCAGCAGCACAAACTAGAAATGGGAGCTGTTGCCTGAGATCCGTCACCAGCTGCAGTATCCGTGTCACTTTGAGCAAAGAGCCTGCCCTCTCTGAGCCTTCGTTTCCCCTTCTTTAAAGACTAGGGTTGAACTGGATTGTCACCAGTGACTCTCCTCGGTCCGATGTTGCCCTAGTCTGTCCCCGACTATTCCATAAAGTAGTGTTTATTCCCTTCTCATGACACGGCACAATGAAGACCCCCAGAGCCCAATGCAACACCTCTGTTCCCCCCGCCTGGCTCGTTAAATTAGTGAGGCCGTGCAGCCCTCACTGGAGGGAAACTGATGGGGGAGATTTCCAAGTGCATTTCCAAGATGATGAGCCCATCATCACCCTTGGCTGGATTCTGCAGCCCTCCGGAATGTTCTCTGAGTTGTGATTAAGCATGAAGTAAAGAAGTCCAGCTATGGAGAGAACAAGCCTGAAGCTTCCCTTGACAGAAAATGCTTCTCAACTAAGGGCTCTTTTACTGTTTGATGCAAGGAAGTGCACTGACTCTTTGACTCGTTTTTTTCCAACTCCATAATCATGTTTGAATTACACAAAGCTACAGAAGCAAATCTGAACAATGTCTCAAGGTTCACCGGGCACCGATCAGTAGTTCAGAGTGTACGTGCTAGAGGCCGCATAGGCACACTTGGCAATGGCCTTTGAGAACCCAAAGAGGCAGACATGATGTAAAGAAGGAGAGGCCAGTGTGGCTTAAGTCAATTCTCAGGACTGAAACGTGGAAGATACAGGAACTGATAGTTACTGAAAACCTACTATGTTCTGTGATAAACACTTCATAGGTATTTTCTCTTTTTTTACAAAACACACATAGGTACACACCAACTCTTTGAAGTAGGTATAATTATCTCCATTTCAGAGATGGTGGGAAACAGGCCTTAGAGAGGTGAGGGAGTTTACTCAGACTAGAACACTGAAATCCAAGTCTTACTAATTCGGAAGTTTGAGTTGTTCAAAAAACCAGTGGTTTCCAAATTGCCTGAGTTGGGGAGAGACCCTTTAAAATATTGCCCTTTTTCTTTGCACGTCTATAGGATGCTAGGTTTTTAAAAATCAGTCCTACCACTAATGCTTGGGACCCATGAATCTGGAGGAACTGCAGGATCCTTGTATTAGTTGTGCAAAAAAAAACCCAAACAAAAACACACAAACAGGGCTTCCTGAGCCCAGGTGAGAAAGTGGCAAGAAGTACAGAAGTGGAGTATAAGACCTACATGACATAGGGCATGCTTTGACCCGGGAGACTTCAAATTGGAGCCTAAATTTGATTCTTTCTTCTCTAGCCATTTATGTCTAAGAATAACAGATTTGGACTTTTCTATACCTCCAAGAAGATGTCAGAAGCTCCTTGAGAAACTCAAAACCAAGCTGCTTTGTGAATAAATATATGCTGAGTGAATGAATGACCATAAGCCATTCATTCTAGGCTTATTAATTAATGTCACCTCATTCATCAGCTGCATTGTCCAATAGGGGACCCGTTGTCTTCAGCTCTGGATGGCTTACATGGGTTTGAGGTTGTTAGTCTCCATGCACCGAAAGACGAGCAGAGACACAGTGTTGCTTTCTTGCAGAGTTGTACACTGAGGTGCTGGGAATCAGAATCTAAATGAGTTATCGACTGGATACATAATGGTCAGATTGATCCATATGTAAATTATAGCATTGCATAGAGCTCTAAGAGAACAGGTTTTCCAAAGTAGATAAGATGTCCCCTCACTATACTAAAGACTTAAATCTAATAAGGCTTCTCGCCAAACCCTTATCAAAGGAGAAATTCTGCAGCAAGCTGTCTATAGCCCAACGTGCCAAGCAGAGTCAGCTTAAAATACAGGAAACACCTGTGGCGTCATCTAAGGAATCCCCTTCCCCTTAAAATAATCTCTTCCCCATTGGCCTTCTGGCAAGACTTGGCATGCCACCATTCATTTCTTTGGGCTAATACATTTCTTTTTCTGGAATCGGTGCAATTGACATGACAAGAGCTGAGATTGGGCAGTTCTGGTAGGATCGATAAAGAATTAGCAGCCCAGAGCATGAGACCCTGTTTACTTATTTATTTGTGTGTTTGATTATTTGCAGCACCGTGCAGCATGCGGGATCTTAGTTCTCCCACCAGAGAGTGAACCCGTGCCCCCTGCAGGGGAAGTGCAGAGTCTTAACCACTGGACCGCCAGAGAAGTCCTGAGACCCTGTTTAAAGGCAAGCTTGGGAGAAGACACCCTGCCAGGCAGGTGCAAGCTTGACAACTGCTATCAAGAAAAGGGAGTAGAGGGGCTTCCCTGGTGGTGTAGTGGTTGAGAGTCCGCCTGCCGATGTAGGGGACGCAGGTTCATGCCCTGATCCGGGAGGATCCCACATCCCATGGAGCGGCTGGGCCCGTGAGCCATGGCCGCTGAGCCTGCGCGTCCGGAGCCTGTGCTCCGCAACGGGAGAGGCCACAACAGTGAGAGGCCCGCGTACCGCAAAAAAAAAAAAAAAAGAAAAGGGAGTAGAATAGAGAATTATTTGTGCGTGTGTGTACGTGTGTGTGTGTGTGTGTGTGTTTGGGCATAAGGTAGAGGTAGGGAAAACAAGGTCATCTCATTCATTGCTCCATACAGACATTTGTAGAGCATCTATGGGCAGACACTAAGCCAGGCAGTCCTACCTTGAAGCAAAAGCTTTGTGAACTTGGTAAAAATATATATATACTAACAAGTATAAATTGGAGGCACTCACAAGACTATGCAAGTGAATGTGTTATGAGGACATGGGTAAAGGAACTTTACCATAGGTAGGTTGAAACGGGAACATTAATCCCAGAAAACTGTCTGGAAGTGTCATCATTGGAGGAGGAAGAGAGGGAAAAGGTCAGGCTGGGTATAACTTGGCTCCAACATCAATTTTTCCTTAAGTAGAAAAGAAGTTGTCTCTGTAAAAAGTCCCCACTCTTCCCCCACAAATGGGCTGAGATCTTTCGCCAAAGCTCAATTATGCATTGGACATTCTCTTACTATATTTATATGGGAAAGAAAGAAAAGCAATTCACAGCCTCCCAGCTTCTTTTTCTTGCTGCTCTCCATTTGTCTTTGTGGCTGGCATGTTATTTCACTAAACAGGAATGTCCTATTTTTCAGAGGTGGAAGGCAGTATGTGGGGTGGAGGTTATACTAATACATGCTGACGTGGAAAAAAAAAGACCTTCTCTTGTTCCCTTATGATAAAGGAAAACCAAGCCAAGAATCTGGAAACTCACTGTCATCCCAAAGGGATATGAAGGTCTTCAGGAGGGAAGAGATGTCTTCAGAGGGTCCCTGAGCATGTGCTCGAATGGTGATATGCAATGGACAGCAGTGCCCTGGACCCCTATCATTTTTATTACTACCCTAGACTCCCAGGAACATCCCAGATCTCTCTGCAGCTGGATATGCCCTTTCCCCCAGAATGTGGTGCTTACATCCCAGCCCTGTACGGTGATGCCAATCCCAGATTCTTTCTGCCATTTGATATACCTTTATTGATTATCTGCTACGTTCCAAGAAGCTCTAAGCACTAAGAATTTAAAGAATTCAAAGATGAATAAGAACATTTTGCTTGTTACAAGTGTATTAGTTTGCTAGGGCTCACATAACAAATTACCACAGACTGGGGGGTTTAAACAACAGAAATTTATTTTCTCACAGTTCTGGAGGTTAGAAGTTCTAGATCAAGGTGTCCGCAGGTTTCTCCTGAGGGCTCTCTCCTTTTCTTGCAGACGGCCACCTTCTCACTGTGTCCTCACACGGCCTTTCCTCTGTGTGCGTGCAACTCTGATATCTGTGTGTGGGTCCAAATTTCCTCTTCTTATAAGGACACCAGTTGGATTGGATTAGGGTCCACCCTAGCAGCCTCATTTTAACTAAATCACCTCTTTAAAGGTCCTATCTTTAAATATAGTCACATTCTGAAGTATTGGGACTTGTGACTTCAACATATGAATCTGAGAGACACAATTCAGCTCATAATAGCAAAGCAGCTCCCTGTACTCATAGTAAAACAGATATCATAAGCCAATTCACATGAAAAAAAAACTTCAATTTTTGTAAAGGACCAACAGATTGAATGCATCTTCTGGCCAGAATAGGACCTTCCTACAAGTTTGCTGAAATGAGCTCCTCTGAGTACCTGGGAAAATCCCCACAGCTGCAGGCTCTGTTTCTTATTCCAGGAGAGATCTAATATGTAACGTAATTCCAGGCAGAAGGAACAGAGGATGCAAATGCACGAGCGTGGCAAGGTCCTAGTGAAACAGTTGGGTGTGCACACAGTGTCTTATGGGGAAGGGTTAGGAGATAGAACAGAAAAGGTAGGTTGAGCCCAGAGGGTAGAGAGAGGCTGGGGTGCATGTGCTGTGGATCCTGATTTCATCCTGCAGCCTCAACAGCAGGAATGATGCTTGGAGAAGGGAAGCTATTCTGACTTGATGATCTTTGTTGTTTTAAGCATGTTCCTGAAACAGCAGTGGGGACAAAGGACCAGCGTGGGGAGAGGTGCAGACGGAGAGCCCACTTAGGAAGTGACCACAGCGATTCAGGCCATTTTAGGAAATTAGGGAGGCACTGGGGTGGGAGCCCAGGTTGCCCTCATTGTAAAGATATGGGATCCGTTCAACACTTCCTTAATCTCTCAGAACAGACAAGTGACAGTGAGGTTAGATTTGGGAGAAGGTCACTGGCTTACAGGCACAATGCCATTGATTTCCCTTGTACTTGAGCCAAAGCCACGCTGGGGGCAGAAAGGAATGAGATCAGAGGTCCCCAAAAGTTATGGGGAGTCTCCATGGACGTGTCAGCTATTGGATAATTAAATTCCTTATTGGAAAAGTGAGATCTAGCTCCTCTCTCCCATCATAGTATTCTTGCAAGAGAGGCCTGCACCTTCTGCTGGCTGCCTGGTGTGTCCCGCTGTAAATGTCAAGGCCTAGCCCTGTAAAGTGCTGGAGACCTTCCATCTGAGAAGTGAGTCAGGTGGGTCCGCCTGCTGGACCAGATGAGGTTTCTTCACTGCTGGGGTCAAAACCTTGCCTTCTGCGAGTGGAACATTTTCCTGTTTCAAGAGGACCATATGACTGGATGTTTTTTCTTATATCTTTTCATTCCCTCCCTCAGCATTTGTCAAGTACCTTGTGTATGTTGGGCTAATGACAGACACTGGTGGTACAGAGATGACTACGACCCGGTCCAGAGAAGTCTTGTGCTATCTGATAGGGACCAAGCAGATACAAGTGGATGACTTAAAACATCATATAACATACACCCTACCTTAACTATGAGCTAAGGGGACCACAGAAGAGCCACAACCAAGTGATTACTCTCCTCAGGCAGAGCGCCCCATGTTGTACATGGTGTGATGATTTACCAGGACGCTGGAGTCAAATGTATGGTTCACTGGCCTATAGGGGTACCAGGAATTCCCACATTCATTCATTAATTCTCTGGGTGAAGGCCTATTTAAATCCAAGAATGTTTTTATTCTAATCATATCCTACTATTTCAGCTCAATCACTTAGAATAACCATTCACCCAAATGATATGGAAAGACAGACAACTGACAGACCATTAGTCACGCAGACATTTATCAGCCATCTCTTACCTAAAATGTACTGGATTTGGGTACCGCAGGGGGATGGAAAGGCATGTAAAGGGGTGAGAGGGAAGCAAGTGAGGGAGTTAGCCTCTGGTGACGGCCAGGCATTATACTGGAAATGTGGCGTATAGTACGTTATTTATTTTTGAAACAAAGATATTATTATCTCTATGGTACGGGTCAAGATACAGGTGACATGAGTTGCTCAAGTTCACAAAGACAGCAAGGGACATTGTCATTGTCATTCCAAAGCCCATGTCCAACTGACAGTTCCCTAGTACTCTGACAACTGTGCACAGGGTATGTTTCATAAGGAAAGGAAGGGGAGAGAGAAAAGCCCTAAGGTGAAATGAAGCAGTAGTCCTGGTATCCGAGTGGGAGGGGACACTCACTGCAAAGCCCACCACTGCCTGATTCTTCCAGCGGGGCAGGGGCAGAGCATACTCCCGGCTGCCTCAAAGCACACGGGGAAATAGGACCCTCCACTGCTGCACCTGTGGTCCTCCTGGGTCAGCATTACGGGCTGCTGAAGACATGTGTTTTGCACATCTATGTGCTACTATTTTTCAGGGGCATGGGCATGTTAGGATTGTCAAAATAAACATCCCTTTGAAAGAACTGTTGACTTTATATCCTTCTGTCATCATGAATATTCTCAGTTAATGGGTACTAGACAGGCAGTCACTATTGTGTGTAGGGTATGATGACATTTTTGCTTCTTGGCATGAAACCAGGGTCCTCATTTTAGAATAGGTTATGTGTCAAAGAACTAGAGAAACTGTACGGTTTCCTCTGGTGAACCTCTATCAAGGTTAGAGCTCATACAAGCTGCCAGACATTATGATAAGAACTCTGTACATCGTCTCACTTGAGCTTCACAGCAGCTCTGTAGGTGGGTAATATTAGCATCCCAGTTTAACATATGAGAATATCAAAGCTCAGAAATATCAAGTGACTTGCCCAAGGTCACACAGCTGTTTAAGTTCTTGAGCTGAGATTTGGCCCTATTCCTGGACTTGACTGGCAGAGCCCCGCCCTTAACCACTGGCCTCTCTCCCTTATTTGATGAGCTGTGATTCTGCCTTCCTTCTCAAAGTTGTCTCAGACTCCAGACTGGGACTGCCTGCCAGAATCCAGCTTCATCTCACGGGTGTGAAACAGACCCTTGAGCACATTCTATGAGTGATAAAGCACTTTGCCTCTAAAAGTTCTTTTGAGCTGCTGCTAGAATGCTTTTAAACGGAACTATTCAATAAAAGGGGAAATTTCGGTGCAGTTTATTTGTCATGCTAATGGGCTGGTGCTCTGGACATAACCATGTACAAGATAAACTATCCAGTGGAGAGAAAAGGAAATTCCTTGCACTCGGAGCCAGAAGGCACCAAGATGAAACACTGCACTGGGACTCACAGGGGTTCTTCTACTGTCCTTTGCGAGGGACTTTGGACCCTGAGCACGTCTGCCAATTCGATCTCCCCTCTACCTCCAGGAAGTCTGACCTGTTTCCCTGGGATTAGCCCCCTTGAAATGGAGCTAAAGTTCATGTGATGCAGTCCATGGTTGCATCACCATCTTGGTTCTGTCTGTATTCTACTGACCTTCCCACTCTGGTCCGCAGGAACTACTCATGCTCATGCCCAATCGTTGAACTCTTATCCTGGTAGAATTTCCTATGCATCGAAATGCAGGACTTGAAATTGTTGTCCTTTTCCTTCGTTTTTAATTGGATATTGCGAGTTTTCACGTAGCATTACAGGTCTCCAAATTCTTTGGACTATTGTTTCTGCCATTGGAAATATCAAGAAATATTTCCAAGATTGGAGTAATACACAAATTTGGAAAGCTTGAAAGTTTATCTTCTTCCAAGTCGCTGATGGAAAATATGGAACACAGACAACAGTCCTCTGTTTATGCCTCCTGGGACGTGACTGCAGTTTGACCTCAACCCACGGAGACAGCCTAATTCCTTGATGACCAGCCCAGCTCCTGTAGCACATTTTCAGTGAATCCTTCCCAGATCCTAGAGACTGTCACCTTCCAGCCTAAGAACTCAAAGCCATCGATTTAATAATCTCTAGAATGTTCAGTTTCATCTATAGTGTCCTGAGCCATCCTTCTAACCTATTTTGAAAATAAACACATTTGCCCGCTGCCAGCATCTAGTCCCTTTTTCCATGAATCTCAAATGTTATAAACAATTGTCTAAGATCATAAATGCTGATTCACTTCATATGTTAATATGTAGTTTAGTGAAGCCAGAAGATTTGACTTTAAAGTGACCGAGTGTCCTCTTTGTGTGTCTTTGCCTCTTCCCCCACAGAGGCTGCATATAGATTTGGAATCTATTTATTTCTCCCATATATACACACATGAAAACCTCTCCCGTTATCTGTTTACCAAGGAGAAGAGAAAACTCCCGTTATTCACGCAAGACTCAGGATGGGGAATGGGAAAAATGTTCCATGAGGTCAGCTGGCCGCACCATCTGATCATGACATGTTTGAAACCCATCCATCGCCTCAGAGCCTGAAACTGATTGGCAAATTAAAAAGGGTCATAAAATTTTAGAACTGGGAGGAATCTGGGGATTCTCTAACACAGCCCCTCATCTTGCAGATAAAAAGTGAAACTCACAGTGGGGGGTAGGGAGTGGCCTAATGAGTACTACATGGTGTGTTCATGATGGAGACAAGCTTAAAACCTGTCTTCTGACTCCTAATCTCATGCTCTTTCCATTTCCAGGATCACTTTTCTAAATTCTAAGTGGCTTTTCGGAGGAAACGGTTATCAATGGCGCAAATTATTTTGGCAAATCAGTAATGGAACTTTAAGCAAGTTCATGGAAGGACATTGTAAGTAAGGAACCGGAAATAGAAGCAAACACGACTCTTGTAGAAATTCCTTAGAATGGTCCTTGTACTCTACTCCCCATCGTCCTCTGCACCCACCCAGCATCTCCCTTTTATGAAACTGAGGCAGGGAAAAAGTTCAGGCATTTCTCTAAACCTGCAGAACTGCTAAGGGATTTAAATCCAAACAGAGTGGTTACAGAATTTGTGTTCTTAGCCATCGGACAAAACTGTCTCTCCTGCTCACCTGTGGCTCCTAGGGGTACACCAACCACGCTGCCCCACTAAAGGGGTAACTGCTTCTTTCCACAGACTGGACCTTCCTTACTGACCCAGCTGATCTGATACACTAAGCGCCAATGAGCCCAAATGAGCCCAAATCGCCCCTCTCAATTTGTACTTTTGGACAAGGGCCCTTCTGGAGATGATGTCTTTGCACGAACTTACTTCGACAAGCCCTTTTGGAGTATGGACCCCGTGAGGGATCGATTAAAGATTTTCTCAGGAGAGTTTAATCTTGCCCTTCCCCTCATCAGCCTGGTGTGTGATGAATAACAACACCCTGTGCCTGAGATCACTTCTTCCCTCTTAATCCCTTACTGAAGCATCAGAACCCATAACTTTGTGGTACCCGCATCCTAAGCACTGTGCCAAGGGCCTCGCATATGTTATCCTGCTTAATAGTCATGACAGATGAGGAAACATTGGCTCAGAGAAGCAATTACATGTTAATGATCTTGCCAAAGTTCTCCAGCTAGAAAGTGGCTAAGAAAGTTGGGATTCGAAACAAGTTTGGTTCTAAAGCTCTTGCTTTCTTTTTCCTTTTCTTTCTTCTTTTCTTTTTTTTCCCCTTCCTTCCTTCCTCCCTTCCTCCCTCCCTCCCTTCCTTCCTTCCTTCCTCTCTTTCTTCCCTTCTTCCTCTCTTCTTTTTTTCTCTCTTGAATTATCCTAAGCTCTCTCACATATATTAGCCTGTTTTAGGATGGAGGTCATCCAAGATGGATGGCTGAAGGGATATCACAGAAGGAGGACGGAGATATATGTCAAATTCACCAAGCGTTATTGAAATTTGAGTAGAATGAAGGCTAGACTAGCAACTGGAGATGTTATATAATTTAAAACTTCCCCTGTTTCTTAATACATTTGCCCTCAAAATTAGAGGAATCAAACAAGACGATCTCTAAAGTGTAATGTGGCCATGCAGGCAGCAGAAGAGTGAGGGGTTGGAAATACCTAGAGTCAGGACAGACTGTCTTTTGTCCTCAGCCTAATCAGACACCAAAAAGATAACAAAAAAAAAAGATGAGAAATGCAGAACATAAGTCGCCACAAGTTCAATATTTCCCAAAGTCTGTCTTTTGCAAACCACATAATGATTTTCCCATATATGCATATCGCTGAAACTATTATAAACTTAATTTTTCTTTAAATTGATTCATTTGTTTTATTTAATTAAATGGATGTTTCCTTTTTTTACAAAATAATATTGAACTGTAATATTTATGCAGAGAAGTGCCCCGATGATAAATACATGACAATAAACTTTTGAAAAGTAAACACTCATGTAATTATCACCCAAACCAAGAAGTGATCACTAACACTCCAGAAGCCCTCATTCTGCCTCTTTCTAAGCACGACATTTTTTTGTCCTCAGAGGTAATCACTATCTTAACTTCAAAAACCACAAATTAGTCTGGCTTCTTTTAGAAACTTATTGAAGATGAAATTAGATATTATGCAATCTTTTGTATCTTTTTTGTTTGTTCAACATTTTGGTAGCCAGATTCTTCTGTTTTTGCATGCAGCATTAATTCATCAGTTTCATTTGCTATAGAGTAATTCATTGTATAAATACACTACAGTTGATTTATTTCTACATCTGAGGGGCACTTAGGTTGTTTCTAAAATATTGCTACTGCATTTTTGCACATGTTTTGGGGGCCAAAGTGCAACATGATTCTGTTGAGTATATACTTTAAAGTGAAATTGCTGGGCCAAAGGTAATTATATGTTCAACTTCAATAAATACTTATATAATAGTTTTCTAAAATGATTGTACCTATTTATGTTGCATAGAGTTACTAGAATTATTCTTGGATACAAATGTTTTTATTCTATTGAAAAGGTATTTTTTAGATTTCATTTTCTAATCATTTGCTGCTTATAAATAATTAGATTTTTTGTGTGTGTGGCAACCTTATACCTACTGATCTTACTAAATTCACTTTTGAATTTAAATAGATTAGCAGGATTTTCTTTTGAAATTTATACATACACAATAATGTTATCCATGAATAATGACAAGTTTATTTCTTCCTTTTCAACCCTTATTTTTATTTATTTGTTTATTTATTTGTTTATCATCCTGAGTATGACTTCCAACTAAGCAGATAGCCTTGTCTTGTTAATGTTCTCAAGGCAAAATCTTTCAAGTTTTCACCATTAAATATGTTGTCTGCTGTAGGTTTGTAGGTAGGTGTGTATGTGTGTGTGTGTGTGTGTGTGTGTAGATGCCTTTTATCAGATTCAAGAGATTTCCTTCTGTTCCTAGTTTGCTACATTTGCTGGTTTCATCATGAATGAGATTTGAATTTTATCAAACAATTTTTCTGCATCTATTAAGATGATCGTATGGTTTTTCTTTTTTGTTCTCTTCACGTGGTAAATTGCATTGATTGGTTTTCAATATTAAGGTAATTTTGCATTCCTGGAATAAACAAAAATTGGAAATGATTTTATACTTTTAAAATATCCGGGATTTTACTTTCTAATATTTCAAAGTTTTTGCATCTATATTGGTAAGAGATACTGACTTATACTTTTTTTTCTTCTTGTAGTGTCCTTTTCAGGTTTTAGCCTCATAAAACAATTTAGGAAGTATTCCTTCATTTTAGTCACTGATAGATTGCGTGTAAAAACGATGTTATTTCTTCATTAAATACTTACAAGTGTTCATTAGTGAAGCCATCTAAGCCAAGCGAGTTCTTTCAAGAAGGTTTTAAATTTCAGATTCAAATGCTTTAAGAGATACAGGAATATTCACATTTTCTATTTATTCTTATATCATTTTGGGGAATGAGTGCTTTTTCTAGGAATTTGTAAACTTTATAGAAATTTCCAAATGCATCGATATAATTTGTTCATAATGTTCTTTCCTTAAATATTTTTATTTAAATTCTTAGAATCTATGATTCTTTTCATTCTTGATATCAATATTTTGTGCCTTCTATAATTTTATTGATTAGCTGTACTAGGATTAATTATAATCTACTATTAATTAGATTAGTCATTTATAGAGACATTTGAAAGGAACAACTTTAAAATTTATTCCATCAATAGTAATCTTATTTTCTCTTTCACTAATTTCAGGTCTTATGAGTATTGTTTTCTTCTATGTTACTTGCATATAATTAGCTCTTCATTTTCTAACTTCTTGAGATGATAGTTAAATGATTTCTAGCTTTAATTCTTTTCTAATATGCTACATATGCTACATGTATTTTCCTTGAATCATGGCTTTAGCTGTATCTTACAAGTTTTGTCATATCATATTTCACTGTCATTCAGTTCGAAATATTTTGTAGACCTTGCAATTATTTAATTTATGAGTTATATAAAAGTACGTTCCTTAATATCCAAATATTTAGGTGTTTTCTCACTGTTACTGATTTCTTAGCTTTACTGGGCTGTAGTTAGGGAAAATATTCTGTATGATTTTAAACCTCACAAACTTTTGGAGACTTACTTTACGAATCGGCATGTTGTTAATTCTGTTAATTACTACATGTGCACTGGGAAAAATTTATGGGTGCAGAGTTTTAAATATTTGTTGTCAGTAAGTTCAAGTTTGTTTACCATGTTGCACAAATCTTATATAACCTTAATAATTTTTTTGTCTATTTGATCTACCACTTATGGAGAAAGACGTATTAAAATCTCTCACTATGATTGTGGATATGTCTACTTCTCCTTTGTGTGTGTGCATGTGTGTGTGTGCTCTATTATACATGTATAATATATACATGTTACTAGGTGCATGGAAGTTTAGATTTTACTGTATGGAAACTTAGTATTTTTAGATGTCCCTCTTTATTTCCAGTAATGAGTCTTACCTTATTCTCTATTTTACCTGATATTAATAGAGTTACACTACTTTCATTCTGAAAATATTTTCATGGTATATGTTTTATAATCATCTTGCTTTTAAAGTTTCTTGGTGTAATTGCCATGTACTGTTTTTTTAATCCAGTTTGTTCTCTTTAATTGAGGTAGTTAGATTACTTTATTTCAATACATTCATTCATAAATATATAAATAGACATATTTGGGTCTAATACCCTACTACCTTACTATTAGTTCTCTCTCACCTGTGCCACGTTCCTTTTTTTTCTCTTTTCTGGCCTTTTTTTGGAATTAATGTTTTTCCCAAACACCACATTAGCCTCTTCATTTGCTATATTCATTTTGTGGTTATCATAGAAACTACAACAGGTCACTCTGACTTATTAAAGTTTAATGTACATTAGTACTAATATGGCTTTCCAAAGAACACAAGAACCTTGGAACTTATACCTAGTTACAATGTCCTGCCTTTTGTGAAGTTTCTGCCATGACTTTAATTCTACAAGACATTTTGTGGTTCCATAGTGTTAGCGTTCATTCACATTTGCCACACATTTAACTTTTCCTATATTTCCTCACTTTCATAGGCAGTCTTCTTCCTCATTCAGGAATAAGTCTCTTTAATATTTCCTTTAGTGTAGATCTTCCAATAATGAATTATCTCAAATTTTCATTATCTGAAAATAACTTCACATATTTTTCAAGGATGCTTTTACTAGCTAAGGAATTCAAGATTGACTGTTCTTTCCTTCTGTACTTTGATATTCTCTTGTCTTCTGAGTCCCACAATTTCTGTTAAAAAGTCATTGATAAGTCTCATTGCAATCGAAGGTAATGTGTCTTTTCTCCCTCTAGTACTTTTACTTTTTTCTGTTTGTCTTCGATTTCCACAGATTTATTGCAGTGTGCCAAGTGTGGTTTCCTTTCTATTTATCTTGTTCAGGTACGCTGAACTTCTTGAATATGTGGGTTGGTGTCTTTCATCAATTTTCAAAAATTCTGGACCCTTAAATCTTCAGACATTGCTACTGCACCATTTTCTATTTCCTCTCTTTATGGGACACTAATCATATGTGTATTAGATCTTTTCTCTGTGTATCATATGTTCTTACATCCTCCACAACATTGTTTCAAGGTAGTCTTATGCCTGAATTTGTCCAGTGACTTATAGCTATGGAGGCAGTTGATTCTAATTCTGGAAATTCTGTGTGTCAGAACTATCACTTTCTCTTGACTTAAAATTTGCACCCCTGCAAATTCCATTCATCCATCCTAGTTCTATCCTTTGGGGTCTTCCACAACAGACACATTTTTAAAATTTACATCATGACCTTCTAGATATTGGGGTCTTTGCAACTCCTGGTTTTTGGATGGCCCTAAGCTCCTGAGGTCCGTAATGCCAATAACAGATATTGGTGTCAGCTCTTTTACAAAGAAGGAATTAGGATGTAAATAGGAGAGCAAAGAACTTGATCCTACATTTTATTGATAGCTTTATTGCAAGAATAAAATAAAATTAAAAATTCTACCAAAGAAACATTCCCTTAGCAAAGATAGATACTTTTGCTGTCATTCATACAAAGGAAAGAAGATTTTTTAAAAAGATTCATTCAGGTGAGAATCTTAAAAGGTTATTTATAATGTTATTGAAAAATAGAGTTGGTCTAATTAATCCTCTCTTCAGAAAGGACTGACCTTATGTCATCAAAAATAGGAAAGTGTCCATTCCACTTCTGAAGCTGTCTTTTAACCTCTATGTGATTAAAACTCTTTTCCATTTCCTACTGAAACCTTGCCTGCTGCATGTTAAGTTAATTTTCTCTTGTCTTGCCAGTAGTGCACAATGGGAACAAAACAAAGACAATGAAATATTAGAATAAGTGGAAGTAAATAATGAAATAGAGGAAAGAAGTAAAGGTAAGGAATTAGAGGGAAAAGGGGCATTTTCAGAAGGAAAGCAGGAGTTGTGTCTATTTCCTGGGGGTTGTATAGACAGAGCAGATGGAGAACAGCCTCCTAGCAGTCATGAGTTTGGGTTCCACACTCTCACTGACAAGTCTCGTTTTTTGTGTGCTCTCTGGCTGGTCCCTTCATTATCCTGAGTCTTGATAATGTTCTCTGTAAAATGAGCAATTGCACTAGGGGAATCTCAGGCACCTCGCAACTCTGAAAGAACTTAAGTCATTCGTGCATTGATGCTACATTGCAGCCAGTCTGTTTTCCAGTTTGAGATACAGAGTGTGGACCAGTGATTCATACTGTAAATCTCCTGCCAGTTATGAGTCCATTCCTATCTTAACCACGGATTCCCTGCTTACCCTGGGAAAAATCGATGGTTTGAGGTTTATTAATATTCATGTATAGAAAGAAGGCTATTTCCAACTTTGTCATATATCTCTTTAGTTAACTTTATTTTTAAACTGTCCATAAAGTCAGTGGGGGGAGATCGCTACAGGTGGAAAGATAATCACAGTCATCATTTGCAAAGTTATTCTTTCTCTTTGCGCCACAGGAACTACTTTCTAACTTTTGGACTCATCGTTGAAAACTTTTGGCAAAGGACCTTTGAAGCAGTGGGAGAAGGACCAGTGGAATTCTCTTATCCTTGTTTGGAGGCAGAGAGGCTGGACATGGTGGAGCAGTAAAATACAAATCTGATGCCTCATGATTCCTTTGTTGGCAGCAGCTCCAGACTTTAAAGCTCATTCACAGGCAGGTTTTGACTGCTGGCTTGCCTGCTGTGTCTGAGCTCTGAGTGGCATTCAAGCCTGGGTCTAAACTAAAGGAGGAGATGTTTGCATGAGTGTACTTGTGACTGGATGGGATTCAAAGGCAACATATGTAACAATACATCAGTTGTCCATAATGTTCTAATCCAGCATTCTATGGTTTTGGAGTGGGAATTTACAGACTTAGTACTTATTAGAGACTCAAGGCTCAACTTTTTTCCTGTATGTCTTGATGCTGTCAGCACTAGTAGTTTGGATTAGAGGCCTTTTAATCTTTTGAGCAAAGCCAATTCCCTGCCCCCTTGGAAGAATTTCATAGTAACCCGGCACTGCGTGGGTTTGTCCTGCTTACTTGGGGGATTTCTCTTACCCAAGGCTGGCATGTTGTTATCTAGGCTGTGTCCTGGCAAAGAGACGTGCTGAGGAGCTGGGAGGGTGCTGAAATCAGTCTTTCTTCCAGGTACCAAGTCACTGTTCTGGAATGAGTTCTCTCCATCTACAAAGGCTCACGAAGGGCCAGGCCATGGATGGACTTGACCCTACTGTACACTATCATCCGTCTCCTTCCTTCTCTCGCTGCCCTAGGATGACCTTGAGCCCAGGAGAATTAACCCTACAGATATTGCAACCCTGATACTGCTGGTCTAGGCCCTGGACCAGAGGCAGGACACCTCACTCACATCTGAGCTCCTCTGGATGACCCTATAGGGAAGTTGCTCGTCTTCTTCTAGGCCTGTTTCCTCATCTGTAGAAACACCACCCTCTCAAGGTCGGATGGTGTAGAGGTGACGAGCGGTTAGGGTTCAAACTTCTGTTTTGCAACTCTTTCACTACCCAGGTATACTTGGGCAGGTTATTCTTTACACCTGAATATTTTAAATCAATAAAATGGAGATAATAATCGTACCTACTTATATATTATTTAATCCTTAGAAAAACCCTACAGGTTGGCACGATTATTATCTCCACTTAACAGATCTTTTACAAATGAGGAGTAGGAAGGGATAAGTAACTTGCCTAAGGTCACACAGGAGCTCAGACATGAACCAGGTTTTCTGTCTCCTTGTCCAGTTCCAGGACATGTGATATACATATATCTATAACATATGAATATATGCTGGTACAGGTACACGCACGTATATGTACATATATACACACATACACACCCACAGTGCTTAAAAAAGTACCTGGGGGCTTCCCTGGTGGCTCAGTTGTTGAGAGTCCGCCTGCCGATGCAGGGGACGCAGGTTCGTGCCCCGGTCCAGGAAGATCCCACATGCCGCGGAGCGGCTGGGCCCATGGCTGCTGAGCCTGTGCATCCGGAGCCTGTGCTCCGCAACGGGAGAGGCCGCAGCAGTGAGAGGCCCGCGTACTGCAAAAAAAAAAAAAAATTACCTGGTATATAATGCTAATATTATTAACAGTACCTGGTACCCATTAAGCACTCAATAACCTATTGTTAATAATAATAATAAGATGATGATGACGATGTTGATGACAGTCGTAAAGAAGGTTCCCACCTGCTACATTTCTCCCTGCGCTGGGAGTTTATTGACTCTATGGGACCCCAGCTTGGGTATTCTTTGTGGCTGGAGCGTTCCTTGCATTCTGAATGGGGGCCTGAGGACAGCCTGCTCTCAGGGTGGGAACAGCGGCAGACCTTACGGTGAATGGACTGGTAAATATAGCAAAGCATCGGAGGCGTGCCTGCAGGGGTGTGTCTGTATATATTTGTGTGTGTTGACGAGAGAAGTGGTTTGTAAGCTTATTTTAACTCGAACTCGGCTTTCCTTGGCCCCCAAGAACGGCTAACATCCCTTCTGAGTGTTTCGTGGGAAGTCTGGGCACAAGGTCTTTAAAGGAAAGGGCTCAGTGATTAGTTCCCTGTCCTTGGTTTTGTAGACTGCTGGAGAGAAGAATGTTTTCAAGGAGACGTGGACAGCAGGATGAACCTTCCTTGCCCCCCACCCCATCCTGCACATTTTGAGCCTGTCCTTTCGGTGGTGAATGAGGATTGGCCTTGGGGGTGGGAAAATGGATGAGGTGACCTTTGCTGGGTCACCCAGCCTGGAATTCTGAGGAGAGACGTACAGGAAGAGAGTACTCATAGGACATTTTATTGTATGTCGCTGTCATACTCATGGCTGGTCCGGACGGGGCTCCTAATTAGGAGTAAGGAGACCTGGGTTCCTGCCTACTTAGCCTTAAATCCTTGGGAAAGCTGTACCTTTGGATTGCTATAGATTTGCCTCCTAGACTTTCCCCGCCCCTGACTACCCAGTAAGCATAGTAAACGAAGGGTGTGGCCAGAAGACTTGTCTAATTCCTAATCCCATTCCAGTCCCCAGCCAGAGGTATATCTCCAAATGACTTCAACACCCAGTGGAAGGGATCGTGTGATGGAAAGGGCTCTGCTTTTCTAGTCGTCTTTCTAGACAAGAACCTGTATTTTGTGCCATTTGGTCAGCAAGCCACGGAAAGTGCAAAAAGCAGGCTTCACTCTACGCTGTAGTAATGGGCAGGGACACTGCAGCTACAGGAATCAGCAACTCGCCAAGCTTTGCAGAGAGCAGTCACCTGGTTGTGGCTTGGAACCAGCCGGAGTCTCACTGTCACTCGAATTACTGAAGGTGGAGGAGAGCAGATAATACAAAACTTCCACTGTACCCCAGTCAGTGTGTTTTTTAAATTTTCTTATTTCTATTCCCCATTATACAAGAAAGTGAGGCCAAGTCCCTCGCATACATGGTAAAACCAAAGAGCTGAAAAGTTCAGTGAATTCCCTGAGCTCACAAAGTCAGTGGCAGTGTTGCTTTCTCTCTGTTGTTCCTGGATTCCCTGGATGGTCTGTCTTTCAGGATGAACCAACATTCTTTCAGCATAAATGGAAACCTAAGCTCCTCCTACAACCTTCCATGTCCTCCTATGCATTCACGGGATCTTTAGCAGCCAGAGCCTTCCCCAGATGCAGCAGCAGTGAAAAGACCACCAGGCTGGAGGTTTGGAAATCGGACGTGGACCCTGTCCATTCAACCCGTGGACCCCAGCCTTCCCCTGAGGCTCACAGCCCTGCTCCAAGGGGCTCAGAGTCTATACTGTCACATATGCATCTCCATCTCTTGAAACATCCACACTGGCCCTGGTTTTCACTTCCAGCATTTGGTGATGTCTAAATACCCCTTGGAGGGCTCAAGAAACAGCTGGCTGGTGAGTGGACATAGCTCAGCAGATGAAATTACTCTCAGAATCTGTAACTCTGTACCTGGACCAGAAGATGCTGGCTCACGTAATGAGGGGATAGTCTAGCGAGTATTTTATTGTCTGAAGATGGAATTAATGGCAGTGCCACAGCTATGTCAAACCCAGCTAATAAAACCTTATGAGTTCTTACCCAGGAAATATTTTGTTTATGTCACATGGGTCTAATCGAAGGGTTTTTTTCTCTTTCTTCACTTCCCTGCCCCCGCCCCGTTCCCTGCCCCCTTTGTCTCCTGAGGCCTATGCCCTCTGGAAGTGCATTAGTTACCTAGGAAACCTTCATGTCAATTTTTTTTATGCATGGAGTTTGGTACAACATAAAGCAAATTTATAGGGTGGTGAGGGATTCATGTCATGACTGGTGAAATAGGAGACTTTACTATGATTTCTATATCCACCTGTGTGGTAGGAATCCATACCTTCCCTCTATTATTCTGGGTAATTTTTTGAAGCATAATTATGAATCTGCAGACTATTTCACAAAATGAGTTGATCAATTATTGTTCAGTGTAACTCATTATATTGTTCAGTGTGAGCTCTAGAACATAATTAGCAAGAACAACAAACCGAGAACACACTAGGCAGAGTTAAAGGACACTGTGGAATTTCCTTTAAAATGAGGTGATTCTGTTTTAGAGGCAAAGAATGAAAAGATGAGATTTTTAAATTCTTCAGCTATGCCTTCCATGCTCATTGAGGTCCATATTAAGAAGCTATTAAAATTCTAAATACGTCCACTACTTCGTTCTGCTGATTTCTTTCTGTCTTCGTACAAAGGGGAGAATATATACCCATGGAGTTAGATTAATGAAATGTTTAAAGACAGCTTACGAAAAACAGGACAGTCTTTCTAAAGGCTGATCCGCCACCAGTGGGGTGGCAGGATTTCAGTGCAAGCACCATTAGATTGGGAGTTGGGGCTTACATGGTACCAGGCACTGTGCTGAGTGTTTTAAATAAATAAGTTCATTTGATCCTCATAACACTCCAATGAGGCTGGCACTGAGACGCTCAGCACCTGCCCAAAGACACACAGCTGTGAAGTGAAGAAGGACGCACGAAACTTGGGTTTGGATGCGTCCAAAATCCCCTCTTCCGATGAGTCGTAGCTCCTGATCTGTCACCAGGCTTTTTCTATTTCCCTGGGGAGAGTCATTGTCAGGTTGGAGCCTCAGTTTCCTCAACTATTCAATGCGGGGTGAGGACACACAGAGGCTCAGCGAACATGACCTCTGGGATCCCTGCTCCGCCAGACTGATAACAGCAAAGCCGCACTCTCTCGAGATAGAAATTTGAGGGAAGACCTGGGCACACGGCTTCTGTGGACAGCTGCACCTACTTTGCAGAAAAGAGTAACGCCTCACACAGGACCCTTCAGGGCCTTTGGGCAGGGTTGCTAATGGGCGTGATGTTCACATGGGTGTGATGTTAATAACGCTGTGGTTAGGACCTGTGCCGTAATGGTTGAGCAGCGGGGAATCTTTTTCTTTTTTTTTTTTTTGCGGTACGCGGGCCTCTCACTGTTGTGGCCTCTCCCGTTGCGGAGCACAGGCTCCAGACGCGCAGGCTCAGCGGCCATGGCTCACGGGCCCAGCCGCTCCGCGGCATGTGGGATCTTCCCGGACCAGGGCACGAACCCGTGTCCCCTGCATCGGCAGGCGGACGCTCAACCACTGCGCCACCAGGGAAGCCCACGGGGAATCTTTTGAGTGCCAGGAGCCAAGGGAGTGCACGGTCTTCCCTGACCCTTAAATTCCCAGTCCCTGTGCAAGTACCTTTTGCATTCACTTAATTGTTTCACAAACAGAGACTTTCAGGCTCCCTTGGCAAAGCAGTCTGAGTGAGTCGGGGTGGGGAGGGACAGGGTAGGGCCCAAGAAAGGAGTCACGGGCATCCTGCCAAATTCTCCGCAGTGCCCTCCAGCCGCAGACCATACAACCTGCAAATATTTGAGGATCAGATGAGGTGTGGAGGAGGGATCTCCAAGGCGGGACGCAAAACAAACAAACAAAACAAGACAAAACAAAAAACAATGAGAGAAGACAAGTGTTCAAGGCTGGCTAGCTGATCATGGGGAAAATCACCCTGCTTGTCTTTGCCACGAGGGGTCACAGAGGAAAGGGTCCTTGAGGCCACTCAGCCCAATTCTCTTATTTCCTGGGTCAACATGTCACAGTGAATTAACCACAGGCAGCTAGAGCACAAGACCACATGCTGGGCATCCCACCCCCCCAACACACAGTCCGCTTGACTCAAACATCAAGGCCATAAGCACTGCTTTTTACAAGGGAAAGGCACACTTGAGGCCAACGTTTTCATTCTGTTTCTATTCAGTGTTTCAACCACAGAGTGGTGCTGTTGCAAAAGAGAAGAGTGGGCAGGAGGCTGGCTCTAGAAATTTGCTTTAGGAGAGAGTTTTAAAACGACCTCCAAACACCAGATCCAGTCCCCACTCTCACAAACCGCTTTCAGGAGGAGGGCCTGACACCCAGATGCAGCCAGGAGAAAAAGAAAGTTCAGCAACCTAAAAATACAGTCAACAGATGGACAGCCAAGGCCCAGGCTGCGACCACAGGCTCAACTTGGAGAAAGGGATCCAAAAAGACCTAGTTCTGGATGGACTGCCCTGGACCCAGCACCGCCTTTGGGGCACGAACTCCCCAGCTTACTTCCTAGCTCTGTTTTTTGCTTTAGCTGTCTGCAACACTCAGATCTGTCTCTATTTCGAAAAATGGATTTGCTTAGAAGTCACAATGCTCCGCAGTTCTAACACGATTCCATATTATATGCAATAATCTTTTACTCTATCTTTTAAAAAAATACACCTTTCTACTCCTTTTTCTGGCCACCCTATTTCTCCATCACCTGGTCACTCTCTTGGAAGCCAGAGGGAGGACCTGGATATCAGTCTTTAGAGCGGGGGAAGAGGACACTTAGCTCTGAACTAGAAAGGATAGCAGTAAGGAAAAGGCAGTTTGCCTGCTCCAGGAAGATTGTTTGAAAAGGACCTTCCACAAAGGAAGTGGCTCTCCATTTGGGAAAAAGTGAGCAAAGGGCATCTTTCGGCCTCTGCCAGTTCTCTCCTCTTCCTCTCTCCTCCCTCAGCCCCTTCCTCCCTTCCCTCCCCCTCCCTCACAAGGCACCACGCATATTTGGCAAGATTAAGGTGTCACCTCTCATATTACAAGGCGTGTTGATTGCATGCAAAGACAGACCCACCAGCTCAGGACAAAACCCCCTCGAGTTGGGAAAGGCACAAACTTTTCCTGGGGTCGCCTAGGTCCTGGCAAAACGAGACAGACAGTCAGCGCCTGGCATCTGCAGAACAAATCGGTCTTAAACTCCACGCTGCCTCGTCTTTTTTTTTTTTTCCTTCTGACTTTTTTCACATTTAAGCTTGCCCCTCTCCCTTCCCCGCCTCCCTCCATCCTGCTGGTGACCGAAAAGCCGCAGACAGATCAGCCGGGACAGGTTTTTAACCCATTCCTCGCTGCAGCGGGAGCCAACCCCCTCTTTCCTTGCAGTCTTTGGGTTACCGGAGGACCTGGAGCTCCAGAGAAGAGCCCCTAGAACGTGGCCAGTGGGCCTGAATCCCGCCTTTGACTGCGCGGCAGCGGGGGTGGGGTGGGGGGATTGGGGCGCAAGTGCGGGCAGTGGGGGAGGGCAGGGGGGCGGGCCAGAGCAGAGCGAGAAAACCGGGACCCAGCAGAGCACGCCCAATCCAGACCTTCATGGTGCCGTGCTCCGGGTGGAGGGGACATCTCCGCAGCCTAATCTGGCCCGGAGGAGGACCTGAACCTTTTGGCGCGAGGGCAGCACGGAAGGAGGACCCTACTCTCCCCAGGGACCACGGGAGGTGCCGCCCCTGGGCCTCAGTAGGCGCTTCTGGCCGTTTTCCATGTGGCAATCTCCAGCAGCCAGGATAATGATGAGGCAGGTACAATCTACCTAGTACGCAGCCCCCAGCCTCCCCATCCCTTCCCACCTCCCCTCGGACTGGCAGCCTCCTCTCTGCGTCGGGTTCGGCCTGATCTGGTAGGTGCGGTGCCCTTATTTCTTGGTGTTTGACTAAATTCTCAAACAAGTCAAAAGAATTTGGATGTTTTTGTACTTGGACGCCACCAACTGAACTGCTTATTAGACGCCCGGAACGGCAGGGCCGCGGGGAGAAGCGATACCTACTCACTCCCCTCTCCCAAGCGCGCGCGCGTCCAAAGGTCCTGGAAAGAGATGGGGTTAGGGGTGACTGAGGTGGCAGCGAGGAAGAAGTGGGGGGGGGAGGGGGATCGGCGATGAGATCCCCCCACGCCACGACCCGGGGAGCGGGTAGGAGGAGGACAGGAGGGCAAAACTCCGTTCCGAGACTCTGGATTTCTCATTGACCCCTCAGTGACATTCCCCCCCCCACACTTCTCTCGACGGCAAATGGGCTAAAGCAAAATGCATTAACTAGGGTAAATTTAGAGAGACCGAGCTCACCACAAGCGGGGTCTAATGGGCGGCTAAAGTTATCTCGAAATAAGAGATTATGTCCCCTGCACTCCCCCGTCCTTTCCTCGAATAATCTAAGGGTGGGGAAGTGGGCGTCACTCCTTTCGGAGCGCTTAGAAAGGTTGGTCTGTCGCTTGCCTTTCTGCTTCCCGCGCTGTCCCCGCGTGCAGACTGGTGGGTGCTGGGCGGGAGCTCGGCTGCAGGGCCCGACCCTCATTTGGAAGGAAGGGGCTTAGGAGAAGTTGAAGGCTGTGTGGGGTGGGAGGCTCCGATTCATCACCCTCCTCTCCCTTCCAGCTCACACACAAGCGCGCACACACACCCGCCCTCCCCCCCCCAACCCGTGCCTCCCCCCACCCCATCCCTCTCTGGCTTGATCCGCCTGGACCGCCAGCAGCGCCTTGGGTGCTGGTCCCGGAGCGGCGGGCAGCCTGGGAACGGTGTCCCGGGGCGTGCTCCGGTGGTGGGGAGAGGGAAGGACGGACGGGTGCTCTTGGGAGCGGCGGGTGGGGAGAGATCTGGAGCTGAAAGGGTCGAAGGTTCGGAGGAGTTTGCACATTCGACCCAAGCCTCCCGAGGCAAGGGGCAAGAAAGGCCCTTCTTCTTTGTAAAGAAAAACCTTAAATGAAAAGCAAAAAGAAGATCAAAAAGAGATTTTTCAAGGAGAATAACAAATAAGACAGACTAAAGGCATGAATGTGTAAAGCGCAGTGAAAAGTTAAACATTTCGTTTTTTCTTGGAGATGGAAAAATCGGAGATGGAGGGGCAAACTGAAGCATACTACCAACTTGGAGGTTGGGGATATTTTTATTTAAGAAAGGACAGGGGAAATGACCCGGTGCCCCCAGTGGCCCCCGGCCCCAGCCGGAGGGGCGCTGGGGCGCAGGCTTGCGCGGCCGGCCGGGCGCGGGGGCGGGCGGCGCGGCGCCGAAGGGGTTAAGGCGCTGAGCGCGGAGCCATCTGGCCGGGTTGGCTGGTTATAACCGCGCAGATTCTGTTCACGGGACTCAGAGTTGAACGCTCCTCTCCCCACCGTAGCAGCTCCGCGCGAGGCCCCCGAGAGAGCCCGGCGCAACTACTTTCTTCCCTCTCCTTTCTCCTTCTCTTTTTGTCCCCTGCTGGGGGCTGGCGGCGGCGGCGGGGTGGGAGAGACTTTGAATGACCGAGCTCGCGTCCACCTTTCTCTTCATGTCGACGTCCCTGGAAACAGTCACACGGATGCCATGGTCACTTCTGCCACGGTAAGCGGAGGCGGGCACGCTGGGCGGGCAGGTTCGGGGCCGGGGACCTGCGCGCAGCCCGGTCCGCACCCCGCCCTCACCCCATCGCGCCGCGCTCCCGCACTCTTCTCCCGCTCGTGCCTTCCCGAAGTTTGCGCCCGGATCTGCCCAGGCCGAGGTGCGATCACAGCCACCCGCCCGCCCCCGCGAACGGACACTCCTCCCCACCTCCTCCCTCCCGTGCCTCGGCTGCTGGAGAAACCGCCCAATATCTGGGAAAGTGATCAGGTTTAAGGGACCGGGATTGGAAATGGGCGGGGGGGGGGGCGCGGAGGCGAGGGGAAAGGAGGACGACGGAAGGGCAGGAAAGGGCTTCGGAAAACCGCCGGCCCCTCACCAACGCAGCCGTCTACTCCCGCAGAGAAGGCTCCTCGCGCATCCCGTAACAAAAGGGGGTGGCAGTCGTATCCGGGGCGGCGGGGAAGCGAGGGTGCCGCCGCCGTTCCCCGCACGCGCCCCCCGCGCCCCGCTCGCCACCTCGCCAAGCTCTCCGCTCTCCTCCCCCTCCCGGGCCGGGCGGGAGCTGCGGGGGGAGGGGACGCAGAGCTCCGGCCCCCGCGGAGAGTCGCTTCCCAGTTTCGGGAGTTGAGACTCCGTGCGTGGAGTGGCTACCTGCTGGAGTCCCCCTGCCTCCGCTCAAAGCTTTCTCGGAAGCAGCCCCGCACCCCGGGCTCATCCTGGCCGGCGGCCACCCCACCCTGGGTCTCTGCGCAGATGCTGGAGCCGTGCGCGCGGCCCGCGCGTCTGGGTCGCCGCCGGGAGCTGCGGACACGGGGGCCGAGCGGTCCCTGGGGAGCTCCTCGCGGTTCCTCCGGGCCAGCTCTAGGAATCGGAGGTACCGGGAGGCTGGGAGGCCCGGGGCCCGGCGTAGCTAGGTCGGACTTCAGAGGACCCTCAAGGACCCAATTTCTCCGTGGCCCCTGAGCTAGAGCTCGGGGTAGTTGACTCACACTGCCAAGGGAATTTGGAACGCCTGGGAGTTGAAGGTTCGGGAAAGGCGGGCCTGGGGTGGGGGAGGGGACTCTGCTTGTGGCTTTCGGGCGCGAGTGGGTGCGCGGCGAGGAGACGCTGCTTCTTTGGGGGACTTTGGCTGCTGCGTTCCTCAAAGGTACAGCACTGAGACCCCCGAGCCGCACCGGGTGAGGGCTGCTGACTAGTAAGGATCCGTCTCTCGTTGGATCCGTGGCCGGGGGCTTCCAGGTGGAGGAAACACCGAACTAGGCAGCCCGGTCTCGACCTCTGGCGGCGGGCGGCACGTTCAGAGTCTCAGTGCAGGCAGCTGCCTGGACGCAGCCCTAGCGCTGAGCTCGGAGTTGGAGAGCTGGCGACTACACGTCTTGGACTTGTTTATGTGCGCCGAGGAGCAGGGGGCGGGAGCTGGCGGGGGGGAGGGCGGGCTAAAAGGGGGTGGGTGTCACCCCGAGACCCTAGTCGCTTAAGGGCTGTGCTGGGCAAGTGCTCTTTAATGAGGAGATGTCCTCTCCCGCTCTGCAGAACGGAGAGCCAGGGACACATCTAAACCCTCTGCCCCCAATGTCAGGATGGAGAAAGTTGGAACGGGAAGGAACTTTGCAATCGGTTCTGTTTTCCCGGCACTGAGAAGTTCTCCCGTGTCCTCAGCCTGCCCCCCTCCCGCCCCCGACACAAAGAAGGTGGAAGGGTGGGATTCAGGGGATCAAATCCAACCGCCTCTGCCTTGGGCTCAAATGCTCAGACCTGGGTTTGGCGTTGGGAGAGGAGGAGATGAAAAGAAACCAAGCTCTGAACGGTGTTGGGGGAGAGTAGGAAGTCTGCGGGGTTGCAGGAAGGAGCGTGTAGGGCTCTGTGCTTGTGTGGACTGTTTTGTAGCTGGAAGTGGAGGCTGTGGCTCTGTGTGAACGGGTCTGCCGGCCTGTGGAGGGCGATCAGGACCCCTGGGCGCTCTGTTTGGTCAGGGAAAGAGGTTTTTTGGAAAGTGTCTGCATGAGGGTGTGCAAGGGGGACGGCCAGAGTGCGGGAGCGCCCCCTGCTCTGTGGGCAGGTGGAGGTGTGTGTTTCTGAGGCTCTCTAGCACGGGCAGCAGGTGAGAGCATGTGGGAACAGAGGTGTAGCTGATGAGAAATCTGTGCCTGCGAAGGGTGTCGGAGCGGGAGAGGTACGGTGTGTTGCAGCAGATGGCTTGTGCGCGCCTGCACAGACACACGGAGTGGGTGTGGCATGGGAGGGCGCCCGTGTGGGGGACGTGTGTGGAAGGTTAGCCTAGGCGCCTGCGGATTACCGAAGGGATGGGGAGGGGAGATTATCTGCAAAGAGCAGAGTGTGAACTTTATGAGTGAGTGCTAGGAAATTTGGCCAGGAGGGCATTGGGGTATGTGGGGAACAGAAAAGTGTGGGTTCAGACGCATTACAGAGAGATGGGGCATCTGCAGAGAAGGATACTCCGACCCTCCCCCCGCCCCACCCCGGCCCCTCACCAGAGGGGAGGGAATTGGAGAAGGCTTAGGATGAGGGATGTACATTTAAGGGGAAAAGTCCTCTGTGTGTTGGTACCGGCTGGGGATGTGTGCGAGTGAGATCTGAGTGAGTGGAGAAATGTGTTTTGCATGCCAAGTGGCAGGGATGCGCATAGTATTATATTGTATAATGGGTTTCTTATTTAAGAAATAAGAACTGGAATGCCCACTGGACGCTCAGCCTATTGCTGGGTACTGGGGCGTGGCATGGTGCCCTGGAACAATTTCTTCCCAGGGCTCAGCGGACTGCCGCAGTTTTGCCAGGAGAAACGAGGAGAGCTCGGTGCTAGTCGAGGTTTTTTCAAGAACTATAATTCAGTTTCTAGAGATGTTTATGGATCTCGGAGGCCAAAGGGAAGCTGATTTGAAATGTACCTGTGGTTTTGTAAAAAGAGCGCAGAAAGATAGGGGTGATGGGTAGTTTTGTGTGTTGGGAAGGGAGCTGAGGGCTGTTCCTGTTTCTTGTAGGGGGTGTGGGCTGGGAATGGGGGGTGCAGCAAGCCAGGTCAGAATGCAGGTGCGCATACACTAGAGGCTCGAGTTTCTGAGAGCATGGCAGGGACACGGCTTCATACATGGAGCTGGAGAAGGGGCGAGGCAGTGATCAGGAAGATGCCAGGAAGATGCAGGTTGGGAGTGTTTGTTAATCTTTGATGACTTCTGGGCTGTGAGTTTAAAGCTAACGTGTGTGTGCGCGCGTGCGTGTATGCGTGTATGCATGCAGACACGCCGTGGGTCTGGAGTGAAGTGACTGGGGGGAGGCTAGCTTGGAGGACTAGAAGGGTGTGTATGCTGTCTCTAGCTTGGAGGACAGGAAGTGGAATGTATGTTTTTGCAGGAATTCTTTGTGGCCGAGGAAGGATGAAAATCATCTTGGATGCTAAGATGTGTATCAAAGTTTAAAAGGTACAGATAAAAGAAGGGTTGCAGGTTTATTAGGAAGCATTTGGGGAGGGAGGGGCACGTGATGTTGGTTGGGTTCATACCAGCAAGAGCTGGGGAGGTAACTGGGACAGAGCAGGGGGAGGGGTATGCGTTGGCCACACACACCTGCTGACCAGGAACCTCCTTTATTAGGTCTGTTCGTGTGAGGGCATATGTCTGGGGGGAAGAAACCTCATCTGTTTGACCCATGACACTTTTGATTTCCTGAAATGATGTCTGTGCCATTTTGAGGTTCTGCCTTATTTGTAGGGGAAATTCATCTGTGTAAGAGTGTTGATGGAGGGTCTGACCCTTGGTCAGAGGATCTTGCGGCAGTATCTCAGAGGATGGCGTGGTGGAGATGGAAGGTTTCCCATTGGGAATGGCTCGGTTCTAGTCCAGTTCTGCCACTTTGGAGCAGGGTGACCTCAGGAAAATTTTTTAATCTCTCTGATCCTCCATTGTTTCTCTGTGTAAAATGGCGTTGTCTGCCATGACTGAATGAGAAGGAAAATTCACTCTGCTTCCCTCCCCTTCAAAGCTTGGTGTGTTCAGGGGTACAAAGCTTTACTCGAATGTGACGCCGAGTTGAACACAGGCGCTAGCATGGATGTGAGCCGTTGTAGAAATGAGTCCCGGACCTCCTTCTCTTTACAGGGCAAGTTGGTAAAACAGTCTGGATGCCCGCTGAGTGTCTACTGCTCACCCGTGGTGCAAACAGAACTTTCTAGAACTGCCTCAGTTTACTCACCCATAAAATGGAGGCAGCCAAGCCTGGATTACTGTTGATGGCAACCTGTTTTCCTAACAGGTCTTTGAACCATTCAGAAGAAAGGTGGTCCACAAATCAATATTAGTAACTGTCCGACGCGGACGTTTCCCTTTCCTGCAGGCCACAATGCCTAAGGAAACGTGATTTGAGGACAGAGAAAATAGTCATGTCTTCGGCATGTTAGAATAAAAGAAGAGCAAAGTCCAGCCGACCCGGGTTACTACGAAGGTCTGTTTTTCTCTGGGCTACGCGTCCTTGGCAGGCAAGAGCCTGCCCGTGAGAAGAGGGCATGGGCTTTGGGTCTTTGCAGACACCCAATGCAGCAAGTGGGTGCAGCCGCTTCCCCAGAGACAAAAGTGGAGACCAAACAAAAAAGAGGGACCAGGAAACCCACCCAAGCCTCCGAGTCCTCCCAGAAGTCAGCACATGCTGTGAACTGCTGGCTCAGAGTCAGGCTCCCATCCATCCTTGAGTTCAGTGGCCATAAATAGTCAGGCGCTAAGCTATTTCCATGAGGCACTAAACCAATTCTGCTGCTTTTCTTGGCGAGATTGGGCCAATTAAGTTGATTGGAAGAGGTCACTATTGATGGCTCTCACATTCCCCAGGCGGGACAGGCCAGCAGAGTTTAATTACATAACATTTCCCATCTCCGCAGCTCCCCTCCCAGACAGATCAGGGGAGCAGGCCTCCCCCTCCATCCAGGACAGCGAATGCAGCCGGCAGCCCCTGCTTCGGGCTTCTCCAGACTGTTTCCTGAGCAGTTCCAGTACTCCCACCCCAACTGTGAGGAATATAAATCCAGTGTTGGCGGGAATGAGAGCGGGGAGTCGGGCCGGCACAGAAGATCCTTCAAACCCCCCACCCTGCTTCCCAACCCCACCAGCTGCTCTTTAATGAGGCAGTTTCTGTTGGGGGGGGATGCTGAACTCATGACCCTTGCTAGGGTTTTCCATTTAGTTTTCTTTAAAATTGAGTTTGTTGGAGAAGGACCAAATCTACCGGAGACCAGCCTAAGACCCGTGTGGTGCTGTTGATAAGCTCTGTGGATGTACTTTGTGCGTGGATAGGTGTGTGCAGAGAGAGAGGAGAGCAGGGCTGTGTGTGTGCTGGGGGACACAAGAGCACAGGAGGGGCCCTGGCTGGGCAGGAGGCATTCCTAGAGCTTGTGTTGTGGGCGGCAGGTATATGGGCACCCGGTTCAGACTGGACTGCCACCGTATTGTGTCTTGAGGAAGAGCCAGCTTGTGGAAGAACTTGGGAGCAGCTTTTTTTCAGACCATTTGTGTTTGGGGATGGAGGATGTGTGAGCGTTTAGGAAGTCGGAGGCCAGTGCAGATAGAACCTCATTCTTGCCTGAGCAGATTTCTATTAAAATCAAGGCTGGGCAAAGGAAGCTTTTCAGAGGACTCGTTTTAGAACCTATGAAAGCACATGTAGAGGGACCAAGATCTTTAAAGTCTTCTCGTGTTGTTGACAGTTTTCCGTAAGTCAGCCTTTCCTTCTACCTAAAAATACCAAGGGGCTAAGTGTGCACGCACCTCTGGGTGGTGAGGATGCGTTGGCTGTTTCGTGTCCACATCTGTGCCATGGTCCTTCTCAAGCTGTCCTAACTGGGAACCACCAGAGGCTGTCTGTGGCTCTGGGCATCCCTGCAGGACTAACCTCTGCCTGTCCGCGTGGTTTCGCTGGAGAAGGATTTTGACGTGAGCTTTGGTGTGGTCTGTTGTGATTGCTCACTTTTCAGCCACATCTCCGGGAAAGACTTCGGTTGAGCCCCCAGTCTTCTATGGATTTTGTTCAGTCAGAGATTTTTTGAAAGGGTTGAGCTTCTTTCTCATTCAAGACCAGAGCTGTAGGCGTAAATGGCAGCTTACTGATCTCAAAAGATCCCAGGCCCAGGTCATCTTCAACAGCCTGGGGCAGCAGAAAGCCTGCTGACTTAGAGGTGGGGCACCAAGCTTGCCCCTGAGTTCTGTCACTAATAGGTTGCTGTTGTGTGACCCTGGATGGTCTCTCCAGGCCCTGACGTACCCATCTGTAAATGAAGACCTTGAACTAGAGGATCTCAAAGTTCCATTCCAACTGCGCCATCTGAGGATTCTCCAGTAGCCCCATCCTCCTACTCGCTCAGCGCTAATATGCTTTGCTTGGAGTGCATCTTGGCACACCCTCAATGAGCTCCTGTTTTTATCTTTGGGGAATGGCTGAGTCAAAGGCAGAAAGGCATGCAAAGAATTTGCCATAGAGTTTTGTTTTTGGCCAAGAATACTCTTGAAGTTGGCTTCGCCTGCAGAGTGTGTACAGAGTTCTAAGGGGTGGGGTTTGGCTTTCTGGTAGACCCGATGCTAGTCATCCAGCTTCCACATGAACGCCTATTAGTGTTTCTGACTAAGAGAAGGACCCCCCTTGAAGATGACTGATGATGATGATAGTTAATATTTGAGTACTTACTGGGCGCCAGGCATTACTGTAAATATCACATGGTGTTATCCCAGTGCCCCAAATAATCTCTTTTGCAGGTGGGGAGACTGAGGTTATGTGAGGTTAAGGGGGATGTTTACGGGTACACAGCTAGATCTCGATGTGCTGACATTCTAGCCTGAAGCCTGTGACCATCCCAAGTCCATCACCTGCCAATCAGGTTCTGTTTCTGCATTCTGTGATGTCATCCAGATGGGAGATTGCTTGATAGCCCTCTCCAAAGTCTGTCACCCCACAGGGTAACCTGCTCCACCGGAAGGTTCATTTTCACGTGCAAGACAAATGCTGAGGCTTTCTGGCCACCTGCTGGAAAGCATGTGTCAGATCTGTCTTAGCTCCCAACGCCCTCCCCCTTTACTTCCCGTCCTGTTGACAAGGGAAGCTGCCCTTCCAGAATGGGGGTGTTGATTTAAGTCACAATTGCCTCCTTGTAAACTCTGTAAGATTGGAGCTGGACATCTGGTTTTGATGCACTTGCCCACGAGAGGTGGTGGGTCCCAGGGTTCTTGAGTCCTGTGGTGAGGGTTGCACAGAATCAAAGTAAAAGAGAATGGAGAATGTGAGGGCTCTTCAGAATTTGGAAAATGGCTTTCCTTGAAAGGCTAGGGAACTCCCTCCATGTATACAGGGGCCATGTATTTCTTGCTGAGAGGTTGAAGGCAGGAGTTGCTACCAAGGACTGGGGTCCCCAGGCTCTGTTTGATGCAGAGCAGAGCAGTTTTAGAGTCTTCCAGCCCTGACACTTGCTAGCTGCGTGCCCTCCTGGGCAATACCAGAAGTAGGGAAGCCAGAGGTGTTCTCGGGTGCATGTTGCCACCATCTCTGAAGCGTGTGACTGAAGGCTCTTGTTTTTTCTCCCTCCACTGACTTTCCCGTCACCACTACCACACATACATCTTCAAAGCAATGAATGAGAATGACTTGGTTCTGTTGCTGGAAAGTATTTGCAATGTGCTAATAAATGGACAGCATTAACCTCATGCCTGTGAAATTGTGGGTGCTCAAAACATATGTGTTTGCTTTGTTTAAAACAACATTCCATGTGTAGGGTGATGCTTTCCTTCTTTGTAAGAGGACATAGCCCTATTATTATCATTTTTTTTTATGATAGACCGGTCTTGCCCTGCCCCCCCTCTGTTTTTAGGTCTGAGCCCCTGGCATTTAAAAATATCCTCCCCCTCTGGCTCCAAACCATCCCTCAGGGAATATAGTTCAAGATCTCAGTCTGGGATTATTTCCATTCTGTGTCTAGCAGATCTACTCCTGATGGATCATGGGGCACATCCATCCCCTGCTTCCACTGGGTCCAAGAGGGAAAGTGCAGCTCTGGAAATCACCTGTTTCCCAACATGTGCGTCCTGTAATTGGGAAGGAGCCCAGCTCTCCTGACACCCAGCTTTTGCTCCCCAAACTGCTCACCTCACCACTCTTTGCAAAGGACTCAAACTAGCTGTGCGACCTTGAGCAAAGCCTTCTCCCTCCACGGGCCTCTGTTTCCTCTTCCGGAAAAAGAGGGAATGGGATTCACTGGAAAGTCAAAAGGACCCTGCCAGTTCACATATTCCATGACTCTGCTGCTCCCTAAGCCTCACCGTGGCCCATGCCTGGCATTTCTGGGTATCCCTGCTCCTCTGGAGGACTTATGTGCAGAGATGTGGAGGGGGTGGAGGAGGAAATGAAGTTACATGATGCCAGATAAGTTCTTGAACACATGGAGGAGTGCATGTTCATGAAGTACTGAAGAAGCAAGCTTGCCAGATCGGTGGCAGGTCTTGGATTGGGAGTTGAAAGCACAGGGAAAGGTTTATGTGGGATAAAATTCCCTTTGGGTAGCTGAATTTGGTGAGTGAAATCGGAAGGATCCTGAACTATGAACAGAGATACCAGGCTCCACCCCAAACTGTCCCAGAGCCTCACTGTGCAATTTGGGGAGTCTCTGCTCCATGGAGAGTGAAAGGCTCCTGGCTTAGATGATCCCCCATCAGTAATTTCCTGACTCATCAGGAATTATGGGAATCGAGGGCTAGTAGAAAAGCCTGGATGGATGGATTGATAAAGGGCTTGAATGTAGAGGGAAACGTCCTCTGATTGCAAGAGGGTAGGAGTAGCAGAAATATACATCTGTTCTTAAATTTGAGATGGTCACAGAGGGCTTATTCTGTGTGTATATTGGGCTTAGAAAGCTCTCCCTTCTTCACCAGGGATATTGAAAGCATCCTTCACATCTTTGCTTCACCATTACCTTCTCCTGGAAGCCTCTCTGCATCCTCCAGGGAGCCTGGGGCTCCCTCTCGGTATCCCTGTGTTACACCACCGGGTATTCTGTCTTCTCACTAGAAGACGGGCTCTGCAGAGAAAGGGACCTGGTCTTTTCATCTCTGTGTCCTCAACACCTTGATATGTGTTGGGTGAGTGAATGCATGACAGGTGAGTTATCAGGGAGTCCAGCGGTGAGAGGCTGGGCTCAGAGAAGTGATACTCCTTCCCAAGGGTCCAGAGCCATACGTGTTCTCTGTGTCCCATTTTGGCCTGTCCCGAGGCTGATGTCATGAAGCTCACTGCCGGCGCACTAGGAAAGCCTGTTCTTGATCTCTTTAGAGACCCCCTTCTCCCCTGTGTCTTAGTCTGCCAGGTCCTTCTGCAAATGTGGGTTTTGGTCATGGGAAAATTGGGTGCCACTGCACATGAATTAGGTCCATCTATCTCTAGACATTCAGAAAACACATGTTTAAAGATTGTTCATTAAGCATCCTGTTGGTGCTGCCAAGTCTCAGGCCCTGTGCTCGATGCTGGAGAAGATGCAGAGATGAACGCTGAGCTCTGAGCTCCAGGGTCTAGGAGCTGGTGAGGGCAATGGGCCAGTTCCATCATTGTGCTCTAGGGAGGGGCCGTGTGAGCACG